>NW_028076505.1:5007689-6207689 GCF_014824575.4 Sturnira hondurensis | reverse complement strand
GGCAACCAGCCCCGCCCCCAGTTGCCTCTCTGAGGTTTTTCTGAGTGGGCCCCTGCTGTCTGTCGCCTTACCTATCTGGTTATTCTGGTAGATTTTTTTCTTAATTCTTTGGTTGTCAGAGTTCCATGCAGTTTGTTTTTCTGGCCATTTTGGTTGTTTATTGGTTTTAGATTGGTGGTTACCTCCTTTTGGTTGTGCAAGGAAGTGAAGGGTTTCTACCTACGCCTCCATCTTGGCCGGAACTTCTGCTGTTTGTATTTTTGATCTACTTTTTCTTAGATAAGTCCTCTAGAGAAGTCCTTAAATTATATGTTGCATTTCATATAATAAGGGCTTGGTGATGATGAACTCCTTTAACTTGACCTAATCTCGGGAGCACTTTATCTGACCTTCCATTCTAAATGCAAGCTTTTCTGGATAGAGTAATCTTGGATGTAAGTCCTTGCCTTTCATGACTTGGAATACTTCTTTCCAGCCCTTCTTGCCTGTAAGGTTTCTTTGGAGAAATCAGCTGACAGTCTGATAGGAACTCCTTTGCAGGTGACTCTTTCCTTTCCTCTTGCTGCTTTTCAAATTTTCTCCTTATCTTTAATCTTGGGTAATGTGATTATGATGTGCCTTGGTGATTATGTGTGTCCTTGGGTCCAACTTCTTTGGGACTCTCTGAGCTTCCTGGACGTCCTGAAAGGCTATTTCCTTTGCCAGCTTGAGCAAGTTCTTCATTATGTTTTTAAATAAGTCTTCAATTTCTTGCTCTTCCTTTTCTCCTTCTGGCACCCCTATAGTTCAGATGTTGGACTGTTTAAAGTTTCCCCTTAGGGAGAAATTCCTAAGCCTCTCCTCATTGCTTTGAATTCTTGTTTCTTCATTTTGTTCTGGTTGAATGTTTATATTTTCCTTCTGGTCCACACCGTTGATTTGAGTCCTAGTTTCCTTCTCGTCACTGTTGGTTCCCTGTACATTTTCCTTTACTTCAAATTCTCTTTGCATAGCCTTCACTTTTCCCTCTATCTTGGGACCATTTCTGTGCGCATCCTGATCACTTGTATTTTGAACTGTGCATCTGATAGGTTGGCTGTCTCTTTGTTGCTTAGGTGTATTTTTTCTGGAGCTTTGATCTGTTATTTCATTTGGGCCATATTTTTGTGTGCCTGCATGCCTGTTGTAGTAAGGGGTGAAGCCTTATGTATTCACCAGGGTGGGGCCACCACGAAGCTGCGTTGTGGTTCTATGTGTAGAGGAGGGGCCGAGGAGGGGCCCAAGAGGGAACAATGCCACTTGCTTAGCTCTGTGCCAGTTTTCAGTTACTTCCTCTGCTACCCACAAGCAAATTGGGCCCTTCTGGTGCTGATTTGCAGGTAGATGGTTTTGGGTACATTCTAGGACCCTGTGGGTCTCTCCAGGAACTCTCCTGTGAGGCTGGGGGTTTCTCCCCACAGGAGAAAACTGCTGCCCCCTCAGCCCCCACAGGTGTTTTCAATTGGTGGTTTGAGGCTTTATTTCCCTGCACTGGAACCCTGGGTTGAGTGTTTTGTCTTACTCCCCAGTTGTTCCTTCTGGTTTATCTGTACACAAATGTGGGACCGCCTGCTCCATCAGTCTCTACCTCACCAGCCAGCTGCCACCTCACAGTGAGTCCTCTCCACTCTGGCTGCCTGTCTCTGCCCCTCCTACCAGTCTATTTGGATGTTTCTTTTCGAACTTCTTGGTTGTCGGGCTTCCCTACAGTTTGATTTTTTGTCAGATCTGGTTGTTTTTAAATTTGTCGGTGTCCTTTTTTTTGTTGTTCCAGGAAGCAAAGTATATCTGCCTATGCCTCCATCTTGCCCAGAAGTCCTGATGTGCCTTGCTATAAAGCAGGGAGATATTTTGTGTGCCCTTGGAATGCTAGTCCGATAGGGTAGGGGTGACGTGAAGGCTTGTGGGGATTTGGAAAGCTTTGTTTGGTCCCCTTCCCAGATAGCTGTATCTAGGATGACCCCTCATCTTGATTTGCTTCATGTACATTAATTGTCTGGGTGAACTATTTGTCCTTTACCTCAGATGTCCCATTGTAGTTATGTGGAGCAGCAGACATGGGCACAGGCCCCACACAGCTTGGCTGCACATCCTCTCCATCTTGGGCAAATATCCAAGTAGGAAAAGGGATCTGGTTTCTGACTTTGGGGAGTGCAGCCATGCTGCTTCATCCACTTCAGGCACTTATTGTGGTGAATAGCCAGACTCTAAAAATGATGGCATTGGTTTGGCGTGGTTTGGGCAATAACTTCTGGCTTCTGTGACTTTTGGGTTTTGAATATTTAGTTTCTGGAACCTCTGATAGAATGAATAACTTTATAAGTTTATTTCTAAAATGGTAAATCATTATGCTTTAAAATCATCCTTGCTTTATGTATGATTGTCACTTTGCATTGTTTACATTTTTATATTTAAGGAATTTTTTGTTAATATAAGTAGGAAAAAGGATAAAGGTTGCTTTCTGCTTGTTTAAAAAGTTTCCTTATTATAAACCTGGGAATATATATATATATATATTATATGTGTATATATATATATACATGTATATATATATACACACACAGTCACATATACTCTATTGTTAATGGTTCTGCAGTGATTTATTAATGTAATGTAATCCTTATGAGATAAAAGTAGCATTCAAGATATTGTTAACACTGAAGGGACTTTTATTTGAATCTGTGGTAATTGTATCTTTTTTTTCTTTTTGGCTTTCAGGTTTTCAAAGCCCTTGGGACAGATGTTGTGAAGTCTGCATTTGAAGGTTATAATGCTTGCGTCTTTGCCTATGGACAGACTGGATCGGGAAAGTCATACACTATGATGGGAAATTCTGTATGTTGTTTACACACTGTGGGAAGAAAAATTTTTGTTATCTCTCTTTAAACTGATAAAATTGTCTGTATTATCTACTTTTCTGTACCAACTTGCTTTTCATGATCTGATCATTCTTTCACAATAAGATCAAACTCAGTAATAGGTTGGACTAAATTTCATTTGAGAGATTTTAAATTAGAAACAGTTTTAAGTTTATAAGCCTGAATAATGGATGCAAGTTTCGGTTTATTTTCTGTTTTTAAAGGCTCTATAATCTTATCCAAAATGTATGCTGGGCACTCAAGTAATTTATTCTTCTTTTCTGCCAGCACAACAGTTTGAATAAAATTACTGAACTCTCTTCAATTTAAAATTATTCAAAACATTTTTCCCCAAGAAAAATGTAAAGAAATTCTTTTTGGTAGAAATGTGCCACAGAAATTCAACAAATACATAAAAAGGGTTAGAACTATATAGTTTGTATGGCTTGTGTATGGCTATAATCATAGGACATAGAGTTTAGTAGTTACGCTGCATAAATTAAGAGATCTTTAAGTTATATGTGCCCCCAAATATGAGGAGTAAAAACTAGGCATTTTTGCCTGAACTTTATCTCATCTGTATTTTCTCCAGATCTAGATAGTGCTGTGTGTCTTACTTTTTTTATGTTGTGGTGAAACCTGTTCACTGATTTTCATACTTGTGGTACGATCTGGATGGAAATAGTAGCAGCAGATTGCAAGCTTCTTGCTGGCCAGCACAGTGGTGCCTTCCGAGCTAAGGGTTTGGTGGTGCATGTGCAGTAAAGGAGGCTCGGTTATTCCAGATAAAAGCATTTCAGTGCACGTGTACTGGCTTCTAACTCCAGGCGTTTCCTTGATGTGATTAGTAGAAAGATGTTGTGAGGGAGAGGCCTCAGTGCTGACAAGTGAGGAAGAATAAATAGGAAAGAGCAAACAGATGCATTTCCTTTTATCATTAAGTTTCTCTTCCTACTCTCCTACTGTGCCTTTGGGGGGAAAAACAGCAGCCTTATCTGAAAGTTAAATTACCCTATAGCTATTTTTTCTAAGTTACAGGTGTATAAAGCACTCTTTTTTAAAGATTTTATTTATTTATCTTTAGAGGGGATGGGAAGGAGAGAGAGAGAAAAATATCAGTGTATGGTTGCTTCTAATGCATCCCCTGCTGGGAACTGGCCTGCAGCCCAGGCATGTGCCCTGACTGGGGATCGAACAGCAGTTGTTTGGTTTGCAGGCCCGTGCTCAATCCACTGAGTTACACCAGCCAGGCCTTAAAGCACTCTTAAATTGTTGCTGTTTGCTCTGACCTTACAGTTGGGTACTATATTTGTGAATTTTTAAAAATATATATTTTTTAAAGAACAAAATGCATGGAGAAAGCCTTACTTCTTCTTGATAAGAATTGGTACATATTTCATGGTATAAAGAAAAAATCTGTTAAAGCTGTGATGGTATTTCTTTTAACTTTGGGGTGTGGGACTGAGTGAACATGAGGATGGACTTTAGAAGAAAACATTGAGACTTTGAAGTTTCAGTTTCCTAACAATCTTTTGCCTCTTCTCTTGTGTTGTTCTGATGTTCATCAGCTTGTTAATGCTGAGTGAAACATGAAAATTACTGATTGTGTCCATGTGGTATAAGTAATATAACACATAAAGCACTTCCTGCCTAGGAAGGTCTGTGTAGCGATTAGTGCATCGAAGGAGGGATAGCCTGCATGTTTTAATGTGGTTCTGTCACCTAAGTTTTAAGATAATTATTAGCTATTTTGAGGATTTACTAAGGTTTCCTTGGTGTTTCTTTTCTGTCCAGTGTACAGTTCACCTTCTCTGGTCATTTGACTGGATCATATTTTTAATATTTATTCTAGAGCTGTAGCTTGTCTTGTTTGAAAGTTAGAGAATAAGTTTTCTTATGTTTTCAAGCCATGATTTAGCTGATTGGCAGCTGATAGCCATATATTACTACAATTTCAGTGTGTAGAAATTAGAAAGCTCAATCCTCTTATTTGAGAGAGTGGGAAGCAGTGGTAAGTGATGTGTGTTGGGTGCTGGGTGGTAGGCGTGGGATTGGCCTGCGCAGAGTACCTGTTCAATCACCAGTTGCTTTTGTTTCATGACAGCTGTTGCCATTCCTCTTTCCCACTGCAGGGTGATTCTGGTTTAATACCTCGGATATGTGAAGGGCTCTTTAGTCGAATAAATGAAACCACCAGATGGGATGAAGCATCTTTTCGAACTGAAGTCAGGTAGGGTCCATGGCTGGAGTGAGTGTGAGCTTGGCCAGAACTTGCTTTTAGGTTCCCGGAAGTGCATAAAGCCTTTGGGTTCCTGAAGGGAACCTTCCTGAGCTATGGTATTTGGGCATAAAAGCTTTAAAAACATTTGTTTTCTATGACTTTCTTGGGTACAATGTGAATCAGGATTTGGGAGGTTGGTGAAAATAACCCAGGTTGGTCAGAAACACAAATTTTGGATGTTTTGCTGAAATGGAGTGAGCATTTGACTTTTAAGTGTATACCCAGTTCACTTACCTTATTCTTTTAGTTGAATAAGGTTTGTGTTTTTCTTTATGTTGGTGGCATCATAATAAATCTGATTTTTAAATAAATCTGGATAATTGAGGTGTTTTTTCCTCTTCGAAATTAAATGTTTCTGTGAGCCTATTTCTTCAGGGGTTTTGAAGACAGATAAAGCAATTAAGAGTTCTCATGACTGCTTGACCTCTTATTAGCTGTATGGCCTTGGACAAATTGTTTAAATCACCCTAGTCCTTCATTGCCTAACCTATAAAATGGGAATAATTGTAGAACTTACCTTTGGGTCATTGTCAGTATTAAATGAAATATTCCGTGTAGAGTGCTTAGCAAAGTACTTGATCATAGTTACCAACTATTAATGCATGTTACTGTTGTTATTTTTAATATCTAAGATCAGTTCTCTGATTTCAATTCTATTTAAAATTTTTAGCTACTTAGAAATTTATAACGAACGTGTGAGAGATCTACTTAGGCGGAAGTCATCCAAAACCTTCAACTTAAGAGTCCGTGAGCATCCAAAAGAAGGACCATATGTTGAGGGTAAGAGTGAACATTTTGAAGCCCTATTCTTATTGGGAATTTGTGCAAAAATAATAGTTTTGAGGGGAAAAAAGAATAATAGTGAGAGTTTAATTTTTTTTATTTTGACAGTTTATTATTGTAAAATTGATGTCTGTTGCTACACAATGTTTTTTTAAGTAATGTATTTTACTGATTATGCTACTATAGTTGTCCCAATTTTTCCCCTTTGCCCCCTCCACCCAGTAGCCCCCATTCCCTCCATCAATTTCTGCTTAGTTCACGTCCATGGGTCATACATATAAGTTATTTAGCAACTTCAGTTCCTATACTGTTCTTATCGTCCCCCTATCTATTCTGTACCTGCCAATTTGTACTTCTTAATCCCTGTACCTTTTCCCCCATTCTTCCCCTCCCCGCCCAACGGATAATTGTCCAAATGATCTCCATATCTATGATTGTGTTTCAGTTCTGCTTGTTTACTTAGTTTTTTAGATTCAGTTGTTGATAGTTGTGAATTCATTGCCATGTTAATGTTCATGGTTTTGATTTTCTTTTTCTTAAATAAGTTCCTTTAACATTTCATGTAATAAGGGCTTGGTGAATGATCAACTCCTTTAGCTTTACCTTGTCTGGGAAGCACTTTATCTGCCCTTCCATTTTAAATGATAGCTTTGCTGGATAGAGTAATTTAGGTTGTAGGTTCTTGCTTTTCAACACTTTGAATACTTCTTGCAAGTCCCTTCTTGCCTGAAAAGTTTGTTTTGAGAAATTAGCTGCCAGTCATATGGGAACTCCTTTGTAGGTAATTCTCTGCTGTTCTCCTCCTGCTTAAGATTCTCTCTTTATCTTTAACACATCATTTTAATTATGATGTGTCTGGTGTGGCCCTCTTTGTGTCCATCTTGTTTGGGACTCTGTGCTTCCTGAACTTGAATGCCTATATCTTTCATCAAAGAGGAAAGTTTTCTTTCATTATTATTTTTTAAATACATTTCTAATTTCTTGCTCTTTTTTGTTTCCTTCTGGCACTGTTTTGATTAGAATGTTGGTGTGTTTGAAGTTTCCTCAGAGGTTCCATACCCTATCTTTATGTTTCTGGAATCTTTTATCTTCTCGCTGTTCTGATTCAATGTCTTTTTCTTCCTCATGTTCAAAATCATTGATTTGATTCTTGGTTTCATCCACTGCACTGTTGGTTCCTTGTAAATTTTTCTTTATTTCACTTAGTGTATGTATCTTTAATTTCTGCCTGGGTCTTTTTGATGATGTTGAAGTGCCCAGTGAGGTCCTTGAGCATCCTAATAACCAGTGTTTTGACGTTTGCATTTGATAGATTGCTTATCTCCATTTTGTTTAGTTCTTTTTCTGGAGTTTTGTTCTGTTCTTTCATTTGGGCCATGTTTCGTTGTCTCCTCATTTTGGCAGCCTCCCTGTGTTTGTTTCTATGTATTAAGTAGAGCTGCTGTCTTAGTGGTATGGCCTGTTATAGAAAAGTGTGCTGGTAAGTTGGATGGGATGGAGCCTTGGGTAAGCACCAGGGTGGGGCAACCAGTGTGAACCATGTTAATGGAGTTGCAGATATGGTGTCAGTGCTCCATGGCTCTGAGTGGAGAAGGGCTCAGAAAGGGAAAAATGCTGCTGCCTGGCTTCTGGAGTTTTGTCTGGGAGGAAGCTGTCCTTTGGCACTGTCTTTGATGCCAGACACTTCAGTTTCTCCCTGTGTGTTGCCCCAGTGCAAGATCCCAAAGGAAGTGATTCTACAGTTGTCCTAAGTTTGTTGTGGGCCCTTTAAGAGGAGACACCAGAGAATTTGTGCAGTTTCTTCTGCCTGCTGCCCCAGTGGTTTTTACAGCCATAAGTAATGGGAACTTATCTTCCTGACACTGGAACCCTGGGCTGGGTGGTCAGTTGTGGACCTGTGATCCCTCATTCCCAAGGTTTTTTTCCCAATTTTTACCCATCACATGTGGGTGTGGGATTACCCATACGGTGTCTCCACATCTCCGTCCTTTCTACCTGTCTGGATGAATGTGACTTTTTAAATTTCTTGGTTGTTGGACATTTATACAGCTTGATTTTCTCATGACTGTGGGTGATAGTTGTTTTGTAGTTTAGTGTAATTTTTGCAGTGGTTGTGCGAGGAGGTAATCTATATTTACCTCTTCAATATTTATTTAATGAATTTATACTTCACTGCGCATTCACTCATTTCCTGAGGCTTGCCTATAGATTTCCTCTGACTTTAGGAACCCTCTGGTAATTTATTTTCCAGTGTTCTCAGGCAAGATAAGCAACCTTATAACCTTTCCTTTTAAATGGTGTTGCATTTTAGCTGTATATTTTTACTCACACTAATGGTAATGCATAACCATAAGGAGATTCTAAGTTGTCTTGCCTTTTGAGAAGGATATTTGCAGAGTAGCCTGTGCTGTGGTTCTTAGTATTTGTTTTAGTTAGCTGTGTTACAATCAGTTGTGTGGAATCACAAGTATAGTTGAGTGATGGGATGGCCAGTGCTAATTATTTTAAAAAGAGACTGGATTTAAGCTGCTTTTTATAAAAACAAAACAAAAACTATCCTCACTTATTTTGAATAAGGCAGCCAAGTAATGGCTGGCTTGTAGGAATCATATACATGAATGTGCTTTTGTGTGATTGTCTTTTGTGTGTGTCTCTTTGGAGGCAAGACTGAGAACTGGTTGTGGGTTGAAAGATGTTCCTGTTATGGTTATTCTTTTTACCTGCAGCTATCAAGTGTACCATTTTGCATTTTATTAAATTGCCAATTGAACTTTTGCCTTTTATGCCCAAAGTAAAGTGTGTGATTATGTATTTCTTTCATGGAGTTTGTAATAGCTATTATTGTTAATAGATTTAGCCTAACTGCTTTCATGTTTTTCCTTTAATTGTCTTATCAGATGTTAAACATATTATAACTCTGGTTTATGAAGAGACAGAATAATCAAACTAGGTAAAACATCCAGAATCTGATGTAGGT
Organism: Sturnira hondurensis; assembly: GCF_014824575.4. Taxonomy (NCBI): domain Eukaryota; kingdom Metazoa; phylum Chordata; class Mammalia; order Chiroptera; family Phyllostomidae; genus Sturnira; species Sturnira hondurensis. The sequence goes on along the minus strand of NW_028076505.1, from coordinate 6,198,772 downwards.
ATACGTGAGGATTTAGTTTCTAATAAATTTGCCATTCAGACATTGGGGGAACATGAGTTATTAAGTTACTTATTTCCAGAAGTTTGGAGAAGAGAAAGCTTTAAGAAATTTGACTTAAAACTAGAAAGCATGAAATAAATGTGTTAAATTTAAAGTGCTAAAAAATAACTTTATACTTGGCAGAAAAACCATAAGCAAAGTAAAAAGACAACCTAGATAATAGGGAAATATTTTCAATTCAAGTTTCAGACAAAGGACTAATTTTCTTACTGTATATAAAGAGCTTCTATAAATCAATAAGGAGAGGTCCTACAACTAAGTAGAAAAATGAACAAAGGATGTCAACAGACTGCTCATAGAAATAGAAATATGGGTAATTTTTAAATGGAGGAAAGAATCTTCAGCCTCATTCATAGAGAAAAGTAAAATAAAAATTCTTTAAGATTACATTTGTTACCTATCTCTGGCCTATGTAAGTAAGCCTGACAGAACAGTGTTAGGAGATAGGCAGTCTTATATACTACTGCTGGGTCTTAATTGCCCTCTATGGAGAAAAATTTTTGCATTATCTCTCAAAATTTCAAATGTGCTTTCATCAGGCTATTCCACCTCTTAAGAATTTATTCTGCATAAATATTTACATGCATTTGAAAAGACCTGTGTACAATGTTATTTATAGTAGTGTTCCTGGTAATTGGAAACCAAATGTATACAACCTCTATAATCTCAATAGGCAGTGGTTAAATTGGTTATGGTGTATTCAGACAGTTGAATGCTCTGCAGCTATAAGAATGAATGAGGAATCACCTTAACTGGTACAGAATATTCTTAAATCATTATTACATAGAAAAAAGCAGGATGTAAAACTGTTTTTGGTATGCTGCCATTTGTGTGAAAGGGGAAAATATTTTTTTAACATATGTAATTTTTTTGTATATGTACAGGTTCTTTCTAGAAGGGCATGGAGGAAATGGTGACATTGGGTTGCCTGACAGGGGGGATGGAAGGAGTGGGTGGTAGGGGAGGGGGAGGGGGGACACTTTTTACACGTTTTGTAGTATTTGACTTTGGAATTATGTGAATGTTCCCAAGAAAATGAATGAAAAGTTTTAAAAGAGGATTTAAAAAATGCTTTTGCAGTGTTGCCTGAAGTCAGTGTTTACTTTTTCCTTCTGTGTGCTATGACTAAAGCTAATGAGACTGATGAGAATAGCTAACATTTATCCCCACATTAGGCATGCATTATCTAGATGAGATGACTGAGGTGTGGTGGGCTATGTGACTCAGTAAGCCACAGAGCTGGGATCTGACCCCAAGAGACCCAGCTCCCAGTGAGTTATTAACTACCCCTCTGTAGGAACATGTAAAAGATCTTTGTCCAGTTGTGTATTATTTCATAGAGCTAAGTTTCTTATTCCGTTTACTATATATTAGGGAGATTTCCTCACCCCTTCTTTTTTTTTCTTCAGATTTGTCCAAACATTTAGTACAGAATTATAGTGATGTAGAAGAACTTATGGATGCAGGAAATATCAATCGTACCACTGCAGCAACTGGGATGAACGATGTCAGTAGTAGGTCTCATGCCATCTTCACCATCAAGTTCACTCAGGTAAGGGCAGATTTGGGGAATGGCTGGCTCTGTCCCTGAGGTCTTTACTTGCTGATTAGCACCAGCTGAGGACTCATCATTGCTGAACCAGGAGCAGCAGCAGGCAAAGGTGACTGACTGTCATTTTCTTGTTAATGAGAGTTGAACATGTGCTCTGTGCTGAGTTTCTCTGTGGTTACAATCACAGTAATTTGAAATGCCCTGATGTGTACTCTTAAGAGATGTTTAGCAGGATTCTGCCCTGTTCAGGACATGAAAAATCTTGCTTTGTGCTTAATTAAGCAAAAGTTTTCATTGTTGCAAGCTCTGTGGGAGAAAGGGATTGTAAGTCAGAGCAGCTGGAGGCCAAGGTAACTGATTGGTTGCGGTGTATTATCGCTCCATGGAGCTCACTCTGCAGTGTTGACTGTGATTATTGGAATGATATTAAAGGACAGCGAACATTTTTAAGTACTAATACAAGAATAATTCTAATCAAGGGGTGGAGGGTATTTTGCATGTCTGGAAATTATTGAAGGTAAATATTGTAATACCTAGGCTAGTGGGACAGATGAATGCAAAAATGTAGGGTCCTCTCATGGCTTAATAATATGTTAGGAGTTTGGGGATGTCCTGGCTTATATTAACCACTGAACACATTACATAGAAAAAGGTTATATTTTCTTAATAAGGGGATCAGAGAGCAAAAACACAAAAAATGAAAAAATTCTCTAAGGTCAATTGATAAATTCTTCTCATCTTTACCTTTTGTGAGACCTTTGCTTTTGATTTACTTTGCTGGTTTTTCTCCTTTCTAGTTAATGTGAGTAGGATGTAGCCATTCCTAATTTCTAAGGGACTTAAATTTCTGTCAAAATATGGTAATTCCCTTTTGGTATTTTGGTTCAGACTGTAAAATGTAGGTTAAAAGTCTTTGGGAAAGAATTTTTGGTAGAATTCAGAGCCAAGGGATACAATATTTAAGATTATTACTTTTATAATTTGTGAAACTTTGTAATATCAAATAATGGTCGAATGATCTTTTATATAGTTGTCTACATTTATCATCTTTTAGGGAGCCATTGTGCTCGGAATGCTGAAGATTCTAGATGAAAACAAAACTAATTACTTATTTCCTTATATATATATTTTTTGTTGAGTGCCCCTCAGTGCCTAGGTTTCTATTCTGCAGTCAGACTCAGTGAGCCTTTGTTGAGAAACACTGAATGATTTGAATAATGGAATAGTTCTTCAGAAAATGTAACAATCACATATGTATTGAGTTTAATTTTGGGAATTTTTATAATCAGTGAGAAGGCCAATGAAACAACCAAATTAAAAAAAAAATCCCATGCTGAGAGATCATAATGATGAGTGCAAAATAATTAGAATTTGTATCATAAACAATATCAGAGCTGTGTATATCTCTTCAATCTTCCTTTTCTGTCTTGCTGTAGGCAAAATTTGATTCCGAAATGCCATGTGAAACCGTGAGTAAGATCCACTTAGTCGATCTTGCGGGAAGTGAGCGTGCCGATGCCACTGGTGCCACCGGGGTTAGACTGAAGGAAGGGGGCAATATTAACAAATCCCTCGTGACTCTGGGAAATGTCATTTCTGCCTTAGGTAGGTTTATATTTGTCTCCTGTCTCCTCTTATTCTTTGGTCCTATGGTCTTTTGTGGTCCATAATAGCACAAAGGAATTATGTTTGTGTTGCAGACTGAGGTTATATCCTCAAGGTTTTCTGAAGTCAAATTAGAGGAAAAGAACTTTAATAATTGTCTTTTTTCTTCTCCGCAGCTGATTTATCTCAGGATGCAGTAAACCCTTTTGTAAAGAAGAAGCAAGTTTTTGTGCCTTACAGGGATTCTGTTTTGACTTGGTTGTTGAAAGATAGCCTTGGAGGAAACTCTAAAACTATCATGATTGCCAGTAAGAATTTTAAGCTCCTTTCTTCAACACAGTGTGTCATGTGAATTAGTTGCAAACATTTAAGTTTAAAGAGTCTCATTAGGAAATGGCATCTTTTTTGAAAAGGTTTTATGTATTTACTTTTAAAGAGAGGGGAAGAAAGGGGAAGAAACATCAGTGTTCAAGAGATGCATTGATTGGTTGTCTCTGAAACACCCACAGCAGGGACCTGGCCTGCAACCCAGGCATGTACCCTGACTGGGAATCGAACTGGCGACCTTTCGGTTTGCAGGCTGGTGCTCAATCCACTAAGCCATACCAGCCAGGTTACTGTTCTAGTCCAGAGTATCGTATTACCCTTTTTTTCCTCTTACTATGTCCGTAATCTTGCCATGTTCATGGTTATGCAACCTGGGATTCATGCAGAATGAGTCTGAGCTTTTCTCTGCTTACAGTATGAGATTGAAACTTTTAACTCCACTGACTCATAGGATAAAAATCATTATGGGAACATAAAGTAAAAATAACCCAACTCTTTCTTTTATTTTAAACCATTGAATGTGGAATTTAATATTAAGAATCAAGAGGGAAAAGACCCAATAAATAAAACAAATAGTAGCAGTAATATACTTCTATGTCTTCACTAATTAACTAAAAGTAGGAGAAGAGCGAAAAATATACAAAGAAAAGATAACTATTTAAGGAGAAACCAAGAACTGTTTCCCTCCTAACCCTAATTTTCTTCCCCTGCTCTCCCTTTCCCTTCCCCTGTCTCCAGTTATATATTATAAAGCTATAAAGTTATAGATTATAACTGGAGAAGGACCTATCCTGGGGTATGTACCAGGGATGCAATTGTGGAGCCACCTAAGTTCTAAAGTTGGTGGTGAGGTGGGGACATAATTAACCATAGCTTTATGAGGGAAAGAATTAACTGGTACACTGACTGTTTTCAAAATTTTCATGCTCTGGATTTTTCCAGAAGTTTAAAAAATTTTTAATTTCTACTTAATATTGAGAAGTACAAATATAGTAGTCCCTCGTGATCCATAGTTTTGCTGTCTGTGTTTTCAGTTACTTGTGGTCAACTTTGGTCTGAACATCTTAAATGGAAAAGCTCCAGAAGTATACAATTCATAAGTTTTAAATTGCACACTATTCTGAATAGCGTGCTGAAATCTAACACCATCCCACTCAGTCTCACTGAACATGTGAATCAAGCCGTCATCTCGCAGCCTCACACTGCGCAGGCCACCTGCCTGCTAGTCACTTAGTAGCCATCTTGATGATTACCACATCAACTGTCCTGGTGTCACAGTGCTTGTGTTCAAGTAACCCTCATTTTACTTAATGACGCCCCAAAGTGCAAGGGTACTGAGGCTGGTAATTTGAGCGTACCAGGTAGACTTCATAAGGTACTTCTTTTAAGTGAAAAGGTGAAAGTTCTTAACAAGAAAAGTAAATTGTATGCTGAGGTTGCTAATGTCTAACCTCATAAGAATGGATATTCCTTGTGTCCATGAAATTGTGAAGAAAGAAAAAAGAAATCTATGCTACTTTTGCTTTTGCACTCAAATTACAAAAGTTACGGCCACTGTGTGTGATAAATACGTAGTTAAGATGGAAAAGGAATTACAGTTGTGGCTGGAAGACGTGAACAGCAAATGTGTTTCAATCAATGGGAACATGTCACACTAGAAAGCATTAAGACTATATACAGACTTTAGCAAAATGTCCCCTGAAATGAGTGACTTCAAGTCAGTCACATTTGGATAGCTATTTACTTCAAGTAAGGATGGTTACACAAACAGGTTTGGACGAAAATCTATAAAAATGACTGAAGAATCTGTGTCTACCTATGAAGCAGCTGCTGCCATGTCTCCAACAGAGTTGAAGGAGTTGATTGGGGTTTTGAACTGTCACTGCTTTCAGGCATCCACTGGGGGCCTTGAACCTATACCCCATGTATGAGGGGGCTACTGGAGTCTTGAATTCCTCTTCCTCCTGTATTTTTAAGAGGGAAAGCTCCCTAAACTACAATGAGTATCTCGTATCTTATTTAAGAGTTGTTTAGATGGCCGAGTCTACACTTAAAGGCAGGCAAAATGACATTTAATTTAGGATAGTGAGCACCTTTCCTATAAACCTTAGATAATTTTTAACATTCATTATTGTGGCAATGAATATTGAGTGTATCCAATGACCTGGGGTTGATCTGACTTTTAAATTGCAAACCAACTTTGTGTCAAATGAAACACGGAGTGCTGGATAAATGATTTTTTGAATTCATTCTTCACAGCCATTTCACCTGCTGATGTCAATTATGGAGAAACCCTAAGTACTCTTCGCTATGCAAATAGAGCCAAAAATATCATCAACAAGCCTACCATTAATGAGGACGCCAACGTCAAACTCATCCGTGAGCTGCGAGCTGAAATAGCCAGACTGAAAACGCTGCTTGCTCAAGGGAATCAGGTTGGGTTTTTCTGAGGTTTATGGATACTTTCTTTGAGTAGTAATGGCATCTATTTCTAGACCTTAATGAGACAATTATCTCACTTATTGCATTGATTTGAGTAAATAAGTGCTAAGTAAGCTTGAATGAGTTAGCTGGTCTCATGTACAGCACCCTGTTATTGGCGTTTACATTTATTATGTGCTCCATGTGTAAGATTTTATTCACTAAATTTGAAATTATTATCTAATAGTTATCAATTATGGATGGAAATTTAGCATGCAGTAGGATTAGTAGCATAATCTCCAGTAGCAGAAGGGAATTTAGATGGTTGGAGTTATATTTAAAATATTATTTGTGCATGTTATGATTTGAAAATGTATTTTAACAGAAGGAAAGACTACTTTGAACACCTTTCTAAGCTTTTATTGTTTTTATATTTTTAAAAATATTTTATTAATTTTTAAAGAGGAAAAGGAGGGGGAGAAGGAGACATCCATGTGTAGTTGCCTGTCACATGCCTCCTACTGGGGACCTGGCAGCAATCCAGGCATGTGCCCTGACTGGGAATCGAACCAGCGATTCTTTTGTTTGCAAGTTGGCACTCCATCCAGTGATCCATACCAGCGGCTCTGATCTATTATTTTGTATTGCCTATTACAGAGGTGGTGGTTATGGTGATAGAGTGACATGTGTGACATACTAGTGGTCTGGTTGAGATGATATTCCTTGGGGCCTTGGTTAATTGTTGAAACAGCCTCACTTTAGGTCCTTTGAGGATTCTAGTGAAGGAGCCTTGTCCTTTGTGTTTTTCACAGTAAGCTTCCTTATAATCTGTTTGGCATATGTACAGAGTTACATTCTTTTTTTTTAAAAAAAATATTTTATTTATTTATCTTTAGAGGGGAAGGGAAGGAGAGAGGAAGGAAACATCAATGTATGGTTGCTTCTGGTGCATCCCCTGCAGGGAACTGACCCCTGCTGGAAACTGGCCTGCAACCCAAGCATGTGCCCTGACTGGGAATCGAACTGCGATCGTCTGGTTCGCAGGCCAGAGTTACATTCTTAATGAATAGTGTGAGTTAGCTTCTTATAGGCTTACTCTTGTAATGAAAGGTCACTCTTAGAAGAAAATCAGATAGCTTTTCAAAGTGTTCGAATTAGATTAGAGTTAGAAATAAACAAAGATACATTTCTTTCCATTTTCCTAACCTATGAATAGATATCTTAATTGTATCATTAAAAAATCAGTTTTCTTTGAATGCAAAGTGCTCTGTCTCTCTGGAGTTGCTTTCTGTCTAGGAATATATGGCCCGTGAAGCCCTTGACATCCCGTGAGTGGTTCGACCTAGGAAAGTATTGACAGGATGAAAATCTCACTGAGTGTCCTGTGTCTTGAAATACAACGGATAGTTCTTTCTCATAAGATGGTGGACAGCAGTTGCATGGGAATTGCTCATTGCACTTAAAAATATGTCCATATCCATTTTACTTAAAATTTTTTTAGGCTCATCTGAGGACATGCTTATTGATTTTAGAGAGAGAAGAAGGGAGGGAGGGAGAGAGGGAGGGAGGGAGGGAGGAAGGGAGAGAGGGAGAATTACAAGATGTGGCTGGGGAGAGAGAGACAGACAGACAGATAGACTTTGATCAATTGTCTTCTGTATGTGTCCCGACCGAGGATTGAACCTATAGCTTAGATATGTGCCCTGACCAGGGATGGAACCCACAACCTTTTGATGTATTATGGGATGGTGCTCCAACCAACTAAGCCACTGGGCTAGGGCTCCATTTTACTTTTTGATGCGGAGCTTTTCTGTGTGTGAAGGAAGTTCTCAGAATGAATGGTTTAGCTGTATGTGGTGCTCTCAGGCTTATGTAACTTATGGCATGAACTCCAATAGTCATTTTTATTGATACACCTTGCTATTGGGATCTCTCTTACAGTGTTTTTAAAACATTATTTATCTGAAGTAAACATGGAAGCATGATTTTATGGCATCACCGAAATTGCTATATCTGAAGGAAAGTATTTGGAAAATTCTTGTGCATCTTCTTTATTTAAGTTTTGCTAAGTTAAGAGAATGAAGGGAAATAAAGATCAGCTTTTTTTTTTTAAAGATTTTTATTTATTTATTTATCTTTAGAGGGGAAGGAGAGAGGGAGAGAAACATCAATGTATGGTTGCCTTTCGTGTGTCCCCTGCTGGGAGCTGGCCTGCAGGGAACCAGCCTGCAACCCAGGCATGTGCCCTGACTGGGAATCGAACTGTGATCCTCTGGTTCGCAGGCCCGCGCTCAATCCACTGAGCTACACCAGCCAGGGCAGCTTTTTAAATTAAACAGGAAATTTTTGAAAGGAGCCTTATCACATGGACGAAAAAGCCTCTCATTTACTGAAACTTTTACAAATTCTATCAGGGAATATCTTCTGAGGGATTGTGCATGCCAGTTACCTTATAATTTGTGGTCTTTTATTTTGTTTCTTTCATGACCAAAGACTGCTATTGTATTTAAAGAAGTAATTATGTTGCTGTAGTTTTGAGGTTGAGGATGGAAAAGATAGTTAAGTCCATTTTAGAACACACTGAAGATAAAAATTCTTTGACAATTTAATATAGTACAATAAAAATGGGAGTCCAACTTAAAATAATTTATCACATTATGAAACTATAAATTGTGACAGAATACAGGCTTATTCTCAATTAATTAAATTTGTGATGCTCCATAAAAGAAGCAGGTGTTCATAAGTGCCCATTAAAAACTTCTATTTAAAGTTTTCTGATGACATTGATCTATTTCCACAATCTTTTATTCCAAATGCTGCCATGATTCATTGAGAATGTTACTCAAACCAAAGTTCTATTTCTGTGCTTATTTTGGTACAGCAAAATAAAAATGAAAAAATAAAAAAAGCTTCCGCTTTTAATAATCTTATTAATTTGCTAATGCAAAATATCATGGGCATAGAGTTTCAAAAGCACAATTTAACTAAAACAGAATAATTTGACATGTATTGGATTTACTTCTACTATATTGATATAGATATACAGATATTTGTAGTTATATATTTATGAACTCTACTGAAATATTACATATGTACAAAAATGACATAAGTGTACAAATCAGTGGATTTTTGCAAGATCAATTCACCCATCTAACCTATATCCACATCTGAAAACAGAACATAATCAGGACCCTGGAAGTCCCCCAAAATGTTCCTTTCCAGGTACTACCCACCCTTCTCCTTAAGGATAACCACTATCCTGGCTTCTAAAGGCATAGATTAGTTTTTAATTTTGCCTATTTTTGTTCTTTATATAAATAGAATCATGTAGTATATACCCTTTTGACCTCACTTCTTTCACTCAATGTTATATTTGTGAGATTCATCTGTGTTGGTGCATTTAATTGTAAACCTGTTTATTTTCATCTCTTTATTGTGTCCCTTTTTTGTGTTCTTTTTTTGATGGGCATTTTTGAGTTTCTTTTCTGGTGCTATTAGTGCTGTTGTGGGTTTCCTTCTTTCTTTTATTCAACTTGCAGATGCATTTCTGTTAGGTTTATACCTAAGAGTGGAATTGGTGGGTTAGAAGGTGTACATATGTCCAGTTTCAGTAGATAGTGCCGGACAATTTTTAAAAGTGGTTATACCAATTTATCCTCCACCATCAGTATATGAAAGGGCCAGTTATAGTCCCTGTAGGTCTTTGTCAACACTTGACATTGTCCACTTTTCACTGTAAACATTCTGGTGGATGAATAGTGATATCACTGAATGATTTAGTTTGTATTTCTCAGACGATTAATGAAATCGAGCATTGGGATATCATGTCTTTTTTTTTTTAAATCCTCACCTAAGGACATTTTTTCATTGCTTCTAGAGAGAAACAGACAGACATACAGACATCAATTGGTTGCCTCTTGCATGTGCCAGGGATTGAACCTGCAATCTGGATACACGCCCTGACTGGGAATTGAACCGGAAACCTTTCTGCCTGTGGGATGATGTTCTAATCAGCTGAGCCACACCTGACAGGGCTGGATATCTAGCCTTTTCAGGTGTTCTCTGTTAGTATATTTAAAGCATATTTTCAGACTTCTGTTTTGAATTTGGCAGAGAGAAAATGTCTCTTTACTTTTTTCTCTTGAATATATATGGAGATAATAAGAAAATTAAACAATATGGAAAGGAAATGAACAACAAAAGTCAGGAAGTGAAGAACACAATGAGAGAGCATGGAAGCAGGATGAATTCTTCATTTTTATAGCTCGAGTCACAGAGACACTTTAAATAATAGATACTAGAAATATCACTATGTGTAAACTTTTAAATAGACAACTAGACAACTCTGAGAGAGGGTCACACAAGAAAGCTCAGTTATACGATGTTTGTAAGGATAAGCAAAAGGCTGCCTGCTAATTCAAAGGGAAAGAAAGCAGTGCAAAAACAGCATTATTTGAGCCTAAAATAAGCACTTTATCACAACAAAGAGTGCAATTCCTAATAAAAATAAAATATGATGTCAGCTTTCATAAAGTAAAAAGTCCAACAGAACTACAGGAAATAGATGTTCCTCCAAAGAGGACATGTAGATGGCCAGTAGACATATGAAAATGCTCAAAGTCACTAATTATCTGAGAAATTCAGACTAAAATCTCAATGAGATACCACCTCACACCTGTCAGAATGGCTATCATTAATAAATCAACAAACAACAAGTGTTGGTAACAATAACTGTTGGTGGGAATGCAGATTGGTTTAGCTACCGAGGAAAATAGAATGGAGGTTCTTCAGAGAGTTAAAAATGGAACTGCCTTATGACCCAGCAGTTACACTTCTGGTTATACATGCAAGGAAACCAGAAACACTAACTCCAAAGAATACCTGCACCCCTATGTTTATTGCAGAGTTATCTACAGTGGCCAATATATGGCAGCAACACAATAGATGAGTGGATAAAAAAGTTGTGATTCATGTATACAGTGGAATATTGAATGTTCATAAAGAATAATGAACATTTACCATTTGTGACAGTATGGGTAAACTTATAGGGTATTGCGCTAAGTGAAAGAAGTCAGAGAAAAATACCATATGATTTCACTTTTATGTGGAATATAAAGAGCAAGATAAACAATTGAAACAGAACCAGATTCATAGGTATAGAGAACAAACTCATGGTTTACCAGAGAAGATGGGGTTGGGAGGGATGGTGAAGGCATTAAGAACTACAAATTGGTAGTTACAAAATAGTCACGGGGATGTGAAGTAGAGCCTAGGGAATATAGTCAATAATATTGCAATAACTATATACAGTGCCAGATGAGTACTAGAAATATCAGGGGGGTTGCTAATTTTTTTGAAAGTTGCAATCGTATATAATGATGTGGTCATTATAACACCTACCACTTGCATTTCTTCAGTGAAAAATATTTATTGAGTACCATTTATGTGTAAGATAACATGCTAGGTGCAGTGATGTNACCATTTGTGACAGTATGGGTAAACTTATAGGGTATTGCGCTAAGTGAAAGAAGTCAGAGAAAAATACCATATGATTTCACTTTTATGTGGAATGTAAAGAGCAAGATAAACAATTGAAACAGAACCAGATTCATAGGTATAGAGAGCAAACTCATGGTTTACCAGAGAAGATGGGGTTGGGAGGGATGGTGAAGGCATTAAGAACTGCAAATTGGTAGTTACAAAATAGTCACGGGGATGTGAAGTAGAGCCTAGGGAATATAGTCAATAATATTGCAATAACTACATACAGTGCCAGGTGAGTACTAGAAATATCAGGGGGGTTGCTAATTTTTTTGAAAGTTGCAATCGTATATAATGATGTGGTCATTATAACACCTACCACTTGCATTTCTTCAGTGAAAAATATTTATTGAGTACCATTTATGTGTAAGATAACATGCTAGGTGCAGTGATGTATTGAACTAATATGTTAATGAAGCTCCTTTTCTTCTACTAGGGATGAATTTGATCATGAGTTAACTTGCTGGTTTTATTCTCTATAAACTGGATAAGAGTGAGATGTCAGCCATATAACCAAGCAACATTTCTAATAATAAAATTACCCTCTGATTGGTGAATTGCATCTGGATTAGGATGAATTCTGTACAAGCTATAAATATGCTGCTGTGAAGCCATAGTTTTGGGTTTCCCTGAGTGCAGTGAATCTTGTAATAGGTGTGTCCTTGTGAGGACTCTGAAGGATGTGCCTGTGACATTATTGTAAGAGATGTTGGTTCCCAGGGGTGTGGGACTGTAAGCCAAGGTGGGCCCCACAAATGCCTGTGTGAATCTCTACCTCTGAAGAAGGCCAAGGGAATAATACTCCTGGAGAGCTGTGAGGGCTGCTGTGGAGAGCACAGGGTCCTTCCCTGCTGTAGCTCTGCTGTTTGCTGAGCAGACAGATGCCAAGTGTGGCCCTTGTAGTCTTGTTAGTCTGGAAGTTTAACTGAGCCTAATGAGACTATCTCATGGGTATTATATTTGTTTGAATAGAAATTGAGAAGTAAATAGTAAAGGAAAACATGCTCAGCCTCTGGGGAGGGAAACTTAGCTATTACAAAAATCGTGCATATAGATGATTCACAAATTTCCTCCTAGGAAATTACTCTGTTGACACAACCATGTATACTGTAGGCAACTAGTATAGGAATAGTCATTGTAGCATTGCTGGTAGAGCAAAGGATTAGAAAAGGCTGTATTTCCATTGAAAGGAAAGCACTAATATAAATTAGAGAATATCCGTACAATTCCATTCTACAGTGGAATTGGAATTTTCAAAAGAATGAAGCAGTTTTGTTTGTACTGAATTTCTCCCAAGATATGTTGTTTAGTGAAAAGGCAATATTTAGAATAGTGTTCATGTTATGTTTAAAAAACAACAAAAACATGCTTATATATGATGAGAAGAATTGCAAGTTTACATAGCAAATTGGATAAAGGTGGTTGCCTGTGGGATGGGAGGGAGCAAGACTCCCTTTTGTTTTTCTTATGGAATCAGAAAGGTCACTGTGTCCTACCTGTCAGTCAGAGCCCCTCTGCTTCCTGCCTGGATCCACGTGCCTCTCTTGTCTCTATCTGCCTGTCCCTCCCAGTTCTAACCTGATTTTGGTGTTCATCATTCTTGGGTCAGTCATTATACCTTTGTAACATGGGTAAGGAAATGGAGAAATAGATTGTGGTGTAGCTGTATCACAAATAGACTATCACCCAGCAATGGGGATACATGAGTTTTCTTCACATGTGTCAGTGTGGATGGATTTCTGAAACCTGTGATTGAGCAAGACTTAAGCTTTTTACATTTTGAATTTTGCAGTTTGTGCATATTCAAAATGGACCAATCCTTTAGGATCTAGGTATGTAGATCATGCTAGATTTTGGTAAAATATATGTCAGTTGTATTACATTTATCTTTTTCTCACTTTGCTGGTTTGCATTGTGAGAAATGCAACATTCCTCGCATTTGGTTTTGAATATTATATGTAACCCATTGGGTAAAGACTTAGTGGAGTGATTGACACTTTTTAGGGATGTGAAACAATGCTTTTTACCTTTATTTAATAGTTTACTTGGCAGCTTTTGGTAATTTACTGTGTCATGGAGCAATCCTTCCTCTAGATTATTGCTGTTTACTAATTGCATCTTTTTTATGATTTAAATTATAGATCGCCCTTTTAGACTCCCCCACAGCCTTAAGTATGGAGGAAAAACTTCAGCAGAATGAAGCAAGAGTAAGTGGTAGCTTGATTCCTTGTTATTTTAAAATCATAACTTTCACTATTATTTTAACTATATGCTTTTTAGTTCTTGCCATTTGAGACTCATTTTCTTTTTTCGTTACACTTAACACTCCCTTCCTTGCCCTCACCTCTGGTAATTTTTAAAGAACCACAATAATTGACTTTTTATGTATCTCATCAAAACCTATGACTGAATCAATGGGGCCTGTCTGGCACATGATGATCAAGTGCAACTGAAATCCACATGCAGCCGCTGCTGATGAGACAGGCCTCTCTGGCATCAGAGTGGACAGCAGCCCTGGGTTGAAGTCAGCCGTGTTCCACATTCCTGAAACCGGAGTGGTCCCCAGAGCTTAACCATAGCTAAGCATGCTCACCATTTAGTTTTTGCCTTTCTTTCCCTTTGCTTTTGGGGGGAGTGCAGCACTTGGGGATTGTGGAATACTCTTGGTAGATGAGATTTGAGTCTGGGAGAGAGAGTGGCAGTGAGTGACCAGAAGGAGAGTCTGCCTCTGGAGACGCTGTGGGCTGACGCCAGTGTTTGTGTGCTGGTGCTTTTTGAAAACTGGCTTCATGGCTGACCTGGCTCTACAATATTTTTTTTTTCAGTAACTCTGTTTGAAAAGAGAAGTGGGCATTAAGAATATTTTGGGGGTAGGATTTTGTTCACTGTACTGAATGGTTAAAACAGACTGAAACTGCTCCCCCCCCCCCGTATTTTGTTGGCGAAGCCCTTTTAAGCATACACGATACTGCAAATATAAATTGAGTTGTTATTAGGGACTTGTTGACACTTCCCTGGATAATTATGTTGGATAATTTGAAGCTAATTGCATTAGTAAAATCATTAGTTTCTTAATTCCTATTTTTCTCATGAAATTTATATTTAGTACTTCAGATTCTAATTTTGAGTGCTTTGAGATGTCTAGATATAGTCTTAAATTATTTCTTAATAATAGTTTTTAGGCATACCTAGTACATTAATAGAAATCAATAAGCATTTTAATTTGAATTCATGGTGCATGCTGTAAAAGAAATGACTGCCTGTCTTGTTCATAACATTTTCTCAATTTTCACCAATTTTTTTGCTGGCCTTTGAAAATTGTTTGCCATTTGTTGGCTATAAATCTTTATTTAATCTGATCACTTTGTTAGTGGAGATATCAAATGTTTGCATTTTTCTTGATTTTATAAATTAAGATTATTTGCTTTAAATTCAATAGTAAAATAAACCCAAGGCATAATTACAATTTGGTTAAAGCTGGACTTATTTGATTGAATTGGAAAAGGATTAACTGGCTTATGTTACTTCAGGGAGAACATATGTGTTAGTGAACACGGAAACATTTATTGCTGAATACTTTGTGTTTCTCATATAAATTGCTGCTGAGAATTTGTTAACTGATTACTGTAAATTAGTAAATTCAACACACCAATCTCTCCCCTTGTATAGGAAGAGAAGGTGTAAGAATATTTCCTCTTTGGAAGGTTTTCCAAAGTAAAAGCCTGGAGAGCCATGTGGCATTTATTGCTGTCCTTGCAGTCCATGGGGTCTTTCCGTGAGGTCTTTCACCTCACTTGAGAGCAGAAAGACTAGAGTGTATGGCCGGTTCCAGGTTGATCAGGCCCATCTTACCGAATGATTAAAAACAAGCAAAAACAAAGTCAGAGAGGCTCAGCCATGGTGGTAGTGTTTTGTTTTTTTTTTAGATTAAAAAGATAAGAGATTTTTGACATTATTCGTAAAAAAGAAGAGGCATTATTTTAGCTTAGAAGTTGTACAGCCCTATTAGAAGGAAACAGAGGAGTAAAAGGAAATGACCGATTCAGTTTTAGTGAGAGAAATGTTTGGTGTTCCTCTGGGATAAATGGTCAGTCCAGTTCCTCCATTTCTTGTCAGTCACACACACTTGCAGGAAGGTTGCAGACGGGAGTGCCCTTTTCCCTTTACTATTCTTAATACTAAGTAAGTGTGGGGAGAGTATCTTCCCTTTGGCAGTGAGAATACAAACACAGGTACACCATGTGTTCGTTTTGTCCTGGCTCAGTAAGATAGCTTATCAGAGGGAAGACCAGTAAGTGTCCATGGGGCAGTGTCTGCTCCTGGCGGTGGGGAAGTGCTGGGGGAGCTAGTGTAAAGAGGGAAAAGGCTTGGGGAGCATGTGCTCCCTGACTCTGCCTCTCACAATCTCTCTTTTAGCCATGGTATACTCTTTTGTAGATACAGCATTCATTCATTTTTTTCTACTTCTTCTAAGGAATCATTTTTTGCCTTTTAGTGAATTACTCACTAGGATTATTTTGGAAGTTTTATGGAAGTAGCAGAATATTTTTATTAACTTTGAGATGTAACTTCCAGTTGTACTATGCTCAACAGCTGGGGACATTTTCTCCCCTAAGTACAGCAGACTGGAAAGAAGCCTATTTATATCAAAAGATTTTGCTTTTGCTAAGGGAGTCAATTAAAGAATCCCCCCACCTTTTAAAGATAGAATGAGATTTATAAGCCCTGTTAATTAGCTACAAAAGCAGATTATCTCCTTAAAGAAAATTGCAGCATTCTAAATGATTTAATTACGCATGTAATGAGAAAGAAAAATAAATCATTATTCTTCAGGAAGTAGAGTATAATCAGGAAAAATTAATACACTTAACAGGACATTGCCATTCTTGAATTTGTAATTTTGGTTAATATCCAAGGGAGCAGCTTTTATTTAAGTGCACTATGAAAAAGATGCAAAAAATCTAGGCAACCTGACACATTGTTTTCTGTTCTTGCCTTTCCCATAATGTAGGAGGTGGGGTGAGATCAGCTGTTTGATTTATATTTGGTGATGGTTTTTTCAGGCATGGTTTGCTATATATTTAAAAAATTATAGTGCATTGTTTCATAAAGCTGTGAGATTTAGAAACTCCCTAGAAGAAAATCACAATAATATTTTTATGGAGCAATTGCAAATGTGTCTTTTTCCTTCTAGGTTCAAGAATTGACCAAAGAATGGACAAATAAATGGAATGAAACCCAAAATATTTTGAAAGTAAGGACTACAAAAAGGTTGTCTTAATTTTATTTTGCTGGTTTAAATAGGTAAAGCTTTTTCTTTTTTCTTCAAATATGGCTATTGTGTGCCTTGCTTAAGGTGAGGTCATGGAACTGATTAGGACCCTTGGGGTACCGGGGTTCTGATTTGATTTTTAAGAAATGGGAAAGGGTGGTCTTAGACATTAGAGCTGTGTGTGTTTTAACACAGAGAGGTGGTGTTGATACCTGGGGTTGGCTCTCACATAGAGTTTTTCTATTTTTGACCCAGCACATACTAAATTCCATTTAATATTCAAGGAAATCTACTTTGCTTTCTGCTTTTGTTAAACTCAGTATAAAGTGATTATGTTAAATGGAAAAGAAAAAAAACTTCTCAGGGCAATATTGTAGAATATGTGTGCATAGGCATGACTAGATTTCAGATATTTCTAAACTGGTAATTTCTAATGGGAATTTTTTCTGTATGTCAAGGGCTAGGCACTGATGGTCTGCATTTTGGGCAGACTTGTTGTGAAAGGACACAACTTCTTCTACTCTGTGCTTCAAAATACATATTTCTTTGTGTTCCTACTTATTGCCGAGTTGATCAGAAACCTGTGTTATCTGTTGAGGGACAGCGGCACCAGATTTGAGATTCAGAATTTAGTTTTCTACTTTGATAGAGTCTGTCTGGCTTGATGCATGAGACTGCCACCCACAGGCTGTCGAATCCTAGGCTTGTTTCTGAAGTTTGTCGAGATAAACATTAAAATCCCCCTCTAATATGGACAAGGCTGGTAGATGAGGTTTAGCTGCATCTCTAACTTGAGCAGAAACCCTAATCCGGATCCCCTTCACATGAAAGTGGGGCACCCAGTTACCATTTATGGGGTTAAACTATTGAAGGCCTGGCTTAGCTGTTCTGTTCTGCTTCTGCCCACTCTCTTGGAGAGTGTGGTCAGTGTCATGTTACATAAAGCCCTATTTTTTTAAGGATATTTTATTGATTTTGCTGTTACAGTTATCCCAATTTTTTCCCCTTTGCTCCCCTCCACATGGTAACCCCCTTCCCTCCAGCAGTGTCTCCCCTGCCCCTGGCTTAGTTCATGTTCATGGGTTGTACATGTAAGTTCTTTGGCTTCTCCCTTTCCTATTCTATTCTTAACATTGCCCTCTCTATTTTGTTCCTACCGGTTATGCTTGTTGTACCATTTTGGTAGCTCAGTCTGCTCTGAGGGTTAAAAAGACTGCTCATGAAGTCAGAGGTTGTGCTATGGATTGTGTGGGCCCTAGACTTTCTTTTCTCTCCTCCTGATTAGGACGATAATATGTTATTTTGTGGTACTTCCTCAGCATTTCTTTTGTTGGGAGATTTTTGTGCAGGAAACTGAACAAAGACTTGACTTGCATTTTAGGATAGTCAGGTGTGGAATAAGCCCACCAGAGTGACTTTTTCATTTTTTAAGTTGTATCAGCTGTGCCAAGTGGTGCTGTGGCCCCAGGCTTATGAAGCCAAGTTGTTTGACCTTTCATGACACAATGTACACTTTCGTGAGTAAATTTGCCGAAGAGAGAGGGCTTAAATCTGCTCCGTTTAAGGAACAGAGAACTCAAATAGCTATTTGAAAGTCATTAGTGTACATAGTGCCTGCTAGCACAGGAGGCCCTGCAGCAGTGAGCGGAGGGACTCGTCTCGCCTCCTCTGCTCCATGCCTCTCCTTGTCACTGCAGCAGGGGTCCTGTGGCGTTTCTGCGGAGACTTGCACACTGAGTGCCACTGGGGTGAACCCCTGGACCTTTTCTCTTTTCATACGGTAATTCTGGGCCCTGAAGCTAGAATTCTTCTATTCCAATTTTATTTTTCATAAACCTTATTATTTTTTTATATTTTCAGATGAGAAACATAGAAATGTGATATGTGCTAGGTGACAAAGGTTATGAGAAAGGCTAATGATATTTCAAGTCATTCCTTTCTTTTGACCTTGCAAGCCCATGTTAGATTTCTCTGCTGGTGTTTGTGCTTTCAATCCGTAGCTGTTTTCTGCTCCCATTTGATAAAGGTTTTCTCCATCTCTCACTGGGAAGCAGTGTCTGAGGGCTAAGGTGACTAAGAGGGCTACTAAATGCTTTTGAAAACACTGGGGAAAGAGACTGTTACTGGGTTAGTTTGTATCTGTGTGGTTTGTGTAATCCTTTTCCATATTTCTGCCATCTGGCCCTTCAGTCAGCTACTGTTCCAGTGCTGCTGCATAGAACCCACTCCAACCCAGTGGCTTAAAACAACATTTATTTTTCTTATGCTTGTGCAGATTGGCTGGGGTCAGTTGGTCAAGTAGATTTGACTAGGTTGGGAACCAAGCTGTGTGTGGGTGGGCTCCCGGTCGGCTGCACACGAGTCTCATTTCTAACCAGCTAGTTGTCTGGAGCATGCTCTTCTCACAGTCTGGGCCATGGTACAAGTGGAGAGGCCTCATGCAAGCACGTTTCAAGCTTCTGCTTCTATCATGCCTGCTAGCATCCCATAGCAAAGCACTTGGCTGAACTGAAAATCAAGAGGGGAAGAAGTATATTTCGCCCATAACAAAGGCTGTGGCAAAGGTGTAAATGTATAAGCCTACTCTGAGCTCAGTGGTTTACTCTTTACATGCTCATGTTAAAATATCAATCTTTTCAATTCTGGGAACTTGATCTTTTCCTTAATTGCCCATTTTGTAGAGACAGGCCCAGTGAAGCAGTATGTTTCCAGGATTAGCTTCTTATCAGGACCAGGCTGCTTACTCTGCCAGTTTGTTAATTATTATCCCTTACAAGCCCCAAATTCTAAATATCCAAGGAGAGACCTTAGTGGAGAAGATGGGAAGAGAGTAAAGTATCAAGAGGATTGAAGGGTGGTACGAGGACCAGTTTGGTGGGTTTTTTGGCACTGTAAGAACCTGACTGTTACTTCTTCTTGCCCAACTTTATTATGATTATTTTAATAGTTTAACATTTTTATTTTTAAAATTTTATCCTTAATGGAAAGATACATTTTGATTTGTAAATTATAATTACAATTTAAATTTAATATTATTTTATATTATTGCCCAACTTTATTAGGAAGTTGTTTCAGCAGAGACTTGTAAGTTAAGAGAGGACTAAAGAAAAAGTATAATCCATCTTCTCATTCATCAGAGTGATCTTCTTTGTCACTGTTAAGTTGTCTGTGATGTGTGCTTTATTTTCTGTTTCAGTTATGAGAGTTCATTAGTTTGTCAGCATACATCATGAGCAGTTGCTTCAGGAATATACGAGAGCCCATCTCATGCAGGGGTTGGAGTCTTAAGTTGGTGTGTAAGGCAGAGATAACTTAAAGTTAGGATTTCTGTTGAATGTCCCTAAGTTTCCCAGGAAATCGCCTGATCCTAGCTCTTGGAGTTCTCAAAAGCCAGGGAATAACTTTGTTCCCTTCATTTTAATCTAAGCTGTGGCTCTGAGTGCTCTGCAGGACTGAAGTCCAAGGTCGTGTTGGATAAGGGTGGAGGGAGTGTGAGAGGCTGCTGAGTAGACACATGCTCTGACAAAGGGCACTGGCTGTCCTTGGCCAAGCTGGTGGCACCATGGTGAACAGGATGGAGCTCC
Organism: Sturnira hondurensis; assembly: GCF_014824575.4. NCBI lineage: Eukaryota > Metazoa > Chordata > Mammalia > Chiroptera > Phyllostomidae > Sturnira > Sturnira hondurensis. The sequence goes on along the minus strand of NW_028076505.1, from coordinate 6,178,410 downwards.
CGGCTTTGTTCTGTGGAACTTGGATCTTAGGCTTCAGTTGCCTTTTTGACTCCCTGGGTTGTACTGCTGCTAATCCACAGCTGTCACACACCATAGTTCCCAGCTTGGAAATCAGGACAGATGGCAACCTCTTCCTTATATCCAAGTTAATAGGGTAAGAGATAATAAACTGCTTGGAGTTATTTTGAAAGTAGCTAGTGACAGTGGGAAGTGTTTATCTTCAAGAGGCAGTTAGAAAATAAGTTTTATTGTCTTCTACAGTGTACTGTCTTGCCCCTTAATCTGCCTTTTTTTTTCATTAATCTTCGTTTTCTATAAATTACAGTCCAAACTTTCTTGCCTGGCCTTTCAGAGGCACTGATGTCCTCCTCAGTTTCACCTGTTTTATCACACAGTTCTCTCTACCCCACCGAGTACCGCTGCATCCCCTCCCCCCCCTTGCCACATGTCTCACTGGTCCCTGCATGAACCTAGGCATTAGGTTTTCTCGTGTCTTTGGACTTTTGCCTGTGTTTTTGTATCATTTGAGATAACGTCTCCTTTCTGTGCCTGTCGGAATCCACACTGAAGCTCTCTCATCACTTGTCTCTCCCACTTCCCAGGTAGAATGATTTTACTTTCCTCTGGCTTTTATAGCATTTGGTTTTACTTCTGTCATAGTATCCATCCTCATCTGAGTTGGTGGTCTTGGTGTTTTCCCCTAAACAGGAGCAGGATCTAGGCAAGGACTGGTTCTATCATTTTGTACACCTACTTCTAGAACTCTGCTTCTCGCCTAGCAGGCATGCACTGAAAATTTGCTGGATTAAAGTAGTGTCAAGAAATGAAAACAAAAAACTTTATTCAGTTGTAGGGCCAGCATAATGGAACACCACAGACGGGGTGGTTTAAACTGCAGAACTTTATTTGTTCACAGTTCTGGAGGCTAGAAATCAAGATCAAGGTGTCTTTAGGGGTGGTTTCTCCTCAGGCTTCTCTTCTTGGCTTGTGGATGGCCGCTTCTCTGTCTGTGTGTCCGCACATGGCCTTTTCTCTGGGTGCCTGCTGTACCCTGGCCTGCCTCTCTGGGTCCTAGTCTTTTCATCTTATCATGACACCACTCAGATTGGATTAGGGCTCACCCAAAGGGCTTCATTTTAACTTAATTACCTCTTCAAAGGTCCTTTCTTCAAATATGGCCACATTCTGATGTACTGGGTAGGCCTTCAACATATGAATTTTAGGGGGACACATTTCAGCCCATGTGGAAAGAATATGGTTGGATACTTTTCTGTGTAGTCCATTTATTCATTTAGGTCAGTCAGGTAGACCTCTGCTGTCTGTAGAGTGGTTCCTGGACCAGAAGCAGGAGCATCATCTGGGAGCTTGTTAGAAATGCAGGCTCTCAGGCTGCATTGCAGACTTCCTAGTCAGATCTGCATTGTATAATGCATTGTATAATCTGCATTGTAGATTCCCAGGTGGTGTTTGCGCACCTTAAAATTCGAGTGCTGGGTTAAAAGAGCTAAGGAGAGGTGGGCCAGTCTTGGGCTCAGATCATTTCTTCCCCTTCTCCTGCCCTGCCCTGAATAGTCGGGAACTGGCCCCGTGGGCTGCCCTTTGCTGGGCTCCTGTGAGACTCACCATGGGAGACTGGGGGAGAAACTGGACCCCGCCCCACTGGTCTCCTGCTGCATCCACGTGACCCGTTCTTTGAGCAGTTCTGACTGGTGACACAGCTCTCATCCCTCAAACACTTCCTAGTCCCTTTATCCCTCTTGCCTAGGGGTGAATGCCGGCTTCCTGCCATTGTCACTCTGTGGGCAGCCTCACCATCCAGATGGCTTACCGTGTCTTTCTTCAACTGAGTGACCAATTCCCTGTATTAAAGCCTCTGGGACTTAAACACTGGAGTAGCTTCTGTTTCCTTGTTAGACCTGTGTTATGTCAAAGTCCACATCCTGGTCTCTTGACACGTGCTGCTGGCTCCTCTGTGTCCGTGTTAACATCTCTTCTCTTTTTGGTTTATTGTTTTATCATCTCTTAGAATGCTGCCCCAGAGTGTTTTCATCCTAACTGAATTTGCATTAAACTGTGATCTCTCTCAGACTTGGCACTTAATGTTGTGTTAAATCCAGCTTCTCTGGGCCCTGGGATCAATGCATTCCAAAACCCTTGCTATTGGTTCCCCCTTTGCATAGCTTCAGTATTGCACCGACTGCTTTGTGATCAAAGTGGCTTGTAAAGTGGCTACTAAATGCCCTTCTCATGTACCTTTTGGCCTGGCTTTTATAAATGTTTTATTGTGAATGATTTTTTTTGTAATGAGAAATCCCCAAATTCTTTAGCCCCACCCTCTCTCCCATCCTTTATGCACCAGTTTGTTTGTTGCTCTGTACACATTTTGGTTTCTCTGTTCTAGGGTTTTATCAATGATTTTTAAGAAGCTCGAAGGTAATGTTGTCTAACTTCCAGATAATTCCTTAATCTCTGTGCTTCAAAATAAATCGCAGAGTTTGGACTGCAGCGGACTCTCGAGTGACTGACAGATGGCGTGACAGAAGGAGAGCTGACTCTGTGCAGTGTCAGTGCAAAGTGGTGCCCGCACCCCGATGGTGCTCTGTGTTTGCACCCCTCCAGCCGTGGTTATCTCCTCATCTTCTAATATGTAGGGTTTCTTTCTTGTGGAAAACGTATAATTTGGTTACTCCGGTGCCTGACTCGCTTTTATGTTATCATTGCCTTCAGCTGTGGCTTGGCACAGGGGTAGGAGAGCAGGGAGCAAGCTGCTCATGTGCAGAAGCTGCGACTGGAGAGACTTGTCCTTGAAAATCAGTGAGCTATTTGTACAAGTTGAATTAAAGTTATTTTTTTCAGTCACTAATTATATGGATTTTTTTGTTATACTCAGTAAACAATGTTTGTTGAATTGGAGGATGGGACATATTTGAATCTATATGATGATGAGATTCTAATGCAAATTATTTAAGTTTAAATTGTGCTGGTGCTTAATGTTCCATTTCTGGGGAGTAGAAAATACAGGCTACTATTAATGGAAGAAAATTTTTTTACTCTTTCAGACTGTTTTGGCTAATAAGAAATAATAGTGAAATGAACATGGAATTCTTTATTGGCTTAAGATTTTCTGAGTTTAAATTTCATGGAGAGGCATTATCAACCAACTTAATTCCCTTTTTATGATAGAATCAGTCAGCTGAACTTTTGTCTCTGGACTGTTATGGGAACTTATAAAATATTTTGTTTCTGCTGTCTGCAGTTTTCTGTTTCATATAGAAGATGTGTATTGGGTAGTATAATTGATTTGGAAGCAGCATTGGGAACTGGGGCCATTGCTTAGCAGGCTGGTTTTGGGCCATGTTTGTGGTCCTCTGGATTCCTGCTGCCCAAGGCACTAAGTCCACTGATATTTAGATAAGCTACATACAAAGCATTGGAGAGACAGCATTTTGTGCGTGTGTGTGGACTGTGCCTCTTTTAGAATCAGTTTATTTAGATCTTTGGTACAAAGACTGTTTGTCCAAAAATTGAACCTGAGGAGGGGTTCAAGGTTAGAATTTTATTTATGGACATCAATGTTGCCCAGATTTTGGATTTCTACCATGGGTTCCTTCTAGCCTTATCAGCAACTGTTTGGACATTTGCTGGTTCAAAATTCTGACCGCAGAACAGTCACACATACTGTTTATTGTTTAGATGTAGCCATCTTAAACATACAAAGTGTTGTCGTTAGAGCTCATCTGGCTGCGTGAAGATAACACATTGAATTTCCAGGTGTTCATCCAATTGGGGATTGCCTGCAGTGGGAATTTTAGAAGTCAGTGTTCTTTCCGCTTGGTTTTTCATTATAAAAATGAGGCAGCCCAACTCAGCACCTGCAGTCCACGTGTAGGTGATATCTTTAGGATCTTAGTATCTGCCTCTTATTATGTAAGAGTTTCATTCTTACAACTTTAAGAAACTTTATTTTTAAACTTTTGGAAGCTTTTTTGGCAAAGAAGGGATAAAAGGTGGTAAGCATCTTTTTGGCATGCTGATGTTCTGATAAACTAGGATGGCTGCCTGTGTTGATAAAAGAAATTCTTAGTAGTTCGTTCACCAGATTAAGAAAGTTTTTGGTCGTTATTTTTTCAAATAGGTTCTAGATCTCTTGCTCACTCTTTCCTCCTGGCATTCCCATGATGTAGGTGTTGTTATGCTTCATTTGTCCAAAATATTTCTTAAGTGCTCTTCATTTTTAAAACATTCTTTTTTTCTTTTTGTTTCTCTGCTTTTTCTGTTTTTTTTTTTTCCTACCTTTTCTTCCAAATCACTGTCTCCAAGTTATGGGAGCAGCCCAACTGTCCATCAGTAGATAGGTAGATAAAACAACTATGGCACATTCACACAGTGGGATACTACTTGGCTGTGAAAAGGGAGAAAAATTTACCCTTTGGATAGACCTGGAGAACATTGTGCTAAGTGAAATAAGCCAGTTATAGAAAGTCAAATATCATATGATTTCACTCATATGTGGAATCTAATAAACCTAACTAACAAGCAGAATAGAGACAGACTCATAGATAGAGAGCAGGATGACAGCTAAGGTGGGGAGGTGAACAGGTGGAGGAATTGAGCCAAAAGGAGAAAGGACTCATGGACATGGACATCAATGTGATATTTGTGGAGGGGAAGGGATATGAGGGGGAACTAAATGGTAATAGAAAAAATACAATAAAAATAAAAATAAATTCCTAGTATTACTGTGAGCTTGAAAATATTCACCCTGTAATGGTTTGCCCAGCTTGCCTCATATTATCTCTTTCATTTATCCATCTATCCATCCACCCATTCCCCTCTCACTCACTCCCCCACTTATCCCTCTCTCCTCCCTCAGTCATTAAACACATGCTTATTGAGAGATCGAGAGCAACTTGTGTATTAGACTTAGCTCTAGACACCAGGAATATAGAGAAAGAAAAGAAAAATCTCTGCCATTATGGAGATCACATCCTAAAGCTAGAAGGTTTTCGCACAATTGGGCATTTTTTTGTGAAGCTCCCATAATCAAGTCCTTTTCTTAGCTCTTCTCTTTTTTGTTAAAAATATATCTGCTAATAAAACAATATAGTTCACCTCTTACACTATTTGATATTTGAGGTATCAGATTGTATAAAGTAAATATCTTACTTTTTCAGTTCTAGTATTTTATTAATTAAATTTACTTTAAAAAGTATGCTAAATCAATTAATGTATCTCTATAGTATAGTGTAGTCCCCGAAACATAGATTTTTAAAAATTTTTATTCGTTAGGATACAGAGGTCATAAGGACATAGTTTCCATTTGTTTTCTTCACTGCTTACGTCTGGACACTGAATAGAATGGATGGATTTTATAAAGGCCCCAGATGGCTATATGTTACAGGGGAAGTTGTTTGGAGGAGTGAGTTATTAAATGCAATGTGAATGTCAGGCATATTTGGAAGTGGGAGGAAATGATGTTTGCTCCTTTATGTTGCATTGTAATTATCTGTATGCTTATCATCCTTTCTGTTAGATTATAAATTCCTGTAAGGAACACATTTCACTCATCTTTGTATTTCTCATAAATTCTAGTGTCTCATATGCTAGTTCTTTACAGATAGGAAGGGTTGAGTGAATTCTTGCTGAATTCAACTGTGTTCTTTCATTTCTGAGATATTTCAGGAGAAATTTGAGGCTACATAACCATCTGCCCTAATACCTAGAAGCTTAAAGAAACTGTAACTATTTTACATTATGTTGTGGACCAGGCTGAAACAGTGAATTTGTGCTGTTGTCACTCATGCCCTGTGCTTGGATGGTCCAGGATGGCCTAACTCGCATGGCCAATGGTCGATTCAGCATCAGCTGGGGGTGATTTGGGCTGTGTCTCTCATCCTCAGGCTCATTTGTATGGAGTCTCAAGGTCTTAGGAAGAACAAGAGAGATACACCCCAACGTCCAAACATTTCTCAAGCCTTCATTTGCATCTCACTTGCTAACATTCTATTTGCTAAAGCTAGTCATATGTCTTGGGGATTGGGTGTGAGGGAATTACCCAAAGGTGTGAGTACAGGGAGAATAATGATTCTTTCCATTTAAAAAATATTTATTTAATTTTAGAGAGAAGAGGAGGGAGGGAGAAAGAGAGGGAGAGAAACATTGATGTGTGAGAGAAACATCGAACGGTTGCCTCTAGCATGCACCCCAACCAGGGTCCAGCCAGCAACGCAGGCATGCGCCTTGCCCAGGAATCGAATCAGTGACCTTTTGCTTTGTTGGACAATGCCCAACCAACTGAGCCACACTGGTCAGGGCTCTGTTCGTTTTGCAAAAAAAAATGAAGCACAAGAATCTTTGTCTCTGTGCTTCTTTGTCTTTCCAACTAGCCCTAGTGATTTGCAGTGTTTTGTGCATGTGAGTGTGTGGTTCTGTTTTTCTGTACAAGAGAGTGTGGACAGGAGAGAGGATTTGTGATGTGGGATTGCAATCAGGGTGAATTGAGAGAACATTATAAGAAATTATTCATCTCCCTGCTTTAATCTGTAGACTGATGTGGATGACTTCTTGTCTGTTTGAACAAAAGTCACTGTCAGTGTCCCCATGTGCAAAGCCCTTTATCTTTTCTTTAGTGCATCCACACATTCTATCTCATTGCCTCTTTCTTGATCTGAATGAAAATGAAAAGATGTTCCTGTGCTTTATATAGTTTGCAGTTTTTAATTTGTCAACTGTTCATTAAAGTTAGACTCTGGCTTTTAATTTTCATCAAACTGTGTGTTCTTCCTTTTCTGAAGTTCTCGTGCAACTTTTTTTTAAGATGAAAGGAAAAGTAATAAAGTTCATTGTTCTCTGAAACTAGAACTTGATAATCAATAGGGGGTATGACAGTCTCACTGCAGCACTGGAGGTTGACTGAAGAGCTTGGTGGGGTTGGAGGCTGAGCGAACCATTCACAAAAACGGCTCTGATGGTGTTAATAATGCCAAGCCTACCATGTTTTCCACGGCAGTTTTCATTTTGAGGGAATTGCTCATAAATAAAGGCATTGCAAGTATATGTTGGTTCTTTTTTATGAATAATGTTTCTGGGGCAAAAGGCTCAGAAAGAAGTCAAATGCACTCTGGTAAATGTTAGTACCATGCAATAAATTATTTAGAATGCATATGGGATTTTCCTTCTGATCTTCTGCAGTGAGGCATGTGCACTGATGGCTCTTACTGTGTATTTATTGCCACAGTCAGGGAGGGAAAGATTGCCTGGTCATAAGGAAGTTTGCTTTATGTACACCGATTTACTGGGTATGCTAAACTGTAGGAACTGGGGTTCATTGTCAGGGAAGCTTAAAAAGCGACCTTTTCATGGTGCAGTTTATTGTTTATGTCACCCAGAAACACATTTAACTCACCTTGGAGGAGTTCTAAGAGTTGTGAGATTGGAGGGAAGTGGATGGTGGAGTGAGCCTGGGAGCCAGGAGATGGTTTTTGCCCTGCCTAGCCCGTGATTGTTGTCTGTGCATTATTCTGATCTTGGTCACATTGACCTTTTTGTTTCTCAAAACCTCACAGTGAGCTGCAGAAAATGATAGTATCATCTAATGTGAGAAATGAGCACCTGTAAAGTATTTAAACCTGTGTCCAGCACAAAGTCAGGGTTTTAAGCATTACAGTAATGTTATACGTTTTTTTATTTCTTAATTTTTTATTGAGGTATAATTGACATATAACATCATATTAGTTTTAGGTGTACAACTCAATGATCTGATACTTTTATCATCAATGTAAGAAATGTCTCAGCCTGTAAGAATTTTTATGAATTTATTTGAGCTGAACTGACATTGGTTGCTGGAAAGTAAAATCTTAACGGATTGAGAAAATGCTCCAGAGAATGTCAGTTTTGCATCCTATTTTATACATTACGATCAAAGGAGGAGGAATAAAGAGGGTTACATGAAGTTCATCGGTGATAGATTAGTGAGGTGGGAGAAAGCAAAGCGGGGCAACATCTGGGACTGGATGAAGAGGAAAATGAAGAGACAAGTACTTCTTTTACATTGGTAGGCATCGGATAGCCTATTTATAGCACATAGAAATGGAATTCATTGGGGGAATAAGATAACAATGAGGGGTTCCCTGGTCTTGAGCCGTGGTAGAAGGTTGTGACCTGAAGGGTCTGGGAAAAGGGATTACTCAGACCTTCCAAAGATATGTTATCTGAGATGCAAAAAGGCAATAGACAGGCTCTGTTTAGGTAAAGAGTAACCTTTTCAAGGAAGGTGCCGGCTTGGGACAGGACTATCCACTATGACTCACTTTTAGTTATAAAGTTTTAACTTCAGACCACCTATGTGGTTACTTTCTGTCTCTGAGGTTGTAAGACCTCCATACAGGCCTTCCCTGAGTTTGTCAAGTTTAGTATGTGGCCCCCTTTTTGTCCACAGTATATATTGCACAATGTTGACCACATACATCTAGTTAACGTCCTTCACCCTACATAGTTACAAATTTTTTTCTTATAATGAGAACTTTTTAAAAGAGATCTTATTTATTTTAGAGTGAGGGGAAGGGAGGGAGAAAGAGGGAGAGAAACATCCATGTACAAGAGGAACATCCATAGGTTGCTTCTCAAATGCCCCCAACCAGAGACCTGGCCTGCAACACAGGCATGTGCCCTGACTGGGAATTGAACCTGCAACCTTTTGGTTCACAGGCCAGTCCACTGAGCCACATGAGCTAGGGCAAGTAATAAGAACTTTTTATATCTACTTTCTTAGCAACTTATCTTATACAGTATTAACTGTAGTCACCCTACTTTACATTATATGCCTATGGGTTATTTATTTTAAAACTTGAATTTTGTACCTTCAAAAAAACTTGATTTTAAGCCTCACTTGAGGATATGTTTATTGATTTTAGAGAGAGAGGGAGGGAGAAAGGGAGAGAGAGAGAAACATTAACTGGTTGCTTCCCATATGCTCCTTGATCAGAGATCTAATGCACAACTTAGGTGTGTGCCCTGACCGGAAAGTGACCCTGCCACCTTTTGGTGTACGGAATGATGCTCTGACCATCTGAGCCACCAGGGCAGGGTAAAACTTGAATTTCCTAAGTTTGACCAACTTCCTTCATTTCACCCCTGCCTCTGACAACCACTAATCTATTTTCTGTGCCTGTGGATTTAAAAAAAGGGGGCATTGTGTGGAGAGTAATCTCACATGGTGATCTGATTATAAATTTCTACTTGGGCAGGTCATGGTGAACAGTCACACCCCAGACATGTATCTTTTTTCCTTGGTGAAGGCTTATATTTGCCTCAAGCAAACTCATTATTTCTGTGCACATATGTTAACACACCTTTGCAATAAGCTGTGACTACCCCCAGGAGAGCACGTAATGTTAACTACCCTGTGGTCTACTCCTCCCTGCTTTGCTTTTTCCCACTTCCATGTAACCTTCCTTACTTCCCCTTAATTCAAAGACATAAAAGAAGCTTCAAAAGAAGCTTCTGTTATTCTCCAGGGCATTTGATATCTTGCTCCTGGCATATGTTGTCAATTTGGCTCAAATAGACTTATAAAAATTCTCCAGGTTCAGATGTTTCTTAGGACATATTTATGAGCTCAGGTTTTTTTTTTAACTTGTTTTGTTTTTTAAGATTCCACATATAAGAGACCTAATTTTGTTTTCTCTGAATCCATCCTCTTACATGTAAAAGTGGGTAGGCAGTGATATGTGTTTTCCCAATTGGGCAGAAGAATCCGGAAAATATGTGTATGAAATCTCTTTTAAAAAAGTGTAAGTTTATGCATTTACAATATGTCATTACTTCTAAGACATTTTATCATGTAGCATTTTATATTTGTTTGTTAATTTCAAATGGCAAAACCCAATTCCAATCTGGATTTAATGGTAAAGGGGTTTAGTAGCTCACAGAAGAGTAATGGTATGGGGGTGTGGTGGGATTTGGGAATGGTTTCATGGTTCTGGTTCTGGTTCCCTGGGATTGTTCTTGGTTTTGTCTTGGTGGTACACTGACTTCATCTTCAGGCGTTCTGCTTTCAGAATGGCAAAGTGAAAGAAGCAGTTATTGTTTATATTTACCTATCACACCATTGTGGGGTGCAAAAAATAATGTTCCTCCTACCTTCTAAATTCTTCTAGCTGGGCTAATAATCAAATTAACATGATGCAGATTAACAGGAAAAATGTCCAAAGTTTATGTCATAGATATACATTTGGGGGTGCCATAAGATATGACTCAAGGAGCAGCTGAGGCTTATATGCTGCCTGGAGCTAAGGAGAAGGGATGGGGGTTGTGTTTTAGGACTTCAAAGGGCAAGAAGGTAATTTACATGGAGACAGAAAAGCAAATGTTTGGTAAATAAATATTTGTCAGGCCATCTTTAATAATGGGACATAGAAGGGACTTTGAACAAATGGGCTCTGCTAGGTTCCTCTGTATCCACACCCTAGTTTGTATTGAACTTGGAATTATCTGTGATGGTATCTCCGTTCCTGGAGCAGGTCCTCTATCTCAATTCCTTTAGCAGGTAGAGGGCGAGGGTCAAAGGTTTTTTTTTTAAGTTTTCTGTTCCTTAATAACTGACTTAAAATCGGTAACCCAAAAGGCACACTCTGGGATACATTTCAGGTGGCAAACTGCTTCCCTTCACCATCTAAATTCAAAGCCTCTTTTTCAGTCCTCAGCAGAATTCTCAGGTTTGCACTGATTGGCGCATTTTTGAACCAATCCCTCAGGCCCTGTGCGGACTAGCCTAAACAAGTCTCTGGGTTATCTAAACTGGTCACTTTGGTAGGGAGTAGATTACCCTAACTTGCTGAGACAAACCAGGGCCTCCCTTTTGAGTTGGGTGAGGTCTGGCCCATTTGCCACAGCCACTATGTGCCTTAGGGTTGAGGGCAAGCAGCTGAATCTTGGAGACATTCACATTTCCACCCCAGACGTGGAACCTGGTCACTTACCATAGTATAAGATATATTCAAGGCAAACAGGAAATGCAAATTAACTGAAGCATTCTTTTATTTAAGAGAAAATATTTTTGAATATTTCCTTTATGACTCAGAATTCTTATGTTCAGTTGGGAAATTTTGTAAAAGGTCCAGTTAAATATATGTATTGTTGTGTGAACATTCTATATAGGAGAAACCGCTCTTTCTGGTGTTAGACTCGAAAGATAGCACACAATGAATTCTAAGTATATAAATGCTTTTTCCTTTTCTCCTTTAAAATTGATTATATTTTAAAATTCACTCTGAATGTGGTATGTTCTCTTCTCCAGCTTTTTGCATGTAGTTTTGAATTTGGCTTAATTTCCAATTAACCCCTTTAGCTTAAGAGTTTCCCAGCCCAGTCTACCTAGCAACAGTTACTATGAGCAATGAGCTTGGCATTGCCCTCCATTGTAACACAACAGCAGGTCTGAAATTAACTTTTTGTTAGCATCCTGCTTGATTTCACCTTTGTATTATTTAAGGGTAACAGTAGTTTCTCTTAATTCCAGAAAACAGAGTTCAAAGTCTCTTAGCAAAAGTGATAATTTTAAGAAGTCTTTATCTGTAAGAGTATAATTAGAAAGTGGGCACCTGTTGTAAAAGAAATATCCACAAAAATATTGCATGGGGATATTTATTACCAAGGTATTCTGATATTTGCAAGGAGGAAGATGGCTATAAATTTCTAACATCTTAGGCAATGCTTTATAGCAACTTTATGTGCTGAAGACAGCTTTCTGGAGCAAGCTGTCTGTCTCATTGATTAGAGGAGTCAGTTTGAAATAGCTGTGCTTTTTCCTTGATACCACAGATATCACTGAAGATGGTCATTTTCCTCTAGGTCCAATGCACTATATATTAATGTATTATATTTCAGCTTTTTTTTCTTGCCTCAAAGTAAAAATTATACTTGTATTCCCAGCAGATGGGACTGAAATCAAACAACAGAACTTGCTATGACACTTCTTTATGATGCTAAGTCCAGTTTCTCATCCGAAATCACTTAAATATCAGTTATTCTGCAAGGCATAGAAGCTGGTTATCCATATAGAAGTGGTTTCCACTCAGAATCACTTGGGAACTTTGTTGAAAAGACCATTTTTTGGCCTCTGCAGACTCGTGGAAGGAGAATTATTAGGTTGGTACCCCTGAGTCTCTCTTTTTAAATGAGTACCCTCAACCTCCCAAGAGCTGGAACCCACAGCTCTAGCGCATGGGGAACATCATCCCCCAAAACCTACCTTGACATTTTATTGCGTGGTCATATGCTCCCAGAAACAAACAACAAACAAACAGAAATGGTGCACATAACTTCTTGCAATGTTTTATAGTCCCCAAATTGTATATTTATGTAAGCATTTAGAGACATTGAGTGATAGCATTTGAAAAGAATTTTAGCTGAATATACCCATAATTTTTTGTTAAATAGAGTGTTTTGTTATACGGCCTTTTAAAACACAATTTGAATTTCTTTTTTAAATTGAAGTTCATTGTACACTAAGTGTGCAGATATGAAGTGTGCAGCTCAGTGGACATATATAAACAAAGGCAAATATGAAGTGTATTCATCAATTTTTACCTGCGTATACACACATGTAACCCACAGATCAAGATATGAATATTTCCTGCTTCCCAAGGGTACCTGCTATGCCTCTTTGGACAGTTACTTCCTGTCTGCCTCTCCCAGACGTAACCACTACCCTGACATCTATTATGTGGATGAGTTTTGCCTTTTCCTGATCTTCATACCAATGGAATAGTGCAGTATATTTTATTTTTGTGTCTGTCCTTTTTTTGTGCATCGTGTTGTATCTAAGATTCACCTATACTGTGTTTAGCAGTCGTTTCTTGTTTATGTAACGATACCACACTCTTCTTATCCATTCTGCTGTTGGTTATCTCCATTTGTATTATTATGAATGTGTTTCTATGAAGATTATTGAACCTGTTTTGTTGGGTGAATGCATTCACCAGGCCCCCTTTTCAGGCTCTCATTCTGATAAGAGTTTGCCTGACTTACTTTTCTCCTGCGTATGTCTGCCACATCTTTATGACCATAGTATTCCTGATCCAAACATCCTTTCCTCCCCACCCAGCTGTCTGTTGATGGGAGCTGGACCAAGAGAGCAAGGTAAGATTCCCCCTCCATGGATCGGGTCTGGACCCAGCAGCATGAAAACTGCCCATCCACAAATAGCTGCTGTTTGCCTTGAGTCTATGTAATATTTCTTTTCTATTTTCATCCGGATCTAGTCTAACTGGACAACACAAATAAATTCTTATTTCTGTAGGTTTTTAGAATGGCAGTGTCAAAGGTTTCAATAAGTTTAATATATTCTTTGTGGACGTTTTTCCTGTAAGTGCTCTTTTTCTTTCCACAGCTAGGTATTTAATAATTTGTGCCCTATAAAACGGCTGTGGTCTGTCTGGTTTTCTTTTCCTAAATTCGGAGGTCCAGAGGCATGTTTTCATTGCTTTTAGACTCCCCCTGACTGCTTTGTATCCCACAATCAGTAATAATTATATGAATAGGGATAGTAATGGATAATATTTATTGCACTCCTACTATGTGCAGGGCATTGTTTTAAGTCAGCACTGTTTAATAGAAATGCAATGCAAACCAAATATGGGATTTAAAACTTTCTAGTAGCCACATAAAAAATCAAAAAGAAATAACTGAATGAATTTTAACAGTACATTTTACTTAACTCACTATGTAAAAAATATGATTTTGATATATAATCAATACCAAATTGTTAATGAGATGTTTTATAATTTTTTTCTTAAAAAGTATTTGACATGGTATGAATTGTACTTTTTCAGCATGCACCTCAAATAGATGCTCAGTTTGCATCAGGTACACTTGGTCTGTATTTTGATTTTATGAAATCTACAGATGAAAAGTAGATTCTTACACTAGTTTTGTTTGTTCCAAATATATTTAGAAGTTTTTCAGTAACTTGAATGTAGTTTAAATATTTAAATCAATACAGTTAAAAGCTCAATTTCCCATTGCATTAGCCACTTTTCAGGTGTTCAGTATCCAGGTGTACTGAACAGGTTTGAGTATTATATGTATTAATTTAACCCATTCAGCAGCCTTGGGGGGATATATATATATTATTTTCAATATACAAACAAGGAAACTGAGGCAAGCAGGACACACAGTTAAGGAAGGAAAAGGGGAGGTCAGAATTCAAATTTTGTCTGGAGGTCTGGGCCCATGACCCCACAATCTTGTCTAGTTAATTGTTTGAAACTGACCTCGCTTTTTTTTTCATGTTCAAGTGCATTGGCTTTTATTTTCTCTTTTTTCTGACCTTTGTCTTCTTTGCTTTTCATCTTATCAAGATTCATGCGAAAAGTGGTCTTAAAAATGACTGTGATGTGCAGTGAATCTGGTAGTTCATCAGTGTTTTAAAAACCAAAGTTGATGATGGCCACTGTTGAAGCACCATCTGTTCCATTATCTCCGTAAATGTCAAGGCAAGATTTGCTTTCTCTGAAATAACGGCTTAAGTTTCCTTTTTGTGTTTGGCAGTGCTTTCTATAATAATGATTCTTATTTTTAAATTTCCACCAGGGGTTGGGCTTAGTCATCTCTTGCTTTGGCTTGCTTCTGGTCTTTTTCTTAAGCAGAGTCATGGTTATTTCCTTGGATATCATTGTTTCCTAATATGTTGTTAGCATTTGTTTTTATATTAATGACATCTCTGGACACATTTCAGATTTTATTTTTCAAATGTATCTAACCAGCTATGTGTGCTTGTCTATCTTTATAGGTAATATTTTACTTCATTCAAGACTTGGTTTTATGTAATTGTTCTATTGCCCTTTACTACAATGATGGTTATTTATAAAACAGAGGTCTAAAATGTGCTCTTTGGCAAGGAAAAGTGGTCCAGACGTGCAAGGTATTATTGAGTGCTGCATTTGAAGAAGGGGAGAGTGGAGATACAGTGGTAGTGTGTTACATTTCGTCTGCAGTGCGCTGTGTTCCCAGGTTGCTGCCAGATTCCCTTCCCTTCCCTCTTCCTCTCTCTGAGGTGTCCCTTCTCTCTGGGAACACGGTGTGCATCGCGTCGCCTTTCCACTGCCCGTGTCATTGGAATGAAGTGGGCAAAAGTCTTGTTTTTCTCTTTAGTTTGCTCCCATTTGAGGTGATCACATAATTCTTTTGAAATAACTTGATTTTGTAATAATGATTTAAGTCATATTAACTGAGATGATGTGGCTTTTACACTTGAATTTATCCCTAGCTAGCTGTGTGACTTTGAGTAGGTTATATCTGCTCTCTCTGTCTCAGGTTTTTTCAGTCATACCATATTTTGCCGTGTAAAATGTTCACCTTTTTGCCCAAATTTTTGAGGGAAAAATAAGATTGTGCATTATATATGGGTGGTACCAACTCTGTACCTAAATAAATGTTTTAAATTTTTTTGTTTATGATTATGCGTTAAAAGTATAACTCTAGAAAGCAATAATGATATCCATATGCAAAATAATATCCTGGAATACAATAATTGGTTTTGTTTCTAAATATAAATAAATACCAAATTGAATTAAAAAATTAAAACAAAAGAGATTTTTTCTGAAAGTTTGGGCCAAAAACATGGGGTGCAAGTTATATACTGCAAAATACGGTAAATGGGGTGGGCTGGTCTAGGTGAGCTCTGAGGATTCCTTCTGTTTGAGTAGGACTTGGGTTCTTCCACAGGAAGCTGCATGGAATCATCTCCTGGGCCCCCATCTTGGGTGTGGGGACCCTCCCTGTTTCTCTGTCTCCAGGGGTTTTCAGTGACTACTTTCTTTTTGTCCCTTGTTGCTGGACTTTTTCTTTGTGTGTGTGTGTGTGTGTGTGTGTGTGTGTGTGACCATTCTTCATTTTTGAATGGCTTAGGAGACTGTTCTCAGTCAGGGCATTTATGTATTACATACATACAGAGCATTACACAAATCACGAGGGCACTGCTTGATGAATTTTCATAAACTAACCATTCAGGTGAAGAAACAGAACATTATCAGCCCCTGAAGGGTCCCTGCTTTATCTAACGCTTCTGCTCTGTCTTCTAAGGGAGATGTCCTCCCTGATTGCTGAAGGCATAGCTCTGTTTATTTTACTTTTAAACTTGACACATATAGAATTATACAGAATGTATTTTTTATGACTGACTCTATTTGTTCACTGTGTTTGTGAGATCCATCTATGCTTTTGCACATAGTTGTATCTATTTTTATTCTAGAACAGTGTGTACACATTGTGAGTTTGTGTACACATTTCTGTTGGGTCTGTACTGAGGAGTAGGATTGCTGGGCCATACAGCAGGTGTGCATTCAGCTTTAGTAGGTACGGAAAACAGTTTTCCAAAGTAAACTGTTTGCACTCTCACCTGCCGTGGATGAGAGACCCACTGGCTGCTCCTCCTCACTAGCATGTGCTGTTTTCTGTCTTTTTTTCATTTTAGCCATTTTCATTGGGTGTGTAGTGGTTCTATTTTGAATTTCTTGATGGTATAAAAAATGTCCCATTATTTTTAATTAGGCTAATTCTCCAAGTGACTTCACCTCAGACCTTGTCAACCAGTGAGCTGTTCCAATGTTTAAATGTCCAGTCACTGGGTACTCCTGCAGCTTTCTCCAGCTCACTTCTCTTTGCTTATGCAGGACCTGGCCACCCCAGTCATTCTGGAGAGCCTGCCTGCACTCAGTTACCAGCTCTCCGCAAAGCCCAAGGGGACTTTCTGAGTAGAAAGTATCTCAGAAAGTTGGTGATCTGGACCCAAATCTGGTGGGTCTTCTGGGTTCAGTTTAACCTCAGTTAATTTATTTCTTTGTTGACTTGGATTACTCATTCTGCTGGCTTCATTCCCACTCCCTGCCAGCTGTTCTAAGCCATAGTTGCTTCTTTTAAAGCTGGGTCAAAAGGTAGTAGAAAACTCCAGGCACATTTAAAATTACTTAGGTGTCTTTCTTCCTCTTAGGAAACCTTTTCAGTGAACATTCCCTGCAAACTAAGGACCTAGACTGACTGTGGTGCAAAACCTCTCCTAACCAGAAAGTTCATGAATATCCTGGTTTAGCAACAAAGCCCACTACTTACGTAAATTACATTATTTCTGAACATCTTTATTAAAAGCTTTAGATAATACTTAAGGTTTAGAACGTACAAGGTCAAGGTGGATGTGATTTAATTTGTCTGATCCAGACCAGGAGTTGTTATCTAATTAAGCATTTTACAGAAGTTTTTGTGTACCTCATACCGTTTCAGTTCCGTCTCCTTTGTTGCCTGAGTCTTCTCCTTAGCATCCTTTTCCTCAAAGTGCTGTGTGGGTATAAGGAATGGAAAAAAAGATGCTCAGAGAGATCTTAAAGTTGATTTGTTCCTAGCACATAGACTGTTAGAACAAGGGACTCAAGAATTTTGGCTAAACTCTTTCCTTGTCCCAACCCATTTTTTTAAAATGAGGAAATTGAAAAGAAATAAAATGACTTGGGCTGAAAGCTCTAGAGGTAGAATCAGGGCTGGATTCTGTTTTTCTCACTCCCAATCCAATGATCTTTCTACCTGACTTCTCTTTTAAAATGGTTTCCTAACATTCAGATTCTTAGCACCAAAATGGTACTTTATTTTGAAGAGACTATGGCTAGCCTGCATCTTTTAGAATATACTTTTAATATGTAAAATTTGGAGATAAGATTTAGCCCATGGCATACTTAAATCAGCAAACCATTCAATAATGAGCTTCATCTACATTTAAATTACTCTCCTTCACAGATTTTGAAAGTTAGTTTGTATAAATGGCTTGTATTTATGATTCTATTAAGCCAGAGTGCTTTTTGGTTAAATTTAAGGGGAAGTATTTTAATGTCTGCAGAATCTCTTCATATCTCAGTCTACTGTTTATAAATAAAGATATGTTTGTGCTTAAAACAAACAAAAAAATTGGAGAACAAAATGATTTCTTTACCTCAACCAAACAAACATATCTTCTAATGGGTTAATCTTATGAAATATTTTAATTTTTGGATTATGAGGCAGTTGACATTTTGCAGTTCCAAATATTAGAAAAGTCATATTTTATTGTTTACATATTCCTCTTTTATAATATGCAGATTGTGTAATAATTGGAATAGATATGTAGTAGAGTGTGTTTTAGTTTCTTAGCACTAGATGTCGCTGCAGATAGAGGAAACAACCTCTGCCTATATTTAATTCTAGGGTCCTTGGTAGTGAAGTTGTCTGAAAGGACATGACAGGTATTGCTAAGTGGGCTTGGGCCTAGTTTCCGATTTCTGGATGCTGAATCTGTGTGAGAGACAAATTGTGAAGAATTTACTAAATGTAATGTTTTCTTGCAGGCAACTGGACAATCGCTGCTGAAAGATGTAAATGTACCTTCATGTTTCTGGAGGTTCTTTCCTCAGTTTTAAAAATAGTTCTTGGAGCCCTAGCTTGTGTGGC
This sequence comes from Sturnira hondurensis, assembly GCF_014824575.4. NCBI lineage: Eukaryota > Metazoa > Chordata > Mammalia > Chiroptera > Phyllostomidae > Sturnira > Sturnira hondurensis. The sequence goes on along the minus strand of NW_028076505.1, from coordinate 6,159,939 downwards.
CTGTGAACCAAAAGGTTGCTGGTTCGATTCCAAGTGAGGGCACATGCCTGGGTTGTGGGCCAGGTCCTCAGTGGTGGGTATGAGAGAGGCAGGCAATTGATGCTTCTCTCACACATCGAAGTTTCTGTCTCTCTCTTTCTCATTCCTTTCTCGTCTCTCTAAAATAAATCTTAAAAAAAGTTCTTGGAGAGTAGAATACCTGGGTAAAACCTTACAGCTAAAGAGTTTTCGTAATCTGGGTGTTAGGTGGTCATTTTGATGAGCTTGATACTAGAAAATAAAGTTTTCTTTGTCATTCACTTATATTTACTAATTAAAAGACTTTTCTTGTTATGTCATTTCTTGTTTCACCTTACGTTTTCCTCATTTCTAACTCTGGAAGTTCTTAAGAGAATTAAAATATACAGCTTTTTGTCTTTCTTTTTCTATTGCCAATTGCACATTCCATACCTGTTTCATCAAGGTAACCTCAGCTCTTGCTAGGGCGGATGCAGAGTTCTCTTCCTCGGTGTCTGCTAGTTTGTGCAGCCAAGGCTCTTGGTGTATATTGAGATGGAATTTTCTTTCCATCATTTATGGAAAAAAAGCTCTTTCCTCATTTACGTAGAAATAGGAAAAAGAAGGTACTGCCCTTGTTGGTGACTGAGAGAGGCTGAGAATAATGGTTAAGGATGTGAACTCTGGAACCCTTGAACAGGGTCCCAGCTCTGCAGGCTTCTTGCTATGTGACCTTGGGTGGCTTATTTAACCTCTGTGTGCTTCAGCTTCCTCATTTGCTAAATGGAGATGACAGCACCTGGCTCATGGGCTTGTTATGCAGAGTAAATGAGTCCTTGAGAGCAAATGAAAGTAGAAAAGTTGTGTGTCTGTCTGATGTCATTGTCGTCCTCCCCCCCTCCCCCCCCACCGTCCCCCCAACACCACCTCAGGATGAGAACTACAGAGCTAAGCTGCTGATGGCATGGGTTTAGTGTGGTTCATAGTTGCCAGAGCTGGGTTCTATATCATTTTCCTGGTCTCTCCCTCGTGGTGTCGACACAATTTCTGCAACCATGTGATCACTCTGAGATTCAGTCAAGAAAAATGGGGAATGGCAGAGGGGTGTATGTTACTGAGTTTGTCCCTCTTTGAAGCTCAGCTCAATGACTTTGGCTTGTATCTTATTGCAGAGCTGTGTCACATGGCTTCTGTAGGCTGCCCTTAGGGCTAGGAAATGGTTTCTTCACCTGGTTTTCTGTTCACAAGGAAGAAAGGGAAAGCAGTAGCCTGTCTTGACTACAAGCACTTGCTGTATGCTGGGCACTTTACATGTTGTAATTCATTAGAACCTCATAACAATACTGCCACGTGGATTCTTGTTATTCTGTTATAGGAAATGGAGGCTGGAGTGGGAGTAAAATTTGTCACACAGCTAGTAAGTCACCAGTATGGCTAGAAGTCAGTCTGAAGATTGGTGAAGACACAAGGGAAGACTTGGTCAGATAGGTCAGGCCTTTGAAAAGATGGTAGTGAGCCTTTTGGGAGGGATTCGGAGAAGCTTTGACCTTGAAGCTAGCCATAGAACTGAGTTGATGTTGAGAGTCCTGGTTAATATAGGCTCTCTGATGTCTTATGCCCAGAAGACTCCATTATCCTGGTGAATTGGGGCTTCAGGGGAAAATTAGAGAACTTTGGAGCAAGGGAGTGGGAGGATGGAGATGCCAAGGCTGGAGAAGGAGCTTGGGTCAAATCATGGCACATTTAATTTCCTCTCTAAAGCTTTTACTGCTTCAGTGTTGCTTCAGGAAAAATACTCAGAGCTAATTTAAATTCTAAACATATATTCTGAAGACATTTTTTCCAGTCTAGTTTTATTATCTGAGCCATCAGTTTGTCTTTTGAAGTGTCTGAGTAGTACATTGAAATTTCTTACTCATTCTCTTGTTTCATATCGAAATAATGACATAGAACATCCCCAAATGGATGGAGCCTTAGAGTTGATCTTGTTCAAGCTTTTTATGTCTTAGTTCGGAGTAGTTGAGCCTGCATGCAGTATTCCCTTGCTGAGGCTCTTCGGGGTTACATAAGGAGACAGTGTCCAAGTTTAGGCCAGATAATTTTCTGACTTCCTGTCCAATGTCCTTCTGTTGTACAGTAGTTCCGAAAATGTGTTCTCTAGCCACTGCATATCTCTTTCGCAGTGCATGGATATTTAGTTCATAATTTGCTAGTGTGTGTTTAACATGACTCCTCCCTGGATTCTAGTTCCAGTCCTTAGTTGAGTGCTTGACATAGAGCAGACACTTAGGGACTGTTGGTTGACAAGACTATTCCAGTGTTAATGCAGTTTCTTGAGAGAGAGGAAGAAATCCTTGTACAAATAAGTCTGAGAAATACTGGGTTAACAACATTAAATAGACTTTCTAAATAGAACATTAGGAGAGCCTTTAATACACTCCTGTGGTCTGTGGCTCTTAATCGGGTGTAAAGAGGGAGCTGCTCACGTCACAATTACTGAGTTCTGGGGATTCCTGTTTGGCTCTAAGCCAAATGTCCCTTTTCATTTTGGTGTTCAGAATTTAAGAAAACTTTTAGCCTAAGTGGATTCTTTTGAACAAAAATGATTTTTATTCTTTTTAGGTTGCCTTTGGTCTTTAATACTAAATAGTGAAAATTTTCTGTTAAAAAACCTGTTATCTTAGAGGATAGTTGCACTCTAGATTCTAATGAATGTTATACTTAGTTTCTCAGAATGTGGAGCTTGGTTTTGTCCAGTGAGTTACTGCCGTTCATTTGTGGATAGGTTCTAAGGTTGGCTCACTGAAGTCTATTTAGTTCAGGGACTGAGGTGCCCTGAGATAAAGACTTAGGTTGCTCTTAGAGAGGGGATCAGCATTGTCATGGTAATCCATGACCATGGATTAGAATAGGTTAGCAAGGGCAAAATGCTGAGTCAGTAAACTGATGGTCAGTCTGCTGGGAGGTTCTGGCTCGATCTACTGAGTGTCAAGAGCAAAAAAGTATGCATGGCTTTATCATGGGAAAGGGTAATACTGTGGTATCAGTTGTATAATGGGATTCAGGAGATGTCTCTCCAGGGTGTGTGGGAGTTCCTCTGCTCCTAAGATTGGCTTCTGCTGTTCTCCTTTGTACCATGAAGATTTCTTTGCTTAAGTGACCTTAGTATCCCCCTAATCTCACCCAGTAGGACTGGGTACTTCAGACCATTAGAAGCCAGGAATTTGGGGCCAAAGCCTGGCTTGACAGTCGGTGATTGTGGCTGAATTACTTAACCCTGTTAAGCCTTAGATTCCTCCTCATTAAAATAGGGATAATAATAATAATCTTTTTTTACCTCACTGGACTAATATATGGAAAGAGGTAATGTATATAACTGCTTTGCACAGTGCTCATAAAAAGAGGTTGGCAAGCTTTCTGTGAAGGGCCAGATAATAACTGTTTTAGGAACCATATGCATATTACTAAGCGGAAAAAAGCCAATCTGAAAAGACTGTGAACTGTAAGAATCCAAGTATATGGCATTCTGTAAAAGGTAGATCTATGGAGATAGTAAAAAGATCAGTGGCCATCAGAGATTCGGTTGCGGGGAGGGGAGGATGAGTAAGTAGGTAGCACACAGGGTTTTTAGGGCAGTGAAACTATCCTACAGTGGTAGGTGCATATCAGAGCCCATGGAAAATGTTAGGTTGGTCAAAAGTCTGTTTAGTTTTCTTCAGTAAAATCAAAGGCTCATTTTTCATTTTTACCAGTAACTTTATTGATTCGGGTGTTTTGAGTATGTCGGCTCTCTCCCACTATTGCCTGCTAGTGGGTAGAGGCCAGGGCTGCTGCTATACATCTTCCAATGCATAAGACAGCCCCACAGCAAAGAATTATTTGGCCCAAATGTCAGAACACAGACCACTTTTTAAAAACATTCTTTTAAAAACTTGATTATGCTATTACAGCTGTCCCAATTTCCTTCCCTTTGCCCCCACCACTCCCTCCAGTGGTCCCCTCTTTTGTTCATGTCATGGGTTATGCCTGTAAGTTTTTTGGCCACTCCATTTCCTATTCTTGATCTTAACACCCCCCTGCCTGTTCTCTAACTACCAATTTGTACTCCTTAATCCCTGTACCTTTCCCCCCATTCCCCCAGACCCCACTCCACACTGGCCACTGTCCCATTGTTCCCCACATCTGCGATTCTGTTTCTGTTCTGCTTGTTTGCTTAGTTTGTTTTTTAGATTCAATTGTTGATAGTTATGTATTTATTGCCATTTTAATGTTCATAGTTTTGATCTTTTTCTTAAACAAGTCCCTTTAACATTGCATGTAATAAGGACTTGGTGATGATGAACTCTAGCTTTACCTTGTCTGGGAAGTGCTTTATCTGCCCTTTATGTTCTGTCAGTCACAGCACCTTCTCTATATACTGTGTAAATCTTTTTTTTTTATATTTAGTGTTTCAATTGCATTTTTTACCTTTCTTGAAATAATAAAGCATAATATGTTGAAAATGTTGCATATCTTCCATATTCAATATTAAAATGGCTGCAAAAAATCCATCAACTTTGTTAAGTTGTTTTTCTTTTAATGCAAGCTGGTGTGATTGCTCTCACAATATGATCTAACAGAATTGTTTCGAATGAGGTTAAAGACAACTAAGCCCTACTAGAGCCATCTTACGGAAAAAATTAAACTTTCTGGCCAGCTCAATATAACATCAGGAGTGCAAATGTGTTTTCTCAGTCTGGCTGATTTTTTCTTTTTCTTTTTTTTAAAAAAAATATTTTATTGATTATACCATTACAGTTGTTCTATTCCCCCCTTCGTTCCCCTCCACCCTACACACCCCTCCCCCACCCTTCCCCCCTTTAGTTTATGCCCATGTGTCTCAAGTTCTTTAGGTTCTATATTTCCCCTACTATTCTTGCCCCCCTCTCTATTTTCTACCTACCATCTATGCTACTTATTTTCTGTATCTTCTCCCCCCTTCTCTTCTTCCCACTCCCCTGTTGCTAACCCTCCATGTATTCTTCATTTCTATGGTTCCACTCCTGATCTAGCTGTCCTCTTGGTTTGCTTTTGTTTTAGGTGTGGTTGATAACAACTGTGAGTTTGCTGTCCTTTCACTGTTCATATTTTTTTATCTTTTTCTTATGTAAGTCCCTTTAACATTTCATATAATAAGGGTTTAGTGATGATGAACTCCTTGAATTTGATCTTATCTGAGAAGCACTATCTGCTCTTCCATTCTAAATGAAAGCTTTGCTTGATAGAGCAATCTTGGATGTAGGTTCTTTGGATTTCATGACTTGGAATACTTCTTTCCAGCCCCTTCTTGCCTGTAAGGTCTCTTTTGAGAAATCAGTTGACAGTCTGATGGGCACTCCTTGGTAGGTGACTGTCCCCTTATCTCTTGCTGCTTCTAAGATTCTCTCCTTCATTTTAATCTTGGCTAATGTAATTATGATGTGCCTTGGTGTGTTCCTTCTTGGGTCTGCCTTCTTTGGGACTCTCTGAACTTCCTGGATTTCCTGGAAGTCTAATGCCTTTGCCAGACTGGGGAAGTTCTCCTTTATTATTTGTTCAAATAAGTTTTCCAGTCATGGCTGTTTCTTTTCCCCTTCTGATACCCCTATAATTCGGATGTTGGAACATTTAAAGGTGTCCTGGAGGTTCCTAAGCCTCTCCTCATTTTTTAAAAATTCTTGTAACTTCACTTTTTTCTGTTTGGTCATTTCTTCCTTCCTTCTGGTCCACCCCTTTGATTTGAGTCCCAGTTTTCTTTCTATCACTATTGGTTTCCTGTGCATTTCTCTTCATTTCATTTAGTTTAGCCTTTATATGTTCCTCTAATTTGTGACTGAAATCAACCAGTTCTGTGAGCATCCTGATCAGCAGTATTTTGAACTGTGCATCTGAGAGGTTAGCTATCTCTTGCTTGCATAGATTTATTGGCTCTGGGGCTTTGAGTTCTTCTTGAGCCATATTTTGGACTGTTCATGCCTGTTACGTCTGAGGAGTGGAGCCCTAGGTGTTCACCAGGGTGGGGCAAGTCAGTAGCTGGGTTGTGACGCTCTATGTGGGGGTAGGGTCAAAGGAAAGAAATGGCGGTCCCCTCTGCTGCCTCAGGCTGCCGGGGCCATGAATTTCGTCCCACTTTGCGCAAATGTTCTACCGTGGTCAGCCTGCCATCTTGTGTCCTCACTGGGTTTGCTGCTGGGGCCTGCGTGGTCCATCTCACTGCTCACTCCTCTGCTGGTTTATCTGTGTACGAATGTGTGACCACGGTCAGCCTGCCACTCTACGCCCTCACTGGGTCTGCCTGATGCTACACCGGCTACCTGGACACGGGGGTCGGGGGATCTTTCCTGCCTATCCCTGCTCCACTGCTGGCCCCGCCCCTCTTACCGGTCCAGTTGAATGGTTCGTTGTTGTCAGACTTCCATATAGTTCAATTTTCTGTTCTTTGGCTGTGTCTTTGTTTACTAAACCTTTGTTGTATTCAAACTTGGTTGTGGGAGAAGGCACAGTGTTTCCACCTACACCTCCATCTTGGCAGAAGTCTCAGTGTGGCTGATTTTTTCATCCTCTTGACATTGTTTTTTGAAGAGCAGAATTTTTTAATTTTAATGAAATTCAACTTAGCAATCATTTCTTTCATTGATAGTGCCTTTGATATTGTATCTAAATAGTTACCATACCAAAAGTCATCTAGGTTTTCTCCTATGTTATCTTATAAGAGTTTTATAGTTTTGCATTTTACATCTGGGTCTAGGATTCATTTGGAGTTAATGTTTTGTGAAGGTTCTTGCATGTTGTTTACTTTTTAAATTAAAGGTCTTAGCATGTTAATCATAATTTTCAAAAAGTCCTAATCTGGTAACTTTAACTTTCCTGCCATATGTGACTCTGGTTCTGATCCTTTTTCCAGTCTCTTCAAATTGTGTTTTTACCTTTTTGCGTGCCTTGCAATTTTTAGTTGAAAGGTGGACATGTTGTACTGGGTAAAGAGGACCTGTGGTAAGGATGCCTTTAGCAATGTAGTGGTAAGTTTTGGGAAGGGGGAAGCGTTCTGTAGTCTTATGACTAGGTCTCAGTTTATTGGTGAACTTGTGTCCCTGGACCGAATGTAACAAGTAAGTTACATTCGGTTCAGGAGTTACAAGAGTAAGTAAGTTACTCTTCTCAGTCAGTCCCTCCACACCCTCTAAGTCGGGTATGATGACTTTGTGAATTGGAGCTGGGTATTTCCCTTGCCCCAGATAGTTTAGGCCCAGATAAAACCTGCAGGTGAGCCTCTGATAAAATAATTTCTCCTGAGGGCCAGCCTTATTAAAGAGGGCAAAATGCTCTGGTATATTTCCAAATGGCTACTTTCTCCCATCCCCTGATAGAAGGACAAGGGAATTTTTCTCTGATATTCACTATAAGGAGCTGGTAGAACTCCTGGGTAAGATTTACAAAAGCTTAGGGATCCCCCTAAGGCTGGGTCTCCCTGGAGTTTTTAACCATTAGCATTGTCTACCTGAGCCTCCAGCAGTTTGTCAAATTACTGTTTAGATTTTCCCACATTGTCACTTTTCTCATAGGTTTATGCTCTGGTAGGTTGTGATCTCTGTATTTACTTGTCTGTTTCTCCAGTTTTGGGGGCAGCAGTTTGCCTTGTGGCCTTACTTCTCTGTAGATCCTAGGAGTCTTATTGATTTTTCAGTAGTTTTAGCTTTTTACCTATTAGGATGATGTGGTTACATCTCCCCTCCTTACATGGTGGACTAGAAACTGGGATTTAGGTCTGCTTTTGTTTTTGTTTTTTTAAATTAATTCCAGAACCGTTTCTCATTCAACCACTCACTTGTGTTCACCTGTGTTGCTCATTATAGTAATCTATATTTTTGTTACAAAGCTATACTAATCAACATAGTATGGTACTGGCATATGAACTAGCACAAAGACCAATGGAATGGACTTGAGAGCCCAGAAATTGCCCACACATGGATGATCGACTAATGTTTGACAAGGGAGCCAAGAATACTTGATGGGGAAAGAAGAGTATCATCAATAAAAATGGTGCCAGGAAACTAGGAAATTCACATGCAAAAGAATGAGATAAGACTCTTATCTTACACCACTTACAAAAAATTAAAGTGGAATAAAGACTTAAGTGTGAGAGTTGAACTGTAAAACTACTATAAGAAAACATAGGGAAAGAGCTTCTTGATAGTGGTCTTGCCAGTGAGTTTTTTGGAGCTGATGCCAAAAGTGCAAGCAGTAAAGGCAAAAATAAATGTGGGACTAAAAACTAAAAAAAATCTCTAAAACCAAAAAAAACAAAACAATAACAAACCGGCACAGCAAAAGAAACAATGAACAGAAGGAATGGGAGAAAATGTTTGCACACCATCTGTCTGGTAAGGGGTTAATATTCAATATATGTAAGGAACTCACACCAATTGCTAGCCAAAAAAAAAAATATATATCGAAAAACAAAACATCAAAAAAAAAACAACAGGCAAAGGACTCAAATAGACATTTTCCCAAAGAGGACATACAAATAGCCAATAAGTTCATAAAAAGGTGTTCAATCAACATCACTGAAATCATCAAGGAGATGCAAATAAAAACCACAATGAGCTATCACCTTGCCCCTTTTAGAATAGTTGTTATCCAAAGGATAAGAGATTAGTGTTGACAAAAATATGGAGAAAAGGGAACCCTAGTGCACTGTTGGTGGGAAGGTATATTGGTGTAGCCACTAGGGAAAGCAATATGGTGTTTTTCCCCAAATTAAGAATTGAACTACCATATCTGAAGGAAATGACATCACTGTCTTGAAGAGGTATCTGCACTCCAGTGTTTGTTGCAGCGTTTTTTACTGTAGTGCTTGTCTGTGGAGGAATGGGTAAAGGAAATATACACAACAGAATATTATTCAGCCATTAAAAGAAGGAAATCCTGCTCTTTTTTTTTTGACAGTGTTGAGGGGACCTTAACAGTATTATACTAAGTGAACGAAGTTAGAGAAAGCCAAATATCTATGGTCTCACTTATAAGTGGAATGTAAAAAAGCTGAACTCACATGGGTAGAAAGTGGAATGGTGTTTGCTGGGGGCAGTGAGATGGGGCTGGAGCTGGGGAAGTGGGAGAAGGAGTACAAACTACCAGTGATAAGATGACTAGGTTCTGGGGATCTAATGTCTGTACAGCATGGTGAGTATAATGAATGCTGTATCATATCCTTGAAAGTTGTTGAGAGTAGCTCTTGAATATTATCACCACATACAAGAAAAGGCCATTATATGAGGGGACAGAGGTATTAACTAATATTGTGGTAATCATTTTGCAGTATATGTGAGTGGCAGACCATCAAGTTGTATACCTTAAACTTACATATATGTCAACAACAGCTCAACAAATCTGAAAAAATTGATATTTAATATAAATAAGCCAAACTGACTTCACTTAAATGTGCCGTGCTATGAAACTATTGTTTAACTGCTTTGCAGGTCTAAAGTGTGTGGTGGTACTTCACCTTTTCCATTTGGATCATTGTTGTATCACTTTTTAGCAGTAATTACTATGTGCCTGCTGTGTTCCAGGAAGGGTCCTAGGCACTAGGGATGTGGAGCAAGAGAGACTAGAACTGGGCTCTTGTGGAGCTCCTGTCATTCTGATCTTAAACAAATTCCTTAAGTTCAAGAGAAAAAGAAAAGGAAGAGAAGTGCAGGAGGAATGATTTAATTGTCTGTTCACTAGGAATTCCATTCAATTCTTTGAATTGTTCAGTAGAATTTTTGAATTCTATTGAACAATAGAATTTTTTCTTAAGTGAGAGAAAAGGACCCTGGCTGGCGTGGCTCAATGAATTGACCACCAGCCTGGGAACCAAATGGTCGCTGGGCACATGCCTGGGTTGTGGGCCAGGTCCCCAGTGGGGGCCAGGCGAGATGCAACCACACAGTGATGTTTTTCTTCCTCCCTTGTTCCTTCCCTTCCCCTTCCTCTGAAAATAAATAAATGAAATCTTCAAAAAAAGTGAGAGAAAAGTTAGATAGATCACTTTGTTTAGCTTTGGCTATGTAGAACTTAATTTGTAACATGATTAAATGAACGTTATGCACATATATGTATGTGTGTTGGCTTCTTGGAGAGTTAAAATCAATTTTTTTCTTCACCTTTAGATGTTGAACTATGTAAAATAATTCATGTAGTGACTTTGCATATGCATGTGTTATGTATAGGAATGTGTCTAGATGCAGCTGCATGTTTTAAAATAACATCTATTAAAATGATTTAGAATAAAAAATTATGCAGAAATAGCTGCATGCACTTGGGAGGTGTGTGGAATGCTTTCACTGGTGGTGGGTAGAGGCTCTTAGATGAACTGAGGTTGTCAGACCACCTCCTATGAAGTGAGAGGCCTTAGCAAAGAATCTTTTTTATTAAAGAACCTCTTGATTTCCCATTTATTATGGTTAAATACCAGTGCTGCCCTCAGCTCTGTTTGGAATTTGCTCTGGTTTTATCTGGAGGCAGAGAATACACTAGAATAAATGAGTACTTGAAATCTTTTCTTGTCCCAGTGTTAAGCATTTCTTTCTTCTAGGAGATAGAAATACCCTTCCAGGCATATATTAATCTACTTGAGGCAGCTTTTACAATAGGGCAAGAGTATTTATCTTTTCTACATTTATTTTTAAATAGATGGAAACCTGCATGAAGCATCCAACAGTTAAATGATTTATCAAAGGTCACTCCTAGAATTCATGGTGGTTTGAAGCTCAATTCTTGTCTTCTTTTCATGTAGTCCAAAGTTCAACCCATCTGCTCTCTTATGTCTGATAAATGTTCAGCTTGAACAGGTTCTCAGAGAACAAGGAATTACTCTTTAACCTTTGGTAAATGACATTTTATTTCATTTTGAAAACCAACACTTTTTGCATGACTGTCCTGTGCCGTTGTGGTAGGCAATTTGGATACAAGTATTCTGAAAGTGTAAGTAGAGTCCAGTTCTTTGAAGAACTTAGCAGTGGGAGCCAGTGTGCCACAGAGAAATGGTTGAGTCTGAATCTTGGGGTGCATTTCTGTCCTAAGTTGCAACTGAAAGGTTTTCTTAGTGTCCACCGACAAAGGAGTGCCAACCAGCTACAAAGTTAGGCAGTACAGAGCTTTATGGGGGTTTGTGCACCCGGGTAAGGTTCTCTGGTCCTCAGAGTGGGGCTGGGGAAGTCGCCCCCAAGCAGGGAATATAGCAGGATTTTATTTGGGTTGACTCTCTTTGTGGGAGCTGGGGATTGGTCCCCTTTGAACAAAGCGGCAATGTATCATTGGTGGCTTTCCTCGGGCTCAGGTTGCTATGCGGATATCCATTTTGGCAAAGCCCACCATTTTGGCTCCCTGGTTTGACATCAGCTCTCTTTTCCGGGTTGTAGTTCAGATGCCATTTTGGCCTACCCCGCCCATCCTAATAGGAACCATGCTGGGAACTGGAGGACAGAGGCCTTTAGACTTTTTTACTTTCATATCTGCTTAAAAAATTTTGCTAAACTGTACTCTCTTGCATAATTAAGTTGGTATCTAACTATGTTTTCTCACACATTTAATGTCTACACAAGATGGAATTTTTGGTGGTTTTTAAATGTTGACATTTTACTTTATTTCATTTTGAGAGGGAGAGAGAAGCATCAACTTGTTGTTCCACTTATTTATGCATTCATTGGTTGATTGTTGTATGTGTACTGACCAGGGATCAAACCTGCAACCTTGGTGTATTGGGATGATGCTCTAACCAACTGAGCTACCAGGCCAGAGCCTAAATATTGACATTTTAAAATAAAATTTACATACCTGTAAGTCTTTTAAATGAATCCAGTGGAATCTAAAACCACAGGGACTAACTCCATCATTATTCATGTAAAAATAAAGTTCTTTATAACTTTTGGAAATTTTACATCATTCTCTTTTTACTCTGAACTTGTACATCCAATTTGCCCTACAAATTTTATTCTGGCTTATTATATCTTTATCCTTGGAAATTTTTCTTGATCATCTTACATAATCCTTTATACTAAAACCATGCAAATAAATTTAAATGCAATTAAAATATTTCTTAAAATTATGAGGCTGTAATTATTTTTTTATTTTTTAATATAGTTTATTGATTATACCATTACAGTTGTTCTATTCCCCCCCTTCATTCCCCTCCACCCTGCACACCCCCTCCCCGACCATTCTCCCCTTTAGTTTATGTTCATGTGTCTCAAGTTCTTTAGATTCTATATTTCCCCCACTATTCTTGCCCTCCCCTCTATCAATTTTCTACCTACCATCTATGCTATTTTCTGTGCCTTCTCCCCCTTTCTCCTCCTCCCACCCCCCTGTTGCTAACCCTCCATGTGTTCTTCATTTCTATGGTTCCACTCCTGATCTAGCTGTCCTCTTGGTTTGCTTTTGTTTTAGGTGTGGTTGTTAACAACTGTGAGTTTGCTGTCCTTTCACTGTTCATATTTTTTTATCTTCTTTTTCTTATATAAGTCCCTTTAGCATTTCATATAATAAGGGCTTGGTGATGATGAACTCCTTGAACTTGACCTTATCTGAGAAGCACTTTATCTGTCCTTCCATTCTAAATGAAAGCTTTGCTGGATAGAGCAGTCTTGGGTGTAGGTCTTTGGATTTCATGACTTGGAATACTTCTTTCCAGCCCCTTCTTGCCTGTAAGGTCTCTTTTGAGAAATCCGCTGACAGTCTGATGGGCACTCCTTGGTAGGTGACTGTCCCCTTATCTCTTGCTGCTTCTAGGATTCTCCCCTTCATTTTAATCTTGGCTAATGTAATTATGATGTGCCTTGGTGTGTTCCTTCTTGGTTCCACCTTCTTTGGGACTCTCTGAGCTTCCTGGATTTCCTGGAAGTCTAATGCCTTTGCCAGACTGGAGAAGTTCTCCTTTATTATTTGTCCAAAGAAGTTTCCCATTCATGACTGTTTCTTTTCCCCTTCTGGTAACCCTGTAATCTGGATGTTGGAATGTTTAAAGATGTCCTGGAGGTTCCTAAGCCTCTCCTCATTTTTTTGACTTCTCATTTCTTCATTCCTTTCTGGTTGCATGTTTTGTTCTTCCTTATGGTCCATTCCATGGATTTGAGTCCCAGTTTCCTTCCCATCACTTTTGGTTTCCTGTGCATTTTCCTTCATTTCAATTAGTTTAGCCTTCGTATATTCCTCTAATTTGTGACTATAATCAACCAGTTCTGTGAGCATCCTGATAAACAATGTCTTGAACTGTGCTTTTGAGAGGCTGGCAATCTCTCGGTCGCTTAGAGTTATTGGCTCTGGGACTTTGAGTTCTTCTTGCACTGTCTTTTGGGCTGTTGGCGCCTGTTAGGTATCAGGATTGGAGCCCTAGGTGTTCACCAAAGCAGGGCAACTCAGTCTCTGGGTTGTGACGCTGTATGTGGGGGCGGGGTCAAAGAGGAGCAATGGTGTCCATCTGCTGCCTCCCACCTTGGTCCCCACAGGTGCCACAGCTTCCAGGGCCCACGCATTTCGTCCCGCTGCACACAAGTGTTCCACCGCCGTCAGCCCTCCACCACTGGGTTCGCCCCCTGGGGCCTGCGTGTTCTGTCTTACTGTGCGCGAATGTGGGACCGCCGTCAGTCTGCCCCACACCCTGACTGGCTCTGGGCCTAGGTCTGGGGATCTTTCCTGCCTGACCCTGCTCCACTGCTGACTCTGCCCCTCTTACTGTCCAGGTTGAACAGTTCGTTGTTGTCGGACTTCCATATAATTCAGTGTTCTGTTCTTTGGCTGTGTCTTTGTTCTCCAAACTTTTGTTGTATTCACACTTGGTTGTGGGAGAAGGCACAGTGTTTCCACCTATGTCTCCATCTTGGCGGAAGTCCTATGAGGCTGTAATTATTTAAAAAATTCCTTCCAGAGTGAGTTACCATTACAGTTTTTAGTGGTATACACTTTATGAAACCAACATACATGTTATACATTTTAATAACTAATTATTAAACATTAAAATGCTGTTAGAAATGTATCATTTAAAAAATGTGTGGAATTTCCCCCTCAATTTGGTGACTGTTCCAAGAGACGTTAATAGAGGGACAAAAATTTGCCTTTGATCGACAACTTTTTTTTCATGTAGAGGAGTTGATGGGAATGGAAGGAGAGTTGTTTTAACAGTGTCCTTCAGTTCTTCAGAATTGTTCTAGGTGATAAGCAAAAGGTCATGTAATCTGCCATCAAAAATTCTTGTTAATATTCTATGTACCAACAATCTGAGATTTGGTTGTCCTTCAGTTTTGTCAAAAGTCAAGAATTGGAAACCATCTGAGTTCCAAAAAGACTATTGTCCAGTTATTAGAATCATTCGCTTCCAGTGTCTGGGAAGTTTACCAGAAAGGCTTTATCTGGACTTACCAGAAGACTGTCAGTCATACATGTTGCTTTTTCACTGTAAGGGACCTTTTACAATTCCATGTACTCTGGAAAGGTAGAGAATGCATTTTTGTATTATTGGATTTAAATATAGTTTTGTCTATATTTCTGCGGATGGTGAAAACTAGAGCTGCAGAACTATTGTCATTCCTGTTAGAAAAATGAGGCCTTTTCTTTAAAAATATCTTACTTCATTTTTCATTTCAAATGAGATGTTAATATCTATTTCTGTGGCATTTATGTCATTTCTGTTTTCCCTTCCTAAGATAGTTAGATGTGAAGAGCTAGATACAGTGGCTTGCTGTGGCTTTGCCAACTTGAAATAAGGAAGCTATCTTCAGCCTGTCTTATCATGCTTTCTGCTTGCCTTGTTGTTGAGACACTCTCATGTATCTCAATTCAGACCTTCCCAACCTGGGCCAGAGTACCAGATTCTATCACCAGGTTTGCCTTTAACAGAAGTTTGTGTATGATAGGGAAAAACAGATTCTATTATGTGCCTTGAGAAAGGGGGGATTAGGACTTCCGGCCAAGATGGAGGCGTAGGTGGAAACACTGTGCCTCCTCACACAACCAAGTTTAAAGACAACAAAGTTTTAGTAACAAAAATGCAGCTAAAACGCAGCTAAAACACAGAAAATTGAACTGTACGGAAGTCCGGGGACAACAAACCATTCAGCCAGAGTGGTAAGAGGGGTGGAGGCAGCGGCTGGTGAAGCGGGGTTGGGCAGGAAAAAGCTGCCAGACCTACCCAGGAGTGCAGGTGGCTGTTGGCAGATCCCAGGCGTGGGGTGGCAACGGGCAGACCCAGTGAGGGCGCAAGGCGGTTGGTTGACTGTGGTCACACATTCCTGTACAGATAAACCAGGTGAAGGAGTGAGCAGTGAGACAGACTGTGCAGGCTAGGGGCCCAGCTACGGGAACTAAAGCCTAAAAGCACCAATTGGAAAAACTTTTGGGGTCCAGGTGAGGGGAGAAGCTCCCAGGCTCACAGAGAGTTTGTTGTAGAGACCCACAAGGTCCTGGAAGGTGCACAGGCCCACACACCTGGGAGCCAGCACCAGGGAGGCCCGGTTTGCTTGTGGGAAGCAGCAGAGGGGAGAGAAATCTGAGAGAGAGCGTGGAACAAGTGTCATTGCCCCTCTCTGACCCCACTCTCACATACAGCATCACAACCCAGCGACCTGGGTTGCCCCACCATGGTGAACACCTAAGGCTCCGCCCCTCATACATAACAGGTATGAACAGACCAAAACATTATGGCTCAAGAAGAACAGCTCAAAGCCTCAGAGCCAATACTTTTAAACCAGGAGATAGCCAACCTATCAGATGCACAGTTCAAAATACTGGTGATCAGGATGCTCACAGCACTGGTTGATTTTAGTCACAAATTAGAGAACAAATGAAGGCTAAACTAATTGAAATGAAGGGAAATGCACAGGAAACCAATAGTGATGGGAAGGAAACTGGGACTCAAATCAAAGGAGTGGACCAGAAGGAAGAACAAAACATGCAACCAGAAAGGAATGAAGAAATGAGAAGTCAAAAAAATGAGGAGAGGCTTAGGAACCTCCAGGACATCTTTAAACGTTCCAACATCCAGATTACAGGGGTACCAGAAGGGGGAAAGAAACAGCCACAAGTGGAAAACTTATTTGAACAAATAATAAAGGAAAACTTCCCCAGTCTGGCAAAGGCATTAGACTTCCAGGAAATCCAGGAAGCTCAGAGAGTCCCAAAGAAGGTGGAACCAAGAAGGAACACACCAAGGCACATCATAATTACATTAGCCAAGATTAAAATGAAGGGGAGAATCCTAGAAGCAGCAAGAGATAAGGGGACAGTCACCTACCAAGGAGTGCCCATCAGACTGTCAGCGGATTTCTCAAAAGAGACCTTACAGGCAAGAAGGGGCTGGAAAGAAGTATTCCAAGTCATGAAATCTAAAGACCTACACCCAAGACTGCTCTATCCAGCAAAGCTTTCATTTAGAATGGAAGGACAGATAAAGTGCTTCTCAGATAAGGTCAAGTTCAAGGAGTTCATCATCACCAAGCCCTTATTATATGAAATGCTAAAGGGACTTATATAAGAAAAAGTAGATGAAAAATATGAACGGTGAAAGGACAGCAAACTCACAGTTGTTATCAACCACACTTAAAACAAAAGCAGACTAAGAGGACAGCTACCTGAGGAGCAGAACCCTAGAAATGGAGATCACATGGAGGGTTACCAACAGGATAGTGCGAGGAGGAGAAGAGGGGAGAAGGTACAGAGAATAAGTAGCATAGATGGTAGGTAGAAAATAGATAGGGGGGAGGGCAAGAATAGTGGGGGAAATACAGAATCTAAAGAACTTATGACACATGGACATAAACTAAAGGGGGGAATGGTGGGGGAGGGGGTGTGCAGGGTAATGAAGGTGTGGAGGGGAATGAAGGGGGGGAATGGGACAACTGTAATGGCATAATCCATAGAATATATTAAAAAGAAAAAAAGGGTTTAGGTTTAAACAAAATATTCATTTTTTTCAGTACCTTAAGTGCGCTGTAGATAAAAGGTCAGAAAAAATACTGCTATGAGAACTATCTCAGATATTACCATCTAAGTTTTCTTTAAGGCTTTTTATGGTTTCATGGCTTACATTCAAGTCTTTAATCCATTTTGAGTTTATTCCTGTGTATGGATAAAGAGCTGGTCTAGTTTCATGCATCTGTCCAATTGGTATTTTCCCAATACCATGTATTGAATAGATTGTCTTTATCCCGTTGTATGTTTTGCTTCCTTTGTCAAATATTAGTTGACCATAAAGATGTGTGTTTATTTGTGGGCTCTCTATTCTCTTCCATCNGGGTTACCAACAGGATAGTGCGAGAAGCAGAAGAGGGGAGAAGGTACAGAGAATAAGTAGCATAGATGGTAGGTAGAAAATAGATAGGGGGGAGGGCAAGAATAGTGGGGGAAATACAGAATTTAAAGAACTTGAGACACATGGACATAAACTAAAGGGGGGAATGATGGGGGAGGGGGTGTGCAGGGTAATGAAGGTGTGGAGGGGAATGAAGGGGGGGGAATGGGACAACTGTAATGGCATAATCAATAGAATATATTAAAAAGAAAAAAAGGGTTTAGGTTTAAACAAAATATTCATTTTTTTCAGTACCTTAAGTGTGCTGTAGATAAAAGGATCAGAAAAAATACTGCTATGAGAACTATCTCAGATATTACCATCTAAGTTTTCTTTAAGGCTTTTTATGGTTTCATGGCTTACATTCAAGTCTTTAATCCATTTTGAGTTTATTCCTGTGTATGGATAAAGAGCTGGTCTAGTTTCATGCATCTGTCCAATTGGTATTTTCCCAATACCATGTATTGAATAGATTGTCTTTATCCCGTTGTATGTTTTGCTTCCTTTGTCAAATATTAGTTGACCATAAAGATGTGTGTTTATTTGTGGGCTCTCTATTCTCTTCCATCGATTTGTATGCCTATTGTATGCCAGTACCATGCTGTTTTGATTACTATGGCTTTGTAGTATAGTTTGATATCAGGTAGTATAATACCTCTGACATCTCAAGGTTGCTCTGGCGATTCAGGGTTTTTCATAGTTCTCTACATATTTTTGGAATATTTGTTCTAGTTCTGTGAAAAATGCCACTGGTATTTTGATAGGGATTGTGTTGAATCTGTAGATTGTTTTGGATAGTATGGACATTTTAATAATGTTAATTTTTCCTATCCATGAACATGGTATATGCTTTTATTTTTTGTGTCTTCTCCATTTCTTTCTTCAGTGTCCTATAATTTTCTGAATGTAGGTCTTTTACCTCCTTGGTTAAATTTATTTCTAGGTAGCTTGTTTTTTTTGTTGTTGTTGTTGTTGTTTACAAATTATAAACAACCCCAATTATAAATGGGGTTGTTTTCTTAGTTTTCTTTTCTGATAGTTTATTGTCGCGGTATAAAAAATTCATCAATTTCTGAATATTACATTTGTTTTTCATTACTTAATTCATTGATCAGTTTTAGTAGTTTTTTTTTTGGTGGAGTCTTTAGGGTTTTCTATATACAGTATGTCATCTGCAAATAATGACAGTTTAACTTCTTTTCCAATTTGGGTGCATTTTATTTCTTCTTCTGATTTGTGAGGCTAGTACTTCCAGTACTATGTTGAATAGGAGTGGTGCAAATGGGTATTCCTTCCTCATTCTTGAGTTAAGGGGAAACACTTAGTTTTTGCTCATCGAGTATGGTGTTGGCTGTGGGTTTGTCATATGTGGCCTTTATTTTGTTGATGTATATTGTCTCTGATTCCACTTTGCCAAGAATTTTTATCATAATTCATGCTTGATGCTGGATCCAGTTTGCTAATATTTTGTTGAAGATTTTAGCATCCTTGTTCACCAGGTCTGTGCTGGCCTATACCAGGCCTAATAGTGGCCTGTCATTTTCTTTTTTTTGTAGTGTCTTTATCTGGTTTTGTAATTAGAATAATGTTGGCCTTATAAAATGGTGGGAGTCTGTAAAAAGAATGGGAGTCTTCCTCCTCCTTGAATTTTTTTGAGTGGTTTGAGAAGGATAGGCATTAGTCTTCTTTAAATATTTGGTAAAATCTACCTGTGAAGTAATTTGATCCTTGACTTTTGTTTGCTGGTAGTTTTTTGACTGCTGCTTCAATTTATCAATTGTAATTGGTCTATTCATATTTTCTGATTCTTCCTGATTCAGTTTTGGGAAATTATATATTTCTAAGAATTTATCTATTTTGTTCAAGTTGGCATATAATTGTTTGTAATATTTCTTAACAACCCTTTGTGTTTCTGTGGTGTTGATTGTTATTTCTCCTCTTTCATTTCTGATTTAATTTATTTAGGTCCTCTTTTCTCTTGATGAGACTGGTTAATGGTTTGTCAGTGTTGTTTGTCTCTATAATGAACCAGCTCTTGGTTTCGTTGCTCTTTCGTATATATATTTTTAGTCTCTATGTCCTTTATCTTGGCTATAATCTTATTTTCTTCCTTCTCCTAAATTTAGGCTTTGTCTGTTTTTCTTTTTTTTCTTTTCTACTTCTCTTAGGTGTAAAGTTAGTTTATTTCAAATTTTTCTTGCTTTTTGAAGTCGGCCCATATTGCTTTGATTTTTCTGTCTTAGAACTGCTTTCACTGTGTCCCAGATATTTTGTTTGTTGTGTGTTTATTCTCATTTATCTCAAGGTAACTTTTGATTTCTTTTTTGACCTGTTCTTTGTTTAGTAACATGTTATTAGCCTCCATCTATTTGTGTGTCGTTCAGTTTTTTTTCCTTGTAATTGATTTCTAGTTTTACACCAGTGTGGTCAGAGAAGGTGCTTGATATTTCAGTCTTCTTGAATTTGTTAAGACTTATTTTGTGTCCTAACATGTGATCTGTCCTAGAAAATTTTGCATGTGCACTTGAAAAAAAGTTATATTCTACTGCTTTGGGGTAAAGTGCTCTGTAAATATCAACTAAATTAATCTGATCTAGTATGTTGTTTAACGCCACTGTTTCCTTGGGGATTTTTTGGGCTGACAGATCTATCTGTTGAAGTCAATGGGTGTTAAAATTCTCTACCATGACCCTGTTACTGTGAATCTCTCCCTTTAGTTTCACCAAGATTTTCTTAATATATTTAGAGGTACTCTTATGTTGACTACATGTATTTTTACAAGGGTTATAATCTGCTGTTGTACTGATCCTTTAGCATTATGTAATGACCTTTCTTTTGAAGTCTATTATGGCCTCTTGTTATGGCCTTTCTTTTGAAGTCTATTTTGTCTGATATCAGTATTGCTACCCCAGCTTTTTTTTTCATTTCAATTTATGTGGAATATCTTTTTACATCCCTTTACTTTTAGTCTGTATGTGTCTTTTGTTCTGAGGTGGTTCTTTTGGAGGCAGCATAAATATGTGTCTTGTTTTCTTATTTATTCAGCTACCCTTTGTCTTTTGATTGGTGCACTTAATTTATTTACATTTAAAGTAATTACTGATAGGTACTTTTTTATTGTCATTTTATTTTTTATGTTTCTCTCTCTCTCTTTCTTCTTAAAGAAAACCGTGTAACATTTCTTGTAATACTGGTTTGGGTTTGGTGGTAATGAAATCCAATAGTTTTTTTTTTTTTTAATGTCTGGGATCTTTTTATTTCTCCTTCAATTTTAAATGATGTATTGCTGTGTAGAGTATTCTTGGTTGTAGGTCCTTGCTTTTCATTACTTTGAATATTTCATACCAGTCCCTTATGGCCTAAAATGTTTCTGTTGAGAAATCACCTGACAACCTATGAGAGCTCCCTTATGGGTAACTTCTTCTTGTTGGTCTTAAGATTCTTTTTTTTTATCTTTAACCTTTGCCATTTTAATTATGATGTATTTTTATGTGGGCATTTTGGGGTTCATCCTATTTTGACTCTGTGTACTTCCTGACTTGTGTCTTTTTCCTTTACCAGGTTAGGGAAGTTTTCAGCCATTATTTCCTTAAACAGGCTCTCGATCTCTTGCTGTCTCTTTTCTCCTTTTGGTACCCCTATGATGCAGATGTGATGCTTGATGTTGTCTGAGAGGTCTCTTAAACTTTCCTCATTTAAAAAAATTAATAGTTTCTTTTTGCTGCTCTGCTTTAGTTTTTTCTGTTATCTTGTCCTGTAAATCGCTGATTCAGTCCTCCGCTTCATTTAACCTGCTGTCGATTCCTTTTAGTGTGTTATCCGTTTTAGATATTGCATTCTTCATTTCTGACTGGTACTTTTCTATGGTTTTTATATACTTACTCTCTTTCTTTATGTTCTCTGAGGTCATCCAGTCTTCCCCTAAGGTTCTTGAATATCCTTAAAACCATTGTTTTGAACTCTGCATCTGGTATCTTTTTTAAAAGATTTTATTTATTTTTAGAAAGAGGAGAAGGGAGAGAAAAAGAGAGGGAGAGAAACATCAATGTGTGGTTGCTTCTTGCATGCTCCCAGACCAGGGGCCTGGCCTGCAACCCAGGCATGTGCACTGACTGGGAATCGAACTGGCAACCCTATGGTTTGCAGGCCAGTGCTCAATCCACTGAGCTACACCAGCCAGGGCCACATCTGATTGCTTATGTTTTATTTAATTATTTTTCTTGGGGTTCCTTTCGTTCTTTCATTTGAGGCATGTTTCTTTGTCTCCCCCTTTTGTTTGCCCATTTGTCTGGGTCTCTGTGTATTAGGTAGATCTACTATGAATCCCAAACTTGTTATTATGGTTTTATGTTGTAGGTGTCTTGTGGGGCTCAGTGGGGCAGTCTTCCAAATCCCCTGAACTAGGTGCTCTGGAAATGTCTCTTGTGTGGGTTATGTGCACCCACCTGTTGTAGTTGAATCTTGAATGCTGTTGGCCCATTTATAGGTGGGGTCAATCCTCAGGCTGGCTGACTCTAAGGGCTGACCTTAATCACAATGTATGAACTTATGTGTGGGGCGACTGTGTCCTCCCTTGATGGCAGAGTTGTTTTCAGCAGGGTCTGGTGCCTGCCGGGATATCCCTTTGGGTGTGCTGCTTGTGTAGGTAGTTGGTTTCAGGTCTGTTGTGGTCTGAAGTCCACCACTGATTGTGTTGGTTCTAGGTCCACTTGGGCAGGGTTCCAGTGCAGGTCGTTGTCTGATGCTCCCTGTAATTGGCCTTGGGCTACCTATTTGCTGCTACCACTCAATTCACTATTTGTGGAGACTTCTAGTGTCCTGAATGTGCATGGAAGGGGCCAAGCTGTGTACAGGGGTAGGCTTCCTCCAGCTCTGAGCCTGGGGTAAATCATTAAAAAGTCCAAGGCAGCCTGTGGTTTGCCTCCACCTGTTGGTAGCTTCACCAACCCTCTTATGTTACCTGGTCTTCCTAGAGAGCTTCCCATAGAAAGACTCTAGAGTTAGGTCAGGCTGGTCACAACCTACAGACACTTCTATAAGGTTTGAACTCAGTAGAGTGGAGTGACTGGGGTTTGGAGGACAGAGCTAGTGGGTCTCCTGCTAGTGCAGTCATGCACTCAATGAGGGTAAAGTGGCTTCTACTCCAGAGCCATGCCACTCAGTCACTGCCCAGTCCCTGACCCTAGCTCTCCCAGAAGGAGCCCATGCCTGTTCAGGTTGGGTGCAGCCAGCTGGCCCATCTGCAGGAGCAAACTCAGCCAGGTCGTGCCTCTGGGAATCAGAGAGAAAGTCAAATGAGTCTCCCACTGGGGACGTGGAAGGGGGTGAGCTTTTGTGGAGGGAAGTATGGCTCCCTGGCGGTCGAAGCTGCACAACTCAGAGCGTGTCTGTGTCCTAGACGAGAGCCTCCCAGGGAGATGCCCTCTGAAGGTCCTGGCTCTGCAAAGCACTCTAATTTCCCTGCAGGACCCAGCTAAGCAGGTTGGGCCCTGGGTTGTTGGAAGGGCATGTCAAATGAGTCTCCTGTTGGGGGAGTGGTATTGTCTGAGCTTGCGGGTAAGGAGTGATGAGAACCATTATTCTTTAAACCTAGTTAGACATTTGTGAGTGGAGTAATGAGACACGTGAATTTGTCGATTTCAGTTGTCTAGAAAATATAGGGGCACTAACTCTCATGGCAGGCTCTTTCAGCACAGGTCAAACGTCAAAGAAAGTCTGGAAAGTGGCATTTTTCAGGAATTTATATGATATTCCCTTCTGTATACACATCTTTTAGGGCTTCTGAGTTTCCTAGCCCAAAGGAGATTAGCAAAAAGCAATTTAGAAGTGAGATAGTAGCTGTGAGGGGCAGGTCTAGATAGCAGGGGAAAATGACAACTTGCTGATTCGAAAAGAGGCAAAATGATTTAAATGGATTCAAGCACTTCTGTGGCTCCTTGGTAGGGATGAAAGCAGCTTCCACACAACCTTCGGGGGCCCCAGACTTCTGCAGACTAAGTTCTGTTACACTCGAGTCATTTGAGGCCAGAATGATAACTCGGAGTCCAAGGGGTAGATGAGAGTGTACTCAACACATGAGCCAGCAAAATAAAACATGCTGTTCAATTTCCCTTGAATATAATTCCATTTCAGAAAATGATTTAGATTTAGAACTTTATCAAAGAAGGCCAAGGCTTTTAGGAAAATTCTTTTGTGGAGAACACCTGGCACCCACCCCAGGCCACACTGTTGGTTAATAATTTTGATATTTGTGGATATTTTTACTATTTTATATGTCTGTCATCCTCCTACATTTGCAAACTTCTTGAGGTCAGGGACCACATTTTGTTCTTCTCTTACTACTTGGGGTAGATAGTCAGTATAATGTATGTGCATAGTAGTCTTGGTGATAAGGGTATAATTCTCAGAAGTCGGTAATAGCTGTATGCCTGTAATTAAATTTATATTAAAATAGTTTGTCCAGAATTCATGACTCCAGGAACTTGTTAAAAATGATACTCATATAAACACTAGAGTCGGTGAATGGAGAATTGGTGTTTGCTTAATAAAAATCTAAAAAGACTTCTGATTTAATTAATTTTCATTGTTGAAAGAAAGCAGACTGGATATTAGTTGCATGATGTTTCATGCAGAAGTGCATGAAAATGCCTTTTAGAATAATAAGAAAACTAATACCTTCCATTTATATAGCACCTTTCTTTCAAAGAGTCAAAGGACTTTCCAGAAATTATCTAATTAATCTCTGATTTTGCTGCATAGTAGCTCATCACAATGTGTGTTTGTGTGTATTATTTGTACACGGATTTCCTTCCTTCCTCCTCCTCTCCCATCCTCCTTCTCTCCACCTCTGTCTTCCTTCACTTTTCATTCCACTAATGTAAGTATTTTCTGAATGTATCTTGGCTAGGACTTGGCATTTTGTCAAGTGTATGTTTCAAACAATTGCATACCATTTTTAGAATATGAAGCGACATTTATTTAGAAAGATGGAGTTTTCTGGAGAAAAATAAAGTGCAGCATATACTACCCATACACATAAGACCATTAAACAAAAATTGATATCAGAAATATTGTTAGAACATGAATTTCTCTAGCAGCTTCCTGTTTTGACTTTTATAATAGAATTTGTTTTCGTAATAATTGCTTTTATTTTCATGCCTGCCTTTGGATGAGCAATTGCCTAGTGACTAAAGCAAGTAATTGACAGGAAAAGTGAAAATTGTGAGAAGATGAGGATATTCCTAATTCAACATTTTGTATAAAGCAACCATATTAATTTTCTGTAGTCCTCATTTCTTTGCCAGACTTGCTTGTTTAGCAGCTGTTTATGCTGCATCTGTCATTTCTTTAATTGATAATTCATATTCTGTAGCCATTCATGCCTTCGTGGGCTGCTTTCACAACAGCTGCTTTTTAGAAGGTGGCTCACAGAAAAACAACGCTGTTTTGATCTGGGTTGTGGCAGAATAGTTGGTGGATTTCCTGATTGATTAAACAAGTAAAGGTTCACAAAGCCAAAAGAAAACTGTTTCCTCCCAACCCCCTGAAACACTGATTCTGAAGTTTCCTCCTGGTTGTGTTTTACTTGGGTAGTGCATATATATTTTTTCATGTCCCCCACCCCTCCCCAAAACCAGTCCATCTTTCTTACTGGGACCTTGAGCCAGTGATGCAGGGGTGGCTTTGCAGAAGCTTTCCTCTGTTAGGCTGATGCCTGTTTCAGGTTCTTGTTCATTGCAAGGGTCAGTTCCTTATCTGGGGGAGGCCTTACTATGAGTATAAACACCGTGAGCTGGAGGCTTTAAGATTCTGTGAGGCAAAGGCATTTCATGGCATTATTTCATAGCCCTCTTTTTCTATCCAATACAAGGCTAGGTAGTCTTCACATATGACCTGCCTAGCTTTTGAGTATTGGATTGCAAACCACAGTCAGGCTGTGCAGGGTTGAGGCAGTAAAGGCTTCAAAAGGCAGGGGCTGTTCCGGACTCACCCCTCCCGCCTTTGACATCTCCTGGAACAAAAATGATGGGCTGTGATGATATTACATCATAAGTCTGTAACTTCATTTGAGGAAAGTCAGCCGTTCAGTTTTAATTTTCATTATCACATAAACAGTATGATTTCTTGGCTGAGATCCTGCTCACAGAAATTTTGCAGCATTACATGTTTTCTGTCCTTTTCAGAATATATATATATATATATATATATATATATATATATATGTATATATTTCTTGTTTGACAGCAATTCACACAGATTTAGAAATACCACTTTACTGGCACAGTCTGTCCATTTTTATTTATTCATTTCTATTTCCATAAAAAGGAAACACATGCATGGCATTTCTTACAAGTGGAATTTGACCAAAGTTCTCCTGGAACATGTACCAAAAAAAAGGTCTGTTTATCAGTGTTGTCAGCAGGAGTAAGGAGCTGCTGGGATGCTACCCTTGAACCCGTTTTGTCTTGCATAGACTAGCTTACGAGTGAGAGTAGTTGGAGAGTAACATGGAGAAAAGGGATTACCTTCATTTATGTTTCTGTCTCCATTTATTACCTGGATGGAATTTTCAGACATCGATCTTCTCTGACCCTGAGGCTTTAGAAATAGACAGTTGTGCCCCTGAAGCCTAGAGCAGTATGGTGAGGCATGTCCTCCCATGGCTGAATGAGCCTTGTCTGCTCCGCAGCATTCATAGGTCATTAAAAATGATAAGTGAGTTCAGGTCAATTTTATGTTCTTCCTGAAGCCAGCTGAGTGGGAAAAAAAAAAAAAAACACAGAAAAAGGATGCATGGAGGAGAATGTGCTGCTGAGGGGTCGTATAGTGTTAATGTCATGGTCTCCAAAGTCAGGTTACTTAAGGTCCAGTCATAAGTGCATTTACTTGTGTAATTTGGGTGAGATAACTCACATTTTAGCCGTTAGGATGTTAACTATCTTTTTACGGCCTCTCTTCTTCCTCTTTGGGATGCGCATTGGAGGGTTTCACCTGTCCTCAGCACAGTGGTTAGAGAGCACATAAAGTATGTATATTTTTGTATATTTTGAAATACAGAATGAATGTGTATGCATGCACCTTGTTTGGAATATGAAAAAAGTGAGACTATTTTTAGCAAGATCATGGAAGCACTTTTCTGTCCCTTTCTGGCTTACATTTTTTTGTTTCAGAGAAAAGCAGTCTACTGCAAAGACCTAATGTCAGTTTGAGTGTGAGAATGTAAGCTCTGAAGAGCTCTGCATTTCAGATTGGGTCTTTCATAGGGAATATGAAGCTGCCATGTGTTTATACGAGTTAAATGTGGTGAGTTGAAGTTTAGATACCCAGAAGTCTTTTGCAAGATTAGATAACTATCAGAATTACATGCCTGGACTGGGTCATAATAGCTTCCAGTAGAATTGCTTTGGTTGAAGTAACTTTTGTCAGTATCCCATTAACCAGAAGGACATGCTCTGCAAAGCAGGTAGCCATGTTTAATCTGAGGAGTTGTTAAGGGCTAGTCCTTGCCTCTTTGTGAGAACCTATGTGAGCATTTTCTTGGGATCAGAGAGAGTCACCACTGTGTTGAGGAAAGGTTTTGTTTTTAAATACGCAGGTACCGTGCATCACCTAAACAAGCGTGCTCTTTCTTTTTATTGACAGCCACATTTAGAGTGAGAGGTTTGTCCATCCTAAAGGAATGTATATGTAGGGCTTCTTGGCAGGTGGTTTGTAACCTTTTCTCCCTTTTTTTTAATCCAATTGTCCTTTGATCTGTGTTTGTTTGTTGTTTATTTTTTTTGTTCTTACTCTCTATTTTATTGGGTTTTTAAAAATCTTTTTTGTATGCAGACTCTCATTTGGATACCAGAGTAGAAATAATAAAGAATATATGTTGTGTCCTGACAATGTGTCTCAGTTGGTTGGGCACCATACCAGGAAGTAGGGGGTTGCTGGTTTGATTCCTGGTCAGGGAACATGCCAGAGTTGTGGGCTTGGTTTCCAGTCAGGGCACATGTGAGAGGTGGCCAGTCTATGTTTCTCTCTTGCATTGGTGTTTCTCTCCCTCTCTTTCTATAAACAAACAAACAGAAAAAAAATACGTGTTGTCACAATAGTTCCCAGGAAGTGTTTATCTGTGGTTTTGATGACAGTTGATAATTCCTGCCTGAATCAATGATTTTATTAGAAGTTGCAGAATAGTGATATTCTCATTTTATCATTTCCTTCCTCATTCGTTAGTCAGCATTCTTTTGTAGAGTTTCACCTTATCACCAGGGTCCAGTTAGAGCTTCTGAAAAGGCAGAATAAATGCTTAATTTTTTACAATTATTATAAAATTTCAAGGTAAGGAGTTTTATAGCTACTTTAAATGATGACAAATGAGGGTTTATTTCCTAACTTTTTTTTATTATTACTGTAGAATCATGGAATTTCCCACTGCATACAGTGTTCAGTTAGCTACACTTCTTTTTGATGTGCAGACTTTCACAACTTTGTTTAGAGGCTATTTTTCAACCTGTGTCCCTATACAACCTTATCATTCTTTGAAAGCTTTCTTTCTGCCAGAACAACCTTTATTAATCCAGAGCTGAAGTCAGCCATTTCTTTGGGAGCCCCGGTTCTTATTAGTGAAGGAACAGCGTTAGAGACCAGTCTCTGAACACTGAGGTGTTCCTTGCTGCTGAGGTGCTGTGGCTTCTGTCATTTCACGAATACAGTCTCTGTGTGTAACTTCTTTGAATTCATAACTGTCAGGTTGGGGAGGATTTGACCCCCTCCACCTTCTCCTCTTCTTTAGCTCTTACAGTTAGACTAATAATAAAATAATAAACCTGACAGAAAACTAAATTAACATGAGAAAAACAAACTTAATATGTAAGCATGGGAGAAATATAATATGATGCTTCGAATATGAAATGAAGGTCAAAGAAGTGTCAGTAAAGGCATTTAAAAATACTTTTTAGACCAAGAAACAATAAATAGTGAGAAATTGACAGGCAAAGAAAGTTGGTGCTCCTAAGAAAGGGCTCTAAGTAAAGGCTGGGTTTGCCTGATGAACGCAGTACATTTGTTTGTACAGACTTTGGACTCTGGATTCTTTTAATTTCTTGTGGTAAGATTATCTCTTAGCCCTCAGGAGCAGGGAGGGCATCTATCCCGTGGGAGGTTTACCTCCTGCCTTTAGGAGGACAGAGGTCAGGATTTTCTTAAACCCTTAGAACAGGCAACTACTTAATTAAACTTAATTAGGTCATCAATATGCCATAGTGGTGTATCTTGAGGTGGCCTGCCTGTATTGGGCTCTGACATAATTATATGTCTTTTTTCTTAATTGAAAATCTTGATTTCTAACACAATTAACAGATTATAATTTTTGATTTATTTAAAGCTATTTCAAACAGTATTATTAATAACTAATATGAAAATAATGAATGAAGCTGAAGATGAATTTTTAACTCTTTTTTCCTCAGTGCTCTTTATTAAGGAGGATATGTAGGCAAAGTGCTGTGCTATAAATTCACTGAAATAATAACTATTTATATGGTTGTTTTCATTTTGGTGAATGCTGGGATTCATTTATTTCAATTTATTTCAATTTTAGCATTTAAAATTTGCATATTACATGTTATACATAAACATGTATTTATGTTTATATGTGTAGATTATATATAGTATATATTACCATTATGCAGTTCTACAATCTATATCAATACAGAAAGGTATACACAAATAAATCTTACTTTTATTCTTGCCTGCATAGATAACCATTTTTTTTTTAATTTTATTTATTTTTATTTTTTAGAGGGGAAGGAGAGAGGGAGAGAAACATCAATGTATGGTTGCCTTTTGTGCCTCCCATGCTGGTAGTTAGCCTGCAAGGAACCGGCCTGCAACCCAGGCATGTGCCCTGACTGGGAATCGAACCACGATTGTCTGGTTCGCAGGCCCACGCTCAATCCACTGAGCTACGCCAGCGAGGGCTGATAACCATTTTATTAGTTGTTTATTTTTAAGTTTTTATTTTGGGAAATATGAATAATTGGACTATGCTTTTGAATATGTTTTTATTCTTCACACTTGCTACAAAAAATAAGTCAAGAAATTATATACATTATTTTACATCTTGTTTTTATTCACTTACCAATATAACTCTAACTCTCCTTACAGATTTCTCTTTTTTCCCCCTTACAATTGCATGCTGCATCATGGTGGGAATAAAAGTGTTTCTACTGTAGATTGCACCAAGATTTCTCTATTGCTGGTCATTTTTTTTCGATCTCTGAAATATAAACAGTATTATAAGCAATAACTGAATAACTGTGTGTGTGTGCCTGAAAGTCATTTCATACTTTTCCTGAAAATTCATAGGACACAATTCTAGACATGAAGTTGCTGAGTCAAGGACAAGAATTCTGTAATTGAGGAAAACACTGCCAAATTCTTCCCTGTAGGTGTTGTGTCATTTTTCTTTCTCCACAGACTCTCAACAGAACATATTGTCAAACTAAAATTTTGCCAGTCTGATAGATAAGAAATGGATCATGGTAGTTCTGATTTGCACGTCTCTCATGAGTGAAAGTAAGAGAAGGTTTTATTTAAGGGCCAATTAATTGTATTTCTTTTCCTATGAATTATCTTTTCTATAAATTTCTTATTTTTCTATTGGCTTTATCATCATTTCCCTTCCCTGATTGTCTAGGGCTCTTTATATTCTAATCCTTTTTCAGTAGTATACATTGCAAATATTTTCCCTCAATTTTAACTGGTGTTTTCATTATATCTTTGTATGTGTTTACATGTAAATTATGTTTGTTTGTGTTTATAAATGTATGTATGGATATATATTAAAAGCATATAATACAGTCACATAGCTTTTATAGTTAGTTTTATTAATCTTTTATGGCTTTGAGTTTTTTTTTAATTTTGTTTTATTTTTCTGTATTTTTGTTTTTATCGTGTTGTTTTTCTCTTATCACGTGGGAGGTTTAGTCCATTTACCATTTAGTCCCCTTATACCCCTCTCCCCCAAGCAATCACCACACTGTTGTTCGTATTCATGAGTCCTTCTTCCTTTTTTGCTCAATCTATCCACCCCCTAACCTCCCCACCCCCTACCAGTCATCCTGCTCTCCATGTATGAGTCTGTTCCTGTTTTTCTTGTTAGTTCAGTTTGTTCATTAGATTCTATGCATGAGTGAAATCATATGGTATTTGTCTTTCTTTGACTGGCTTATTTCATACTAAGTAAAATGTTCTCCAGGTCCATCCATACTGTCCAAAGGGTAAAATTTTTTTTTATGGCTGAGTAGTATTCCACTGTGTAAATGTCCCATAGTTGTTTTACCCACTCATCCACTTACGGACATATGGGCTGCTTCCATATCTTGGTGATTGTAAATAATGCTGCAGTGAACATAGAGGTGCTTATGTTCTTTAGAATTAAAGTTTTGAATCATAATTAGAAAGGCTTTCTTTACTTTGAGATTATAAAATAGTATACTTTATTTTTCACAGCATCTATGTAGTTTTATATTTTACATTTAAATCTTTGACCCATATATAGTTTATCCTGTATAAATTATATCAAGTATGGGGCCAACTGTATCTTTTTCTAAATATCTATTCAGTTGTCACACCATATATATCTACAAATTGATCTTTACCCAGTTATTTTGATATGCCATCATTTGTTAACTTCCCTAATGTATTTAGGTATGTTTCTGAATTTTTAGACTTTCTCTTTTGTTTGTTCACTCACTTGTGCTGTGCTGTTTACATGATTTGATTCTATATTGTTCAATGTCAAGACCATGACCCCTACACTTCTTTGATTTGCATTTGTTCTATATATCATTATTTCTATCTTCATTTTAAAACTTTCTGGTGGATTTTGTGTTAGTGTCTCTTGGACCTTACACAAAGGGTATTTTACATTGTTATTCTGAAAATCATTGCATTGAGCAGATATATAGGTATATGCATACAGATATGAACAACAAGATGGGTTTAGTTATGTGGTACCGACTTAGGCATTGCTTATGTATGCATGTGTGTACATTTTATGGTTTTAGGTCTTGATTTCAAGTCTTTTTTTTAAGATTTTATTTACTTTTAGAGAGAGGGAAGAGAGGGAGAAAGAGGGGGAGAGAAACATCAGTATGTGGTTGCTTCTCGTGTGCCCCTCTACTGGGAACCTGGCCTGCCACCTAGGCATGTGCCCTGACAGGGAATCGAACCAACAGCCCTGTGGTTTGAAGGCCGGCACTCAATCCACTGAGCCGCACCAGCCATGGCTGTATGCATGTGTATGCATTTTAAAGGATGTTCCCTATACTCTTTGTTTGCTTAGAAATATTTTTTTATGCTTCCTGTGTTTGGGGGAGGTCTATATTTTTGTGTTAGTAGTTTTTATTTTTACGACAGTATAATCACAAAAGACTCTTATTCATATTATCTCTTAGTTTAGAACACATTTATTGGTTCCTTGCAATGAACAACAATGAAATTAACTTGTAGTTTCTTCTTCTAGCTCCTTCTCTTCCACCTCACTTTTGGTCATATGTGTGACATTTCTTAATGTTTAACTTTCATTCTTAATTAAGACTTATCAGTTTAAAGTGCCATCCTTTCTTTTTTTAATTTTTTAAATTAATTTAATTATTTTTCAAGTACAGTTTTATGTCTATTACTCCCATCCCATCCCACCCCCCTGTGCTCCCCCCCTCCCATTTCCACCCTTCTCAATTGTTGTCCATGTATCCTTTATATATGTTCCTCTAAATCCCTCCCCTATTTCCCCTGAAATTCCCTCCCCTCTCCCCCCTGGTCACTGTCAGCCTGTTCTCTATTTCAGTGTCTTTGGTTATATTTTGTTTGCTTGTTTGTTTTGTTGTTTAGCCTCCTGTTAAAGGTGAGATCATATGGTATTTGTCCTTTTGACCCAGCAATTCCACTGCTAGGATTGTATCCTAAGAACCCTGAAACACCAACCCAAAAGAACCTATGCACCCCGATGTTCATAGCAGCACACTTTACGATAGCCAAGAGTTGGAAGCAACCTAGATGCCTGTCAGTAAATGACTGGATCAAAAAACTATGGTACATTTACACAATGGAATTCTATGCTGCAGAAAGAAAGAAGGAGCTCCTACCTTTTGCAACAATATGGATGGAACTGGAAAGTGCCATCCTTTCTGCCTCAGCTGTTACCTGTGAGGTGGCCTGACTTGTGCTGCTGCTGTTGTGTCATTAACACGCGCATGCTGCTCAGTTGTCTTTGACCCCACTTCTCCTGAGGTCTCTGCTCTGCAGTGAAATACTACTTCTGCCTCTTCATCAGTCCTTGCTGAAGTTTCATCTCTTGGTTAGATAATGCTTGTTCTTTGGTCCTTTTCTTCAGAAGAGCTCGCAGGGTAAATACTCCCTTGAAAGCAAGCTTACCTAGTTCCTTTATATTTTCTTTGTAGGT
Source organism: Sturnira hondurensis (assembly GCF_014824575.4). Lineage (NCBI taxonomy): Eukaryota > Metazoa > Chordata > Mammalia > Chiroptera > Phyllostomidae > Sturnira > Sturnira hondurensis. The sequence continues at coordinate 6,127,150 of NW_028076505.1, read as the reverse complement.
ACTAGTAGCTATATTACTTTCTGGCATTGAATGTTGATGTTAAAGTCAGTTGCTAACCTGATTTATTTTCGTGTGTAAGTGACTTGGTTTTTTGACTGGTTGCCTGAAAGACTCCTCATGTTTAAAGTCTGTTGGTTTTTCCAGTTAATGTCTTGATGTTTCCAGGCATGTGGTGTGCCTTTCAATTCACAGTTTAGAGGAGGGATGAGTAAACTTTTTATGCAAAGAACAAGAATGTAGTTTCAGTTTTGTAGGCCGCTGTGTGTTGTGCTGCTCTGCTGCACAACAGCTCTGCTGTTGTGGTGTGGAAGCAGCCATAGATGATACAAGTGTACATGACTGGATTTAGCGTCTGGGTTCCACTTTGCCAGCCCCTCGTTGAGAGTGATACTTTATTTTAGAGATGTATGCTTGCATTAGATTTCAAATATTTGACCTATTTTATTGTTTTGGTTTTCTTGTTTAGTTGGAGAACTATATATGTATGTATACACACACATATATTTCTTTGACTACTTATTTTCATTTTTATTTTTTAGAGAGAGAGGGGAAAGGAGAGAAAGAGAAATATCCATTTACTGTTCCACTTACTGATGCTTCCATGGTTGATGATTATATGTGTCCTTACCAGGGATTGAACCTGGGATCGAACCTGGGACCTTGGCATAGTGGGGTGATGCTCTCATCAACTGAGCTACCCAGCCAGAGTATATTTATCAACTACTTTTTTATATCTATCAACTTTTGTGCTCCCTCCCTTCCTTCCTTCCTATCTTGGTTTTATTTTCATAGCTTTTCTCTTTTTTGTGACCTTGACTATACTTTCAAGGATCTCTGTTTTTTTCCAAGTGTTCTTTTTACTTTAGTCTTCATTCCTTAATTACTACTTTCTGTATCATCCTTCCTGATTTCTGTACATTTTCTTCTCTTCTTTTGTTGTCTAGTTATCTCTTTGAATTCTTGGAAGGTTTTATTGCAGATTTCTAGCTTGTGGTTGTATTTTCTGGTAAATTTTCTTCTACTGAGAAATAATTTTTTTGTTTCTTACAGTGGATATGGTTATTTTACTTGTTTGTTTCCATTTGAATTATTTGTGTTTTCTCGAATTACCTACTAGTAGCAGGGTCCTGTCAGCGTAGGGCACTTAACCTCCCTGGCTTCTCAGCGTGGAGTATCTTCTGCTGCTGCTTCGGGGAGAAGCAGTTTCTTTGCTTTCCACGCCTTTTCTCACAGCTTCCCCAGTGCTTCCTGCTCTACCCTGTTTATTCTCAGACCTGCCCAGAGTGGTTCCCACCAAGGGTGAGCTCCTTTTCATCGGGTGGTGAATACCTTTCACTGGTATTTTCTGGGTCTGCTACTAATGTTCTTCACTCTTCACCCTCACCTGTTCTTCCTTGTTACATCCTGTCTTCTGTACGCAGTTGTCTCTTCCCTTACCATCAGTTTTGCTGGTGCTGGTATACCCTCATATTTTCACATTATTTGAAACAGGTATCATAAAAGATTTTGTCTGTTCATCTAGTTGCTTTGTATGGTTTGTAGGAGAAGTGGGAGGATTCACATGCGAGCATTCCTCATATTCCTACCAGAACCTGGACAGATCTAAGTATTTCTTTTAAAATAGGTTAATATGAGCTGATTTTAAAACTATCAAATATTAAAGTTAACAAAACCATTTTGGTTCTCACTCCACTCTACAGACATGCGTGGGCATGTTTCACATGCATTGGGTATGTAATCTTCCCCAGAACTGGAGAGCGTGGACATGAGATAAGGTTTGCTTAATAATTACTTTCTCTCTTGACCTCTGTTTAGCTAAATTCATGAGAGAGGGATTTAAATAAATTTGACTAAAATATTTTAAAAAATAAAATTTTTGACCGTGTGGTATTTGTTTCAGTTTAGTGGAAATGACATAGTGATCCAAAGAAGGCAGTTTTCAAGTTACGTAGGAAAATTATTTGGGGTCATTTACGATTTATTAAGAATGACCATTAGTGAACATTTCAGTACTAAGAGAAATGCAGTTGTGTATGCTTTATAAACTCTCTTGGTGGCTAGAGGAACCCCATTTTTTCCTGTTCCTCATTATCCTATGGAATGTGTTTTTATGTCTCCTAAGTCTAGCAGCATCGTGCATTTGCTGCTAAAACTGTCTCCTATCAGAAGGCCAAATAAGGAACTTACAATTATAGAAATGTTTTCCCTAAAGACATTAGCCACTTGACATGCTAAATGGCTTGCTCTATTTCAGTCTTTTTCATTTGTATTTTTTCCCATGTGAGCTTTGAAGGCAGCTTGCAGAATATATTCTGACAAGTGTATTTTCTGGGTAATGTGGAGGAAACATTGATATAGAGATTTTTTTGGCCAAACCTGTCTGAAATATGCTGGAATGTGGATGACCTTGTCATTATCCATACTGCCTCATACTCTATTCATACATATTACTTGTCACTTAAAACAAATTGCAGTATTCTTTGGTGGAATACAGTAGGATATAACCTGCTCACGTTATTTTACTATTTCTCCTTCCAAGGAGTGATACATTCAAGTCTCTTCAGGATTGAGCTCCTGTCAATTAAAATACGGGCTGAAATATGATATATTTGTTTCCAAATGTCACATGTCTCTTCTGACTTAAAGCTCAGTTCAGCCCCACATCATTTGTTGAGCATTTCTATATACCAGGTAGTGTTAGGTGCTGGGGTTACAAACCAGAATGAGATGCTGTCCTTGTTTTCAAAGGACTCATAGCCCAGGGAGTGAAACAGCACATAATTATAATAGTCAGACAGGGAAAATGTGTAACGTGGGGAACTTGAGTAGAGGAAGAGCATGTTGGGCAGGGGTTGTGTGGTGCCTGTGTGCGTGTTTGCAAATGCAGTCACATAGTTCTCAGTCCTCTGTGGCTCTCCTTTACCTTGTGTTGGGAAAGCTTCTACAGGTGAACTTTGCCCACTTGAAGCCAATAACCTAGCAATCCGATATTTTAAACTTGAAGAAACCTAGTGAATCTTTGAGCTCCAGGTGCAAATGTTTAATGGTAGAGTCGGAACTTATTTGCAAAGTTTATTTATGTTGAGATGCCAGTCCAAAGTTGTATGAACATCAACATGATGGGTGTGTGTGTGTATGTGTTTGTGTCCCTTCTGGCTTCGTATTTATTTCCTTTGTGATCTAGATTAGCAAAAATCTGTGGAATGGGAAGTGGTTAAAACTCAAACACAAGTAAACTTTACCATAGATTAGTACTGAAGTAGGCTGGATTACATTTAGAATTAAACAAAAAAAATTATGTTTTCCCTTCCTGTACCATCGGCCAGCCTTGCACAATCTATCAATTATAAAACTTGCTCTTCTGTAAAATTTAAAAATTCTCCTTCTATTGCCTTCCAAGCCAGAGAGATTCTCTTTCCTTGTCAGATGCTGGCCTTTTTCCAGCTTCTTTCCATTTGAGTCTTTGCAGCTTCTCTCTCTCACTTGTTCTCTTCCTCTCAGGTACCCTTTTTCTTTAATTTTGATTTTCCATTTACCTTCCTCTGTATTGGTCATCTTGTCCTGCATTGTTTTCATCCCTTTATCCTTTTCAGTCTGCATTTGATGGCTATAGCTCCTGCTTGTACTCTGCTCCCCTCATTTGGTTATTTGGAGTGCAGATTTTGTTCTTTCCTCTTCTAATACAGAATTTAATTCTGAGTTTGCACTTACATCTCAGCTGTTTTATCTCTATTTTTCACTTCTTGAAAGGTCACATTCTTTTGTATTAGCTTCTGTTAATAAGTGATACTTTATTTCTGGTATCTTGAATATACTGTTCCCCTTATTTTGCCTTGTAAAAATCATTTTGCCTGTAAAGTCTCTGTTGTTGGCTCTTGTGGACTATTGTTACTTGTTTACATTGTTGGCCACTGGTCTTGCTTGTTGGTAGTGATGCAGGTTCGTGTTTGCCAGTGTTGATATTGTTGTTGCTTATGTTCATAGTAGTGCTTGTTGTTTGTTGCTTTTACCTGGTTGGAGATTTTCTTTAGTTTCCAACAGTGCTTATCTTCCTTGTTTGCCAGTCACAGGCTGAGGCTAAAGAACTGGTCTAAGTGGACTAAAGTTTGTCAGATGCTTGGTATCTTTCAGTCATTTGTTTAGCTCAGCTTGCTTTTCTAAAGAGAGGTGGTCTATTCCCATTGTATTTTATGGGATTATGGTAAGGGAAGATTTATTCTTAATAAATAGAAGCATCTGCATTTTTTTTTACCTTGGCATAAATCAGCATGGAAAACTGTCTTCTTTATAGGACACTGTGGTTAGCTCTTCCTCTTTCTGCCTCTCCCTGTTACATCCTTTATGTGCCAAACACAGTGTATCATGCTTATTCCTTCCGTCTGTGCTGTGAGTGACAGTTGATGCACAAAGAGCACTAGCAATGGGGATGGTTGGGGTGAGATGATGAGATAACATAGGCTACTTCAGAAAGGAGGGCCCTGGAGAAGAATAGGCAACAGGGGAATGGAGAGGCATGGGTAGAATCTCTCTGTCTAACCTTGCTATTGTTTTCACAAACACATACCTGTCTGCAGTTTTATTGATAGAAATGTCTCTTAGCATCTGGCCCATTATCACTCATATTTCCAAATCACAAAGTATTTGTTAGTTTGCATTTCTTCTATGTTCTCATTAGTATTTCTATGAAGAAACAGTTGAGAGTGGAACAGCTGCCTCTAGTTTTAGCAGTTGCTATTGTAGGGGAGGAAAAATGGTTTTTCTACCCTTTTAAGTTCTTCTGGCTAGTCTGTTAATCAAACTGATAGAAGACAGATTAATAGGAAAAAACTAAGCAAATGTATTACGTATGTTCATACAAGGGCTCTGTATTTTCAACCCCACATAAGCAGTTGAGGCTTATATACACCATCTTGAACGAAGAAGAATTGGGAGGAGGGGGTGCTTTTGTTGGAGACTTCAAAGGACAGGGAGACAGTTGACATGGCGATGGCAAACAGATGTTTGCTAGGCCATCTTTAACAATGGGGCACAGAGAGGGGGACCTTGCTGGGTTCCTTCCTGTCACACTTAGTTCATATTAAACTATAGTTATCTGTGATGATATTTTCTTTTCTGGAGCAGGTCTGTCTTAAATTATTTTTAGTTAGGGTGAAAGTCAAAGGTTCTTTATGAATCTTTATTAAAATAACTACTTAATATAATCACTATCCCCAAAAGAGCATATTTTGGGCATGGCAAACCTTGTTCCCCCTTACTATCATGGGCCAGAACTGTTTATTAGAGCTTTTAGCTTGAGGTGAACCTTTTTAGTGGCCTTTTTCAGTGTAGGTTTCTATCATGCCTTTTTCTAATGAAATTTCAGGTCACCCTCTAGGACCCCATTATCTCTTTTCCCATGGTTAGTGAGGTTGGTGGTGGGTCTCTGATCTCAATTCAGGAAGGTGATAAAAAACATAAGGCATTTTTCACATCAGAATCCATCTTTATTCTTTATTTACCTGTACTTTTTTTGACAGCCTCATTTTAGGGTATAGAATTTAGGTTATAGTAAAGTCTTTTAGAACAAGAGGAAGAAAAATAAAAAGATGTTCTAAAGGGCTTGTATCTAATGTAAATCAGATCAACTCCTAGAGATTTATTAAACTCTTCCCTCTTTTTCAGTTTTCAAGTACTGTCTGTGATTTGGAGGATTTAAAGTCCTCACTTAGTTTACAAGGGAGCATTCATATCATGTTTGAGTATCTGTACTGTGCTGAGACTGTGAGAACCAGAATATTTTCTCAAATTTGTCTGTAACTTTTATTTTAGGAACACTATTCAGTCTGTAAAGTCTTGAGGAATCCACTGTTCTACCTGGTGTGCCTCCTGATGTTTTTATCCTAAAGTGATACAAACAAAGTATCATCTCTAGTAATATTAGTTCATATTAGGATTTAAACAGTATCATCTCTCGTAATTAGATCAACATTTTCCCTGTTTTGCAGTTAGAGTCCCTGGACCTTTTAGGTAGCCAAGGTCTGGGAGCTGTATTACAAATACTCTTATATATTTATTGAATTAAGAATATAGTCTATTTTAAGGAATTGTTCTGATTTTTCAGATTTCCATTACTTCAAATTTTTGTATTTTAATTGAATTAATAAGACATAAATTGCCACTATTATCATGGCATATGAGAGGCAGATGTAAAATGTTCCTGTGGGAAGCATTCATGGAATCAGGAGGGTGCAGGAGAGCTCCCCATTGGCTCAGTTGCACCCCCCCAGTGTGTAGTGACATTTAAATAATGTCTACTGAAGTTAGACAATTGGTTCATTGGATTAATTAAAGTACAAACTAACCCTGATCTGGTGTTTTGATAAGGACCACAGGGCTTTTGAAGTTGGAATCAACCAAATGTTTGACATTGTTCAATTTAGAACCACAATGGTATTGCCCTTACAGTTTCTAGTAAACTTTTGAATTTACCTTTAATAAAGAAGAGGACTTCTAGCATCCCTGATTTTTTTTGTTGTTGTTGTATAACTGACCCACAGGGTAAATTGTGTTTTATGGAAGACGGCAGCCTTTTTTCCCCCTGTGTCATATTTACCACCCTTTATGAGGCACTGGTGACATAAAGGCAGTGACAGCAGGCTTTTCCTTTCCCACTGGCTGTCTATTCTGGCAGAATTTGGCAGAAAAAGGAGGCAGTCTACACCATCAGTGGTCAAATGCGGGGTATCTTTTTTTTCTTTTTGAATCCTAAACTAAGAGAGAGGAAGAGAGAAGCAAGATTGATGTGAGAGAGAAACGTGATTGGTTGTGTCCCTAAGCATTATGACTGGGGACCAAACTATAACCTAGGTATGTGCCCTGATAGGGGGATGGAACCTGTGATCTTTTTGTGAATGGGATGATCCCCCAACCGACTGAGCCACCTGGCCACGGTGCAGGTTTTTTTAAAAATTCATTGCAAATTAAAACCACAATGAGATACCACATCACACTGGTCAGAATGGGCATCATAAACAAATCAAGAAACAAGTGTTGGAGAAGATGCGGAGAAAAGGGAACCCTAGTGCACTGTTGGTGAGAATGTAGGCTGGTACAGCTACTGTGGAAAACAGTATGGAATTTCCTCAGAAAACTAAAACTGGATCTGCCTTTTCACCCACCAGTTGCATTCCTGGGATTATACCCTAAGATCCCTGAAACACCAATCCAAAAGAACCTATGTACCCCAATGTCATCGCAGCACAATTTACAGTAGCCACGAGCTGGAAGCAACCTAAATGCCCATCAGTAAATGAGTGGATCAAAAACCTATGGTACATTTACACAATGGAATACTACGCAGCAGAGAGAAAGAAGGAGCTCCTACCCTTTGCAACAACATGGATGGAACTGGAGAGCATTATGCTGAGTGAAATAAGCCAGGCGGTGAGGGACAAATACCATATGATCTCACCTTTAACTGGAATATAATCAACAAAAGAAAAATGCAAACATATAAACAGAGACATTGAAATTAAGAACAATCTAATAATAGCCAGAGGGGAGGGGGAAGGGGACAGAGAGGATAAGGGTTTTCAGGAACTACTGTAAAAGACACATGGAAAAAAACAGGGGAGGAATGGAAGCAAGGGAGGAAGGTGGGTTTGGCCAGGGTGGAGGGGAGTGGTGGTGGGAAATGTAGACAGCTGTAATTGAACAACAATAAATTAATTAAAAAATTCATTGTATATTATGTAAATACACTAAAATGAATTACTGGAATAACAAAACGACACATAAGAGAGACACAGAAAACAAGTCCCAGCATTTTATTATTAGACTCAATAATTATAAAATTACTTTGTCTGATTGTTTTTAAAATTTCTGAGTACTTGCATTTAATTTCTGTACTTATAGTGAAATAGTGGCAAAGAGTTTGTAGACCATACCCCATGATTTTGTGGAGAGGGACCTGACACCTCACTCCATTAAAAATGCTGACATGCGGGCAAACATGAAATGCCCTTATGGTCTTTATTTTTAGGAAAGGATCATTATGAGTGCTCCTTGGTTGTGACATTTGAGAACAGTAGGAATTCTAAGACATTTCTGACTTTTGTTTGTTACTCAAATTGCCCACTGAAAAGTATATTTAAATTAGTTCTTGTCCCTGGTTGGAACAACCTCTCATATATGGAAACACACACACACGTGAACACATACACACATATATGAGTGAATATTTGTGCATATATATTTACTTGCTCATTTTTGTTTTCTTGTTTATTTTTCAAAAAAATTCTAATATATGCACATATGATAACTAATTCCTTGAACACTTGCCTCCCTGGAAAGAGAGGAAGTTTGGCCTCATTTAACTCTTGTATATAGAACTTAGCTTATTTAGAACCCAAACCCTGAGAAAGGTTTAGCATTGTTTCTAGTGTGTAAATGAAAATCAATTATGAATGTGTATTCTTTCCCTCAAGCAGAACTAAAAGGTTCACTGTAAGTGCAGCATTGTTCATCTTAGCATTGTTAGCAGAAGGCAGAGAATGAAAGATTCTGAGAACCAGTTAAATGCTCATGAGTAGAAGACTGGTTAAATAAATTAAGGTGTATCTACACAATGGACTATTGTATCAATGTATAAAAATTGAAGGAGCTCTTTATAAATTAATATGGAATGCACAACAAAAATTAAGTGGAAGGAGGGAAGAAGAGTGGGAGAGGGAGAGACAGTGAGAGAGAGAGAGGAGGTGGAAGGAAGGAAAGGAAAGGAAAGAGGGAGGGTGGGAAGAAGAGAGAAAGGGAAGAAATGGGGCTCAGAAAGGTATTCATGATCTACTGTCATTTGTGCACAGAAAGAGAAGAGAGGTAACACAATAATCATATTCATGTGTAGCTGTGTTGCTGCAAGGGTTCACTGGAGCCTCTGGGGAGGGGCCCTCGTTGGCTGGGGTATGGGAGTGGGAAGGAGCGTTGTCCCTGTGTACACTTTGTACAGTTTGAGTTTCATTTCATGTAAATGTATCACTGATTCAAAAAAAATGGTTGAAATAATCCAGTTTGTTGCTAATTTTAAAAAGCAGATCTGAGGTCATTGATATGAGACTGGTTGTGGGCTATGTCTCAGGCTGGACAAGGCTGTGTCCAGAGGGTCACTCCATTTCAGGGCAGATAACTACTTTATAAGAGAAGTCCTATTGAGAAATAATTCTGTTATAATTATGAAGATAGAAATATGTAACATTTATTGAACTCTTGTTTGAGATAAGTACTGTTTTTCCTACTTTTAAAAACATAGAGCAAGGTTAAGAACTCACCTAACATCCCAGGTCATGAGTAGGAGCCCAGGACTGAGTCCAGGAAGCAGGACTACTGATCCCTGCCTCTCCTGACCAGCCCCATGTGGAGTGCTTGTTCATACATAGAGACTGTGAAAAGTCCGGACAGCCAGTAACTCTCAAGTTCAGTAACTTTACTCTAGAGGGAGTGCCTGTACTGGCCAAAACAACACAGCACAACAGTATTTATCTGTTCCTTATGTCCATAGTAGTAAGTGCCCCCGCAGGTGGAGAAGACTCAGTGCCATATTGTCTTTGTTCAAAACAGACAACAACAAAAATATCAGAATTAGAAAAATAGCTATTTTTCAATATGAAAATAAGCTTAGGCTGAGCTCATATCTCTTGTCATACTAATGTTTCTCACATTGTATAAGAACACACAATATTCATTAAACACTGATGAAATACCTACTATGTGTGCCAGGAACCATGAGGGGTGCAGAGAGGTATAGGCATCTCTTGATCTCAGTTAACTCCCATGGAAATGACCAGATCTTGGTAGATATTTATTTGTTTTTTTGCTGGGCGCATTGAAAGTATGTTAATTATAAAGCAAAGCACTGTTAGGGTTCTGGTAGGAGGAATTCACAAAGCTGAAGAAGCCATCCTTTCTTTGACTGATTGTTATAGCTTCTATTCTGCACAATTGTCTATTTATACATAATTTTATGCATAAATTGAATTAAAAGAATATGTATCATTTTTCTGTTCTCTTCTAGGCTAACATCTTTTGTTAGTCCAATGTCGAAAGTAAAAGATTAGACAAGGAGGACCAAGTTCTTTAATCTACTGATAATCCTGCCTCCTGAACAGTTTTCAGAGCATATCACTCAATGAGGAAAGGAAGGAAGGGAGAGAGTTCAGTCTTAGCACACAGGGCATGCGAAAACAGGCAGCCAGCCAATTTGGCTTCTGGCTGGAGTTGGCTGACACTTGCCACAGAGCATGTGCCTAGGGTGCAGTGCTGGGTCACAAGCTGTTGTTTGACTAAAGGAGATACCACCAGTTTTCCAAAGTGCTTGTACCTCGTTTCCCATTTACAACATGTAAATTTTTTAAATGATTTTGTTTATTTTTAGAGGGGAAGGAAGGTAGAAAGAGAGGGAGAGAAACATCAATGTGTGGTTACCTCTTGCATGACCCCAGCAACCCAGGCATGTGCCCTGACTGGGAATCGAACCAGCAACCCTTTGTTTCACATGCTGGTACACAATCCGCTGAGCCTCACAGCCAAGGCAACAGCATGTAAATTTTTTTAAATGAATGAAGGATATGAATTGTAGTATTTAGATTTTGTGATATCTTGGGAAAGAGTTGTTGGCTTACTTGTGACTCTGGATTGGTTGTGATCCTCAGAAGTTAGATGTTGAGATCACAAGCTAAAATTAATTAGCAAAATTAATTAAAGTGTGTAATTGGAAGGTGTTGCATGTGTGCCTTTTCTCATTTGCTATTAATGGACCAGATTAGGAAACGACATTTATTTTTTATTCTGAATTTCATGTTTGCTTAAACAGTTCCTTAAACCTTAGCCATACATGCTGTACTTGTAAAAAGCTTTCAAATGTAATTTCTTTTTAAAAAGCTGATGTTTCCTATTTTAATAAAGTATTGGGACCATGTGCAGTCAGCATTCAGAATTATATTTGGGATTTCAAAAACTCTCTTTTTGTATAATCTGAGTGAATGTGCCTTGTTGATTTATGGTGCAGTGTATCTTGCTAAAGGTATATTAACAATGTTTTAAAGGGTATTGTATCACACACAGGAATACTTGTGTAAAATATTGACTATAACAGTATTTATACAACCAAGACATACATTTATATTCCTGCCAAATTAATTGGTGGAGGAGTAGCTGCTCTTTTGGGATTGGTGTTCATCTAAAGTGTTGTATTATGATGTAAATGACATGAACTGCCCAAGGGTTTGAGTGGCAGACCATTTGGAGAGTGTTATTAACTACCTGGGTTCCTAGAGGATAGTTTATTTAGTCATGCATTGAGTACACCAGTCATGCCCCTTGGTGTTGAGCTTTTCCCCAAGGGCACTGCACGGCTGCCTGCAACTCACTTTTGTGTTGCTGTGTCCTCTCGACAAGGCATTGCTGCTTGTGGTGTAAGCAGCTGCCCGAACACTTTGATTCATTAGGGCTAAATTGGTTTTAGTGAAATTGGGGTGGATATTTAGTATAATAGAGGAGAGAGGGCTTATAATTTCTCTTCTCCTTGAAAAGCAGATTTTATTACTAACTAGGAGAAGCAATGAGCCCATTCACAGGGGGATTATTCACCTTCCAGAGGGAAATTGTGAGAAGCCAGAAATTGGCCCATTTCATTTTTCATTTTCTTCCTCTCTTTCTCTTTCTCCTTTTTTCTAAATTCCCTTGTCATAATACTGGCCCAGTGACTAAGAAACAAATGAAATCTTATTACACTCAGGAGGTTACTCTACCTTTCTTTCACTTACTAGAGAAGGCCTCCTTCCAGTGTACAGAGGTTGACTAAAGTAGGTTTACAGTTGTTCATATGGAAAATATAATACTTAATAAATAATAAAAGAGTAAACTGTGTTTTGCATACTCCCAATTGTAATTTTACTTTTGCCCCATCTGGTATATATATTTCTCCCCTGTTTTATGTGAAAAAATGCTAAAAAGCAGCTTGCAAAAAGGTAAACTGGAGGATCTTTGCTTAATATTTGTTTATTTCCTACTTAATTAGTAGCTGGGAAGCCATATGCCTTGTACATTACAGCATCTTGCAAAGCCACCCTTACAAATTTTCATAGAGTGTTAAATTTTGTTTTCAAGAGTGCATTCCTGGACTTCTGGCCAAGATGGAAGCATAGGTGGAAACACTGTGCCTCCTCACACAACCAAGTTTAAAGATAACAAAGTTTTAGTAACAAAAACGCAGCCAAAACACAGAAAATTGAACTTCAGGAAGTCCAACAACAACGAGCCATTCAGCCAGACCTGTAAGGGGGAGGAGTCAGCGGTGGAGCAGGGTCGGGCAGGAAAGAATGCAAACTGCAGCTGGTGGATGCCAGGCATGGGGTGGTAACAGGCGGACCCAGTGAGGGTGCAAGGCAGCTGACTGACCATGGTCACACATTCGCACACAGATAAACCAAGCGAAGGAGCGAGCAGTGAAACAGATTGTTCAGGCTAGGGCCCCAGCGACGGGAATTAGACCCTGAAAGCACCAACCGGAAAGACTTTCGGGGTGGAGGTGCCGGGAGAAGCTCCCAGGAACACAGAGAATTTGTTGGAGAGACCCACAAGGTCCTGGAGGGTACACAAGCCCACACACCTGGGAACCAGCACCAGAAAGGCTCAATTTCCTTGTGGGAAGCAGCAGAGGGGACAAAAATCAGAGAGAGAGCAGAGCAAATGCCACTGACCTTCTCTGACCCTGCCCCTACATACTTCATCACAACCCAGCCACCTGGGTTGCCCTACCCTGGTGAACACCTGAGACTCTGAGCCTCATACATAGCAGGTGGGAACAGGCCAGAACGTTACGGCTCAAGAACAGCTCAAAGCCCCAGAGCCAATAAATCTATGCAGGCAAGAGATAGCTAACCTTTCAGATGCACAGTTCAAAATGCTGGTGATCAGGATGCTCACAGAACTGGTTGATTTTAGTCACAAGTTAGAAGAACAAATGAAAGCTAAACTAATTGAAATGAAGGGAAATGCACAAGAAACCAGTGGTGATGGGAAGGAAACTGGGACTCAAATCAATGGAGTGGACCAGAAGGAAGAAAAAAATGACCAAACAGAAAAGAATGAAGAAACAAAAATTCAAAAAAAATGAGTAGAGGCTTAAGAACCTCCAGGACATCTTTAAACGTTCCAACATCCAAATTATAGGGGTACCAGAAGGGGAAGAGGAACAGCAACAAGTGGAAAACTTATTTGAACAAATAATAAAGGAGAACTTCCCCAGTCTGGCAAAGGCAATAGACTTCCAGGAAATCCAGGAAGCTCAGAGAGTCCCAAAGAAGGTGGACCCAAGAAGGAACACACCAAGGCACATCATAATTACATTAGCCAAGATTAAAATGAAGGAGAGAATCCTAGAAGCAGCAAGAGATAAGGGGACAGTCACCTACCAAGGAGTTCCCATCAGACTGTCAGCTGATTTCTCAAGAGACCTTACAGGCAAGAAGAGGCTGGAAAGAAGTATTCCAACTCATAAAATCCAAACACCTACATCCAAGATTGCTCTATCCAGCAAAGCTTTCATTTAGAATGGAAGGGCAGATAAAGTGCTTCTCAGATAAGATCAAATTCAAGGAGTTCATCATCACCAAGCCCTTATCATATAAAATGTTAAAGGAACTTATCTAAGAAAAAGAAGATAAAAAAATATGAACAGTGAAAGGACAGCAAACTCACAGTTATTAACAACCACACCTAAAACAACAACGAACTGAGAGGACAGTTAGATCAGGAGCAGAACCATAGAAATGGAGATCACATGGAGGGTTAGCAACAGGGGAGTGGGAGGAGGAGAAGAGGGGAGAAGGTACAGAGAATAAGTAGCATAGACGGTAGGTAGAAAATAGAGAGGGGGGAGGCAAGAATAGTAGGGGAAATATAGAATCTAAAGACCTTGTGACACATGGACACAAATGAAAGGGGGGGACTGGTTGGGGAGGGGTTTTCAGGGTGGAGGGGAGTAAAGAGGGGGATGGGACAACTGTAATGGCATAATCAATAAAATATATTTTTAACAAAGAGAGTGCATTCCTGTTGCCTGTTGAGAATGGTAGGTTTTTACTGAAAGCATTTAGATCTTTCAGGCATGATTTCTGCTGACAAAAGGGTGGCTGAAATTCCTTTGTCTTCCAGACACCTGTAGATTTCCCCTTTTTGTTTGCTCCCCCCCCATTTCTTTGAGATATAATTGATTTAATCACATTTTATTAATTTCAGATGTATAATGTGATGATTTGATTATGTATATTACAAAATGATGAATACGATAAATTTGGTTAGTATTCACCACCTCACATACAATTTTTTTTTCTTATGATGTGAACTTTTAAGATTTACTCACCAACTTTGAATTATACAGTATATTTTGTTGACTTCAGGCACCGTGCTGTACATTGCATCTGGGTAACGTTTTATAGCTGGAAGTTTGTACCTTTTGACTACTTGTCCACATTTCACTCTACCCTCTCTGGCAACCAACAGTCTGTTTTCTATACTTATGAATTTTTTTTTTCAGTGAGAGACCAGACAATATTTGTTTTTCTCTGGCATATTTCACAAAGTATAATGCCTTCAAGGCCCATCATGTTGTTGTAATGGCAGAATTTTCTTTTTTTATGGGTGAGTAACGTTTCATTATATATTTTTATATCACCTTTTCCTTGCCCATTCATCCATAGATGAATGCTTAGATGGCTTCTGCGTCTTGGCCATCAGAAATAGTGCTGCAGTGAACACGGGGGTGCAGAGAGCTCTTCTAGGCAGTGACCTAATTTCCTTCAGATACATGCCCAGAAGAGAAGTTGCTGTATTATGGAGTAGTTCCATTTTTGAACACTTTGTGGAACCTCCATGCTGTTTTCCATAGTGATCCCAGCAATTCAGATTCCCACCAACAGTGCAGAAGGGGTTGCTTTCCTTCCCACTCTTTACGACACTTATCGCTGTGTTTTTCATAATCAAATAGCTATTCTAACAGATGTGAGGTGGTTTCTCATTGGTGTTTTGATTTTCATTTTCTTGATGATTAGTGATGTTGCACATCTTTTTATGTACCTGCTATTTATTTGTATGTCTTTTATGGGAAAATGTCTATTCAATTCATCTGCCCATTTTTAAATTGAATTTCTAAAAATTGACTTGTATGAGTTTCATATAAGTCAATGAGTATATGTGTATATATATGTATACACACATATACACATACACATGAGTTTCATGAGTATATGTATACACACACACATACACATACACACATATACACACTCAAATTTTGGATATTTTCTCCTTATTAGATGTATAATTAGCAGACATTTTCCCCCATTGTATAGGTTGCATTTTCATTTTTCTCTTGGCTTCCTTTTCTGTGCTGAAGCCTTTCAGTTTGACAGTCCCACTTAATGATTTGCTTTTGTTGCTTTTGCATTTGGGACCAAATACAAAAAAAATTATCACCAGGACCAGTATCAAGGATACTGCCTTGATACTCACCCAAACATTACTGCCTATGTTTTTTTTTTTAAGAGTTTTATAGTTCCAGGTCTTACATTCAAGTCTTTAATTCACCTATCATTGATTTTGTGTGTGGTGTAAGATAGTCTAATTTTGTTGTTTTGCATATGGCTGGTTGGTCATTTTTCCCAGAACCATTTATTAAAGAGACTGTCTTTCCTCATTATGTATTCTTAGCTCTGCTGTGGTAAATTAATTGCTCATATATGTACGAGTTTATTTCTAGGCTTTCCATTTGGTTCTGTGGATCTGAGTGTCTGTTTTTCTGCTGGTATCCTGCTGTTTTGAGTGCTATAGTTTTGTGATATATTTTGATATCAGAAAGTGTGATGCCTTCATCTTTTTCCCCCCTAAAGATTGCTTTGGTTGTTTGGGGTTCTTTGTAATTCCATATGAATTTTAGAATTCTTTGTTCTCTTTCTGTCAACAATACCATAGGAATTTTGATAGGGATTGTATTAAATCTGCAGATTGTGTTGGGTAGCGCAGGAATTTCAACAGTATTATTTTTTGAGTTCATGGCATGGAGAGTTATTCCATTATTTGTGTCTTTTTCAGTTTCTTTTATCAGTGTCTTTTAGTTTTTGATATACAGGTCTTCACTTCCTTGGTTAAATTTATTCCTAGTTACTTTATTCTTTTTGATGCATTTGGAAATGGGACTGTTTTTCTAATTTCTCTTTCTAATTGTTTGTAATTAGTGTATAGAAATATAACAGATATTTGTATATTGGATTTGTGTCCTAAAGCTACCAAATTTGTTTATTCTAATTTTTTTGAGTTTTTCAAGCTTTTAGGGTTTTTTAATGTATAATAGCATGTTATCTGCAAATAGAGACAGTTTTACTTCTTCCTGTTCTATTTGGATGACTTTTGTTTTTCTTGCCTAATTGCACGGACTAGGACTTTCAGTGCTATGTTGAATAAAACTGGAAAGAGTGGGCATTCCTTTCTTATTCTTTATGTTAGAAGAAAAACTTCCTGCTTTTTGCCATTGAGTGTGATGTTAGCTGTGGGCAGATTTTTTTTTTTTAATTGAGTGCTTTTGGAGAAATGGTCTCTGGGCTTTCATTTAGTCTGATACATTTTTGTTTCATCATTTTAGCATTCCATCTTCAGAATATTATGTGAGATACAGTAATACTCAGACATGTAGGTGTACTTAACATAAGTAAAATACATTTTAAACAAAATGAATTGAAATACATTGAAATAATTTTTAAAAATTATATGAAAGGATATCCCTTTATTTTATATTAAAAATCTTTATTTCCTGTATTATTTTGATTATAAGCATGTTTGTTATAGAAAATTGGAAAGTTAAAAAGCATAAGGGAGAACATTACCTAGAGATAATCTCATTGTATTCTTGAGTATTGCAAGAGGTATCTCTGGCAGGCTCAGTCTCCTCTTCTTGTCTTTCTCCCTTTCATATATTTATTTATTGTATTTATGGACATATTCTGTATTTAGTAGCATATAATGTTTGTATTACACATACACACACACATGTTATACCAATTACTGAATTGTTGGTCTCCAAAATTCATATTGAAGCCCTGACCCTCAATGTGACTGTATTTAGAGTCAGGGCCTTTAGGAGGTAATTAAAGGTTAAATAAAGTCATTAGGTTTGGGGCTCTGATCCAGTAGGACTGATGGCCTTATAAGTAGAAGAAAGTGAACTCTTCTTCTTTCCTATTGAATGTGTGCACTGAGGAAAGGCAACATGAGCACATAGCGAGATGGTGGAGACAACTTGTACTTGGATCGAAATCTCTGGGGATTATACATTAAGTTTTTATTTTGAAGCCACCCAGGCCTTGGTACTTTGTTTTGGCAGCCCTAGCTAAAACAGTGCACAGAGCTCCCTTTTCCTTTATTCTGGACTGTTCCAGATTGCTGAGTCTGTGGGACAACAGTGTGCTGAGTTGGGGAGGGATCACCCCCTAACTCAGGCTTTTGCCTTTGTAAAGTGGATCCGGTGATACCAACTCCTTTGAAGAACAGTTGTCAAACTAATTCATTACATTGCCCAAAGGGAGCAGACAAACTTTCTTACTTAGTACATTGGTATAAAGTTGTGTTATTTTCTTCTGTGGCCCCGCATGTATCTGGAATGCTATACTGAATGTTTGAATGGAACTCAGGAAGAAGGATATGCAATCTACGACTAGACACTGGTAGATCATTGGTGTCCAATCTGGCCTGGAGGAGTTGACTTCTACAACTCTGAGATTCTGTGAGCGAGAACTTTGTTGGATTAAATACAGGAGTGGGCAAAAGTAGATTTATAGTAGTGAGCACATGAAATACAGTTTATTATTTTATTATTATTAATTGTATTATTTATTTGTATTGCAACTGTAAATCTAATTTTGCTCACTTTTGTATTATTTGAAGAACTCAGTCATATATCAAGATCCTGAAACTTTTTGGTTAAATACAAATCCTAGTTGGGAATTTCAGGGTTTTGGTTTCAATTCTTTTTTTTCTTGGCAATGCTAATTATGTTAATATTTGTTAGTGATAATAGCTACTATCTATAATATTGATAATGAGAAATCTATTAAAAGTTAATAAGTTGATACACAGATATGTTATAGATATGCTTATTAATATGGATATATTTTTACATGTAACATAGATATAGATCCAGATCTAGAGAGAACAGTATAGAGATGGAGATAATATAAAAGGGAGTGTCAGTTTTATTCAGTGATACATCCCTAACATCCCTAACATAGACTTGTTAGCACCTGACAAGTAAGAAATGCTCAGTGTGTATGAGTTGAATGAGTTGCAAGAGAAATTCAGTGGAGGATGGAGGGGGTCTGTTTGATAAACAGCAGCACTTACTCCTCTGAGCATCCTCAAAGTGCACCCGGCAGAACAAAGGTGTTGGTCATTTGGAGGATCCAGAAAATTATAGCACCATGCTGAATGTAAAAAACCTGGGAGCTTAAAAATCACTCCCAAGCCTGGGCCCTGACCCTGAGATGCTCATTTAAAGGACTGGTACAGGGCTTGGGCGTGGTATTTTGTAATTAATTAATTAATTAATTAATTAATTAATTAATATCGTTATTTATTACAGTTGTCCCAATTTTCCCCTATTGCTCTTCCCTGCCCCTAATTTGATATAGTCACATTTGTTTATTCTTTCCTTATGTGCCTTCCCTTAGGGTACATTTGGTGAAAATATTGCTGTGTGGGATGTCTGAAATTTCCTGGATATATTTTCCTCTAGGGCTGTTATGGTGTCACCGCTTATGTTTAAGTCTTTTATCAATTTTTGAGTTTATTTTGGTGTATGGTGTAAGTTGATGGCCGAGTTTCATTTTTTTGCATGTACCATTTCAGATCCCCCAGCACCATTTTTTTGAAGAAGGCTATTTTTTACTCCGTTTTATACTTCTGTCCCCTTTGACAAATATTAATTGACCATAAGGACATGGGTTTATTTCTGGGATCTCTACTAATAATGTTCCATTGATCTGTGCATCTGTTCTTATGCCAGTACCAGGCTGGGTTTTTTTGTAACTTTTATATATTTTTTTATTTTTTAAAGATTTTATTTATTTATCTTTTTTTCGTAGGTTTCTTATGTTGACACATTTTTTCTTTTTAAAAAAATTTATTAATTATTTTTCAAGTGCAGTTTTCTATTACTCCCATTCCATCCCACCCCCCGTGTTCCCCCCTCCCTCCCATTTCCACCCTTCTCAGTTGTTGTCCATGTATCCTTTATATATGTTCCTCTAAATCCCTCCCCTATTTCCCCTGAAATTCCTTCCCCTCTTCCCTCTGGTCACTGTCAGCCTCTTCTCTATTTCAGTGTCTTTGGTTATATTTTGTTTGCTTGTTTGTTTTGTGGTTTAGCTTCCTGTTAAAGGTGAGATCATATGGTATTTGTCCTTCAACAGCTGGCTTATTTCACTCAGCATAATGTTTTCCAGTTCCACCTATGTTGTTGCAAAAGGCAGGAGCTCCTTCTTTCTGAGGCATAGAATTCCATTGTGTATATGTACCATAGTTTTTTGATCCATTCATTTATTGATGGACACCTAGGTTGCTTCCAACTCTTGGCTATTGTAAATTGTGCTGCTATGAACATTGGGGTGCATATGTTCTTTGGGATTGGTGTTTTAGGGTTCTTAGGATACAATCCTAGCAGTGGAATTGCTGGGTCAAAAGGCAGGTCCAATTTTAGTTTTCTGAGAAAATTCCATACTGTTTTCCATAATGGTTGTACCAGTCTGCAATCCCACCAACAGTGGACCAGAGTCCCCTTTTCCCCACACCCTCTCCAACATATGTTGTTTATTGCTTTGTTTATGATAGCCATTCTCACTGGTGTAAAGTGGTATCTCATTGTGGTTTTATTTTTTTTTAATATTTAATTTATTTATCTTTAGAGGGGAAGGGAAGGAGAGAGGGAGAGAAACATCAATGTATGGTTGCTTCTCGTGCATCCCCTGTTGGGAACTGGCCTGCAACCCAGGCATGCGCCCTGACTGGGAATCGAACTGCGATCATCTGGTTCGCAGGCCCATGCTCAATCCACTGAGCTACACCAGCCAGGGCTCATTGTGGTTTTAATTTGCATCTCTCTGATAGTAAGCGATATTGAGCATCTCTTCATGTGTCTCTGGATTCTCTGTATGTCCTCCTTGGAGAAGTATCTGTTCAAGTCCTTTCCCCATTTTTTAATTGGGTTAGTTGTCTTCTTATAGTGAAGTTGTGTGAGTTCTTTGTATATTTTAGAGATTAAACCTTTGTCTGAGGTATCATTGGCAAATATGTTTTCCCATACAGTTGGTTGTCTTTTTATTTTAATGCTGTTTTCTTTAGCTGCGCAGAAGCTTTTTATTTTGATGAGATCCCATTTGTTTATTCTTTCCTTTATAGTCCTTGCTCTAGGGGACATATCAGTAAAAATGTTGCTGCGTGAAATATCTGAGATTTTCCTGCCAATGTTCTCCTCTAGGACTTTAATGGTGTCATGGCTTATATTTAAGTCTTTTATCCACCTTGAATTTATTCTGGTGTATGGTGTAAGTTGGTGCTCGAGTTTCATTTTTTTTTTTTGCATGTAGTTGTCCAGTTCTCCCAACACCATTTGTGGAAGAGGCTATCTTTACCCCATTTTATGTTACTGCCCCCTTTGTCGAATATTCATTGACTTTAGAGAGTTGGATTTATTTCTGAATTCTCTGTTCTGTTCCATTGGTCTATGTGAGTACCAGGCTGTTTTGATTACAGTGGCCTTGTAGTGTAGTTTAATATCAGGTATTGTGATCCCTCCTTCTTTGTTCTTTCTCAAGATTGCTGATACTCTTTGGGATTGTTTATAGTTCCATATAAACTTTTGAAATATTCTAAATCTGGGAAGTATCCCATTAGTATTTTAATAGGGATTGTGTTGAATCTATAGATTGATTTGAGTAGTATGGACATTTTAATGATGTCGGTTCTTCCAATACATGAACATGGTTTATGCTTCCATTTGTGTGTGTCTTCCTCTCTTTCTTTCTTTAGTGTTGTGTAGTTTTCCAAGTACTTGTCGTTTACCTTATCTGTTAAGTTTATTCTTGGGCACTTAATTGTTCTTATTGCTGTAAGAAAAAGGTAAAGGTAAAATCTTCAATAAATATTGGCAACCCAGATCCAGCAATACCTTAAAAGATCATACACCATGATCAAGTGGGATTCATTCCAGGGATGCAAGGATGGTACAATATTGGCAAGTTAAAACATAATATATAGACAAAGTGAGAGACAACAATCACATGATTATATCAATGGATGCTGAAAAAGCATTTGATAAAATGCAGCACCCATTTATGATAAAAAACACTCAGCAAAGTGGGAATAGAGGGAGCATAACTCAACATAATAAAGGCCATATGGCCTTTATGGCATTTTTTTCTACGTATGGGATTTTCCCCCTAGTTTCTGTTTGTGACATTTCATTGTCAGTGTACAAAAATGCCTTCAATTTCTGAATATTTACTTTGTATCCTATTTTGTCAAATTCACTTACTAGGCCAAGTAGTTTTTGGTGGAGTCTGTAGGGTTTTCTATGTACACTATCATATCATCTGTAAATTATGACAGTTTTACTTCCTCCTTTCCAATTTGGATGCCTTTTATTTCTTTTTCTTCTGATTTCTGTAGCTGGGACTTCCAATATTACGTTGAATGAAAGTGGTAAAAGCAGGCATCCTTGTCTTGTTCCTGATTTCAGTGGGAAAGCTTTTAGTTTTTGCCCATGGAGTATGATGTCGGCTGTAGGTTTCTCATATATGGCCTTTATTATGTTGAGTTATGCTCCCTCTATTCCCACTTTGCTGAGTGTTTTTTATCATAAATGGGTGCTGCATTTTATCAAATGCTTTTTCAGCATCCATTGATATAATCATGTGATTGTTGTCTCTCACTTTGTCTATATATTATGTTTTAACTTGCCAATATTGTACCATCCTTGCATCCCTGGAATGAATCCCACTTGATCATGGTGTATGATCTTTTAAGGTATTGCTGGATCTGGGTTGCCAATATTTATTGAGGATTTTCTATATTCATCAGTGATATTAGCCTGTAGTTTTCTTTCGTTGTTGTGTCTTTACTTGATTTCAGAATTAGGATAATATTGGCCTCATAAAAAGAGTTTTGGAGTCTTCCCTGTTCTTCATTTTTTAAGAAATAGTTTGAGTAGGATAGTAGTGAGCTTTTTTTCTAAATGTTTAGTAAAATTCACCTGTGAAAACTGTCTGGTCCAGGCTTTTATGTGCCCCAAGTTTTTTGACCACTGTTTCAATTTCACTAATTGTTATGATGGTCTATTCAGGCTTTCTACTACTACTTCATTCAGTTTCGGAAGGTTGTATGCTTATGGAAATTCGTCTATTTCATCCATGTTGTCAAATTGCTTGGCATATAGTTGTTTACAGTAATTTCTTACAGTCCTTTGTATTTCTGTGGTATTGGTTGTGATTTCTTCTCATTCATTTCTGATTTTATTTATTTGGGTCCTTTTTTTCTTGGTTAAAAAGAGGTGAATCTGGCTAAAGATTAATTGATTTTGTTTCTCTTTTAACAGAATCAGCTCTTGCATTATTATCCTTTGAATTGTATTTTTTTTACTCTTAATTTCATTTAATTCTGCTCTGATTTTGATTATTTCCTTCCTTCTACTTGCTCTGGCCTTTGTTTGTTGTTTTTCCTCTAGTTCTTGAGATGTAGGTTTAGGTTGTTTATTTGAAATGATTACCTTTTTTTAGGTAGTCCTGTATTGCCATGAACTTCCCTCACAGAACTGCCTTTACTGTGTCCCATAAGACTTGGGGTTTTGTGTGTTCATTTTCATTTGTTTCTAGATAATTTTTTGTTTCTTTCTTGATCTCATTGTTAACTCATACATTATTTAATCACCTGTTATTCAGTCTCCAGGTATTTTAATGTTTTTGAGTTTTTTCCTTGAAGTTGGTTTCTAGTTTCAAGCCATTGTGATCCAAGAAGATGCTTGATATGATTTCCATTTTCTTGAGTTTGTCGATGCTTGTTTTGTGATATTCTATGAGGTCTGTATATCAAAATGTTCCATATGCATTTGAAAAGAATGTATATTTTGCTTCTTTGGGGTAAAAGGTTCTGTATATATTAATTAAGGCCATTTGATCTAGAGTGTTGTTCAATGCCACAATATCTTTGTAGATTTTTTGCTGGGAAGATCTGTCCATTGTTGACAATAGGATGTTAAAATCCCATACTATGAGTGTGTTGCTGTCGATAACTTTTTAGAAGTTCTCCAATATTTTCCTTATATATGTGGTGCTCCCATATTGAGTGCATGTACGTTTACAAGGGTTAT
Organism: Sturnira hondurensis; assembly: GCF_014824575.4. NCBI lineage: Eukaryota > Metazoa > Chordata > Mammalia > Chiroptera > Phyllostomidae > Sturnira > Sturnira hondurensis. The sequence continues at coordinate 6,103,710 of NW_028076505.1, read as the reverse complement.
ATCTTTTTGATGGATTGCTCCTTTAAATATATAAGCTCTCATCCTTAGGCTCCTTTTATGGCCTTTTTTTGAAATCTATTTCTTCTGATATAAGTATTGCAATCCTGGCATTTTTTCCCTATCCATTTGCTTGCAATATTTGTTTCTGTCCCTTCACTTTCTGTCTGTAGGTATTTTATTCTGAGGTGGGTCTCTTGTAGAGAGCATATATGGTGGTTGTGTTTTTTTGTCCATCCAGCTGTTCTGTATCTTTTTCTAAAGATGTTATTTATTTAATTTTAGAAAGAGGGGAAGTGAGGAAGAAAGGGAGAGAAACAGTGTGGGGTTGCCTCTCATGGACTCCCAACTAGGGTCCTGATCCATGACCCAGGCATGTGCCCTGATTGGGAATCAATCTGGCAACCCTTTGGTTTGCAAGTCAGTACTCAATTCAATGAGCCACACCAGCCATGGCCTATTCTATATCTTTGATTGGAACATTTAATCCATTTGCATTTAAGTTTATTATTGATAGGTACTTAATTCATTGCCATTTTTCCCCTTTGTCCTTGTGTTTCTCTCTCTCTTCATCTTCTTAAAGCATTCCTGTTAGCATCTCTTGCAATAATGATTTGATGGAGATGTGTTCTTTTACCTACCTCCCTTTTTGTGTGTGGGAAACTCCTTTTTCACCTTCCATTTTAAAGGAGAGTGTTGCTGAGTAGTTGGTTGCAGGCCTTTGCTTTTCATTACTTGGAGTATTTCTTGCCATTTCCCTCTGACTTACAGTGTTTCTGTTGAATAATCAGCTGATAGCCTTATTGGGGCTCCTTGTATGTTACTGGCTGTTTCTTCCTTGCTGCCTTTAATATTTTCTCTTTGTCTTAAATTTTGCCATTTTTATTATGATGTGTATTGGATTGGGCCTCTTTGGATTCATCTTGATTGGGATACTGTGTGTTTCCTGGACTTGCATGGCTTTTTCTCTTATCAAATTAGGGAAGTTTCTGTCATTACTTTTTCAAATGGGTTTCCTACATCTTGCTATTCATTGTCTCGTATCTCTGTGATATGGATATTATTACATTTCGTGTTATCCTGTAGCTTACTTAAAGCCTTTTCATTTCTTTTTTTTTTTTGAGTCTTTTTTCATTTTTGTTGCACTGTCTGGGAATTTTTTTCTACCTTGTTCTCCAGTTCACCGATTCTGTCCTTTGCATTATTGAGCCTGCTTTTAATTCCTTCTACTATGTTCTTCAATTCAGAAATTACATTCTTCGTTTCCTCCTGGCCCTTATTTATAGTTTCTGTGTCCTTTTTCATGCTGATATAATTCACAGTATGTTTCTTATAGCTTCCCTGTAGTTTTCTGTAGTTCTCACAGAGCTAATTTAGCTTCCTTATAACCATTATTTTGAACTCAGTGTCTGATACTTTACTTGCCTGTATTTCATTTAGCATGCTTTCTGTGGATTTCTCCTTTCCTTTTGATCTGCAGTTGTTTCTTTGTCTCCCCATTTTAGGTACTCTTGTTGTTTGTTTCTCTTCTTTGATTGATGTACATTGACTCCCTGTCTTTGTGGCATGACCTCCTATAGTAGAACTGTAGGATCCTCGCTCTCCTGAACTTGATGCTCCTAAGATGCTCTCTTTATGCCATTTATGTTGGCTCTCTGGTTGTAATTGGGTTTTGATTATTGTTAGGTCATTCTTTTTTTTTTCTTTTTTTATTATTTCTTTTTTTTTAAAGATTTTATTTATTTATTTTTAGAGGGGAAAGAGAGAAGGAGAGAAATATCGATGTATGGTTGCCTCTCGTGAGTCCTCTGCTGGGAACTGGCCTACAACCCAGGGATGTACCCTGACTGGGAATCAAACTGCGATCATGTGGGTCGCAGGCCCGCGCTCAATCCACTGAGCTACACCAGCCAGGGCTTATTGTTGGGTCATTCTTTGATGGGTCCTTTCCTCTGGCTTGCTGACTAAGTGTCTTTCAGTCTACCATGGTTTGTATTCTGTTGTTTATGTGCTGCCAGAACAAAACCACACAGCTCAGGAAGCAAAAAGACAACTGCAAAAATAACCCCTACCTACAATTACAATATAAACAGTAAATAAACCAGTATTAATAAGGGTGTAAAGAAATTAAGACCATTATAAGAATGGAGAAATGAATATGACATATGTCTAACTAAAAGAAAAATGATTTTGAGAGGGTAGAGAGAAGAGCAATAATAAGAGTAGGCAATTGGGGCAAGGCAAAGAGGGAACATAAAACTCACATCATAAATAAAAAAGGGAATGAAGAAAATGCAATGGAGTAAGTGCAGGGAAGCATGGAGTATTCAATTTAAAAAGAAATTTTTCAAAAAATACATTGAGAGAGAAAGAAAAGGGAAAAAATAAATAAAATAGGAACCAAACTGGAGAAAAATATCCACCACAGCCCTATTAACAGCAAAGGACCTAAAATTAATATAGGTGGTAAGGGAATGAGAGGCGGGGAAAAGAAAAAGAAAAGCTTAAGAGATGTCTAGAGGAAAGGGCAGTGATTTTGAAATGGTAGAGGGGGAAGAAATACTAAGAATAAGGAACTAACAGTGGGCTAAGACAGGGGAAAAATAAAATTTGAGACCAAAAAATAAGGACAAGTGGAAAGAAGAATGGAGTAGGAGAGAAGAACAGTAAAATTTGAGATTTGAAATCCAAAATAATGAATATCTAGAGATAAAATTGAAATCATGCGACAACCAACACCTATCCACAACCAATGAGCAAAGTTTGATAAAGGCAGAGAAAGAACAAAGGTATTTGAAGAGCAGGAAAAAAGTGTGAGTTGACCAGTGACAAGAAAAATGGTTTTGAGAGGCTGGAGTGGGGCAGAAATAGTGAGATTGCAGAATGGAAAAAAGTTGTAGCGAAAGAAAACACAATTTAAAATAAAAATAAGAAGAGAAAAGAAGAAAGTAAAATGGGGTAAGCAAAGGGAGGATCAAAATATGAGATTGAAATAAACTATAATATAAAATCTACTGACTTAATATGTACAAACTTGAAGGACAAGAAATGAATGTTACAAAGCTATGCGGGAGAGAAAATACTGCAAATAATGAAGACCATAGTGGAATTCATCTCAGTAGCATTCAGTATTTACCATTTTTTTCTTTCTGGGTCTGCCTCTGGTGACGTCAGATAGTGTCTCATTCTGGCCTTAGGCAGCCTGTTGGAGACTACTGGGGATCCACAGCCTATGTCTGACTCCTTGAGTTATTAATCCAGTCACTCTGCAATCAGTTGTCAAGCTTAAGCACCACTGGGTGAGACAGAGTAACTTCTGGGGGCAAAAGAAATAGAGTACTGTTTCTTCCCCTAGACTGATGCCACTTGGGGGAAGTGGTCGGCCTGAGCAAGATGGCACCTGCAGTATGGGGTAATGACTCAGTGCTAGGATCCTGGTGGCTGGTCTCTCAGTTCTCTCCCTAAAGCCACCAGCCCTAGTGTATCCTCTAGTGTCTGTAGTCCTCTCTCCCTTTACTAGAGCTCAGGGTAAGTGGCTACAAATGAAATGATATGCATTGGCCCTTTTAAAGGCTGTCTGTGACTCCAACTATCCATCTCTGGCAGAGAGAAACCTTGCTGCTTTTTTGCACCTGGATGTTATCTGGGTACTTTCTGGGCTCTGGTGCTGTTGCCCATGGAGCTCAGCTTGGGGTTTAGACCCCACAGTTCTCAGAGGGAGCCCCCTGGCCACTGAAATATTCTTCTGGCACTTCAGCTGCTGCCTGTAGGAGCCCAGCCAGCCCTCTTGCATCTCCTCTGTACTCTATACCAGTCATGCTGTGGCAAAGCTGTTTCTTTTGCTGTCTGTGGTTATAAGGCTTCTCTCCAGCTAGTGCTCAGTTGTTTATTCTGGGTGATTTCTCTACAATTTAGTTGTAATTCCAGATTGGTCCTGGGAGGAGTTTGATGTAGATCTCTCTCCTGTGAGAGGTATCTATCTGTCTAGCTGGGGGAGATGCTCCAATGCCAGGTAAGTGAGGAGCTCCTCTTTGCCACCTTCTAGAAGCAGGTAGAAGATGTGGAAATTCCACTCCTCCTTGCTCTGATAGACCACTTGAGACTTTTCTATCAAGTAACTGATGATACGCCCTCCTATGGAGATGCCTATTTAGAAAAATATCCAGGAGAAACAAGGGCAAAGCCCCCTCCTCAGTCAGGGCCGTGGACAGGAATCATTGTCCTTCCCTTGGTCCCAAGGAAACTCAGGCATGGTATTTTTTAAAATCTTTGGTGATCCACAGACCTAGCAGGAGAAATAAGCAACATATGGATATAAATATACTAGTCCTTTTTTGACTCAATAGGTCAGATAACTGTGGTCAGTACAGAAGAACAGTCTGCCTGGACCTAAGTAGGCTCCAAGTGTTTCCCGGCAGAGACTTCGGGTAAGGTTCAGGTAGAGGAATGAACTGGAGGGCTGTCTCAAGTACACATGATCACTTGAGCAAAGCCTGGGAGGTGGACATGAGTGTGACATTTTGAGGGGTACAAAACAAGAGTAGATGAACTTCACAGACCAAAGTTTAAGGCCAATGTCAGCTTGAAGCTTTCTGGGTTACAAAATGCCACTTAAAATAATCTTTTCACTTTGCTTTCTTACTTGTATTAAAGTTTAATATATAGAAATGCCCTTGTAGAATTTTCTGGCAAACTCTTGAGTATTTTGGGCTTTCATTTAGGTCAACTATACTAAAATACTTGTGATCACAAGATCCTGTTCTACTTAAAAAGTCTAGTTAAATATTAATGTGAGGAAATTTGCTCTTGCATATTTTCACACATAATTTCTTTAATAGGTATTATGCATTTTGCATAATCTAAATGCAGACATCTGGGTGATTTGCTCTCCTGGCAGAGAGGACTGTTTCATCAGTAAGATCTGCACAGCGTCTTCTCTGAATTGCCTGCCAACAGTTAGCTTTGTGGCATTTAAATAAAGAATGATGTTTCTGCAGTGGAGAGTGTAGTGGAAATGGAACTACCCCATGAGTTTCTGTTCATTAAAGGACAGTATTAATTCTGTTTACTGTTTAGGGGCCAAGTATCAATATGCCAGGAAATGCAGGTTTCTTAGTACTGTGGAGTACGCAGAGGCCAGGTTCTTCTCTTGCCACTTCTGCCCTGATGAGTCTGGGACTATTCACCATCTGTTCCAAATATGTTTCTTTTGACCACAGGTACTGAAATGTGGATTGTTTCAAAGTCATGGAAAATACAATGGACAAACTCAAAGAAGGCTTCTGTGTTCCTACTTTAGTTTTTATCATTTTTTAAATTGTTTTTTTCTTAATTTAAAAAAATATGTTTTATTGATTATGCTATTATAGCTGTCCTGATTTTCCCCCCTTGCCCCTCTCTGCCTAGTACTGGGCTTGCCTCCAGCAGTACCTTCCCTTAGTTCATTCCATGGGTCATGAATATAAGTTCTTTGGCTTCTCCATTTCCTATACTCTTCTTAACATCCCTTGTCTATTTTGTACCTACCTATTATACTTTTTAATCCCTGCACCTTTCCACCCATTCTCACCCTTCCTCCTCCCCCTTCCCAATTAACAACCCACCAAGTGATCTCCGTATCTATAATTCTGTTCCCATCGTGGTATTTTGCTTTAGTTTGTATTTTTATATTCAATTGGTGGTAGTTGTGAATTGAACTGGTGACGTTTTGGTTCACAGGCTGATGCTCAGTCCACTCAGCCACACAAGTCAGGGCATTGTTGCCATGTTAGTGTTCATAGTTGTGGTCTTCTTTTTCTTAAATAAGTTCCTTTAATATTTCATGTAATTATGACTTGGTGATGATGAACTCCTTCAGCTTTACCTTGTCTGGGTAGCACTTAATCTAACCTTCCATTCTAAATGATAGCTTTGCTGGATAGAGTATTCTAGGTTATAGGTCCTTGCTTTTCTTCACTTTGAATACTTTTTGCCAGTCCCTTCTTTCCTGAATAGTTTCTTTTGAGAAATCAGCTGACAGTCTTACGGGAACTCCTTTGTAGATAACTCTCGCATTTTCTCTTGCTGCTTTTAAGATTCTCTCTTTAACATTTAGCAATTTAATTATGATGTGTTTTAGTGTGGTCTTTGTTAGGTCCAACTTTTTGGGGACTCTCAATGCTTCCTGGACTTGTATGTCTATTCCCTTCAACAAATTATGAAAGTTCTCTTTCATTGTTTTTTCAAAAAAGTTTTCAGTGTCTTCCTCTTCTCCTTCTGGCTTCCCTGTGATTTGGATGTTGGTATGTTTGGAGATGTCCCAGAGGCACCTAATACTATATTTGTTCTTTGGGATTCTTTTTTCTTCTTGATGTTCTGGTTGAATGCTTATTTCTTCCTTATGTTCCAGATTGTTGATGTGAATCCTGGCTTCATCCACTCAACAATTGGTTCCCTGTAGAATTTTCTTTATTTCACTTTGTGTAACCTTCATTTCTTTCTGAGGCTTTTTTATTTTGATGCTGTACTTGATGAGTTTTTTGAGCATCCTGATCACTGGTGTTTTGAACTCTGCATCTGATAAGTTGGTTGTCAGTGTTTTATTTAGTACTTTCCCTGGGGTTTTCTTCTGTTCTTTCGTTTAGGCCATGTTTTTGTGTCTCTCCAGCCTCCCTGTGTTTGTTTCTGTGTATTAGGTAGAGTTGCTTTGACTCCCTGTCTTAGTAGCATGGCCTATTGTAGAAAAGGCCTCTATAAATTTTGTTTCTAGGCTTAGGTCATTGCCAAGGTAGGGCAGTATACTTTACCACTTTGTGGCTGTCTGTGGGGGGAGGGCTCGGAGAGGGAACAGTGTCATGGCTTGGTTTCCGGAGGTTTGCCTGGCACTCGCCTTGTGCGACTGGTGCTCTTCCAGCTGTTGCACTGGTGCTGTCTTCCAGAGGGGCTTGGTTTGCATACATTTTGAGTCCCTGTGCACTTTTTAAGCCAAGCCTTCTGCAAATCCGTCAGTTTCATCCACTGCCCCAGCCTCTACTGGGTTTTACAGCCAGAAGTTACGGGGACTTACCTTCCTGGAGCTGCAGTCCAGGGCTGTGTTGTCCGGCTTGGGGCTGGGATCACTAGCTCCCAAGGTATCCCTCCTGATTTTTATCCACCACGTGTGAAGGTTTGGCCGCTGTTGCCTCTCTGTGCCACACCGTGTCTCTGTGCCTCTCCTTCCGTCCCTGCTGTTTCTACCTGTCTGGATGAATGTGGCTTCTTTAAATCCTTGGTTGTCAGACTACCATACAGCTCGATTTTCTGGCAGCTCTGCATGTTAGTTGTTTTGAAGTCTAGTAGTAATTCTTTTCTGTGGTTGCTCAAGGAGGTGAGGTATGTTTCCCTATACCCCTATCTTGAACAGAAGTCAGTCACTTTTTATCATTAATAGGTTCCAATCTGATATCAATTTTATGATTCTTGGTATAGTTTAATACTTAAATTATTTATGATAATAGTCTTTTAGAACCCAATCTTTACCTTTACAGACGATTCTCTTAAAAGCTTAACTTATTCAGGTCATTTTAAGTATTCATTTTTGGTTTCAGAGCTGTTTTTTGACTAGCAAGGAAAGTAAAATCAGGACTGATAAGAGGCAGATTCAGACCTGGGATAGGAGTCATGGTACTGTTCATTAGTTTGGCTTTTGATGTATTCATCCTGATCTCTTTATCCTTGGACTTGACTTGTCCTGGACCCACCGTTTGCTTTTGAGAAGCAGACAGACTTAAAACAGTAAGCCAGTTGGAGTGGTAGAATGTGTCTGTGTGGGGGAACAGATGTGGAGAGAATGTAAACTTTATCTGAGCAAGGGACCTTGTCTGTCTTACTGGTATCTTTGATCTCTAGAGAGCATGTGTGATAAGAGCTGACTGACAAGAAGGGGTGAGCCTCAATGATTTAGGAGGAGAATTTCCCAGGCAGGGAGAACAGCATGTGCAAAGGGTCTGCAGTGGGAATGAGAAGGCCACTGTGGCGAGAGAGTTGTGAGTCAAATGGAGAGTGGAGGGGGAGGTAGTATTGGAGAGTTAGGTGGGTACAGATGAAGTTAGATGTGGGGCCATTTCAATCTAAATGCATGAGAAGGCATTGTAGAGTTTTATGCATGACTTCTTAATGTTTTGAAAAGATGACTCTGGCTGTCATATGGAGAATAGGTTGTAGGGCAGTAAGAGAAGCAGCATGAGGACCTATTTGGGCACACCAGAGTCTCCAGGCAGGAGATGTTGGTAGCCAGATCAGATCAATAGTCGTGGAGATGGAAAGCTATGGATGATTCAGACCTTCCTGCATGTAGAGCTGCTGATGGGCCCACTGGTGGTATAGGTAGGGTAGGGGATGTGATGCAAAGAGAGGGATTGATGGTCGCTTCTAGGTTTATCCACTTGGTTCTTCTTTTAACTTGTGGATTTCTAATTTGGTCTTTGCACTTGATTCTCCTCCTCCCTGGGGCCTCCTTCTGATGGCTGATCCTTGGTCATTCCTTGCTCCTTAGGTGTGCGGTATCTGTCAGACCTTTTTAGTTTAGATAGATTTCTAGTCTTTAATTTCCAGACCATTCTTTCCCTTTTCTCTGTGTGCTTTTTAAATCTGATTATGATACAAAGAGTATAATTAATAAAGGTCTCATATGAAGGATTATGTGTTACCAATCAGCTTTGTAGAGACACCGAATATGCTGCTAGCTGGCAAATACTGTTTTCCTTTGCTTCATCGTTCTCTCTGGGAACAGAGAAAAAATAAAAAGTTACTTCCTGGAGGAATATGATGGAGATTCTTATTCCTTCTCATCATAGCTTGCTCAGGTTGCATGGACACAGTGGGAAGGAAGACAGGATGGTGGTTGAGGCAGTTGACTGGTACATTGACTTCCTGGCAATCTTGGGAACTATTTCCTTTCGCTCTCTCTTTTTTAAAGATTTTATTTATTTATCTTTAGGGGGAAAGGAAAGGAGAGAGGGAGAGAAATATCAATGTATGGTTGCCTCTCATGTGTCCTGCTGGGAACTGGCCTGCAACTCAGGCTTGTGCCCTGACTGAGGATTGAACTGTGGTTGTTTGATTTGCAGGCCCGTGCTCAATCCACTGAGCTACACCATCCAGGGCTTCCTTTCTCTTTTTGATGGACAGGGTTCTTTTTGTGTGCAAAAGAATGTGCAGGAAACAGTGCTTCACATCTGGGTAAATGCCAGCTTGTGGTGTATTTTCAGGATTTCAGAGCTAATTGGTTTGTGTTGAAAATGACTTTATCATTTGTATATGATAAAAGAAACATGTAAATTACTTGACAACACTTGCTAGTCAGATTGGTGAGTAATAAGTCAACAGTACCCACTTGCTGAACTATCTCCAGAGTATAACTTGAAAAGTTAGGATTTTTTTCCCCTAGCAATAAAAATCTTTGGATATTTATCATATTTTTGCAAATCGTACAACCTCTCTAATGTTCTTATTTCTAATTTAGAAGAGTATGTAAGACAGTTGTGAAGAATTTCTCTACCTGAGATGAACCAGTCTAAACTAATTGTCACATGGAGTCCATCTGCCTCCGCAGTGTCTCTCCAGCTACCACTTCTTTTCTAACCCTATCTCCGTTTTTCCTCTGTTTCTTTCACCCTGCCCCATTCATCTTCTGAAGCACCAACCATTTCCTGTTCAGAATTCTGAATGGCTTCCCAGTTTCTGAATGAAATAATGATCAATCCGCCTGTTTTTTTAGACCTTTTTTTCCAAGTTTATAAGTTAAACTGAATGTCCAGCAGTTCCTTGTATATCCGTCTCTGTATCTTTACTTAAGAAATCCCACAAACCTTGTTTTCTTCCTTTTTTGTAGCTTGCTGAAATCCTATTCTTGACTTTGATGCTAAAGAGGCAGTTGGAGATGATATCACAGATTTCAAAGAAATGAGGAAATGATAATAAAATAGAAGCAAACATCCCATCCTGCAGCAAAAACATCACCATGAAATCACTAATAGGAAGCAGATGGAAAAGGTCTTGAGTTGGCCACTGAGGAAGAGGGAGTAAGGTTGTAAGGACATTTATCTAGGCTTGTGTATTAGCATCTGAATGAGTGAGGATTTATAAGTCCTCTTCAGTATCCATATATCAGGGAGGAACGAATTGATGTTGCTATTCTCATTGAGAAACCCTGGAAATGGCTGGTGTTGGTAACTGGGATGCTGTGAAATGCAGAGACAAATGTGTCTGTAAGTGAAGGCCTGGTGAAAGAATGAGACTCCTGAAAGTAACCTTCCCCACAAGAATGAGGCCTCTTCCCAAGCAGCAAGGAGCCCAGTAAAGGATGCAGAGCCCAGGAACTCAAAGTTTTTCTATATGTTGGCTGTGATCTCCTGGTTCGCTGTCATTCCATCTAGCTAGAGAAGAGAGGAGAGAATGCTGAGTACTCAGGCTCTGAACAAGATGACAGATATGGCAGGGCAAGAGTCAAGGACTTGCCCATCCAGTGTTAGAGTGTACAGAATTTCTGGGCAGACGCACCTAAGCATATATGTACAATGACGAGAAAGAGTAGGGCAGTTATATAAACGCAGTCTAGTGGCAGATGGATGGATAAATGAATAGATGGAGAGACAGACAGAATGCAAGAAAAGGAGTAAAGCATGCAGAAGACAAAATATCCAGATCTAGATGAAAACATACCTCAAGGCACAGAAGGGAGTTCCTTACAATTGTTTCATTCTGTGAAACAAATTAATAAGAAACAGGAATTCAATGAACAAAGCAAGATGATAATCAAAAGCAGAATGAGATGAAAAAAAAAAAAGATTACAGACCAAAAGATAGACTTTGCTGTTTAAAACAAAATCTATTGCAGGACTCGTAAATAAAATTAGAACTATCAAGGATAACAGTAGATGCTATTGGAACCAAATTACTAAAAGTTAAAGGCTTTATAATCTCACTGCACACAAATGAAGTTATCAAGACATTAAAGCAATCACAAACTGAAAAATGAAGAAGACGAAATGTTTTTAAAGATAATTGGTTTCTCCAAAGTAGATGGTCAACAAATAAAACAGAAAATGGAATATAAAAACAAAAGAATCTTTCTGAAATGAAAAGTAAAGAACTAAGTCTTCAGATTAGAAAAATATATTGTTTTCCAGGAAATTTAGAATACAGAATGTTTAATATTGAGATCTGTCCTAATTAAACTATTGAATTTCAAGTATAAAGAAAACATTTTTTTTCCAAAGATTTCAGGCAGAAAACCACATGATCTTCCAGGGACTAAAAGTCAGACTAGCTTCATATTTCTTTAGAGTAGCATTCAAGTTCTGAAGACAGTGGCACCATGTCTTCAAAGTTCCTGGGAAAAGGCAACTTATGACACAGTGTGTGGTCCAGTTGATGCAGCTCTGATGTCAATCAGGTATAAGGGCAGGAGGCAGGTATTCTTGAGCATGTACATACTCGAGTATTGGTACTTAAGACCAAAGCGTGTGAAAAATATGCAGTGTTGTCAACCTCTAAGTATATTTCATAAAGTCTTAACACAGAAGGATATTTTAAGAAATATCTTGTCGTGAAAAAACGTTTTATTGAAATTCGGTGAATATTTTTTCTAATGTTAAATTCAGATAAAATCACATACATTTTTTTAAATTAAAAAATTAGTTTTGCTAGAGGGTACTTCTATTTTTTCTAAAGGTCTCCCTGCCCACCAGACCTACTCCCTCCTTCTTCACACCCCTTCACACCCACACTGGGCATGTGGCTATAAGCTCCCAGTGTGGTGTTCTTCCTTCTGTTCTGATAAATGTCATAATCAAGTTGGCTGAAATTAAGTTCACTCTATACTGTGAGGCATCGCTATGAAGGTCCACTAGTTAGTCAAACACATTATTCTCTGTAGACTATTCCATAAGAAGCTTCTAATATGTGATTATTGGCTATCCCCCCACTTACTTAAAATCACTCCCTACAATACCAAATAATCAGTGCTTATTGAGTGGTTACTGTGTACCTGGTGTAGCTGTGTTCACCTAATGTAGTAGGAGGAAACTCAGTTTCTAGAACTCTGACTTTAGGTAGCACAGACACATTGCTCAAGTTTTCCCAATATTTCCCAAGCAAGATCTAGCTCTCAGGTAAGCTTCTCCAGAGAGAAAAATAGTTTTTTGTTTTTGTAGCATAGCTGTTAAGTTGTGTCAGACACAGTGCTAGATACAAAGGGTATGATTGTGACCAAGAGGTTGAATCCCTGCTGGATCTTATAAATGAGGGCAGTGGTTACACGGGACACTCCTCAGTGAGACAAGCCCGTGTGTGGCTGGCCTTCTTCCCTTCCATCTGGGCCATCCTGCCTGTAGCTCACCTGAACCTCTGGAACCTACAGGAGGTGATGCTGCACTTGTCCTAGCACTGGACACATGTTTTACATTCAGTGCTTGAATAAAAACATATTGAATATGTTATTTGCAAATATAATGAGCATTATGTCTAAAATAAGCTGATTCTAGCTAAAAGTTTTGACACCTTTAGTCAGGCCATAGTTTCCTTGTGATGCAAATATTGATTGCCAAAAAATTTGTTTCAATACAAAATATGTACAGCTATCCATATTTTATCGCTTTCATTATTTTGGACCCAGAGTGCTTGGAGTTGGTGGAGGGATGATCAACTCTGCCATTTAAATATTCCATCTTACAAAAGGGGTATTTCGTAAATTATGTATAACAGTAGATGCCACTCAGTAAATATTTTATATGTGATAGATATTTTGGTCTGAAATCACTTTTTCACTGAGCAGTGATTTAAACCCTTGTTTTTAGTTTTATGAGGTGGTACTTTTATAATATCATGTAGTAAATGCAGCTGGAATGTCATAAAGCTCTAGGGCAGCATTAATCATAAATTCATCTGTCCCCACTCCCAGTCCCAGAAAACTTTTAATTCTGGTTTTATCCATTCTGTGTATGGAGATGTTTTGCGAGTGCATGTTGGTGTGTGCCAGTGTGTCAGCGTGTCAGGAATTGGTGGGGACAGGCGGTGCTTTGGTTTAATGGCTCTGGAGTTAGGAATTTCAAGTGATTTTCAAAGTCCCTAAGACGTATTTCAAGGAAGGAAAAAAATCAGTGGTTAAAAAAAAGGGTATTAAACTAGACTGGCATGTGGTCCAAAGCAATTTCTCAAGTTTGAGTGGGAACTATTTGAGTTTAAAATACTGCCTTTTGTGGGGTGGGGGGAGGTTATTGTCCACTTTTATGGAGAAACTACATATGTCTCTGGACTTGTGAGAACAGTCACTCTCCTTTCCTCATGGGCCCAGAGGCCCGGGATGATTCACTGTCGGGAGGCTGTCTACTGTGTGTGCAGAGCTGTCACAGTTCTGAGCCATGAGGCCTTCCAGTGAGGGCATTGCTTTATGAAGTGGAACTATATGATGAAATTTTCCACTGTAATGTAATATATATATATATATATACCTTAAAAAGTCACATACTTTTAACTTATACTTGAATTCCATGGGCAGAAGAAAAAGCATGATTTCTACCAATGTCCCAGAGGTAGGGGCACAGGTTGGTCTATTTCAAGTGCTAATTTTATTAAAATTTGCAAGGGCCTTGGTGTAGCAAATCAAGATGACTGAAGCTCCAACCTCAAAGCCTGAGGTTCTGAACCCTGGGATGTGAACCTGGCTGCTGGGAGTCATTGAAGAACAGTGACACACTTCATTTCCTTTTCTTGATCCTAAGTTATGCATTGGTTGTTTTCTCTGCATCTGTTTAATGGTTGTTAAATTAAATTCCTTTCTTTCAGGTGGTTTTTATGTTTTTTTTTTAATACTCCTTTTTTGCCACTTCATTCTGTTGCCCTCTTCATGACTTCAGCTCTTCTTGTGCACCTTTGAGACTCAAACACCTGCAGTCGTGAAGGCCTAAAGGCCTTTTCTCTTTCCATTGTCCTTCCCCAGAGCCTGGAAGGAGCTTCCTTGTCAGCCAGGCTGTGAAGTTTTGAATCCTTCAATTAGAGAATGGCAGATTTTGTACATTGTTTTAATATTTAAAAGACGTAAAATCCATTTATCCATTCCAGGAATGTCGGGGGTACCCATTTTGTTTCAGATGTTGGTGGACATTGGAGTGCCAGAACTGTGCCTTGCTCACTGCTAGCTCACTGTTGAGGCGGGGTGGGGAGGGGATTCAGCAGGAGTGTCTCTGACCAGGAGCCCTAGTTAGTAGCTTGGAGCTTGCTCCCCTGGTGTTCCCACTATGCCTGTAATCAGTGTCATGCTCTTGGGTATGACAGCGAGAACTCAGCACAGCCCAACCTCAGGGCTGGAATTTTCACTTTTAGTCCTCTGCAGGATGTCTACTTTCCCTTGGACTTGCCAGAAGCCTAATTTTATAGATTTTTTTTTGTCTTAGGTCAAATGGGCCTGATGTTAGGACATAGGCCTGCAAGCCTTTTCCTGGAGGGGCTGCCATTGACCATCCTTCCTGCATTTCTCTGAAATCATTCTACTTTCAGTGGGAGCTATTAGAGTTTATTTATTTATGTTTAGAGGTTTTATTTTTAAAGTGAGGGGAAGGGAGACTGCAGGAGAGGGAGAGAAACATCAATTGGTTGCCTCTTGTTCGCACCCCAACCAGGGACTGAATCCGCAACCCTGGCATGTACCCTGACTGGGAATCAAATTGGCAACCTTTAGCTTTTTGGATTGACGCTCAACCAACTGAGCCATACTGGTCAGGGCAGAGTATTAATTTAGTAAATTAATTAAGTATTAATTTATTTGAAAAATATTAATTGAGGAGCCACTATATGCTAGATATGAAATTAGTCACTTGTGTGTAGTATTTGTATAATATATTTGTATATAACATATATGATGATAATTGCTGAGGAGAGAAACAAACTGAGGATAAGGGAGGTTGGTGGTTACTATCTTGTATGGGGTGATGGGAGAAGGTGGCTTTTGAGCAGAGATCTGAGGAAGTAAGGGCCAAGTTACATATGTATGTAGGAAATTCTTTAAAACTGAGGCTGTTCCTCCCCACTCCCAACCCCCCCCAACACATGGGAAATCTGGTGTCTGGAGATGTTTTTGCTTTTCACAACCTTGGGGAGGAAGGAGTATGTTACTGGTATCTGATGTGTAATGGCTAGGGATGCCACTAAACCTCCTGCAGTACACAAAATATCCCTCCATAATGAAGGATCCTCTGGTCCACAAAGTCAGTAGCGCCAAGGTAGAGAAACCCTGCTCTAGGGGAGGAGAACAAATTGACAGTGCCAGAACACACAGCAATCCCAATATCAGGGAGAAAAAAGGAAAATCAAAACCCCTGAGGTGGGGGCAAGCTGGCACATTTGAGGACAGCGAGGCTCTGTGGATTCCTAGACAGGCGTGAGCAAGGGGAAGAGTGGCAGGAGATGAGAGCAAGAGGTTGGCAAGGCATCCGATCATGTTGTGCTTTGTAGAATATTACAAAGATCTGGCTGTTACCTCATTGAAATGGGAAGCCACATAAAGGATGTGAGCAGAGGNCCACTAAACCTTATCCTGCAGTACACAAAATATCCCTCCATAATGAAGGATCCTCTGGTCCACAAAGTCAGTAGTGCCAAGGTAGAGAAACCCTGCTCTAGGGGAGGAGAATAAATTGACAGTGCCAGAACACACAGCAATCCCAATATCAGAGAGAAAAAAGGAAAATCAAAACCCCTGAGGTGGGGGCAAGCTGGCACATTTGAGGACAGCGAGGCTCTGTGGATTCCTAGACAGGCGTGAGCAAGGGGAAGAGTGGCAGGAGATGAGAGCAAGAGGTTGGCAAGGCATCCGATCATGTTGTGCTTTGTAGAATATTACAAAGATCTGGCTGTTACCTCATTGAAATGGGAAGCCACATAAAGGATGTGAGCAGAGGAGTGGCCTGCTCCAATATCCCTCTGGCCGTCAGGTAGAGTGTGTACCATAGGTGGGACTTGAGTGGTAGTATAATTGATTGTTGTGGTGATCCAGGTAAAAGATGCTAATGGTTGGGCCAGGGAGGAATGTGGCACAGGTGGTTTGATACTATCAAATGAGGGCTGTGTTTTGATGGTGGAGTCAACACTAAGTATGTAGGGTTTAGAGAAAGTACAGTCATTGTTTGGGGTCCTAGTAACTGTAAGGAAGGTTGGCATTCACTGAGAAGGATAATGTGCAGGTTTGGAGGCAGGAGGAAACAAAGGTTGATTTTTCAGTGTGTTAAGTTTGAGCTTCCTGTTTGCTATCCTCACAGGTATGTTGAGATAGGCAGAGGGGTGTGTGTGTGTGTGTGAGAGAGAGAGAGAGAGAGATGCAGGGGAAGAAGAGAGAGACTGAGGTCTGCCTAGGGATTTAGATTTGAGAATTGGTCAGTTTACAGATTGCAGGTGAAGTCTCCGTGGAGTGGGTTCAAGAGAAAGCAGGAGGGGAGGAATTGGAAAATCACAAGAGTAGAAACTCTCTGGAGGTGCTTTTCACTAAAGGAGCAGAGAGAAATCAGTGATAGCTGGAGGGAGATACTGGCCAAGGGAAGCGGTGGTGGTAATGGTTGGTGGGAAATCTAAAGCAGATTTGTGTGATCCATAGATAGAAAATGATGCAGGAGACAGAGGGTCAAGTAGCTGTGGCGCAGGAGGAACTAATGCACAGGACAGTAGTTATCTCAGGGAACACACACAATTTGTCCTTAGTAACTGGAGAGAAGAGCCAGAAAATCAGGAGACATCTAGATATCAAGAGAAATAAAAGTTTTGAAGAGGGAGGAAGATTCCTTTTGTAGTCAGATGATTATAGAACCTAAGAAAAGCAGAGTTTCAGCTTGGTTTCAAAGAGGTTATATAAATCACACAATAAGTTTAGTTCATTTTAGTTGAGGTTTTATGCTTTGCAGATTCACTTTACTTACTATGTGCAGGATTGCAGTATGAAATTTAAGGTCCATTTTTCTTAGTGTTTTTGATGAGAAATGAATGACTTTTACACTCTAGAGAATATTTTAAAAAGAAAAGAACACNTAGCTGTGGCGCAGGAGGAACTAATGCACAGGACAGTAGTTATCTCAGGGACACATACAATTTGTCCTTAGTAACTGGAGAGAAGAGCCAGAAAATCAGGAGACATCTAGATATCAAGAGAAATAAAAGTTTTGAAGAGGGAGAAAGATTCCTTTTGTAGTCAGATGATTATAGAACCTAAGAAAAGCAGTTTCAGCTTGGTTTCAAAGAGGTTATATAAATCACACAATAAGTTTAGTTCATTTTAGTTGAGGTTTTATGCTTTGCAGATTCACTTTACTTACTATGTGCCAGGATTGCAGTATGAAATTTAAGGTCCATTTTTCTTAGTGTTTTTGATGAGAAATGAATGACTTTTACACTCTAGAGAATATTTTAAAAAGAAAAGAACACCAAATCCGATGCTCTCTTTGTTCAAAGTAACCTTTTCCTTTTCTTTCATTTTTGATTTCAGGAACAAACTCTAGCCCTTAGGAAAGAAGGGATTGGTGTTGTTTTGGATTCTGAACTGCCCCATTTGATTGGCATTGATGACGACCTTCTGAGTACTGGAATTATTTTATATCATTTGAAGGTAAACACATTCTAATTTTGTTCTCAGTTTTCTCTTTAGACACTAGCAAGGTTGGTTATAATCCTTTGTGTCCATGAACACAGCTGTTGCATTAAGGAATATGCAAGGGGTCCTGGAGCCCAGTGGGGGTTTTCACAGTGCGATGTGATTCTGTGGTGTTAGAGGTTCCCATTTTCATGGAATTCTAAAGCTAAATGAAAGTCCATTTACTTTACCTTCAAATTTGTAGAATCAGTAAGAGAAGGATAAGGAACAAAAAAGCAGACAGACTAAGGAAGGAAAGTCACAAGTACTTGGATTGGCTATACATACAGTTTCCTGGGCCCTCATGTTAATGTAAAAATTCTTTTAATATGCTTATTGATTTTAAAGAGAGAAGGGGAAGGGGGGAGAAAGAGAGAGAGAAAGAGAAAGAAAGAGAAACAATGTTGTGACAGAGAAGTGTTGATTGGTTGCCTCCCATGTGCACCCTGACTGGAATGCACACCCACAGTCTAGGTATGTGACCTGACTGGGGATTGAAACTTCAACCTTTTGGTGTACAGGACAGTGCTTCAAAGAGCTGAGCCACACAAGCCAGGGCCCTTGCGTTTATTTTGAAATGATGTTTCCTGCCATATTGCACCTGGTCCTGAACAGGTTACTCATGTAAAGAGAAGAGAATTTCCATATCAGTATTAGTGGTTGCTTCTGTAATCTTGAGTTTAGTATCCTCTCTCTGATTGGTGGCTTAAAAGGAAAATGGTATTGCACCGTGCTTTGTGGGCTCCCATAAACTATATCTCTAGACACAAAGAGACCCCTCTCTACTGGAGGAGAAACTCTTCAGCAAAGATCATTAATGTCACGGGTAGATCATGATACATGCCAAAATAGACGCGCACCCATTGTTGGACAGTAAGCCCCAGGAGTTCTGTTGTCATTTTCCAGACAACATTTGGTATTGTTTCAGAGTTAATTGTCCTGTGTCTGTGGTCTCTCCTGGGAGGTTGCTCATCAGGTCATCCAGTTGCTTGGACTGAAATAAAAATGGAGAAACAGTCTACTTCTCATGTGCTACTAATAAATGTTACTTGTCTTTACTACTCAGGAAGGTCAGACATATGTTGGTAGAGAAGATGCTTCAACAGAACAAGATATTGGTAAGAATCTTTGTCAGTTTCCTCTTCCCAATGATTTCTCCATGATTTTAAATACCATTTAGTGAAGAACTTTTTTAAAAATGACAGACATAAAGTAATCACAAAAAAGGAAGCTTTTTCAAATACAATATTGATCAGTATATGTATTCTATAATGTGGAACTCTAATAAACAGAACATTTAATTCAGTAAATAAAATGAAACTCTGAATCCTTTCCCCTCACCCTACATGTATTCTATACTCTGCCACATCTTTCAAGAGTACATTTATTTAAATCACACTTCTGGTCACATAGGACAATGATTGATTAAATATGTCAACAGACACAGGTGAAGGATACAAGATCCCTTAATGGGAAGGATATGTACACTTAATCTGCATAAAGGTGATAAAGGAAAGCAGAATGCACACAGATACAGCATATGTACATGTGCTGTATCTGCCTGAGCTTCCAGAAAGTCTTCCTGAGGCACGTAGCCAACCAGTGATTGTGCCTGAGCAGGTGAGGACTTGCCAGACTTCAAAGGCAAAACTCAGGGAATTTGTGGCAGTGGTGGTGGTGTGTATAGGTGTGTGTGGCGAAGTGAGGATTGGCAGGGGAAGAATCATATCTTCTTAGCTTCTTCTGGAATTGCTGGCGATGAACTTTTTTTCCCACCAAGTGTAAACTATTAATCAAACCAACCCTAACGTATTAACCCTAGTGTATTCCTACATGTATTTAGTATTTTCTTTGAAACTGGGAGAGCTGAAACTAATTCTAAGAAGTCTTGAGGTTTAGCTGTTTTTGAGTAGAACTAGGCACCAGGCCTTTTCTTCTAGTGTTAAATTATGTGTTTAACCTTTGAGGTTGCTATCAGTAATGATGAGTGGCAAAAACACATTTTTTGTGAGCAAAGAAGTTTGGTAGTGCAGGTCTTTGGAGAATAGTGGGAGCTAAATTTGGCCTGTACTCCGGGGAAGCTGGCCAACACCTTTGCCTAAAGTTGTGTGGGTTTATTTGAAAGGCATTTACCTCCATGCCTGGCCATTCATTAAATGAGAATAACTCAGGATGGTCATGTGTGATTAGGGAAATCTTAGCAGCCACATGCTCTGAGAGGTCTGTGAGATCAAGTTCTCTCAGAATTGGTACAGGCTGTGGCAGTGTTCGTTCTGGTACAGCTTACAGAAACTTCCTGGCACCTGCCAAGATCCATCCCAGATTCACCTTTGGTTTCTGCATCTGTAACAGAGGGTCTGTAAATACAGATGTTACAATAAGTTCTTGACCCATGGAGCCCTTTTGTTCCTTCCATTTTACTGAGGACCTTGGGTGGCTGATGAAAGAAATTTATTCAGGATCAAACAGAGTGGCTCAGTGGTATGCAATTAAGACAAGTTACTGGTACATAATTACTTTTTTTTCCTGAAGATGAAGAAAATTAACATCCCAGAACTGATTTCCTTATAGAGGTGATGTCAGATGCTTTAAGGTAGCGTTCAAGGGGTACCTTCAGTTCTGTCAGCCCATACCACACACTCCTGAAATTCAGTTTTCTCACGAAACATAAATGTTCACAATATTTACCTGGAAAAGGAAAAGTGTGCAATATGGACAGATAAGATAGGAATCATTGCACTAGATACCAAAAGGAAAAAAATCCTTTCTCTTCTTTTTCCAACTTAGTTCTTCATGGCCTTGACTTGGAGAGTGAGCACTGTATCTTTGAAAATGTCGGGGGGACGGTGACTCTGATACCCCTGAGTGGGTCTCAGTGCTCTGTGAATGGTATTCAGATCATGGAGGCCACACACCTAAATCAAGGTATTTGTGTTTAAATTTTCAGTGTTTTTGTGTGTAGTTTTCCTAGAACACAAGTATGCTCTGTACTAGGGGAACATGTACATCTTAGAATTATTTACCAATTAAGTATGGAAAGAGGGAAGATTGCTTCATTATGCCGTTTTCTCTTTTATTTTGCTGAAGGACTTCTTTATAATCTCCATTGTCTTGTTGAATTTCACAGGAAAATGTATGTGGTTGTTTTAGAAATTATTGTTGTAAAGGATATATGGCTTTAAAGGATGTTTTTTTAAGTTAAAAAAGTAGCCTTCAATTGCAAAACCTTACCACAATGGCCTCTTAATAATTTTATTACCTTATTTGTATTTTTAAATCAAAAGTTATAATTATAACACAAAGGATCTGGAATTATATCCTTTTTTCTTTTTGAAATAATTTCAAGTATTATTGAAAAGTTGCAAGAATAGTACAGAGAACTTTTTTAATTTCAGAAGCATTTGAAAGTAAATTGCTGACCTGCTGCCCTACCCACCCTGAATATTTCAGTGTGTGTCTTCTTCACACAGTGGCATCTTCTGTGTAACTACCATCCAACCATCCAAATTAGGAAACTGATGCAGAAACATTTCAACCCTGTGATTCTCAGCTCCCCTTTACCTTTTGTCCCAACAGTGTCTGTGATGGGTCCACTATTCAGTCCAGCGTCTTGTGTTACCTTTGTTTGCCAAGTCCCTCTAGTCTCTTTCAGTCTGGGAGAAATCTTTAGTCTTTCCTTTTATGATTTTGAAAATTTTGAAAACTGCAGGTCTGATATGTTATAGAATGTTCCTCTATATAAATGTAGTATTTATCGGATGGTGTCTCATGATTAGACTAGTATCATGCATTTTGACCGGGATATTGGAGAAATGATGCTGTACCTTTCTTCTGTCCCGTTACACAATGTCTCTTGCCATTACTACTGGTGCTGTCTGACCATTTGACTAAAGAGGAGCTTGCTAGACTTCCTCACTGTGAAGTTACTCACTTTTTTGTGTTCTTGATATAAAACTGAAAACAACAAATGAACAAACAAGATAAACAAATAAAATCTTACAGACACACACAACAGTTTGTTGGTTACCAGCAGGAAAGGAGGATGGGAGGAGGTAGTAAAGGGTAAAGGGGGTCAAATATACGGTGATAGAAGGAAATTCGACTTTGAATGGGGAACACACGATGCAGTATACAGATGATGTGTTATAGAACTGTGTACGTGAAGTTACTATTTTCTCTCGTTTTTATTAATAAAGATAGTGGGAAGGTATAATACTTTGAGATAAAAAATTCCATTGTTTATCATACTTTCATCATCAACAGTTTTTAGAATCCATTGATTTTTTTTGGTCTGATTTAATTTTTATGCTGATGGATGCTGAATGGTGTTTTCCTTTTTTCTACAGTTATTATCTCTTTATTTTGAAACAATATTTTTATGATTTTTTAAAAACTTTTACAGTAAGTTGGCCTTTTAAGAAAGATCTTTTTTTCTACTTATTTATTAATTTCAATCAATAGGGTTATATGGCTTGCTATTTTATTTGGTAAATTTTGGTTTATTTCTATCATTTATTTTGATGCTCAACTTGTCCCAGATTAGCCAATGGGAGTTCCTTTTAAGTTGGTTTCTCTGTTCTTTTGGTTTGTCCCATTGTGAACACTTCCCAGGCTCATCTTTCACTTCCTTGCAATTGGGAGTTCCCCAAGGACTCTGGCTTCTTTGAGTGGAGAACAGGATCTAGAAACCAAGATCTGGGCACTTGATGTGCTCATTGCTACTGAAGTATCCTTGCTTCTGGGTCCTGTCAGTCAACAGAGTTCAGGAAAATGTGTGTGTGTGTGTGTGAACATTCATAACTGTATTTATACTGCTATATTGAAATATATTTTACTACCTATATTGCCAACAAGGAATTTCATCCTAACACCTCTAATTTCAACCCAGTAGCAGAGTTCATTCTAGTTTTCTCCTTTTTCTTATTTGTAGCTCCCTTTTCTGACAGTGACCAACCTGAGTCCCATTATGTAACCAGTATCCTGTCACTGCTTCCGCCTCTTCATGCAGGGGCCCGCCTCTTCCGGCTCAGGCTGTGGCATTCATGCCGGGTGCCCTCACCCTTCTCTAAGTGCAGAGCCCTTCCCACCCCATTCCACACACCTGCCATTTTCATGCAGGCGCCCACTTTGCTCAGCCCTGCCTGGTGGGTTTTGGGCTGACCATGCAAGAGAGAAAGAAAGATGTTGATGTTTTATTTTAAGCTCTTTTTATATGTGATATATAGGATTTATAATTACATTTTTTCATGGTTACATTCCAGTTTTGACATAGGAATTGGATAGACAGGGACTGGAAAACAGGTGGTTTAATGGTGTTAGCCAAATTATAAACAGAAGTCAGTTGCAAAGAGTTATCTCAGAAACATAGCACGAACCAGGCCGATCATGCTTTTGTAAGAGGTACATAGATTCCCTCAAAGGCGTTTTAAAAGCAGCTGATGGAATACTCACCTGTGTCCACCTGCACATCATTCACCCATCCACTGATCTCTCTATCTTTTTTTTACTCTTAGTTTTGAGTCTCAAGGTAAGTTGAGCTTGGGAAACATTGTGAGTGCCGTGGAGCTGGCCAGGAAGTTCAGAGGTCAGCAATAGCAGGTGACCAGCCCAAACTGAGGAGACAGTGAACATCCAGTGATCATCACCAAAGCCCTATTTCCTGGGGTGTTGTGTTTTGTTTGTTTTTTGTTGTTGTTTGTTTTTGTTGTTGTTTGTTTGTTTTTTTTGTAGCTGGGTCAAGGGCCCTGGCCATGTTGCATGGAGAAGCTGGTTCTTGCCAGGCAGCAGTGTTAGTCATAGTGAGAGGCTGTTTTTCTTCTCTGAACCTAGAAAGTTGTCATAATTGGCTGGCAGATAAGAGGTCATAATGTAGGGATCTTCAGTGCAGCCCTACTTGGGAACACAAGACCCTAGTGCAGAAAACATGAGTAGTTGGAGGGTACACATTTGACAGATGGCACCACCAGTGAGCTATGTAACTGAATCTAGATTGCAGCTGACCACCTGTCTGTTCTCTTAGGGCCTCAGGTGGAGGTTCCTGCTGCTGTGCTAGGCAGTAGGGGTGGTGCAGGGGTCATGATGCAAGATCAGAGACATGTTTTCTTGTCCGGTAGATTTCACTGCACTGGCTTCTTCTCCCTCACGTCACAGGGAGGGGACCTTGTTTTGGTGACTGCGTTTATTTTTACAGGGTTTTACAAGAGGTTGTACTGATTTTTATTATCATCCTTAACACATAAGTAGAATAGTTACACTATTGCCTGCCAGAATTGTGGGAAATAATCATGTATTTTTTCCCTGATTAATTTGAATGTGTGTTCCATGTAACCTTATAACTCCTTATAGCCACTTTTTTATATTTGGTATAGCTGTTTTCCCAATATTATGTTTTCTGCTTAAATATAATTTTGTTATCTTTTAAGTCTACTATTTATTTGCTGTACTTGACTGCATTTTTCTTTGGGATTTCTTTCATAATTTCAAAATCAGCCATGAAACTAGTTAAGCATTTTACTCTTTTTCTCTGTTACTTATTCATGATTTAATTATGTTTTCCAGGATTTCAGTTTGAAATGTTTAATTGTTTAATACATCTGGGGTTCACTGATGTATAAAGTATAGATCTAATTTAATTTCCCAACATTGGTATATCATTTATTATAACATGTTCGCACCCTACACCCACCTCCCTTTTGAAGCATTTGTTTACCAAAAATGAAAACACATTATACATATACATATATATATATATATATATGCACACACACACTTACTGTCTTTTCACTTTGTTATAGTCCTGTGTATTTGTAGTTTTTTGTACCAGTATCACACACTTTTAAAGCTTGTTGTGTTACAACATGTTTTAATTTTTTCTCATCTGAATGACATTTTTTGCTATTCATGCCTATTAATTTTTTAGCAAAATTTTAGAATCATTTTGTTCTACAATCAGTTAGTTCTTATTTTAAAAATATATTTCATCTTGGGACTTCTTTTTATTCTGTATGTATCTTCTTGTATTTAAGTTTTTATCTATTTCTTCCACTAAAACTGAAAGCATTTAATATATGTACTTGATCAACAATGTTTATTCATGTATACACAGTTCTGAACACATTTCTCTCTTTATATTAACTGCTCAAAAATGGGGAGAAAAAACCTTCACTCTCTAGTAATCTGTTGTCATTATAATGTTTGTTGCAGGTTTTCTAAATACAAAGGGCTTTTTTAGGATTATTAGTTTAAAACCATATGGGGAAAGTGGGGCCCCAAAATTCAGTAATTGGACTCTAGGACTTCTGAACCTTGTGCATTGTTTTTTCAGAAACCCAGAATTGCAGTCTGGTGTTCTTGTGGAAGTAGAGGAGGAGTTATGGTTGGGATTAATGTGGGGGCCTTCTTTGCTCTACACACTGCCCAAATCACAGCCAGCCCACAGACTTCAACATTGGCTGCTGGTACTCCTGGCCTTGGTTTTCCGGCCATCAGACTCTTTGCTCTGTGTATTTTCCCTGCTCCAGCCTTGCTTCTCTGGAGCTTCTGGACCACCCACAGCCCTGGCCACTGGATTCTGGGAAAACTGAGTGGATTACAGACAGTGTAATTACACTGGATTACAGACAGAGTGAGGGGTTATCCACAGTCTCTCGTGGACTTGCCTGGAAACTGTTGCTTGTAAGGATATTTCTATGAGAAAGTCAGTCCTGAGTTCCAAACATACTGAACAAGGAACTTTTAGAGCACCTATTGTTTAATGTGGGAACTGCCTAGAATTTAATATATTTACCGTGCAGTATTTTTTATTAAGTGGTTTTGTCCTAAAATTTTACCAAAATTGAAAGTCCATTTGCAAAAATATGTCTGTTCAAGCTAGTGATGACTGGAACTAAATTTTTCATCTTTGTATTGAAGATAAAACTTGTCCCAAGAAAGTAGTAGTTCTCTTTAGCATCCAAGGTTAATTGTCAGAGTTTTCTCTCCTGGGGCACTCTTAATTGTTTTATTACCACAGTGCCATGGTTTGCAGATGTGATGGGCTTGCGTTCCTCTGGCATTCTGCTCTGCTGCCCAACAGCTTTCTCACTATCACTGTTAATGAAATTGACATAAAAATGCTATATTCTAACGTGAAAACACCATGCACTGAGTATAAATGTCATTTATAAGTCTTAGGCCAGTGAAATGCAAGATGACTTTGTGTTTCTAGGCATTACATGAGAGGAGCATGACTTTTTAATGCGCATACTTTTAAGGCTGAGATGTCCATCAAAAGAAAAACATGTACAGTCCTTCAGAGATTAAAGATTAGAATTTTCTACTTAACCTTTCTTTTTTTTGAACCTTATTAAAGTCAGAACTTGAACATCTTTTTAAAACAAAAAATATATGAGACAGTTTTTTGAGGTAACAAAAATACAGGGTTGGGCAAAAGTAGGTTTGCAGTTGTGAGTATGTGAAACACAGTTTATTCTTACATTATTGTTTATTAATTATTATATTATTTTCCATACAAACAACTATAAAGCTACTTTTGCCCCTAGTATGTAGTAAAAATAAAAAATGTGACTAAGACTGCCACATGCTTACTGTTGACCTTGAGAATGTTAAGTGCCTGTTAACTCCTGGTGGCTAATTGGGCACAAATCTGTAAACAGAGTATAGTAATCATTGCTAGATAGGGGCTCCCCTGCTCTCTGCACTTCAGGGACAAGCTACACTGAGCTGCCAAGCCTCCCGAGTTGTGCTCCTACTGTCCAAATCTACCGATATAATGGATCCCTTAGGCTCATGAATCCACCAATGGGCTAAAGTCCTGCCCTGCTCAATCGGGGCTGCACAGCTATATATTTATTTACATCTTCACTGACCAATAAGCAGTTCCATTTGGATCAGTCAGGATGGTGCTCTTTGGTCTAATCAATTATCAAAGATTTGGAATCCTCATTTGCATTAGAACAGACCAATCAGGGGCTGGGGACTGGAACTCTTCTCTATACATGGCAGCTTCACCTGTGCCTCAGTGAAGCAACTTAGTTTCCATTGAACATTGCCTCTCCCTGGTTGGAGCTGCAACAATGGAGATGGGCTGTGGACATCAGTGGAGCTGAACAGTCACATTTGAGCTGTGACACTGGAGCTTCCTCATCGGGGCCACCTCGATGGAGCTGTTCCACAGCTAGGCTGTTTCATGATTGAGCTGTCTCACAGCTGTGCTATTCCAAAGCCAGAATGTATCGCAATTGAACTGTTTTTGCTGAACAAAGGCCGTCCCCCACTGCATGCCAAATTAGGGACTCCTGTTGGTGTTGAATTGGTAACAATCACCCTGGGTTGTCACTTTAGTGTAGTGTTAACCTCTGGAAAAGAAACAGGAGTTTTTGATTAGGTGGGACTACAAAAGAATTTTTTACTTATTTATAAGGTTTTATTTTTTAAAGGGAAAAAAGACTAAAGGAAAAATCAAGTGTATGGACTTTATTTAATCAATAATAATTGGGAAAAAGGATTACACAAAGCACTGTGTTTTTACCCCAAAAGCTACTTTGGCTTTTACTCATGAAGCGATTTAAGTAAGGGTATCAAGAACAGAGAATACAGACGGTTGTTCACCCAGTCACAAGGACCTAATCATCTTAATTTGACATGTGACTGGATTCTTGATTCACCCAGCACTGCCAGCAGCTTCCTATCTTTTTACAACCAGTTTCCAGTTTATTGCTGATATTTGTTTCCAGTTTATTGCAAATATTTACCATTTAAATGTTTCTTTTTATTAGTAAATTACTGTTCATTTGGAAATGTGTTATTTGGACTGCCCTGTTACAAAGCATATGGAGTAATGACCTCTTTTTTATCTAAATCACTGAAGATGCTTCTGAGTGTCAGCTGATAGGACATTTATCTGTATTTAGCAGATTGTCTCCACTGAGGGGAAATTTTTACCTGTATCAGTTAACAGCCTTCTTCCTTTCAGACTGTGTAAACAGTACTTCCTTGGCCTTAAATTACAGGAATGTTTTTATCTGATGATAGCACTAACATGAAAAATGTTTGCTAATGCTCTGAGAATTCAGTGTGGTCACATATATAATGCATGTTGCCTGAAGCCTATTGCATGAAACTTTTCTCCCCTTTTTTGAGTTTATCCAGAAACAGTGCATGGGGCATGTAGCATTTCATCTAACCATGCTATTTAATTGACTTGTTCTTTGACACGCAGTTTTCTTCACTCCCATGGTACTAAGGGCTCCATGGTATTGTTTCATAGAATGAGTTCATTGTACGATTCCATGGAAAACGGAGGCAGTTGCTAGAGAAGAAAATGTGAATTTGACTATGGTGTCTAGCGCATAGTCCTTGAGCCATTTTTGGTAGAGTCTCAGATGTTAGATTTTTCTCTTTTTTAAAAAGTACTTGATATGAAGTGGTAAAAAAAATCAATTGAATTATAATTTAGAAAGTAATTAAGGATTTTCCATACAGTTACCAGAAAGTATTCTCTCTTATTTTGATTATTATTTCTTTTTACTGCAGTGTGTTATTTTAAAGCCAATAGTTGTTAAGTGTAATTAATTTTTTCTGTTCATATTGGTGGATTCCTTTGGTTTTCATGTTCGTTTCTCAGAGCCATTGAATGCTCATTTCTTCTTTTAGAAGCTCTGCAGAAACTGCATCTGGGGAATTTACACTTAGGTGCATTTGGATGTGTTATGCCTGAGTGCCAAAATAGATTTGTATCTATTCAAGTAACTCAAAAAAAAAAAAAAAAGGGAACAGATAATTGTCTTGGGGAGTGGAGCTGAGGAGCATTTGATAAAATTTTAATTTGCTGAAATTCTGGTCTGAGTTGGTCAGAAGCAAATTAAAAAGAATTTTAGTGGAACTGCAAAGGAAAATAAATCTTCCAGGAGTTTAGCCAAGGCATCTAGGGAACAGAAGAAGCCTTTTACACATTACAAAAAGCCAGCAGATATCAGTGTCTAATCCCCCATTTAACTTACTCATGCTTGCCCATAAACACTTACTAGATTTTGTCCTCAAATGTGTGACCGCAGATCTGTCTCATACATGGGTGTTTCAGTAGATACTGTTCAATGTCAAAGCCCTAAGTATTCTTAAAGATTATTTCTACAGTCACTGGTTCTTAAAGTGTGTCTCTGATCAGCACTGTCAGCACTGCCCGGAAGGTTTTTGTGATGCTCATCTTAGACCTACTGAATCAGACCTACTGAATGGGGATGAAGCCTGGTGGTCAATTTTCTTTACAGGTGATTCTGATGCACATTCAAATACGAGAATAACTGACCAAAGGTAATTATGCTGAAGTCAGTTTCTTGGTGCCCTTGAGTTTGGGGCATAGACAACCTCCTGTCAATCTCTTTAACCCTTTCTTTTCTTGTTTGGTTCATCACATCTAGTTTTCATGATCTCTCTGCTCCTTTTTAAATTTCATTTGCAGCTTTATATCCCATAAAACAGCTTCCCAATGCGTCTCAGCATTGATTTCTTGGCATCTACCTGTTTGGGGTTTTCTGAGCTGCTTTAATCTGTA
The DNA here is from genome assembly GCF_014824575.4 of Sturnira hondurensis. Taxonomy (NCBI): domain Eukaryota; kingdom Metazoa; phylum Chordata; class Mammalia; order Chiroptera; family Phyllostomidae; genus Sturnira; species Sturnira hondurensis. The sequence continues at coordinate 6,074,533 of NW_028076505.1, read as the reverse complement.
TGTACATCTTTCTCCAGATTTGGGAAGTTTTCAGCCATTATTTATTTAAACTTTTCTCTGCACTATATATACTCTTTTTGTTCTGGGGCTTCAATTATATGACTGTTAAATATTAGTATTGTCTCGCAGGTCTCTGAGGCTCTGTTTACTTCTTTTTATTTTTTGGTTAACTTTTTTCCCCTTCACTTTTCAGTTTCCATAATTTTAGTTGATCTGTTTTTAAGTTCCCTGAGTCTCTTTCTCTGTTATCTCCATTCTTGTTTATTTTGCTTAATATAGTTTTTAGTTTACTAATATTTGATTCCTTATATCTTTTATTTCTTTGTTGAAATGTTTTTATCTTTCAAGAGTGTTCTCCTCTGTTTGAAAATTTTTATAATAGCTGATTTAAACCCTTTGTCAAATAACTCCATCTCTGATCTCAGCATTGACATGTTGAGTATTTTTTTCTTTGCCATATAAGTTGAAAGTTTCCCAGTTCTTTATATGCTGAGTAATGTTAGATTGCCTGGATGTTTTTGACATCATGTTTTAAGATTCTGGGTCTTTTTCAGATTTTATGGGAAATGTTGATTTGTTTGTTTGTTTTGTTTTGTTTTAGCAGGCAATTGACCTGGCTGGATTCAGACCATAAGTTAGAATCGGCCTCTGTGGGTTCTGAATCTAGTTGCAATGCCAGTTCAGTTTTCAAACACTTTGCAGCTATTCCAGTCTGTCCCATGCATGTACTATCTGGTGGCCAGTCTGGCCTTGAGCAGTGGCCTGCATCTTAGTTTAGTTTGCCACGTTGTCGTGTGCTGTTGAGTGTCAGATTCATGCCTGCAGAGTTGGGGGTGGCCCAGGAATTCATGAACGATTCTGTGAGGATGCTTTCCTAAACTTCCCCCTCTGTACCATCTTTCAGATGGGTCTTTGTTTTTCCATCATCTAGTTAGAAATACAGAGATTTGTGCTACTTCCGATGTTCTTCCTGCACTTGTGCCCATGTCCAGAGCTCAGCAGTGAAAGCACAGAGGGAGGAAAAAGCAACAGAGGTCTGCCCCACCCTCTTGGGGATCATAGCTTCTGTGATTAGAAAGGGATTTTTCCCTCCCTCACAATTGGAGACATCTGTGGGTCCCCTGCTGCTGCCACTGCCACTGTTGCTGCCAGAAGACCTTCTCCCTCCTCGATCCTGAACTCGAGAGCTTCTCCTGAAGTTCTCTCATGGCATCATCAGATGTCAACTTTTGGGCCTCCTTCTAGACCAAGACAAGGAATACTGGTGGGGGAAAAAAGCTAAAATCACCACATGTTCAGTGGTGCTTCAGATACTGGACTTCTTCAACACACCAGCAACTGTTTATTTTGAGGTCCCTCAAATCCCTGCTGCTTGAGTGACATTTGGTGGGAGAGACAGGGTCAAGTGTATTTATTTCATCTCATGCAGAACCAAAACTCCCATAAGGTGGCTTTAGACTGCTGGAAAAGGACTAATTTACCCAAAGGTGAATTCTGAGGTGAATGAATGTATTTGTCATAATGGTACATGTTGAAAAGTGTCTTAGATATGCTTCAACCAAACTGTGTAGTGGAGAAATGTCCAAAGACTGGGAAGCAGCCGAGGTGGGGAGCAGGAGCAATGGGAGACCAAGCCTGCTGAATCTTAGCAAGTGTGTGGGCTCGTGAATCCCAGACTGGTGGCCTGACTGTTCTGTGGAAGGTGTTCCTGTCCAGTGGATGGGTAATGCGGTAGCAGAGGTGAAGGACAGTGCAGTGTTTGGTAGCTCACTTGGAGGCTTGGAGATGAACAGGAATAAGAAAGGGGATGATGAAGGTAAGAGACTGTTGGAGCATAGGAAGAAGGGACACATTTTGGAAGAACTACTTTGGGAGCAAGAATAGAATATTGATAGCGAGGAGTGTGGGGAGGCTAGAAATGAACCTTTGAGATTGTTGCCAACAGAATAAGTAGTACTGTTGGTAACAAAGAAAATGGAGTAAAGAAAGTTACTAATAGCTTCAGCAGTTAGCGTAATGCCTCCCACTCAGTACCTTTGAATTTATTTTATTGTCTACTATCTGGTATCCCCTCTAACTACTTCAGACACTTTCTACGCTTTCCTTCAGAAGGATAAGACCTGTTCTTATATGCTTTTCTTTTGTATCTCCTCTGATGCTTCAAGAAGAAAAAAAATCAGCTTCCATTCACCTGCACTTACACACACACACATGTCTAAAAATTTCTTTGGGGATGTGACAGAAGCATCTTGAATTTTTATAAGGCTTCAAGTTCAACTGTTTTACACAATTGGACAAATAATTTTTGATGGGTTACTTGGCTGGAAACCTCAATAACAAAGACTGACAATCTCTTCTTTCTTTTCCAGGGTCCAATAATCTAATTTTGTGATTTTTACTATACCAAGATTAAATAGGCTTTAAGTGACTTATCTAAAGCAGGAAATTGTAAATTCATATTTGAATTACAAATATAGAAAAGTAAGAGACGGTCTATGTATCTGTTTGGTGAGATGTCACATGCATTTATGTCACTGGCCAGTGCGAGCTGGTGATCTGAGGCATGCTGTGATCCTGACGACACTGCCCTGGGTGCTGAGAGCCTATCTGGTCTGAGCCGGCCTTCAGCCCCAGCCATGTGTCCTGTTTGAACTCATTAGTATTCACAGGATTTCTTCCCTACCACCAACACTGTGGCCATCTTAATCTTCTCTATCACTGCCCAAAGCCAGTGATAGAGACAAATTATATAGTTTCTCCATGTGGAGAAAATTACTGTAATTTAGATGTCATAAATAATAAAGTCAGTGTCACAAGAGTTCAAGGCCCTAGAACATATTACTCAATGTGTTCTTAAGTACTGGCATTAATATATGAAATTAGCCTTTCTCTCTATCAGGTCCCAAAAATGGTGCCATCATCATAACTTGTTTTAATATAAATATTTTTAAGACATTTTAAATCAGAAGGAAAATATCACATAAAGCAAGTTTCTTTCTGTTTGAGTCGGGAAACAAAATAAGAACTTCACCCATCCTACCTTGCCCCAACCTCTTATTCAGCACCATTCCATAGAGTGATGTGCTCCCAGATAGGACTCTTTTTTTTTTTCTGGCTATAGTATCTAGTATGGAAATGTCTCTTTTCACTGAACATACTTTGGCAGTGTGATATATCTTGTCTGTGTGTGTGGGAATGGGGATGGGGGGTGGTGTTCTAAAGAAATGAAATTCAGCCTTGGCTGGTGTGGCTCAGTGGATTGAGTGCCAGTCTGTGAACCAAAGCATCACCAGTTCAATTCCAAGTCTAGGGCACATGCCTGGGTTGTAGGCCAGGTCCCCAGTAGGGGGCATGTGAGAGGCAATCACACATCCATGTTTCTCTCCCTATCTTTCTCCCTCCTTTACCCTCTCTAAAAGTGAACAAATAAAATCTTAAAAAGAAAAAGAAATTCAGAATGTGGAGCGCTGAAGCACAATATCAAAGGGCCCCATTTTTTGGCCTCTGTAGTCACACTGCATGGGACCATGCACTTTTGAGAATATAATTGTCTTTTATGTTTGTATTAATTGTAACTAAGAATGAAATATTCATACATCATCACCTCAGAAATATTCATGTGGCATTTATAATAGAAAAAAAGATTTGTGTAGTAGCAGAATTAGAACATCTCACCTAAATTTTGAAAAAGTAATTAATAATGATATTGATGATTATTATCACTCTACATCTTAAAAATCTCTAGATATGTTTAATATTTTTCAGTGTATCTGAAATATTAAAATAGAAAATCTCATGTGAAACCAGCTTTCAGTGGTTTCATTCACTGAGATTTAAATGAAGCTTTTTTTGTTGTTGTTAACAAGTGTCTTTGTCTACCCTTTTACAGTGTCATTTCCCCTTTTGAGACCATCTGGAATTTGTCTATTTTCCGGTATTTAACAGGCACTGAAGTACTCTCAGAGAAGCCATCATAAATTTCAAGAAGGTTTAAACATATTCTGAAAGTTACAAATTAACTGCATCACAAAAAGTCCATCTGCTTGTGATTAGTCACAATAACCTCAGATCAAGTTCATAGTTAAAGAGAATTTCAGATCTGGAAGGAACCTTATCCATTTTGATGACTAAACCAGGAGACTGAATTCTCTGGGGCTCAAGCAGTGACCCATCCTTCACAAGAGTTCAGGCAAGACTCATGCTCTGGGTCACACAGAAACTTTGCATCAGTCATTCTCATTCATTCATTCATTTATGTTCTTTCGGCTCTCATATTTCTTTTTAAAATATACTCATGAGTCTCCTTTTATGAAAAACACAGAGCACTGTCCCTATCCAGCTACAAACTCTGTCTTTTTCTTTATGCATAGATTTCTTGAACCAGTCGTCTGCCTGCACTCAGATACTTAGCTCTCAGTCACTCTGCAGCCCCTTCAATTTGGCCTCTGACCGTGCTCAGAATGCTCTCTCTGAGGCCACTCATGACCTCCCTGCCACCACACCTGATGGCCTTTTTCAATTCTTGTATCTTGACTGACCTCTCTGAAGCATTCTGTGTCCTTGACCTTTCCTTCCCTTGGCTTTGAGGTTTTCCTTCTCCCTTTCTGATGCCCCGTCCTCTGTTTTCTTTGAAGAATCATCCTCCTCTAGTTGGCCATTAAAAGTCAGCATTCAAGGTGACTTCTCCACACCTGTGGCTTCATTTATTAGAGATGACTCTCAAATATATAGAGAGTGATACACATACAGATAATGTGTACATGTATATGATACTTATATATGTATATATACACACAGATATTAAATAGATATATGTGTATGTGTCTGTGTTATATGTACATATGTAAGTAGGTGGTAACTAGGTTGGTAGACAGATCGAGACTAAGTCAGTAGGGAGGTTGGTAGATAGACAGATAGATAGATTGATAGGTATCCTAGGCATTTCTTCTGGAGCTTCAGATCTATATTTCTGCCTGCCAAAGGCTTTTCAGATTCATCATGTCTAAAACCAAAGTCATGGTGTTTCCTTTAACCCAATCTTAGCTCTTTTCTAGGGTTGTCAGTCTGTGTGAACAACTTACCACCCAACTAATTATGACAGGCCAAACCCCGTGAGCCTTCCTTACCCCCCTGTTGCTGCATCTAGCCCATCATTAGTCCTGTTGATCCGTATTTCCTAAACACCTGCCTGGTTTGTTTAGCTCCCTTCTTCATCCCTCCTCCCCAGTCGTGAGCTGCCATCGTCTTCGACCTGCACTGTTACAGTGGCCTCCTACCTCGTTCATCCACATCTGCTTGTGCTGCCTTTGATTAATTCTTCAACCAGTGGAAAGAAGGATCTTTCTGAAACTCAAATCTAATAATGCTGCTGCACAGAGCCCTTCAGTGTCTTCCCATTGCACCTATAGCACGGCAGGATGCTTGCTCTATCCTGAAAGGTTCTCTGTCTTCTGCTCCCTCTCTCTCAAGCCTTATGTTGTTCAGTGCTCTCCCTTGCTCCCTCTGCGAGACATACAGCTGTCTTCCATCACTCATCATCATCATCATCATCATCATCATTTTTTCATTTCCCCATCCCCTGCTGATGTGCAGAGCTTGTCTTAAGCACCAGCTCCCTAAGGGCATCCTTTCCTAACCTCTCCTGCAATCAACCCCCTTCTAATGCACTCTAGGAACAGAGGGCAGGGTAAGCTCTCCTTCAGTTGCAGCTTTGCATTTATTTGTGAAATTACTTGATTATTTACTTCTTTCTCCTACATGTTTATAAGCTTTATAAGCTTCATAAGGGCAAAGAAGATGCCTGACTTGTTCACCTCTGTATCCCAGTGCTTATCACAATGATTAGCATATGGTAAGTGCTCATTAAGTGTTTGTTGAATGAATGAATGAATATAACGGCAGCATCATGTCCAAGTGAAGCAAATTTGTAAAGTCAGTAGGTTTGTTGAGTAAAGGGGTACAGTAGAGAAAACAGAAGAACAGACATAACAGAGCCCCTTTTATGCGCCAGGTAGTTTACACACATTTAGATGGAAACAGGAATGGTCATGGGTGGTTTTGTTTTCTTTTATAGTTCCTTAAAGGGGTTTATACATGAATGACCCAGGTGGCAATATTATCTTCAGTGATTTCATGTGATATGAAATATGTCTGTGAAATACTATTCTATTTTTTCCATTAACATATTTCAGCAATTTTCAACCTGCATGGCTGGGCATGTGATTTAAGGAAAAAACAAGATTTGGATTAGAGGTGATTAACACCTCAAATGCCATTGCCTTCTAAGGTCACTTGAAGACATTATTTTAAAGTGTCACTTAAGACACTTTAAGACACATGTTAAATATCTGTACTTGTATACGCTAGACACGGCTGCTTGCTTTTGACTTTGTGTGTAGCCTGTGGTTCTGAGTCCTAGTCATAAAAGGTACAGGAAATACCTTTCTTAATTATGGTAATGGTGCTTTCCCATAATTTGAAAGTACACAAATGCAATTTTGTATGAGGGAATAAGCAGATTGTAGAGTGGACAATATCCACTGCTGCCCTTCTGAGTCTCCTAAAACGGTGCTTCCCCGTGTGTGTTGACTCTGTTTACACTGAACGTTAGCCACCACCAGAGCCAACCCTTCACTGGTCCCTTCGTTATGATCTAAGCCTGTTAGACTTTAACCACATTGAATTTGAAACATCTTTGAGAATCAGAGGTATGTAGAAGGGTAGGCAGATGCACTGGTGTGAAACTCCAGGATGCTGCCTGGGAGCGTGCTCCCACCTGTAGGCGAGAGGTGGGTGACTGTGCCCCACCAGAGGAGCACACTCTGTCCAAAGGAAGCAACCGTCCAGCCTGGGGAGTTTGGCCAAGGGGCATCACAGATCTACTGACACTGTATCGTGTTGTAGACCGCTCTGCCTGGTTCTAGGAATTGTATCTCAACCCCTTGTGGCTAACGGTGAGGGACAACCGTTGGGGTGCCAGCCGCAGGAGACAAAGCCTGTCTCTGGTAGCAAATGCTGCCTCAGTTTCCTCTCCCTGCCCCCAAAGCATGGTTGGAAGTCAATGATGGGTAAGACCTCTCACAGCAGGGGGCAACCTAAGCCAGACTCTATCACTTGGGAGGCCTTCATGGAAGGATTCAGGGGGGCTGTGACAGGGAGCAATGGATTCTCGGCTCGCTCCACCCCCCTGCCCCCCGCCCCCGCCCCCCGCCTGCTTTGACATAGCCCAAGTCCCCATGTTCTCTAGGAGAAGTGCTTCCTGGCTCTAATCCCCTTAAGCCTGAATACCTGATGGGAAGGGGTGCAGCTCCTTGCCTTGCTAGAGCGTGTCCTGGGGAAAAGTCTGGCATCACAAAGACTTCCTGATAAACCTGTGAAATCTGCTCTGCTAAGAGTACTTTCATTTATATGTTAAGGGTTTGAGCAGGAAACCTTAAAACTCTGTTCCTGACAGACTGAGACTCATGCTAAGCCCTCAGATTTCTTTGAAATGTTATCTACTGTTTGATCCTTGCCGCCCTGTATTCCTGTGTATTACAACCCAATAAAAGGCCCTGGAGGAGGGGGCTTGAGGCCTTTTTCTCTTTGGAGAAAGTGGCTGCTGCTGGTCTTTGTTTCCCCTGAGAAACTGGCCACTGCTCACTTCTCCTCCCCAAGCAGATCACTTCATGTCTCGGTCATATTTACTCTCATCTGTGGCACCTGGGGGGACTTGCGAGGAAAGTTGCCACCACAGTATCTTCCAATTTTTGAAGAGGATCCAGAAAGAAACTTAGACTTTTATGTGAAAACTGTGGGTTTTTAACTGCTGCCAACAAATTATTTAAAACATTGCACATAAAACATAAAGCCACACCTGTGAGCTGCATCTTTGTTCTGGCCACCCATTTCTGACCTCTGGTGCAGATTCTTCATCCCGACTCTCCAGATCCTCACAGGCCATTTCTCTGTCATCTGTCTAATATGGATTTTTTGTCGCTGTTTCTGCTGTCCAGCATTTTAGGTGGACTTTGCTCTCTCCCCTCTCCAGACGTAGCAGGCCTATTCTCCTAAGTCTTAGCCCTTCCCTGTGGTTACCCCAAATTGGAACACCTCTTTTGCCCTCTAGCCCTCCAGGGAGACCCAGATTAGAGGTTCCTGGGTGCAAAAGTCTGCCCCACTTACTGCAGCCTGGACTTGTCACATAGATGCTGGACACCTCATCACATGACATCCTTCATGGTTGACTTCTAGTGGGTGTGTCTTATCTTCACAAATCAGTTGCATTTTTTTTCTGGGCAAAGAATGAACATGGGGGTTATTCTGAGGTCTGGTAGACTTGCAGGTGTTGATAGGACCAGATAAGATAGTGAATCTCTTCTGGAACATCATTTCCCTTAGATGCCTCCAGTGATAGGTAGCTCACTGCCTTCCCTGGCTCCTTTGCCAACTTCAGACAGCTCCGACCTTTGAAAGTGTTTGGTTAATCATTTTGATATTTGCTGCCCAGGCACAGTGATTTTGTTACTCTTGGGCATTTACATTGACTTCTTTTACCCCGTGTGCAGTCATTTTCTGAATAAGCAGGACCCTGACCAACCAAAAGGGATTTTCTTGTGTGTGTCTAATTTGACCATCTCAGTTTTAACAGGATTTAACAAGAAGCAGTGTTTTTGCATCGAAATAGACACTATATGTACACAATTTCTTTTCTGTCAAATTATGAGTGAGATTTTAATAATAGTTACCAGTACTTTGTCATGTTTTCACTTGAAAGCACTTTCCTTTTAGATTCTTGCTTTTACTGGCATTAATAAATATTTCCTGTATTTGTGACCATGTGTTTTGCTTGGTATTAGATATCTTTGAAGAACTAATGTCCTTTTTTTCTCAACTATCAAAAATATAATTATCTACATATTAAGTTTTAAATCTTATATCTTAATGCTTGGGTCCATTACTTCTACCTTGGGTAACATGAGCATTGTGATACTTGACTATAAAAATAAAAGTATTTGCACATTTAAAAGTGGCTTATGAAAGCAGACTTATGGGACTGAATCTTTCCCTTATTATTATTGTTTTATAGTACACTGGAGATTGCATTTCAACTATAAAATTCCATGTTATGATGTTACCAGCTGACCAGTGTGCGTACTGTAAACTCATTACTGTTTTTATGTGCTCTTAGGTGCCGTGATACTCTTAGGAAGAACCAATATGTTTCGTTTTAACCATCCGAAGGAGGCTGCCAAGCTCAGGGAGAAGAGGAAGGTGAGCTGCGTGCAGTCACCAGGAGGCAGCCCTGATCTGGGTGGGGCTGTGGCCGGGGGTAGCTCCACTCTGGCCCCAAAAGTTTGATTTTCTGGAGTACAGAACCACAAAAGTTCTGTAGCCAGGATTGATTGTGGGGCATTTGTTTCATAGCACATTATTGGCCAATGAAGTGGGAGGGTAAACAAGTAAAGTTCAGAGCAGAAGGAGACCAGCTTCTTCTAGACCCCTCTCTTCAAATTTTTGCCCTCACAGGTGTTGGGGGGTCACATGCATTAAGGGGAGAGTGACTTCCACTTATAAGCATCTTTTAAGAGTTAACCTATTATCAGAATCACTTTTGTTCAAAAGTTTGCTCACTTTTTATTTGTTTATTTGCTTGTTTCTTGGGGTGCGAAGCAGAAAGCGAGCTTAGGACAATTGGGAGAGGCTTCATCTTGGTTGGGTAGGGACATCCGGAGGGCGCTGGATGGGGGAGGTGGGTGGAGGGCCAGAGAGACAGGAGAAGGAATAAGAAGGAGAGACATCTGTCTAGAGACATTGTGCTGTCCTTAGACCGAGGAAGATAATGAAGACTGCAGCTAGCATTTCTGTGATCGAGGCACTGCAGGGAACTTCCACATATTTTCTACTTTATCTGTGCAGCAGCTATTACTGGCTCCATTTCACAGATGATCGAGATGAGAAACTGAGACAAACTTGTTCCGTAGCCAGTGAGTGGGGTGTCAGGGTGATAACCCTGACCTGCCAACCTGGATGTGTTTGCCCTTCACCTCCGAGTTATGTAGCCCCACATTTAGCATACTTGTAAGGACTGCCTAAGGTTGCCAGTACTGTAGATGGGAAACAAGAAAACTGAAAACCTCAGCTTTCTCCCTCAGGCCAGTGAAGCCTCTAGCCCGGGGTCTCCCTGGAGGGTCCATTTTGATACACAGTTGCAGAAAATGTTTGCTAATAGCTTTCCATGGAAGCAAAACAGGTCAGCTCTTGTTTTTTGGTCTCCCTTCCCTGCCCATCTCCATCACTCAGTATGTATACCTGAACATCGCTGATGACGGGACAGTGCTCTTGCCAGGGAATGAGGGTGACTGAGATGTCAGGACCTCTTCCCTCAACCTGAATGCAGCATGGTCAGGGAGACCATTAGGGTGTGGAGCTACTGGCTGGTTTTCCCAGTTCAAGCGAGCCAGGGCCCTCCGGTCTTTAGCTGAGGGCTTAAGGTCGAGACTGCCCTTGATTTGCCTTCCTTAGAAAGGCCAGCTGAGAAGTGCATGAGAAGTGTCTGTGCCTCACTCTGTCTCACTCATTGAGAGCATTGAGTCCACAGCACTCACACCACCTGCTAAGGTAACCGTGTTGCCCTGTGTCTGCTCCTAGAGTGGCCTTCTGTCCTCCTTCAGCTTGTCTATGACTGACCTCTCGAAGTCCTGTGAGAACCTCTCCGCCGTCATGTTATACAACCCAGGGTGAGTGAACAGCAGCTTCTCCTGCCCCGTGGGCATCACTGTGGTGATGTGTATTGTGTCACTCCATTGAAGTCACTGGATAAGAGAAACCCTTTTGCAATCAGATCAGCCACAGTCGTTTTCCAGGTTCTTTTCTAGCTCTGGCTGTAGGTGTGCATAATTTTACTTACAATTACAAAATAAATAAGATTACATATTTTGATTTTTTTTTGCTAAGCAGCAGAATAAGCATTACTAAGAGTTTTTAAAAGACTCGCTGTTATTTCCATAGCTGATGTTTGAGAGCTGGCACTCTGATTACTCAGTGTACAGTCTCTCTTTGGCTGAGGCCCTTTCTTCTCATGCTGCAAATTTATTGTAATAACAGTGACAGCTTTGGTTCTGTGGGCATAGCACAGCACAGGGAATTATGTTCACAAATCCCAAGGACCGGGGGCCTCTGAGGACACCAGCAATAGTGTTTCAGCGGACTTCATGGCTGGGTGACCTTGGGTAAGCAGCGTACCTTACTCAGGTAAGCTTGATGGTGTCATCAGTGAAATGGTGATAAAAATGAAAATATTTTAAAACGAGGAACTGAAGGAAAGGTCTTTAGGAGCCTTTCCAGTTTCGTGAGTTTCTGTACATTTATGTTTCTATAAGGAAAATATGTAAAACAATGAAGGTAAATCTAATAGCTAAATGGGATAAAACTGACATCATCTTCTAGAGCTATCTTTTATTTAGTAGTTACTATATGTCAAGCACTGTGCTAAGCACCTCACTTCCAGTTCTTAATTCTGAGGACTCTTATCCCCATTTCACAGAGAAAGAATTTATATCGCTTTGCTTGCCCGCAGTTTCACGGTTGGTGCTCTGGTATCGGAAGTCCAGGTCTTTCTGATTTCTAGCCCAGGCTCTGACCGTGGGGCTGATTGAGACCTGTGGCCCCTGTCTCAGCTCCTCACAAACACTGGGCGCAATGGCATGCCCTCCTTCAGCTCAAGTCAGTACTCTGATTCATGGAAAGCAGACAGGCCTATAAGGAATTTCTTTATTGTCATAGGAGTTTAAACCTGAGAGGGGCCTTTGACCATATCTCTAGATTTCTTATGTTACTGGTGAGCTGAAGCTCATCTTGCTTGAGTTAAAAAAACAAAAAGCCAAACACCAGGGTTGCTGCAGGCTCCTGGGTCTCTCTCTCCTTCCGGTCCTTCTGAAAGTAAAAAAGCAAGCCGTTGAGTCCCCTGTGTCAGTTGAGGAGAGCTGTGCTTATTAAAATAAGTCTGTCTTGAAATAAGCCATATTTTAAAATCCCCTCAGAGCAGTGTTTACTGTTACTTTGGAAGGCATGTTTTGTTGTAAGTCTTTAATTCCTTGCAGTAGTTTTAGCAACTGCCTGTTAGACTGACTGAGTTGGATTGTAACTGTGCAAACTGGAGCTTGGCCACTTGGTGCCTTGAGCTTACATGACTTAATGGTTTGTGTTAAGGGAAACAGTTTTTTATTAACAGGCTTCCAACCTTGGGGGGTGGCTGAAAGTACTTCTGCTCAGAGCCGTCCTTTCCCATGAAACCCAGAACTTCCCTTGCTCCCCCAAAAGCTATAAGCCAAAACCATAACTCCGAAGTTATCTGTCCATCAGCAGTCACGAAAACCGATCTCCATCCTCTCCGAATGTGCACTTGTGGGTCTCAGAATCACCATCCTCTCACAGCAGCTCGTGCCTTCAGGATCCAGGTGCACTGCTCTCATCCTCATGTAGCAGTTCAGGAAACCATGTGCCATGGTACACTGTCCCAGATGCTGGAGCCCAGGGAGGCACATGTCCCAGCGTGGGACCCTGCCTCCGGGAGTGGGCTTCCATGCTCTGTGGGATCTGAGTCCCTGGTGGCTCCTGCTTCTGGTCCCATGAGCACTCTCATCCACACAGGGAGCAGGGCCAGAGGCCCAGAATGTCCAAATGCCAGAAACCCAGAAGGAGAGAGCTTACACCAAGCTCTCAAGTCCTGTACCTAGAGTCCCTATACCAAGAGTGACTTCTCCATACGTCCTTCAGAGAAACAGGAGTCTGCAGCTCAGCATTTCCAGTCAGAGCTCAGCTCCAGACATCTCTTGCATCTGTGCTTGGCCAGGCAGGCCCCCACAGCTCCGTGAGCCCTGCTGCCGTCTTCTGTAGACAGGCGTCCAGGCATCCAGGCAGACAGACCTCAGGGCTGACTCACTGCAGACCTCTCAGCAAACCTCTGACTGCAAGTCTGACTCTGACTTTCTGACCTACTCCTGTCCTGATTTAAATACTTGGCTCAGAACTTCCTTTGTGACCCTTCCCATGGTGTGTTAGTGCCTGCCACAGTGTCTTTCACACTCTTTTGGCTGCCGTCTTTAGTTGGGGCAAGAGTTCCTAGTGATGCACAGGCATCTGGGGAGGGTGTCCACCCCTGGCTGTGTCATGAGTCACTGCACGTTCTCACAGTCACATACATGATTTTCCCTGGGCACCAGCCTTCTTCCCTTCAGGAAGACACAACTTTAATTTGCCTTTGTTGTACAGTGTATCTTAAATGCTGTGCCTTCCTCTCTTCCCTGCAACTAATCCTACCTGTAGTCAGGATTGTGGGGGAGTTCCCTATTATCAGGGGACCCACACACTGCACTCCATGCACAACATATAAAGTGAGAATCATTTATGTGCTCACTTTGTTTAACTTTAATATAATGTGCAGGTCTTCGGTTTGATTTCAGTTTACATAGTATCATCCATCTGTTGATACTTTGGGCCAATTTAATTGTGCTGGGATATGAAGAGTGCTCGCTTCGAGTCATCTTCTGGTCCAGGACCCAGTTCCGATCTTGGAATCTAGCTGTCTGTTTTATCATTAAGGGTGGTACCTTTTACTTCGAAACCGTTTGGGAATGTTATGTGGCTGCTCAGGGCCTTTGAAACCCAGAAGACTGCAGTTAGCCTATCCCTCTGAGACACAGGGTCACCAAGTGTGGGCCCCTGTTTCCCTTGCATTTAAACATGGGACCTCACCCTTCCTTTTTCCTCTTAACACTGGAGAATATGTAGTCCTCTGAAAAGCAGTGCCATTTTTGTTGTTGTTTGCTGTTTTTATGTAAAAATAGGTTTTCTCGGTGTTCATAAAATACAGGTCAGAGTGTACTCATTTTCATCCTCAGAACTTTTCAGTGACTCTCCGTGGTCTAAAAGACACAATCCCAGCCCTTCACCATGTCACTCGGGCTCCCCGCCTGCTTTCCCCTTCTCAGCGCATCGCTCCCTGCATCCTGGGCTGTGCTCATCACTCAGACTCACCAGGAAGAGCCGTGCCTTTGGGGCTTGTCCTCTGCCAGTTTCCGAGCCTGGAATGCACTTTAAGATGCACCCGCTTGTCCTATAAAGCTGAGTGTAAACCAGCTCCCCTCTGAAAGCTCTTTCCAGCTTTTATCTCCCAATTTAAAAATGTGTCCCTTCCTCAGGCTACATTGCTCTATTTCTGTCGTCTTTATTTTGTTCTCTGTAAGGGACACTCATCTATCAATCAGCAAGTTCTTTCATAGCACCTCCTGTGAAGCAGGCAGGTTCTAGCACTGGGGCACTATATGGAGCAACACCACAGAGGTGAGTTTACAGCTAGCTGGAGGAGAGAAGCAATTACAGGTAATTTACAAATAAATACCTATTTACAGAAGGTATTTATTTGTAAATTACCTGTAATTGTCAGAGGGGAGGGGGGAGGGGACAGTGGGAAGAAGGGTTTTCAGGAACTACTGTAAAGGACACATGGACAAAACCAAGGGGAGGGGGGAGGTGAGCAGGGCAGGGAATATGAAACAGAAAACTGTACTTGAATAAGAANCAGTGGGAAGAAGGGTTTTCAGGAACTACTGTAAAGGACACATGGACAAAACCAAGGGGGGGGGGAGGTGAGCAGGGCAGGGAATATGAAACAGAAAACTGTACTTGAATAAGAAGCAAGGGAAGGAGGTGGCTTTGGAGGGGGTGGGGAGAAAATACAGACAACTGTATTTAAACAACAATAAAATAATAAAAAAACATACAGAAAGTGACAATGAAATTAACATAAAGTATCTGGGGCGGTATTTGATGGAATGATTAGGGAAGGCTTCCCATGGTGGGGATATTTAATCTAAGACTTGAGTGTAGAGAAGGTGGCACTCCTGCAACAGAAAGGGGGAGAGAGCATAGTATTTCAGGCAGAAAACAAAGCAAGCACAATGGCTTCAAAATGGGAAGCTGAACGAGGGCCAGAGTAGGGGGAATAGTAAGCACAAAGAAGAGCGGTTGGGGGTGGGTCTAGACAGCTAGGGCAGGGCCTGGTGGGCCACTGGAAGGAGCTGCCTCTTGTAAGAGTGCAGGGAAGCATCTGAGCGCCTTAAGACGGAGAGTAACTTGAAGATGTGCATACTGCAGGTAGGGTGAATGTCCTTTGGAGAAAGTAGCACAGACACAAGATACGATTTAGATAGCAATATCCTTAGTCCAAGAGTGCCTTGGATCTGGGTGGTAGCCATAGACAGGGAGTATCCTGTAATCTAGGGTGATGTCCAGGTTTTTGGTTTAAACAACTTAGTATATGGTGTGTCCCTATCTGCGATGTGGGGCGCAGGGAGGACCAGCTTGGGCTGGCTCCTGGGCAAGAGTTTGGCTTATGTGTCTTGCCTATTAGATTGGAAGCTTTTTCACGGTCAAAGGCCTGACTTATTAATTTATGTATCTTAAAGTATCATTCACTAAATATGCTTAGTAAATGTTTAGCAAACAGGTTAAGAATGAAATTTTAATGAGATACGTGGGTCTTTTTTGGAAAGGGGTTTTGCTAATTTATTTGAGTATCAATATTCCAAATATTAGAAAATGGTATCTTGTACAAAGGAATACATTCTTGTGGCATGGGTCAATTCCCAAATTACACTTGCTGCAGTTTTTGAATAACTTTAAGATCATGTTCAGAATCCTCAAGCAAAAGATAGGAAGAGGGCCTCATAACAGAATGAGGAATTAGACCAAGGCAGTCAGAGAATTCAAGTGAGGAACAGTCCATTTTAGACTGCATTACAGTTGGCTAAGGAGATGGTTCTAGAGGCATTTGATGACACCATTATGCCTCCTGTTCACCTGGCTTCAGTTAACAGACATATTTTGTCTCTGCCACCCCTGCAATACTCATTTGTAAAAATTCAGATGAAAATTACTTTATACTTCATCTCCCTGACATCATACTCCCATCAACTTGCCACCTGCTGCAGAGAATGATAGCCCATGAATTAAAACATAATTGGAGAAAAATTTTCTACTCTGATGTATAGGAAGCAGATACCTTGAGAAGTTGACTGCCTCAGCAACGTGGCAGATAGAAGCAGAAAGAAAGCTATAGCGATGCCCTTTGTACTTTTTTTGATGTTACAGGTATAAATACCCTCAGCCTCAATTAAGCACCATGCAGTAAGACTGAAAGAACGATGAGAGAACTATGGACCCTGACGAAATACTTGTTATTTAAATCTGGATAATCTGCTTAGACACAAGAGCACGCTAGTTTCTCAAGATGGAAAACTCAGACTGAGGTGCTTTAACAATTCAGTGCACATTTTGAGAGTCTGCTGTGTGTGGAGAATCTGGGTGTCAAGTGCGCTGTTCTCTGCCTAGGAGAACTGACGCGCAGGAGATCCCATTTAGAGAGAGAAGGCAAGCCTAGTTCACAGGAACCCACTTTTCCTTGAACCTTAGGGAAACCAGGCATTTTTGCTCTCTTAACATCTCCCCCTGTTTCCTCCTTCTTGGCTCACTCACAGTGCCGTAGCAACACATGGCCTGCAGTAAATAGCCAGAGTCCATGTCAGGAAAAGGGTGCTCTGGAGGGGATTGTAGGGATTATAAGGAACCTTCCTCTTGGAAGCCTCTGGTCTGTAGCTTTCTTCTCTGCAGCTAGGCCATGAAGATTTTAGAAACCTGTAATAATGACAAAGCCAAGAAGAATATTAACCAAAGAATTGGTTCTGGTCACTTACCCCTGAGGAGCCCCAACTTACTTGCTTCAGCTCTGCTTGAAAATTCTATGCAAGGTTCACAAATACACTGGATTCTGGGCCCTGTGGTGTTTGCAAGGAGGACCAGCGGGCTGAAGAGAAGATAGTCTGGGAGAAGAATCTTTTGTAAGCAAGCAGAATGCGTGCCAGACAGCGGGGGTCATGCCGAGGGCTAGGAAGAGATAAGAGGAATCTGCAGATTAAGGCCTGGCCTGTGAGCACACTGAAAGCCAAGCATGGGTGTCTGCAGTTTGCTTTTGATAAACAGACGGAGCTATTCTTTGGGGACATACACTCAGGGGTTTGGGCAGGATTAAAAGTAAGAAAGATTTCCGGTCAAGTTCCATAGATACCTTCTTGGTACATGTATGTGTTACAGTTTTTATAAGTTTTGGTTAGCATGTTCAGAATTTGTGATTATGATTTAAATGTATGGCCACAAATACAATAGAGAATTACTTTCTATGTACTCATAACTTATTTGCTTTTTGAAAATGTGTGGTATAAAAATGTACCAATATAACTATTTTTAAAAGCAAAAGATTTATTAAAATAAAATAAAGAAGTTAATATACAAAAGAATAAAGTTGATAATTTAAAAGGCTTAAAATTAATGTTTTGTTTCATTTATTTTTTCTTTTTCTTTTTTTTAATGTTATTCAGGTACACTTCTCTCCATTTTCCCACCACCACTTTCCCCCACCCCACCCACCTTCACCTCCCACCCTCAGTCCCACCCCCCTTTGGTTTTGTCCATGGGCCCTTTATACATGTTCCTTGATGACCCTTTCCAAAATAACTATTTTTAGGTATGTAGTTTAGTAGTGTTAAGTGCATTCACATTGTTGTACAACTAATCTTCAGAGCTCTTTTCACCTTATAAAACTGAAACTCTATACCTGTGAAATACTAACTTCCTTCACCTGATCCCTGGCCCTCCCTATTACACTTTCTATTTCAGGAATTTGACTACTTTAGGTACCCCATGTAAATGTAAAAATAGACAGTATTTGTCCTTTTGTGACTAGCTTATTTTACTCAGCATAATGTCTTCAAAGTTCATTCATGTTGTAGCGTATATCAAAACTTCCCTCTCCTTTATTAAGGCTGAGTAATATTTCATCATATGTCTACACCAAATTTTGTTTATCCATTCATCTGTCAATGGACACTGGGTTGCTTCTATGTACCATATGGGTGTTGTGAATAATGCTGCTATGAACATAGGTGTACAAATATTGTTTGCGTCCCTGGATTCAATTTGTTGAGTGTATACTCAGAAGTGGCAGTGTTGGATCATTTGATAACTGTGTTTTTAATTTTTTGAGAAGCCGCCGTAGTGTTTCCCTAGCAGCTGTGCCGTTTGTCATTCCCTCCGGCAGTGAACACTGGCTCCGTAGAACACTGGTTCTGTATCCGAGCCAACTCTTGTTTTGTGTTACTTTGTTGAAATGATAGTAGCCATCCTAATGGGTTTGAGGTGACATCTTATTGTGCTTCATCCTCATTTTTTTTCTTCCATTTCTTCATGAATGTCCAATTGAGAAAATAGTGTTTGGAAATGCAGGAAGAAAAAAAAAAGAGAGGGAGGGAGGGAGGACATAAGTCTCAAAATTTAGTTTCTCTAGTAAATGTGGTAAACAAATAACATAAATCTAACATGAATCAGTTGCCTAATGACGTTTCTCATGCCCTGCCAAGTTCAGTTAAACCAGCTCATTCACATGTATCTCAANTGTCGTTCCCTCCGGCAGTGAACACTGGCTCCGTAGAACACTGGTTCTGTATCCGAGCCAACTCTTGTTTTGTGTTACTTTGTCGAAATGATAGTAGCCATCCTAATGGGTTTGAGGTGACATCTTATTGTGCTTCACCTTCATTTTTTTTCTTCCATTTCTTCATGAATGTCCAATTGAGAAAATAGTGTTTGGAAATGCAGGAAGAAAAAAAAGAGAGGGAGGGAGGGAGGACATAAGTCTCAAAATTTAGTTTCTGTAGTAAATGTGGTAAACAAATAACATAAATCTAACATGAATCAGTTGCCTAATGACGTTTCTCATGCCCTGCCAAGTTCGGTTAAACCAGCTCATTCACATGTATCTCAACATTTAATTGATGGTCGGAATCCAAGAACTGTTTCTTGTCAAGGAAAGATGTGGTCATCCTTGTACTGAGAGGATCACTCTGGTGACTGAGTAACAAGGGCCTTGAGGAAGCAACGGGAAAGGCTTGAACTGAAGTAGCAGTTGGAGGAACCTAGAAGATGGCAGTGCTCAGAACAGGTGTTCTATTTTCTGGCTTAAATAATCGGGGGTTGCATACTACTCAGCTGAGACACAAGTATGGGTATAGGAGAAGGAAGGGTAGGTTGTCAGGAGGCACAGAGCATAGTGAGTACAACCTTAAAAAACCTGACTCCAGGTGAACTTTCTCCGGTGTGGGACTGTGTGTTTGAGAACTCTTGTCAGCCACCACAGGCCCCGTGGGAACGGCTGGGGCCTGTGTGGCCTGTCAAAAGCACAGGATGTAGTTGGTTCCCCGTTGACTCAAACAGATGTTCACAAATTCTGTCACTTTTTTCTCATCCATTCACTGTGGCTTGAGGGCCCATCTCTGTCCAGCCCTGTGCTGGTGCTCCAGTGAGACAGACAGGGCCTGAGTCAGCTCAGAGCAGGATTTAGTTCACAGGGAAGACATTTGTAAAGCTTGTCAGAAATCAGCATGCCAGTAGCATTGTTATTCCATTACAGTTGTCCCAGTTTTTTCCCTTTTGCCCTCTTTTCTCCATCCTTCCCCGGTGCTCCCAGTCAATCCTCTCAACATTGTCCACGGCTCATTCATGCGTGTTCTTTGACTGGTCCCTTCCCCTTCTTTCCACCATTAGCCCCTCTCCCCACCCCTCTGGTCACTGTCAGTCTGTTCTGTGTTTCCATGCATGGAACTGGTTCTATTACATGGAACATTGTCTTAGCACATGACAAACTTGGTTTACTATGAGGTGTTTTTAACATAGGGAAAGCTGCATCTCATCGTAGTTTGTCCTTTGACAGAGCACCCACTATCCGTCCATCCTGTGGTCAGCAGGTGGCTGGCCTTGGTGAAAAGTGTAGGGCGTGTTGTCCCTTGACCTATCTTTGCCATGTCATCGCTCTAGGACCAGTTTTAACAAACAGGAATGAAAGAAAAAATTGATGAGGCACCTCCTACTCAGACTTGTTTCAGAGTTTTCTTCTGCTGCCTTTAATACTCTCCCCTATCAGGCAACTAGCTTTTAGCCTTCTTAATTATTGCAAAGTATTTGTTTAGTGCAAAGTATTTGTTTAATAAATGGTAGCAGCACCTTTCTTTAAAAAAATTAAACCCTTATGACTACTCTTCTCGAAAGATACTGGATTCTTCTTGAATTTCAACAGCTGCTTTCCTTTCTTGCCCCAGATTCTTGAGCACCAGCCTGCTTTCCAGTCTTTTAATAGAAAATCATTGCCCACTCTATCTCTTAGGAATTTTTTCCCCCTCACATTGGCTCTCCACAGGGACTCTTCTCCCCCTGTTGCTGTCCCCATTCCCCTCCCCTCAAAGCAAATCCATAGGTCCTTTGTACTTTTAGAACTTTGCTGTGTATTTCTGTGGAAGAACATGCAAGGAAGAAGGTTTTTTCCTTTAAGTGGCCAATGTGCTACACAGCAAAGGAAATCATAAACAAAATGAGAAGGCAGCCTGTGGAATGGGATATAAAATATTTGCAAATAATTTACTACAAAAGGGGGTTAATATCCAAAATTTATAAAGAACTCGAAGTCAATATAAAAATTTCTATTAAAAAATGGGCTGAGGATCTGAGCAGACATTTTCTAAAGAAGGCATACAAATGGCTAATACACACACAAAAAGATTCTCAATATTACTAATCAGCAGGAAAATACAAATCAAAACCTCAATGAGATGTCACACCTACTAGAATGCCTGTTATACAAAGGACAAGAAATCATAAGTGTTGACAAGGTTCTAGAGAAAAGGAAACCCTTATGCACTGTTGGTGGGAATGTAGACTGGTGCAGCCACTATGGAAAGCAGTATGGAGTTTTCTCAAAAAATTAAAAATGGAACTACCATACAATCTAGCAATTCCACTTCTGGATATTTATCTGAAGAAAACAAAAACACTAATTCAAAAAGATGGTATGCACTCCTGTGTTAATTGCACTATTACCTACAATAGCCAAGATACGGACACTATCTAAGTGTCCTTCAGCAGATGAATGGATAAAGATGTGATGTATTGGCTGTTTCCATATTTTGGCTATTGTAAGTGTGTATATATACATATATATAATGAAATACTACTCAGCCATAAATACTCAATGTAGTCAATGTCTAAAGAGTAGCTAATGTCCCAGAACCGTCAGGGTGACTGTTATGGTCCTGCAGTGATTCTTGACTTCTATGAGATGACCAAGAAAGACTCTTGAACCTGCGCCTGAAATCCTGGCCTACTCTTGGGCCAGAAGGTGGAGCTCATCACACCTCCTTAGCTTCATGGTAACCGCTTCTCTTCCCAGCATCTGGTTTGGCCCTTCTGTACCTGAGGGATGACTTTCACACTCCAACACACTCATCTATGATTTTGTTCTCCAACACGGTCTCCTGTCACTTTCTACCTTGAACTTTGTGATTTGGTTTATATGGATGAAACAGATTGTTCACACCTCTCTCCAGGTCAAGGCTATGTATAAAACCAATCCTGTAAATACCATCTGTGAAACCTTCCCACTCATCTTCCCTGGGCCAATCCTCTTTATCTTTTAAGCTATGTATAGGAATTGTCTCCTCAGGAAGTGTCATGTGCATCTCCATTTTGAGCTAAAGGTTTTATCTTTATTCTCTGGTTGGCATTTTCTGCATACCCTTACTATAGAGTTCTCAAAATTCATTTAATTGATGCTTATGCCTGCTTTTCCAGCAGGCTTCTTGTGAGTAGGAACCATTCCTTCCTGTGTTTGAGTCTCAGAGGCTTGCATGCAGTGGGGGCAATGAGGTGTAGCCAGCAGATGTACCCTTAGAACACAGGATGGCAGCTCATAGGTCTGCAGGTGCCTCGCACTTCACAGGGGTCCTGTACACTTTTTAGTATCCCCAGGTTTTTTGATCCCTATCTTTTTGAGTTTCTTACTTGCACAGATTATTTTATACATATTTTGTGGCTTTCTTAACTATTGGGAATTAAAAAGTGTATCTTTTTTGTTTCTTTGGTATTATATACACCCAAATGTTTTTGCAATAGACTAAAAATTTACTGTATTCAGTTCCTCTTAGAGAAAAGCTCTCTTAAAGAATTATGTCTCCTTTACAAGATAATGTATCCAGTAAGACCCAATGTTCAGAGCAACTGGTCTTTTGTCTTTGTTTAGCAGGCAACCTACTAAATCTCAAAAAAGCAATTAGAAAAAGAAAAGAAAAAAGAAAAAAGCATGCTCTGAATTATAGTAGGAGTTGGAGTTTTTAAAAGTGAAATCCATGCTACTTGAGAACAATTTACCAGCCTATCTAGGCACATAAATTTGGGCATTTCGTTTCTAACATAGTTTTGGAACTCACTCCTGGCCCACATCTGAAGCTCCCTGGAAATTGGGATTTGTACACACACGTGTGACACTTGGTGCCAGAAAATTTTTGGATGAGACAAAGCAGCCTGGTGACTTCCTTTGAGAGTTAGCTTCACTTTGGAGAAGAGCCCAGGCAGTGTCCTTGCTGGAAAATAATTTTGCTGTGGAGGAAATATTCCTCCTCAGTCAGCTGAGTGTCTTTGAGGAGAGACCAGGCCCGCCACTTGGCCTCCTCTGTCTTGCTCTGAGACTGCAGACAGGTAGCTCATTTGGCAGTATGTGGAAGCTTTCACAGCTTCTTGAAAGTGTTCTAAGCAAATGTACAATCCAAGTTCATTTCAGTCTTGCAAATAAAGGAAGGAATTTTCACTTGTGCACTATTTTCCTTTTAAATACATAGCAGTGACACAAGCTCATTTAAATGGATATATCTGAATAATTAAATTCTGAAGAGGAGAAACACCCAGGTTTCAAATCCAGTTGGACAAAAATCATCTCAAAAGTGAAAAGTCAGACCTGTATTTGGTAAGGCATGCAGGCAGCTTCTTGGAGTCTAATAGTCTGAAAGGGGGCTTGGTTGGCCGCCACAGGCCTCAGTGGTTATAGAAGGCCCCTTAACTCTGAAGATGGTCTGAAGTCATTAGCCATCAGGGGATGAAGACAAATGAGGGATAATTGCATTTAACCTAATTTTTTGTTTTAATGTGTTCATTGTGGAAAAATTTAGAAATCACAAACAAAAAAGAAGAAATTACTACAAAGCTAAACATTCTAGTCTGTGCATCTCTCTTGGTCTTTCTCTGTATGCATGTGCAAACAAACACAGGGTAGGACAGAAGTAGGTGTACATTTTTTGTGAGTACATGAAACAGAGTTCACTACTGTTTATTGACTACTGTATTATCTTTACCTACTTTTGCCCCACCCTGTTGTACACACACACATACACACACATACACATGTCCAGAAGGATAGCCATATAATATGAAAATAGAGGCACTTATTAAAGAAGATACAAAATACAAGAAACATTGTGCATAGGACAAAGACACCTCAGTCCCCTTTAAAGTAGGTACCCTGGGACCTCACACAGTTCTTCCAGTCGCCATCAGCTGCCCCATTGTATTTTTCTGAATCTCATCAATGGTCTGAAATCTCTTCCCTTTCAAAGGTGAGTTTAGTTTTGGGGAAAGCCAGAAGTTTCAGGGCTCCAGATGTGGGCTCTAGAGGTGCTGAGTCACCTGGGTGATTTGATGTTTGGCCAAAAGACTCTGCATGAGACTTGATGCATGAGCTTACGTTTTGTCTTGACGAAGTTGCCTGTCACCAGTTGCCCATAGCTGCAGCCTTCTGGATCATCTGAATAATTTATGTGAAGGACTGTTGAAGTGGAATGCAAAATTTGATGCAGATTTGTTGCTCTACTCACTCAGTCATTTTGAATGTGAGGGCCGTGCAGTACACATGCTCACTCAGTGGCGTCTACCACTCTCACTGACTAGTACAGTAAAGACATTATTGTTCATGCATGCACATTCCAGCCCACTGTCCTTGGCTGCCAGGTTACATGGATGTTGCAGAAAATGTTCTCGTATTAGCAATGGCTATACTTTTTCCAGATAGACCTTGTGTGTGTGTTTATATGAGTTTTCCTCACTTAGAGACCTTTTCCTTTCATATATATTTTCCTACATCATTTTAACATTCATGTATTAGTCCATTATATGAATATTCCATACCTTATTTAACTTATCTTCTGTTGTTAGGTATTGTGTTATCTAGTTTTGGGCTATCACAAGCAGTTGGGGTGAACATATAGCTATATCTTTGTTTACCCATGATTACTTCCATTGGGGAGAAAAATAAAGTAGAAATGGAATTACTAGGCCAGAGGGTAAATATAGTTTTAAGGCTGTTTTGTTACATTTTTACAAATTGTTCTGTAGGATGAACAGTCACCACCAGTGTCACCACCAGTTCCCATTGATAACGTATGGGACTTTCCATCTGCTAGCAAACTGGAAGTAAGTCATCTTGAAGTATAGACAGTGTCAATAGAAGTATACCCTCCTCTTGCAGCTCCGAGCTCTGTTCTCAGGAATTAGAGACTAGGGAATCCCATTGCCAGCGGCTCTCTCTAGAACTGTGTCCTGGGCATCCTGATCACCACCAATTTCATTACAAGACCTTGTTTGTCCTGTGCTGACCTACATGCCTTACTAGAATGCTGCGTGTTGGTAGCTTCAGCCTTCCTGGTCTTTTCAAATTAAAGGTAGGGATAGAATTTCAGAATATAAAGCTGGAAGGAACTAAGGCCCAAATCATAACTGTCAACAATTATATAGAAAAAAAAGTTTTATTTTCCTTCTTGTCTTCCACTCCTTCTCTCTTTCTTCCTTATGCTCTCCTTCTGCATTTCTTCCCCCCACCAGACTCTCTCCCTTCCTCCCTTCACCTGAAAAAATGAATACATCACATTATGGAGAAAGCAAGAGACATCAATAATAGGGTTACATCCTGTGTTGTATTGCATCTTAGCTTCATTGTCGATGACTATAGGCTTCCAGAAAACAGGCACAGGATCTAATTTGTTGTTTACTCAGTGCCCAGCTTCATACCTGGAACTTAACAGACACTAACAATTGTAATATAACTGAATTCAGTTTACCCTCTTAATTCATACTAACATAGAACAGGTTTCAGAAACAGAATCTGGTCATAGCTGGAGATAGTCTTCATAAGATTTTGTGCTTTTGGATGAGGTCATGGTCTTGACTGTAGGTCTTGGGAGGGGTGGTCACATTGCCTATAAATATAGTGTCCTATTAGATTCACTTTCTCTCCTCCTCGCTCTCACTTTTTTTTTTCTTAGTGACCTTGAACATGAACATTATGTGTATGTGTGTATGTGTGTGTGTGTATGTATGACTGGCAATATTTATGTTGCAGGTGATTTGGTAGTTAGCCTGTGTTTTAATTAATGGTTGTTTACTGTGTTTATCACTACTGGTTTATTTTATTGGGCCTTACTATTTTTTAAAAGTTTGCTTTGTTGCAAGGCTGATTTCTTCTCCAGCTTTTTGTCCCAGTTGTCTTCCTTTTTTATGAACTATTTACTAACTTTACAGTTGCTGTAGAATGCCTTAAATAGCTTGTTAAGGTGCACGGTCATAGGGAACTTGTGATGAAAGCAACTGAAAGAAGTGGATTTCTTCCTTCTGTTATCAGAGATTAATGTTAATCACTGACATGCTTTTTTCTTTTATTGTTCTTGAATATTATTTCACTGTGAGCCATTTAAAGGATGAGCTCCCTGTGTTTTCTGTTTTCAAAGTAGAAAGAAAGATGAGCTGTAGAATTCAAAGAATAATTTTTTTATTTTATTATTTTAGATTTGCATTGTGCTTCATTCATTTTATAATTGCACAGTCTCATGATGAATTGTAAAGGTCAATTGAGGAAATGAGACTTTTCTTAGTGAAATGATGAATGTTAGTTATGGGCAAGTAGTTGTAGTTAGCAGCTTTCCTTTGAGTCCTCCATGACAGCACAATTTTCCTTTCAAGTAACATACTGTATTAACTTGATTACATGTCGCAAGTCCCTCTATACTTTAACTAGTTTGATTACAGCTTGTTGCTGATTCAGTCAAGGTTCCGGTTTACCTCTCCATTCTTGCTCTCGGGCCTTTGAACACACTGCTTCCTTCCCCTGGAACCCTCATCCATGTGTGTACCAGCACATCACATGCCTGAATCCTTCATAGTCTCTAAAATCTTAGTTCAAATCTCACTTCCTCATAGAAGCCCTACTAACCCCGATCCAAATTTCATGTTGGCTACTCATACATAGCATCCTCTATTTTTCCTTGGTAGCCCTTTAAATAGTTGGTAACTGCATCTCTTGGTGCAACTGTTTGTCAACTCCAGGTCTGTATATTTCCTGGTGAACTGAAAGGGTCTGACTTTCTTTTCTCGTTTTGAAAAAAGATTTTATGTATTTATTTTTAGAGAGAGAGGAAAGGAGGGAGAAAGAAAGGGAGAGAAACATCGATATACAAGATATATCAATTGGTTGCCTCTCACACCTTCCCAACCAGGGACCTGGCTTGCAACCCAGGCATGTGTTCTGACTAGGAATCGAACTGGCGACTTTTTGGTTTGCAGGCTGGTGCTCAATCCATTGAGCCACACCAGCCAAGGTGGGTCTGATTTTTTAATACTGTATCCCCACTACTAAGTAGGTGGTTTGAAAAATAATTGTTGAGTGTGTGTATGTGTGTGAATTGATGTGCCTTAATGAGGTACTTCCAGCTACTTCTTTTATCATAGACCAGAATTGTAACCTTGAATAGCTGTGTCCCATGTTAGTGACATCAGACATTTTCTCACCATTAACAACCCCCATATCTGATGATCTTCTAAAAGTTAATCATCATTGTTGTTGAAAATAAATGGAAATGAACCAGAGATTTGTAGAAGTGAAAAGGAAATGAAATGGTTGCTATAATCACAGTAGATTGAGAACAATTTTTGAAACAGGTAGTTTGCCTCATTATAAATTTAAATGCTTATTACAAAAAATAAAACATTCAGGAATTAATAAAGTAATCACAAGTATTCATAGTCCTTCCACCAAGAAATAATTATTTGTCTATATCTGTAATATTTACTGATATTTTACAGTATATATTTAATTCTATATCAGATATTGTCATTATGCATTATAAAGAATATTTAAAAATTAAAATCGAGATCATATTTTTTTAATAATTTTATTTATTTTTTAGATTTTATTTATCTTTAGAAAGGAAGGGAAAGAGAGAGGGAGAGAAATATCAATGTATGGTTGCTTCTTGTGCATCCCCTGCTGGGAACTGGCCCCTGCTGGGAACTGGCCCCTGCCGGGGACCTGGCTTGCAACCCACGCATGTGCCCTGACTGGGAATCAAACCACGATCCTTTGGTTCGCAGGCCCGTGCTCAATCCACTGGGCTACACCAGCCAGGGCTAAAATCAAGATCATATTAGATGTACAATTTTTATTTCACTTTTTCTTTTAATATTTTATTATGAACTTTTCCCAATGCCATTGAACATACCTTATTTCTGTGTTTATATCTTAATGTAACTCTTGATTAATCATTAAATACTTTTTGGCAATATTTACTTTTTACATAAATCATTGATTATCTTGCACTTAATCCACTTACACAAATCTTTCCCACTTGGTTATTTTCTAACCTAAATCTACACCCCCCTGAATTCTTTATTTCACAGGAGTTGCAACAAGGAGAGGAATAAAGAGAGGTCAGGGAGAGAAATAAGGGAAAGGAAGGTTGGAAGATCCAGAAGAGAAAAGGCATGACAGCGCAGAGCTGGGATTGGGCAGATGGGCCCAGGGAGGTACAAAAGGTGTTCCCAGACCTCCACTCAGCCTTAGTCCCATACTTAGGCACACATATCAAGCAGTGCCGGTTAGTCACGTTAGCATTTTGGTTTTCATCATGCAGTATCAAACTCTGTGTTCTTTCTGCCTACAAATGTGCACAGCCTTTTTTTTTTTTTAAACTGACTTCTCCTTGGACTACCCAGTGTAGATCCTCCCAAACTGTTTTGTCAGAATCATCTGCCATGTGTATTTCCAACAGTATGAGGTTGTTTACATAAAATAGTAGAACATGTGTATTATAGACTTGCATAATATCGTGCTATGTTGCAGAACAACAGTTGATGATCTGGGTTACAAAACAGATTCTGTTGTAGGTTCTCACTGGTGAGTGTATGTGTATGGCTGTGAAGGCTAAAGGCTGTATACCACAATGGGGCATTCATGCTGAGGGGCTTTCCTCTTTTTTCTACATTTGTAGCAGTTAATTACTTTCATCTTGAGGTAGTTGGAAACACCAGAAGTTGTTATTTCTTAAGGCAACGAGAATACTGCATTGAGTGACACTACCTCCTCCAGTTACTTTGTGACTGTGTCATTGGGTCTGGCTTTGAGCCTCATTTCACTGACTTCAGAGCACGTCCATAATAGTCATTGGTTGAATACTTACATGTCTTGCAGAGGGCCCTCAGTATACATATAGTCAAGTAAGGTGGGGCTCTGTCTGCATTCTGTGACCTATAGGGTCCCAGGTGGTCTTGGCCCTGGCTCTTTCTTGGGTCAAAATTGTCCTCCTAACATCACCTCCCCCCGGTTTCACCTGCTCTCACCATGCTGGTCTTGCTGTGTCCCCAGCATGCCATACACGTCGTCTCCTGATCATGGGTCTGGCTTCTCCCTCACACTGCCACCAAATACGTCCTCATGGTCACCCTCTTCTTTCATTCATATCTTTCCTGAATATCCCTTTCTCTCTCTACTCTCTTTCCTAGATCCATTCTCTTTCATAGCACACTATGAAAAACTTACCACAAAACACAGTAATTGTTAGTTAGCTGTTCCCTTCACTAGAATGAAAGGTTTATGATAGCAGCAGGCCTCCTGTGCTGCACCAGAATGCCCAGGACAATACCTGGCATATTGGCAATCTGTTGAGGAGAAGAATTAATGGATGCATGAACCACTGGGTCCTCTGCCTTGAGCTCAGTGCCTTGTGTGGAGGACTGCATAGGGCAGTGAAAGGCAAGGTTACCCTGAACAGTGCCCCCTTTGACATTCTGTCCAGTTTAACTTCTGGGTTCTATTTGTTACTGTTTTCCTTTATTTATTCAAACCAATGGCCAAACAAGGCTCTCTGCTGCTTCCTTTGCTTGTATCTTTTCTGTCTCCTTTTTTCCCCACTAGATTTTCCCCCAACTTCCCCCACTCTGCTCATTGTTATTCGGTCCATCTGTTCACACCCAGTGTACAGTAGCTTCTCTGGAAGGCCTTCTCTCTGCCACTATAAACACTCTCCTTCCATCCATCTCCTGTTGAAAATGGAAGTTTTATGATGGGCTCATCACATTCTGTGTGATTGGTACGCATGTGTATTTGATTTCACTTAATTCACTGTTAAGACTGAAATGCACTTGTCCATCTGTATTCCCCTCAGAGTTGGATACGTAGTAGGTGCTTACTGAAGGTTTGTTGGCTGTGTGGCATGCGTAGCTGAATGAGGTGGCAGGAAGACTGCCTGAGCTGCACTGTTCTGGTTGGTCCAGCAGGGAGGGGTACAACTTGGGATGATAAATTAACCTTTAACCTTTGGAAATGTGTTTCTGGGGTAAAAGTGACCATGGTTTGGTTGAGGAGGTAAGATGAAATTCAGAATTGAAGTGAGGATGGAGAAGGGATAGGAGGAGGTAGGCTTTACTCCTGACTCCTCTAGAGAGGTCACCTTGGACTTCTCTCTAAAAGTCTTTGGGGCTCCGTCTCCTGTCCTATAAAGTCAGGGGAGGGGGGAGCAGGGTGCAGGGTGTGTGCTGAGTTCAGTGCATGATCTGCTGAGTCTGCGTGTAATTCTGCCTGTGACCCTATGGCTTGATCAGGTGTGTCTCCATTTCCTGGATTTAATACGTGCTCCTGGCTCTTTATTAGAGCAAGTTATATCATTGTTGTACCACTGTTACAAGAAGTAGGCTGAAGAGAAACTCTATTAAAATGCTTTGGTATCAAATTTTACTATTTTTTAGAAAATGATCTTTGTTTCTTTGAGCACTTTCATTTATAATACAAAAGGCTTAAGACTGGCTCCTGGAAAGTCTTTAGTGACTACCTTTGAGACCAGGGATTTGAAAGTTTATTAGGAAATCCTTCCCAGGGTACTAGGGATATTTATGTTATAAACCCTGACTTTTACCTAAATGGGGTTTAATTTCACAACCTCCTAGATTAAATTGCATTGTGAGTCCCCATCTTGATACACACATCTTGAATTGCATTTGCTTGTAATTCA
Organism: Sturnira hondurensis; assembly: GCF_014824575.4. Taxonomy (NCBI): domain Eukaryota; kingdom Metazoa; phylum Chordata; class Mammalia; order Chiroptera; family Phyllostomidae; genus Sturnira; species Sturnira hondurensis. Next base: position 6,044,294 of record NW_028076505.1, on the reverse strand, counting down.
CTCTACGATAAGATAACCTGATGTGTTACACCGTGATTGGGGGGGGAGGGGCGGAGAGAGACAGGCAGTGATTGGGGTAGCACTTGTAGCTGTCTCTACAAAGTAGCTAGCTATTCTTAGCTTTCTAATGAGTGTTTGCACGGGAGCTCATGAACACAGGAACAACGGCAAGGCATTTCCACGAAGNTTGCTTGTAATTCACTCTACGATAAGATAACCTGATGTGTTACACCATGATTTGGGGGGGAGGGGCGGAGAGAGACAGGCAGTGATTGGGGTAGCACTTGTAGCTGTCTCTACAAAGTAGCTAGCTATTCTTAGCTTTCTAATGAGTGTTTGCACGGGAGCTCATGAACACAGGAACAACGGCAAGGCCTTTCCACGAAGAGTTGGCATCCAGATGAACGGACACGTCTTCCTTTCATGCTTTCCTGGTCCTCCCTTGGGATAGCAACTGCTTTCTGCTCGGCCATTAAAGAACAATTAAAATGCCAAGGTTCTCGAGGTCCAGGAGGACTGGAGCAAACTCCAGCCTCCAAATTCAAACTTTCTCTTTAGTCTTTACGATTCTTTGGGATTTACTTATATGTAAGGGGACTTGAGACTGATTAGAAGTTTCTGAGGGTGGTGGGGTGGTGAGAAGGTCAGTCATTCTTGTCAAAACTACTACAGAATCCATTGTGGTCAACACCTAATTCTTCATGAAGGATGAGGGAGAGATGAACCATCTTACCCTGACTTCTGGTCTTTCTTAGCTCCTTTCCATCTATCCAGTACCAGAATCTGGACTGGAGCATTCCAAGAAAGAGGCTAAGAGTTTTTAAAAAATGACATATATTCAATCAGACCAGCTACATAGTTAGCAGGGCTCAATACATAGTGGAATGTGGGGCCTCTTGTTCATATATTAAGAATTGCAAGATGACCAGTAGAGCATCCAGTAAATGCAACACCCTGTGCATCTTTATGGATTGCACCCCCATGCAGTCATTCCTGTATTTGATCACAGCCTGAGTCACATAGAAAAATCCAGGCCTACCCACTGACTGAAATTTTGTCCTTACCTGTTCACATATGCACTTTGTTTCCATGTGAGGGACTGCCTGCGCTTCAGCTCACTTCCATTGCCAGGTGAGGGTTCTTTCCAGTCATATCGTGGTCCGGAGCTCAGCTTCCATTACCTTCTTGCCCACCCTCCCTGTAGCTCCTGGCTCAGGTGTTGGCCGGACTTGAGGAGCCACTGTCCTCCTTTTAGAAAGTGGAATGACATCAGAGTCACACTAGTCAACATGGGGACAACACAAGGACTCCGATATTTATGCTTGTAGTGCATTTAATTTTTGTTGTTGTTAATCATAGTCTCACTTTCAGTGCTTTGGGGCAAACTGAGAAATTCCCACCCCTTTAATTTTCACTTCCAATAATAACAGGAATATAAATTGTATGATATACAGTTATACCTAAAAATGCTAGATATCTCTTAATGCAAAAAAGCAGCCATTTCTTGTAAAAATCAATGGTGTGCTATACTTTTTGTGTTGGACCAACACAATATATGTAGATGCAAGTGTCATTTTAAAATGCTAAAAACAGCTACAAAAACTATAACTTTTTGTGGTTTTCCTTTTAACTATGACATTTAGGAAGTTAGCATTTGGGGCCAAGTTAATTCCAGTAAAAGAAGATAGTGAATGACTTTTGGAAAATGAAGCCACCTCAAAAGTCAAATACAGTTGATATTTTTTCCTTGGTATTAACACACATTAATATTATACAATCTATTGAGGTTTCCTATTTGAAATTATTACCATTGATAATAGAAAGAGGGGCATTTTAAAATATGATTAGTAAATGTACATTTTACAGAAGTTATACAGTACCAACCATAGCTCGTATCAGCTCATATTTAAAATATTGTTCCTAACTTTTTAATTGCAACACTTGCCTCAGACTGTTTGGGACTTTATTTTATGTTAAGACTGAGCATCCTTATGGTTTTTGTTTTGTTTTATTTATTTTTTACTCTATTTTCGAGGAAATGGGAGTCATTATCAAGGAACATATTGCTTTCCGTACAAAGCAGAAGTTCACATACAATTTTGTATTAGTTTCAAGGGTGCAACATAGTTATAATTTCTTGACTCAGAACACTACATTTCAGTAGATGCTACTGTTTAGGGGGGATCAGAGCTGTGGCCTCACACATCTGGGGTTGACAGCCACCACTGATCCAAATACTTTTCCCTTCTTTATCCCAGTCCCGTGTTCTGAAATGAAATCTCCCAAGGAGGAACCAGTGAGCTCATCAGCCCGGAGACTCCTGGGACTTCCCCTGCTGCTCTCAGGCTGCCCTTTCTCTGACCTGTAGAGCACTCCTGATCTTTTCGTATCTGGCGATCTGCCTCTCTGATGCTTTGCCTCTCCTTATGGTTGTCATTTACTTGCCTTTCAGGCATTTTCTTCAAAGCTTTACCATCTTTCCAAATTCTTACTTTATGACTCCCTGTGGATAACTCATCCTGGGAACATCTTTGATTTCTTACCTGTGCCTGTAAGCCTCGTGTTGTCCCCACTTACTTACCTTTTTAATCAAGTCCTTATTCCCAACACTTGAGCCATCATTTTCCTAAATGCTTGACTGTTCCTTTGGTTCTTCTTGCCAGAGTCCCAGATGTAACCACTGAACTGTATTTCTGGCCTGAAAGTATAGCCATGCATCTGGGCATCTCAACTCAATGCTGTAAGAGAAAAACATCAACACAGAGATTGGTTGGTGCCTCCATAAACTGATGGTCTCTAAGTTTGAATGATCCCCAGTCACTCCTTTTTGCTTGTTTTCCTTGTCAGTTCTCTTGCCCTCTGGCCTCTTCGCCTGTTACAAATAATCTCTGTGCTATTTATGCCTCTAAGCCAACCACTGTTCTTCCTCACTCTTAGCAGAGGGTCTTGCTTCTGACAGCACAGAGAATATGTCAGTCCTAAGAGAACACCACCATTAAAGCTCATGTCTGCTTTACATTCATCCTTTCTTTTTCCTATTTCAGTGGCCGAGCTATGCTTTTGCCTTTCTCAGGCTACCTTCCTCTACTAGTACTATGGACCCTATAGGATTCATAGCTAATATTTATTAACTGCTGATTTCTCAAGTTGTACTCATTGGATCTTCTACCCTATAGGGACTAGTGTCATTTTGAGTTTATTTTCAAATAAGGAAACTGAGGCCAAGAGAAGTTGAGAACTTGTTCCACAGTCACAGAGGAGTCAGCATTTGATCTGGGTTATGCTAATTTCAGAGCACTTGCTCTTAGCCATTGGTCCATCATTTCTCTCCTACACATCAGGGTCCCCTGAGTATCTACAGCCTCTCCCCAATTTTTTATTCCCTCTTTCTTTTGGCTTTTACATATGAGGATTTATTAATAAACATACACATTTCTTTCAGTAACTAAAATGAGCATCCACCCTCCTAAAACTACTACCTCCTCTTTGTAACTAAAGTTACTAGGAAAGCTCTCTACTGCATCTACATACTCAGTCTCTACTTTCCAGCCATTTACTCCTCAGCCTATTGCAGTCTGGCCCCAACCCACAAAGGTTACTCCTAGGTCACTGATGGTCTCCATGTTGTTAAACTCAGTGAGTTCTCCCTGAGCTCTATCTTTATTGACATCCCTGAAGCATTTCACACCACCAATCCCTTATTTCTTGAAACACCCCTTCCCTCTGCTTCCCTATGCATATCCTTTCTTGGTCTTCTCTCTCTTTCTTTAACTGCTTACTCCTGCCTTGTTGGAAGGCCTGTCCTGCTCTGCCAGTAGCTGCAGTATCTGTGCACTAAGCTCCTTTATTTTCATTCTATACATATGTCCTGGACACCATAATTTACTCTTGTGATTTCAGTTTCTATCTAGATGCTGGTGCATCACAAGTTCATTTCCATTCTTGATAAAGGGCCTGACAGATCTTTGTATCCCTTGTCTTTTGCACACTCAATTTGGATGACCTTCTGGAATCATTAAATACAACATGTGTAAAGTTGAGGTTACCTTCTTAAGACAGGATAGAGAAGAGATTAAAATTATGAGCTCTAACAGCCAGCAGGTGGGTACCATATCTGAGACTCTATCAAGCTGGCTAACACTCTTTGCCTTGCCCTGGAGATCCCCTGAGCTTCTGTCCCACTCAACTTACTGGTCCATCCAAGCTGTTAAGCGTGACTTTTCCATATGAATGGCTGGTCTTGACTCATGCTTCACAACTTCCTAAATCTTCTCAAAGAAAGAACAACTGGCTTCAGTGAGCCCCCAACCACCATACCTCTTGCTAAGTGGTCCTAGGCATGGGACTAGCAGCAGCCAGACTGGATTCACAGCTCGGCTTTTCTTATGAATTCCCAAGACCAGCACAAGTAGCAGCCATCTCAGATTGCTTTATAGCTCATGCAGGGTGGCCCTGGGCAAAACATAGGTGGGGGCTGACCTTGGCCTGCACCACCCAGGAAATGCCACAGCCTGTGTACCCCACTCACAACTACAGATCACACTAGAGCACCACCACCCTGCCCCTGCACAGGTGATCCTTCATGGAGGGCTGAGGTTGGTGGTTAGTGGTCACAGGCAGTCCTTATAGCTGACTGACCTAGGTAAATCCCTCCCATTGATCTGCCAACAGCAACGAAGGTTCAACTACAAGGGGAGAGTATACTTGGCACACACAAAAGAGACTCCTTGAGTACCCAGCTTGGGTTTTAGGGTAGCTGTGCCACTGGAACCTATAGGACATCTACTACATTAGGCCAAGCTACCAAGACAGGGAGTCATAGCAGCTCTATGCAATACATAGAAACAAACACAAAGAAGCTGCCAAAATAAGGAGACAAAGAAATATGACCCAAATGAAAGAACAGATCAAAATTCTAGGAAAAGAGCTAAATGAAATGGAGATAAGCAGTATCAGATGTAGTGTTCAACACACTGTTTATAAGGATTATTCAAGCAACTTAGTGAGGACCTCAACAGCATAAAAAAGATCCAGGCAGAAATGAAGGATTGAAATACAGAACTAATTGAAATAAAGAACTATTTACAGGGAAACAATGGTAGAGTGGATGAAGCCAAGAATCAAATCAAGGATTTGGGACATAAGGAAACAAAAACCAGTCAGCACAACAAGAAGAAAAAAATAATCCAAAAAAATGAGGATAGTGTAATCAACCACTGGGACAACTTTAAGTATTCATATCATAGGGGTTCCAGAAAGAAAAGAAAAAGAGCAAGAAATAGGAAATCTATTGAGAAAAAGTAATGAAAGAAAACTTTCCTAATTTGGTGAAGGACATAGATGAGTAAATCCAGGAAGCAGAGAGTCCCAAACAAGATGAATTAAAAGAGGCCCAAAGCAAGACACATCATAATGAAAATACCAAAGTTTAAAGATAAAAAAAATCTTAAAAGCAGTAAGAGAAAAGCAGTTAGTTAACTACAGGGGAGTTCCGATAAGACTGTCACCTGATTTCTTACAAGGAACTTTGCAGGCTAGAAGGGATTATCAAGAAATATCCAGATATGAAAAGCAGAGACCTACAGCTAAGGTTGCTCTACCCTGTGAAGATATATCATTTAGAATCTAAGGGCAGATAAAGAGCTTCCCAGACAAGGAAAAACTAATGGAGTTCATCATCACCAAACCATTATTATATGAAATGTTAAAGGGACTTTAACATTAGTTAAATGTTAAAGGGACTTATTTAAGAAAAAGAAGAAGATCAAAACTATGAACAATAAAATGGCAATAAATGCATGTCTATCAACAATTAAATCTAAAAAACAAACTAAGCAAACAAGAAGAACAGAGACAGAATCATGGATATGGAGAGTATTTTGATGTTTGTAGATGGGAGAGAGGTGTGGGGGAATGGGTGAATAGGTGAGGGGTTTAAGAAGTACAAATAGGTAGGTAGAGTATAGCCATAGAGATATAAAGTCAGTATAGGAAATGGTGTAGCCAAAGAACTTATATGCCTGACCCATAGACATGAACAATGGTGGGGGGATTGCCTGAGGGAGTGGGGGTTGCTGGGTGGAGAAGGGCAAAGGGGGAAAATCTGGGCAACTGTAATAGCATAATCAATAAAATGCAATTAATTATGGACTCTAGAATCAATATTGGTTCTGCCATTAACTAGCAATATGGCCATTTCTAATAGGTAATATGGGAAATATATCACACAGGGCCATTGTGAGAGTCAAAGGCAAAGTATTCAGAACGTGGTAATAACCGAATCTTCAGTGGATGTTAACTAGTCCCACCTTCACCACCGTGAGTGCTAGCACTACTATAGCTACCACTGCTACTTCTCCCCCTTCCCCAGCTGGCTCCGTCCAGTGTTCCTCCTTATCTCAGTGGGTCGTAACAAGGAGAGGAAGTTGTTATGGACCTAATATGTGCAGATGCCCTACAGATATTTTGCATGTGTTATCTCATTTGAGCCTGGCTACAGTCCCTTTGAGGTAAGGCTTGTTGTTTTCTTCAATTTCTACAGAAAGTAAGCATCTAAGGTTAAATAATTCATTACACAGTCTCACAACCACTAGAATTTGTAAGATGCCACACTTGCTTACCTCTTTGCTCAGCTTTTCTGTGTAGCCTTCCCACCTTGTATGTAACTTTGCTAGAGAACTGAGGGTCAGCTTCCTTTCTCATCACAAACCACCCCCCAAATGCAACCAATTATCAAGTTCTGTCAACCCATGCTCCTAAAAAAACAGAGAATATCTTCTTTTTCTTAGTTATCCTAGTTCCTGCCTCCATTCTCCCTTATTTATATGTCCACAGCAACCTCCTAATTTGTGTTTTGGTTACTCATATTGTCCCCCTCCCACCTGTTCTCTACAGAACACAGGGTCTATGTATTTTTAAACAACTCTATTCCAAGATACTTTTCTATCATCATCTTAGGGTCATGTTCAAAGTTCTAAATGTAACTTTAAGGCCCTTCACTCTCTGGCGTCTGGTATCCTACTGAGATTTGTCTCTTGCCACTTCCCCCATTAGCAAGCCAAGATTTGGTAATTTTGAGCTTCTCTTGAGTTTCTGTGACATGCACAAGGAAGAATGGTGCAGCTTAGATACAGGTTTTCTCACGTAGCTTGATTTCATTCTACATACTTACCAATTCTGAGGTTAGTAGCCTTCTCTGTGCAACAGTGTCCCTCCTCAGGCCTGGCTCATGACACACTTGTGTTTATTTGACTGTCACAGACTGGGAGCCCTCTGAGTACCTCCTTACAGACTGCTATATTCTCTGTGCCTAGCTCATTGCCTGATATTGTGCTCATTTAAGAAAGTAGATGCTCAGAGTGTCATTTTAGAGAATTGAAGATATTAAAACTCACATTTTATGACCTGAGACCATGCAACTCATTAGCAACAATTATATTTGTTGGCAGTACAGACTTTAGTATCAAATTTGGATTCAAGTTCTCCCTTTGCCACTTACATGCTCTGAACCTCAGCTTCCTGTTCTATAAAACAGGGGTAAGAAACCTGTCAACTTGCTGGGGTTGGGGGAACAAAGTGAGGGCATTGCATGCTGACTGCCCACCCCAGTGCCTCCACATTGTAACCATTCCCCAGGTAATAGGTTTTCATTTGAACTTGGGTCTTCCAACTTCTGGAGTAGCATTTGGCTTATGACCATGCACTTGTGACATTGTCAGAGCAGTGTCTATTAATAGTCACATTGAGCTATTATTCACAAAAAATAAAACTAGAGAATAAAGATAATTCCATTAGTGAAATTCTCTGAGTTTGAAAGTGTTTTATCCAGGGATTCTTTTTGACTGTAAAATATCTATAGAAAGATTAAACTACCAAAGTGTAAAAAATAATCTACTAGGAAAAATTCCCAAGGTTTGTTCATTGTCATATAAAAGAGAATGATTATATATTGACTGTAATGGAGCCCTGTATCTACTTAGTGTAATTACTTATGTTCTGGGCTCAGGAACTGGCAAAAACCTTGTATGTTTGTGTGTGTGTGTATTACTGACTTCTCATGGATGGCAGTGCCTATAATCTACAGATTACTTTCACTTGATAGAAGGACAAATATAACCCTAAATGACAAGTTTCAATAGAAGGATTTAATACTTTTATTATATATCACAAATTTGAGCATTGCTTATAAAAGTGAGTTAGTTGGGGATATTTGGGAAGCAGGCTACCATGGGTTCAAATCCTGGCTCCATCACATTTTATCTTACGACCTCGAACAAGTTCATTCATACATCCAAGCTTTGGTTCCTAATCTGTGAACTGGAGATACTCTTTGCTACCTTTAAGGATTTGCAAGGAGGATAAAGTAAGCTAACCTGTGAATCACTAAGCACAAGACTCATTTCTGCTTACAAAGTCCATTAGCTATCTTACTCTCAGTATTATACCACATTAAATTGGTGACACATCTATTTGAAATATTTGTAAGCTCATTGTAAAGGTAACTGTGTTCGATTTGGACTTGCCCATTATCCAAGAAAATAATTCATGGTGAATTTTTCTATAGTTCAGCTTTTTAGATGTATCTGCCATCTACCACAACAGGAAAATGTGTGAATTATAGTTTATGCTATTTATTAGAAATAGTGAAATGTTGCAGTAATTAAATCTAGTGTTTGAGGAAAAATCAGCTTTCATTATCAATATTTTAATGAGTTATTTTTTCAAAATTGCCAGTGGCTCAACCCCATTTATTTTTCTACCATTGTGGTAAATCTGCTTCTGATCTATGTCGCCTCATGCAACTACTAGTTAAGGAGGATTTTGACAAACGTCCTGCTGCATAACTGTCTGCAAAGTAGAAAACATGAATTTGACTATTTGCAGTTATTACTCACACTCAGCTATTTTTAGTGCTATAACTGTTAGGGAAGTATGCATAACAGCTAACTCTTTGGAGTGTTAGAGTGTTTGTTTCAAGAAATTATTGGGAAATGTGATATTTATAAAAAGATGTATCAAGTTTGCTTGGCTCTTGGCTTTTGTACCTTGTTGCTTTTCTCCTAATATTTTCCTCAGTTAATTATTTTCTTAATTGATGTCTGTACTTTCTCTCTCTACCTCCCTGGCAGTCTTTTCCCTATAAAAGGACCCATCTGTCTAAGGTAGAGATTCTTCATTTTTATACACTCATTGGTCACTAAACTGCATGGAGTAGACATGCTTTTCATTTAGAAGTCTCCTTTCACTATGCTTTTTCAGTGCAGTGGTGTTTTGTTTGTTTTCCTTTAAGTCAAATGTTTTTATTTAGTCTGAATTCATGCACCCATAAAAGAATGTCTAATTTCTAATCATAGTCATAGAGCAGAGTATTCATTTTAAACTTGCTAATTCATAGTAATGGAAAATCATATTCAAATAACTGATGCTCCTTTCCTCTCTCCTATACAAAGATTAAGAGAGAGGAAAGCTTTGTAGAGAAGTGACTCATTTTTATTTGATTTTATTTAGACTTGAATTTGAGCGGCAACAGCGTGAAGAACTTGAAAAATTAGAAAGCAAAAGGTAAGCTACATGAATTACTGAGTTTTAACAGTACTATAGTTGTGGATTCTTATGTTAATGTCTTAAACTGATTTCGTCGGTGTCTGTTTCAGTACCTCCCTCTGATTCTATGTCTGTTATGGACATGTCTAATGGCTGTAGGCCATTTTTCTTTAGCTGGTTAGTTTTACTTCTTGTTTGAATTTTCCAAATAGTTCATCTTCAAGTACTGGTGAGAAAGAAGGAAGTGAGTTAGTAGGCAAATTTAAGACACTTTTTAGATTTAATATACCAAGTATGTACTTGTTTGTTAAACTTAACTCAAAAAAATTTATCTTCCTTAAAAATATCAGCTGAGTTTTTCAAAAAGCTGAAAGAACAACAATTTCCCTTCCTTATGCCTCCCCTCTTTTCAACATCTTTTCTTATGCTGGTTGGCCATTTGTATTACCCTCTATAATCCACTTCTTAGTATTCTGCACTTCATTTTTGTGTGTGTGCATGTGTGTGTATATGTATGTCTGATTTTTTTTATTGATTTGGAGAGTTTTTATGTGTTCTAAATACAATTATTTGATAAAAAAAATTATTTTCCCTGCCCTGGCTGGTGTAGCTCAGTGGATTGAGCACTGGCCTGCGAACCAGAGGATCGTGGTTCGATTCCTAGTCAGGGCACATGCCTGGGTTGCAGGCCAGTTCCCAGTAGGGGACACATGAGAAGCAACCATACATTGATATTTCTCTCCTTCTCTCCTTCCCTTCCCCTCTAAAGATAAATAAATAAAATCTTAAAAAAGTTATTTTCCCTTTTTCTGTTTTATTTAAAAGTCCAAGAAATGGACTAAGATAAGTGGAGTAGAAACTAAAGCCATAGAAAATATGCAAAGTGAATATTCATCTTCTAGAATCTGGACTTTAGGTATTACAAAGGAGTTAGTTTCCAGTACCAGGTAAGATAGAACCTTGGTGGGTCAGGAGAGGGAGGCCATGTGTCAGTGCTCCTACATGCTCTGTGTTCTTGCTTTGGAGGCCATCCCAACCTCAAAACATGGAGTTAGCACCCAGTGGAGATCATTTGCTCTTCTAGACAAAAACATAACGTGCAACCCCTGGGATCACGCATTTAAGTATTCTAATGAAGACTGTTATTTTCAATTTTATGTATTAATAAGCTAATATTTTGGGCCATTTGATGATTACCACTTTTCCCAAACTGGTGATTAAATGTTAAATAGCATGTAGTTATCTGAGCAGGAACAATGTTGATTATCTTGACTTTGATATTTGACCCCAAATGATATGAAGACAGCATAAGCTTTTTTATGTAATGTCATCTCATAACAGAATTTCTGTTGCATTTTAGCCATGAGGCTGAACAAAATTATTCACATTTAAATTTAAATTGGGCATGTTTTTTTTCTCTTTGAGCTCATGGGGCTTTTAAAATTATATCATTCATAACATATTATGCTTATAGACTCTGCAAAAGAAATGATATCAGAGGCTGCTTCAAGAGATTGGGCAAATAATATGAAATGATATGTTGAACAGTTATAGAGTGAAAAAATTAAGCAGCCTGCTACTGGAAAGGCAAACAGTTCTCCGTCATTTTTATTGTAGTGAAGGATTTGGCTTTGTATTGTATATTCATTTTCAGAGCCTTTCAGGGGAAAGAGAAACATTTGAACACTGTGATCAAATAATGACTAGTCAAAATTTTGCATTTCAGGAAACTCATAGAAGAAATGGAGGAAAAGCAAAAATCAGATAAGGCAGAACTGGAGCGGATGCAGCAGGAGGTGGAGAGTCAGCGCAAGGAGACAGAGATCGTCCAGCTCCAGATCCGCAAGCAGGAAGAGAGCCTCCAACGCCGCAGCTTCCACATTGAGAGCAGGCTGAAGGATCTGCTTGCAGAGAAGGAGAAATTTGAAGAGGAAAGGCTGAGGGAGCAGCAGGAAATTCAACTGCAGAAGAGGAAACAAGAAGAAGAGAGCTTTCTCCGGGTCAAAGAAGAACTGCAGCGGCTCCAGGAACTCAACAGCAACGAGAAGGCTGAGAAGATCCAGATATTTCAAGAACTGGACCGGCTCAAAAGGGAAAAGGATGAGCAATATGCCAAGCTTGAATTGGAGAAAAAGCGGCTGGAGGAGCAAGAAAAGGAGCAGGTCATGCTGGTGGCCCATCTCGAAGAGCAGCTCCGGGAGAAGCAAGAGATGATCCGGCTCCTCAGGCGCGGGGAGGTGCAGCGGGTGGAAGAGGAGCGGAGAGACCTGGAAGGCATCCGGGAGTCCCTTCTGCGGGCGAAGGAAGCCCGTGCTGAAGGCGACGATGATGGCGAGGAGTTAGAAAGGGCTCAGCTACATTTCTTAGAGTTTAAGAGGAGGCAGCTGGTCAAGCTAGCCAACCTGGAGAAGGACTTGGTGCAGCAGAAGGACCTCCTAAGGAAAGAAGTTGAAGAAGAACAGGAAATCCTAGCGCGCTTAAAATCTGAGAGTGAAGAAGAATTTAGGTTCTTGGAAAAAAATGATGAGAGTGTCATGTATGTCACACAGGTCACTCAAGACTTAGAGAAATTAAAGCCAGCAGAGTACAGGCTACAATATAAAGAACGCCAGCTCCAGTACCTCCTGCAGAATCATTTGCCAACTCTGTTAGAAGAAAAGCGGAGAGCATTTGAAATCCTTGACAGAGGCCCTCTTGGCCTAGACAACACTCTTTACCAAGTAGAAAAAGAAATGGAAGAAAAAGAAGAACAGCTTGCACAGTACCAAGCCAATGCAAGCCAGCTGCAGAAACTCCAAGCCACCTTCGAATTCACTGCCAACATTGCACGGCAGGAAGAAAAAGTGAGAAAAAAGGAAAAGGAGATACTAGAATCCCAAGAGAAGCAGCAGAGGGAGGCTCTGGAGCTGGCTGTGGCCCGGCTGGAGAGGAGGCATTCAGCCCTACAGAGGCGCTCCACCCTGGGCCTGGAGATGGAAGAACAGAGGCAAAAGCTGGCCACTCTGAACAGCAGCAGCAGTGAGCAGTCAGGGCTGCAGGCCAGCCTGGAAGCTGAGCAGGAGGCCCTGGAGAAGGACCAGGAGAGGTGAGGCAAGGGAAAGTAGAGGAGGGAAGAGGGAGTGGGGAAGGGAATGGAAGGGAATGGAAGAGAGGAGACAGGCTATGCCAGGTACACTGCACATTTCCTGCCTCTCATAGCAAGTATCTCACTCTTTTTTAAAAGTGATGCATTGAGCTTTTATATTCTCTGATTATTCTTTTATATGCTTATTTGCCTAAGAAAAATATCCCTAAACATCCTTTACTTCCTCCTTACAACCCTTGTTTTAGAATCATTGGCCTAAAGTTGGAAGGACTACACAAACCAAAACAAAGCCCTTGTCCATTACCTCACTGACCTATGGAATGTGTATGCTTTAATAGTTGATAAATATGAGAGACTGAGAACTTACAGCCTTGAGTCCTTCCTTCTCCTTTGTTCTAGCCTGTCTCCTCTCTTCCATTCCCTTCCATTTCCTTCCCCACTCCCTCTTCCCTCTTCTCCACCCCTTGTTCTCTTCTCCCTTCCTTCCTTCCTTCTTTGTTTTCTTCCTTCTTTCTACTCAGCTCCTTCTTCTCTTTCCGTCTCCCCTTCCTCATCATTGGCTTTCCATCCTCTCCCTGACTAGCCCAAGTTATAGTAAGTGCCTTCACACTCCTTCACAGATACTGATTTCCACACCTGAGGTGGAAGGGAACATACTTCTCCCACCCTGATGATTCATGGTTCGTATTTGAGGGGAAGCCCCAGGATTCTGTATTTAAAAACGAACAACCAAACAAAACTCTTTATATGTTTCTGAACTCCCATTAGTATGTTCAAGTACGTTTGATGATTATTTACTGATGTTACTGTTGGTGGTATGAAAAATAAAACGAGGAAGTGGCACTATTTTCATGATAAAGGGAGAATACTCTCCTCTTTCACCTGTCCCGTATCACTTCTCCCCATGCAGTAGGTACTCAAAACGAATAAATACATGAATTGGAGATTTCTTTTCCTGGTAACCTCAAGACATGATGCCAAGACTCTCAGGCCTCAGGGCCACCTGGTATGCATACATCACCTGATTTGTCCTGCATGGGGCTTAATTGCTGGCTCAGCCCTTTCTGCCATGCTGACCTTGGGCAGGATCTTTCATCTTTGGGCCACAATGTCTTCACTCTCATAGGGAGGGGAGGGTGAGACCAGGGGTCTGTGCATTATCTTAGTTCCAGACCCTTGTTCAGCTGAGATCTTAATTGTAAGCCCAGGTTGGAGGGTCTGGCATGCTGTCCCCTTCCCAACATTCCTCCCACCCTCTTTAGGGGCTGAATCAGAAGCCTAGTCAGCAGGCCTGTAGGAGCCCAGCTGGACATTGGCAGAGGCCTGGGGTCCATGCTAATGGCCAGGCAAGGCCTACTCTGAGGTGTTCCTGGAGCCTCCATCCATTATCTCGACTGAAAAGGTCTGGACAACCTCCTTTCAAATGATCTGCTTGTACTGTGGCTTCTACTTACAGTTACTCTCTAGTAATTCCCTCAGGCAAAGCAGCAACAAATAACAATAAAAAACCATAATGCTGTTACTTCAGAGAAATAGGTTGGAGGGTTAACAGTATGATTGCAGGTATGTTATATAAATGAAATTGCTGGACAAAACTCTAGCCCCAGGAAATTTGAAGTGGAGTGCAGGCTCTCAATGTGTATCCTGCAGTAAAAATGCAGTGTGAGCTTTTACCTTGATGTTCCTGGCTGTCGTCATCTGGCTTTGCTCCCTGCCCTTTAGTATTAATACTCCATTACAGCAGATACAGTACTGTGATTTCCAGGGAAGTGATTTTCCACTGTCAGCATTCCTCCAGCAGCCACGCGAAGGAGGCTTTTAGTGTCATGTGTTTTGATGGAGTAGACTTTTCTAAGACCTAATTCATGCCAACAAATCTGAGCTCTCTGCTCTGATTGTGATGCTCTTGTGGGTTTTTTTTTAGTGTTTTATTATCTCTCCGAGTTCTCATGGCTAAGCCAGGCCCTGCCAGGCAGCCTGAGTTGACCACTCATGAAACGCACAAGTGTACAATATGAAATTCATGTGGAAACAGATTGGACAGCAGTGCACTGAACTTGGCTTTGCCTGTCGGTTGCTTTGTGGACAAAAATGAATCCATTTTCTGTCTTTTTTTGTACATAATGGTTATATAACCACTGAGGACAAGTGTCAAGCAGAGAGTGGCAGAGCAACAGCTTGAATCCAGGTCTACTTACCTCCCAACTCTTCACCTCTTGTCTGTTGACACAGATTGCTGCCCTGACAGGCTGGTTCTTCATCTGCGCTGCAACCCTTTCTGTAAATCCTGCTCAGCTCTCAAGGCTTCACTCGAACCCCTTTGCTCTGTGGAGTCATTTACCTGGTACCAGCCCTGAAAGATGTCTTTGAACAGCTCCATTGGGCAACATCTTAATTATAAACATTGGTAGTTACCTACTTATATCCAGCTAATTTTCCTTATGATCTCTGAGACTCTGTTAATATTGTTCCCTGGTTGTTGGCCCCAGCACCTGGCCCCTAACATCACTCCTTTATGCACATTCCCTTCTCCTTTAAAAATATTGTGTGCTCTGAAAGTTGATGCTCCGTAAGGAGTTGGTAATCAGTAGACAGGTGAAGCACTGAGTTAAGCAGGGCATTGCATCCCAGTGAACCCATGAGTGCTAACCTTGGTGACCCCATAATCTCATTTCAACAGTTTAGAAAGTGGCTTTCATGTTTCGGATGCAGCAGTCACATTGCTGCTGGTGACATCAGAGAGCTGGCGGCATTATAGTATGTGAGCATATGAAGCTAGAATCCCTGATTTTTGGATCTGGATGAGTTTAGAGAGACTAATCTACTGTCTCATTTGATACCTAAAGATATTGAGACCCAGATTTCATTAACTTGCCCCTATTTCACACCTAGAGGGCTGCACCCCTAGATGAGTCCTGTGTTCCCTGGGACCTAGTTTGCTGCCAAACTTGGTCCCGTAGCCCGATGACTCCAGATTCAAGTTCCCTGTTTCAGTGGGAGAACAGCCTCACAGACAAATGACTTCATGTTAGATATATTATTTATCATAGGAAATAGAAGTTTGTTTCCACAGTTTATGGTTTATACGAGTTTCTGAGACAGCCAGCCTGCTTTCCTACATCTCTCGTTATTTTGCCTCTTCTGATACTCTGTCTTAGCCAAAGTCGATTCCTGATGTTTGTGGCTTGGCTTCTGTGTTCGTATTGCTTTCTCTACCTGAAGAACCCTCTACCATCATCCCGAAAGCTCCAAATTCCTGCTGGCCTCTGAAGGTTCAACTTAGAACTACCTTGTCCTTGAGGGTTTTCCTAGATTGATGATTTTAAAAAAGGACTCTTTAAAGCTTAGATCTCTTTTGTCAAACACACATATTAAGTGGGATCTTGATATATAGTAAGCAACTGTTTTATGGAAGCCAGGGTAGAGGGCTCCAAATCCTGCACATCTACCTCTGAGGATTTGCTTGGGGCACAGTGAAAACATCTTGGCCCTTGATGGTAAAACTCTCCAATTTTGGGATGCCTACAGCACTTGATCTGAACCACTTTTGTGACCCGTTATCACCCTATACCTTATCTGTTAGGTATGTAGCATCTTTTAGAAGGCAATCTCTTTCCACAGTTTTTGTCTAAATTCCCCATGGTTACTAAAGCACTGTGCCAACCAGTGATGATGCTCAGGAAATACTGTTAATGACTGAATTCATGTAATTTCCATTTCTGTAGGTTGGAACGTGAAATCCAGCAGTTGAAGCAGAAGATCTGTGAGGTCGATGGAGTTCAGAAGGGGCATTTTGGTACCTTGGAGGGAAAGGCTGCTGCTTCCAGCTTGTCATCCAATGCTGAAAAATCTCACCTGCTTCCTCTGATGGATGCCAGGTACTGGGCATTGAACTGATGCCACGCCTACATTTCTGTGGTTCAGTGAGTCCCTGTACCTCTTCTTGGCCAATTAACTTATGGAGGCGTCTGTCAAAGTGACAAGTAATTCATGACCTGAGATGTGCTTTGTCTCCATCAACTGCTACCTGGCCAGTGGTAGGTTGGGTTTCATTTAAAGGGAACCAGGTACCTGAGTACTGGCCTGCTAAATCCAAGGAATGCTAGTGCAAGCAGTATGTGTGAGAAGGCAGAAGTAACAGATCCTGGGAAACCACCTCATCCAGAAAGGAGTGATGCAAGGCCTAGTTGGGAGGGACAAAGAAACAGAGTTAATTGGATTGTACCAAGAAGAAGAACCTGTACTGACAGTTAATCTGTAGAAGTCATTTATTACAAATAGATGAAGTGTATTACAAAAACCTTACCAGTATATTCAGGATGGTCATGAATAACATAACTGTATATCTGGTGGTGCTATAGTAAAATGACTCTCAACTTGGGTGGCATTGTCAAATGCTCTGTGGCTTAGAGCTCTGATAAATTAATCCAGTCAGTCTTTGTCTATGAGAAACCTGATTATTTTTTAACCCCATTTATGTCATGGATATGATATAACACATGGATCCAAACACATATCTGTTTAAGTATGAAAATGTATTCAGAATAGCATGAGCCTCTGTAGCCCTTTAGAGATAGGTCTGAATACTCCATGGGACTAGTTTAAAAATTAAGTAAAAGTCCTGGAGGTAATTCGTTTGTTGTGGCCTTGCCTCAGGTTCAGTTGCACTTGACTTTATTTTCAATACTGAAGGGTAAATACTGTACTTTATTACTCTAAACTCTGGGCTAGAGTGTGAGGAAACCAGGGCTGATTGCATGAAGTATCGGGTCTGAGTCAGTGACTCATGGCTGGCGTCTGGGGAGCCCCGGGAGACCAGAGTCTGTGATTCTCCCCCACCTGCCAGCAGGGGATTGCTTAGTCTCCCTTCCCTTCTCAAGATTCTGTTACCTGGCCAGTTCTCTTTCATTTGGAGAAAACACAGATAGTGAACTAAGAAACCTAGTGCCTAGTAAAATGGCTCTAGGTTTCTTAGAAAGCAGAAAAATATTTAAGGTCCAAGAGTTGTTGTTCTGTTTGGCATTTAAAATGAGAACCTTTCTTGTTATGAAGGCCATAGTAAGAAAAGTATCTCCAGTGCCCTGTGTGGTTAGAGTGTTCAAGTACCGCCATCTCCACCGTTCGCAGGGTCAGTGCTTACATTGAAGAAGAAGTCCAAAGGCGTCTTCAGGTTTTGCATCGCGTGACTGGCAACAATAGCAACACATCTGCAGTTATGACAAAGGTGAGCTAAAGGAACCAAAGTAACACAGGCATTTTAAAAATGAATTTTCAGTAAGTTAGTGGTGGTGGTGGCTGTGGGATCTTTTGTTTCTGTGTCTCAAAAAATTGAGATGCAAATGTTCTAGAAAAATTAAGCATTGCTTGGTTGGAGCTTAATAGTTCCCAAATAGTATTTGTTCAAAAGTAACTTTATTTATTTTAAAGTTTTGAAGTTCTGGGGGAAATTCTTAAGTGGATGTAGAGTTTCTTAAATGTTTTATTTACTTTGTTTGATTTAATACTATTTGGCTGCAAAAAAAGAAAATTTTACCCTTTGCAACAGTATGAATGGACCTGGAGAACATTATACTAAGTGAAATAAGCCAGTCAGAGAAAGACAATTACCATATGATTTCACTCATATATGGAATCTGATGAACAAATTGAACTACCAATGAAAATGGGAACAAAATAATAAATGGAGAGCAGTATGACAGCTGGTGGGGGTAGGGGGAGGTTATGGGATGGAAGGATGAGCAAAAACAAAAGAGGACTCATGGACATGAACCACAGTGGTTGGTGATTGCTTGGGGACGGGGCGTATAAGGAAACTAAGGATTTAGAAAATAAAGATTTAAAAAATAAAATCCCAACTGAAAAAAACATTAAATAAAAATTCTACGTGTAGTTTTTTTTGTTTTCTGCAAAAATACAACCAATTTCACCTGAAACTAATACAAAATTATATTAAATGTAAAATGTAAACTAATTAAAATATATATATAAAAATAAAAAGTACAACCAATGTCCATAACTATTTAATTTATTTGATAAGTTACTCAAAGTAGAAGTATAATTTTGCCTTTGAGAAGATACATATTTGTGAAAGTTGATATTTATCAAAATAAAACCATTGCATTTCTAGCCTACACATTTAAGAATTGTCCTAAGGACATCTTGCTTTTAATATTCTTGCAGTTTTAAAATTCAGAATAAATAGTTTAGTTATCTTACAGGGAGACAGATTGATAGAGTCATGTTTACTCTGAAATATAAATTCTATAGAAAGGTTGCCATTGTTGAATGACAAGTATATTTCTTTAGAATTTTGTTCTGTAAACATTTCTAATCAAATTAGTTATTTCCTCCTCTGTGAACATACTATAATTTAATATAGAGGGCTTTTTATTTTCTTTTCAGAATAATGAGAAACTTCACAATGGTACCATTCAACGTAAGCTAAAATATGAGGTAGGTAATGATTTTTTAGATTGATAGGGTTGCCTTAAATTATGGCATGATCATATGATTAAATTTTCTTAATGTTTAGTTGCATAATTAGAATCTTGAAGTCCCAGTGAGATTAATGGGTAATAGTGAAGGCAAGCTATTATATGGTCTAAAATTAAATGGAATCCTGCAGGTCAAAACTCGCTTTGACTGGCATGTAGCACTGGTGGAGGCGCTTTGCCCACTTTTCCATTGGTAACAGTATCCTTTCCCTTCGTTTGCATTTAAAAAGCAGAATCGTATAATCAGAATCAGATATGGGATTTGGGAATGTAATAGTACTTCTAGATGTTTTAAAAACCCTGCTTATTTTGTAGACTGAGTTGGCAGTAGTACAAAGGGAATAATTCTTGGTTTATTAGCTTATTTCTCTGGTGGATTGTCAAGGGAAGGTTTATTTGGGCATACAATTTGTAAGGGTTTACTTTTATTTTTCTCTACTGAGGGTGTTTCCCATACATTGCTAAATTTAAAAAAAATAAGGTGACATAAATATTACAGATGCATTTCTAAATCACTGAACAGAGTGAGAGATGAAAAAGGGGTGCTCCACAGCAGGCTTGCCTGACCGGCCACGGCCCTGTCCCCTTCCAGTTATCCATAATGGCACCTTCCTCTGGACAGCCATCTCTGTAGCCAGTAGCCTTGTGAAGAGCAGGATGTTGCCTTTCATTTCTTCGTACCCATCGTGCCTGGCCTTCCGTGGTGCTGGTTTGTAGATACAGTAATAGCAATCTCACCAGGTAAAATTAAGGAACATCGTACAACAAATCAAGAGGTGAGAGGAGTGTTACTCAGGGTAGGGTACTTGTCAGTTACGTTTGGCCTTGCTGTCTGATTTCATTAAGTATGCCCTGATTATTTGTACATTTTGGCTATATGGTTATAGATTATTTTACAATTAAATTTGGCTTTTTGAAATCTGACCCAAAGGTCTTAAGATTTAACTTAGAGTAAATGAAATTTTAGACCAAGAAATGGATACTGTTTATCAATTCTACAGAACGTATTTTTGTAAAAAGACTTGGCAATTTTTTAAATATATAATGTGGAAATTGATGTTCTATCTGTCAATCTGGTCATTTATATTTTAAATCATATACCAATCAATACTAATGGCTTAGGCTTTTGATTTAACCTTTGAATCAAGCCACACAATGAAACCAATGGCTGCCAAAATCTTCATTTGCAAAGAATCACAAAAGCTGTTCCCACATCCCCATTTCAACAATTTTTGACATCTCGAACAGAAAATGCGTCTTACCCCGCTGCTGCCCAAAGATGTCACTGACACGTCCAACAGAGAGGACAAGAGGGAGGTGCGTCAGAACAACCACCAGAGAGATCCCATGGCTGGGAGCATCTCAGGCCCCACAACTTTCTCTCCAGCATCAGGAGAGAGAAGCCACCAGCGAAGGGATCAGCCCTCCACGCCTGAGGTGCTGCTGGACAGTGATTGCAAATGTAGTCATCCCGAGTACACAGGTGGTTTTCAGTCAGAATGTCCCAGTCTATCTAAAGTCCCTCTTCTTAGTGAAAACAGCACCAGCAATGCAAAACATTTTCAGGTTAACTCAGAAAATTTCAGTGATCCAGTGATGCATAAAAATGAACACAACTTGGGAATCGCATCCAGCTGGACTTTGCTGCAACACACATGCCAAGAATTGTCTATAAACAGTGGAAATAAACAGACCAAGAAAAGCAAGTTACTCTGCTATGTTCTCTCTGAAAGTGTTTCTAGTGAGGAGAGCTCATCTGCCAGCATTTTCCAGAATTCACCCTCAAGTTTTTGTAGTGAGCAGCACACTGAGAAAGAGTTAGCATCTAAAAACCTTAGCTCTCCAGAGTCACTGATAAATATCAGGACAGAAGGAAACAGTGGATTGGGATACTTTTACCACAGGTTTTACAACCTTTATAAAGATACTAGCAGTCACCTGCTACAGGCTGGCACAAAGATAATCAACCGAGCCAGGCATGTGGGGTACCTGTGGGACCCCAGTGGGCTCACCTCTCAAGTAACATTTATCAGAAGACTGCCATTTGTGAAACACTTACCTCTGGACATGCTCTTGAAGTCACACTGGGTATCACCAGAATCTCATTCTCTTTCTGCAGAAGATCAGGTTGGCGGCAGCAACAGCCAGGAGGCAGGGGCTGGCAAGAGAGCAGAGGTGCCTTACAGAGTACCAGGCTCTACAGCTGCAGAGGTACCAGGTCCCTTGCTGAGCTCAGTTGTCCACCTAGAACGTGAAGATGCTGGAAGGATCTCTGCATTTAAGCAGACCCTTGTGCAATTCCCAGATCCAATGCTGAAATTTCAAGAGTGCCCTTTAAAAGATTTTCTCGAGCATATGGCTTGTTTCTTGCCAGAACTTTTGGGGGGCATGCATGAAGTCAGAGGCGTTTATTGGCTTGCTGTTGCTAACTGCACAGAACCTGACCCGCAGCCGGTGTGTTTGCTGCTCCTTCCTTCCACATTGTGTGCTTTGGTTCTGTCGGATAGCCCCTCAAGCTCCATGGGCATTTTTCATGTTCTACCTCTCTCTGAACTACAGGAGATTACAATTGGCTTTGGTGGGCAGAGCATTCGATTCCTGGGCTCTGCAGAGAGTCTCCTGCTGACTGTATTTAGTTATAACAAAAACCTCTGTCAACAAATATGCCGTGACCTCCTGTGTGTCCTGATGCCCGAGTCTGATGCTGCTGCCTGCACTAGTCATCCTTTGCTCCAGCAAGATCTGGTGCAACTGTCTCTTGACTGGAAAGCAGAAATCCCTGGTTTAGTTTTGTCAAATGGAGTTCGGTTATCATCCAAATTTCAGGATACCATGGTTGACGTGACTTACTTTCTTCACGCGAATATGGAAGTCAACATCCCATCTCTGGCAGAGGTTCAGTTGTTGCTCTACACAACGGTCAGAGTTGAAGATGATTCTGGCCAAGACCCCTGCCAGTCGCTGGTCCTTCTGAACACTCACATTGCCCTTGTGAGGGAAGACAGAGTTTTCTTTCCACACATTCGGTCTCTAAGCATACCTCCTCCACGAACGCAGTTTGATGTCATCAAATTTCGTGCTTTAAGTGAATTCAGGTGCATCATTGTTCCAGAGAAGAAAACATTACCAGCAGTTCAACTTGTCTTCTCTCAAAAACTAGACGTTCCATCAGATTCAAGAAAGAGTCTGTCTGAGTCCCCTCAAGAAGCCCAGGATGTCCAGCCTTTCGCCAGCTCATTGTGTCTTCGGGGCAATCGGAATGTGGTCTCTGAGGTCTGGAAGCTGACACTCAACTCTGAGGATGAGGCTCTGTGGCTAATCTCACATTTGGCAAGGCTCTAGGGAGGAGACTTATGAAAACACTGCATATTTTTTGAGATCTGTAATAAAATGAACACTATGAAAGCAGGCAAGGACTATGAATATCTCCAAGTAATGAATTGATTTGAAACTGGAAAAATGCAGACCTCTAAAATGAAAGATGTAAATGTATTAAATATGTACAATAAAATAACGTAGGTCATAGCAGAGTATGAACTGTGCTTATCACTACCTTGCTTTACTTCTTGAACCTTAGCCTTGTGAATTTGGGCCCGCCTCATTATTTGGGAAGTGATGAAAGCATTTCTGATTGTGTTTGGCTTCATGTTGACTTATAGTATGGGTTAGAGCCTGACTCTGCCTGCTGGATTCTGGCAGACTAATTTGTGCTGCCTGGAAAAGTGTCCAGTCTGGCAGTGACTTTCATTGACATCCTCCGTTTTAGCTGTGACTGGGGCAGCTCTGTAACAGCGCATTAATGATACATCCAGCTGCCCAAAGGACCCAGGGGTTTCAGATGCCCTCCCCTCACTGTAATAAGTAGAATGAAGATACTGCCTGCCCTACAGTAGCTTCTCAGTTAATTGCCTTTTCTTTTCTTCTTTCAGACTTTGTGACTATTCCTCTCCAACCTTTGTAATCTCAGCTTCTTACCTGTTGGTGTATTTTCGACTGCCTTCCCCCTGTGTAACATGCCCCCCACCCCCCAATACCAGTTCTTTCTCTGAGCTCTTGTTTTTCTGTCCTAGAAATGCTCATCATGTCCACGTCTTTTTTCTGACAGCTTCTTTATGTTGTCTTAGAAGATACAGGGTCACCTCAGAAGGCATTCCGCATTTCTCCCCGGCTGTCCTCCCTCTTCCCTTTCACCCAACCCATCACTCATAATCTCTGACCAAGTGTTTGGCTGGCGTGAGTCTCTGTGCTGGTCCCCCTTCTGAGGTGAATCCATGCCCATGTTGGCCTCAGGTAGGTCTTCTCTCCTCAAAAGTACCATCCAGAAGTCAGTGTCCCACCTCCTCTGTTAGAGGCTTAAAACTAGCCTCTTTAGAATTTCCCTTTCTTCTGTTTGACCCTTTCATCTACCTCTGTTCACATTTCAATAAGGAATCAGATTGTGCGTTTTTTGTCTACTTTTTATGTCTTCTGGGTTGCTCTACCAGTGAGCTCCTGCCTCTCAAGTTTGTGTGCTGTACTGTATTCCCAAGTCTTAGACGGAAAGAGGCAGACGTCTCCAATGCTCCATCCACGCGGAGCCCCCTTCCAGCTGAGATCATGCCAAGCTGGTAGCTACCTGCGTAATGACATGCATGGTTGAGGAAGTCATCTTTTCCCTGAAGCCATTCATATTCCCCCTGGCATGGAGGGGGGGCATTTTCTTTTCTGGTCAGATCTTTGCATGGCAGGCAGTGTGTGTTGTAGCTTGCCCCCTCTTTATTTCTGTTCCTAATTGATGACAGGGAGAGTGTCAAAGTTTAACCTGTCCAGAACTTACCGTGTCCCTTTGGCCAAGAAATGCAGATCTTCCCTCTTTCCCTCGTCAGAGCTAACAACAAGCTACATTTGCCTCATTAATGTTCCTCTACCCAGGTCCTGGGGAAGAGAACAGGAGTAGGCAATAAACTGGAGAGTAAATGAGGATCCACACACTGGTGGCTACAGCCTTATTTGCAGTGGCCGAGTGGGTGCTTTTTGAGGCCGTAGAATTCACATGCTTTAAGGTGGAGCATGTTTTTATTATTTGTGCCTCACCCACCCCCACATACATACAGGCACGTACACGCCCCATTGCCTTGTAGGCTTTTGAGTCTGTGATCAGCACATCAAAATTAGTTTGGCATGTTCCTGCTGGGTAGATCTTCCACCATGAAAAAATAATAAAAAATAAAACATGATAGTCTTCTAATATCTTAATAATATTTCTCCTAATTCATTTTCATGTTTCACTTTTTTCAGCTTTAAAAAAATTGTCCCATTGAGTATTTTCTCTTCATGATTATGAAGAGCAGGGGAGTGGAATTTCAAATGCCTGTATAGGGACACTGTAGTTAGAAAGGAAATAATACATAAATAGTACAAAATTTTGATAAAGAATGATAAATAGTAAACAGATATTCTTGTCCTCATAGGTTAAAAAACATAATTCTGTTGTGTGATAAATTATGGTCTTTAATATTGTTCATACATGGAGCATGCAGCAAATATAACCACTGAATAAAAATTATATGAGTCATTGTAACTTCTCAGTCTGCTTTGTGCCCCAGGCAGGCCACCATGAGAATTGCATGGGGAGTTACTACATAAAAGAAGTAGCCTCCGGCATTTAAATTTTACATGTCACTTCTCTGACCTAAACACACATTTTACCTTGAGATCAAATATAGATTTTGATATGAAAATTTGATTTACTATCCGTGAAAAGTATTAAAGTTGTCATAATACCTGTAGAAGCCAGTGGAGTAGCGTCCGTGCCCTTACCCACTGGGGCTTCAATCCTGGCAGCCTCCCTCTGGCTGTAGCAGCTCCTTTTTCAGTTCTGAGCCCGTGGAGCTGCTGTGGTAGGACAGGTAGGAGTGAGTCTCAGCATCCAGCTTAAAGTGACAGCTACACTGTAGTGAGTTCCTGCATCGGGGGGTCCAGGGGGCTTATACATACTTTATGTAGCGTTTTGCATTGTAATATAGGAAAAAACATATGCACTCTGGGGCTTATTAATGCATTCTTCATAAAAGCTCCCTGAATACTTTTAAAACAGTGATTTTGTCTGAATTTCATTAAACTCCATTTTGCATACAGCTGCCTGTTTTGCAGACTTGTGGTGGGTGGGGTGAATTTATTTAGGCTTTGTTGAAAAACATTTCAGAGCACTTTGTCTCCCTGTTCTCATTACTTTAAAAAATGCATATGAATCCTTTGGAGAGAATACTTATGCCTTCCAGCAATAGTAATTATGATAATTTTTGTTTACTCTTCTTTTCCTAGATGATTTAATGTTTTGAATGATAAACAGTTTAGAACACTTTTATTATTGCTTCTGTGATGGTCAAGCAGTCTCACTGGTGACCAGTTTCTAATGAGGTCATTTTAATTGACTTACATAGACTCCAGTATGAAAGTTGGACAATTCTGAATCGTTCCTTAAAATATATTTTGTAACACATGTTAAACCAGTCAGCTATTGCCAAATAACAAATAACCTCTAAAATTTCAGTGACATACAAAAAAAACCCTTTTATTTCTCATTGATGGTTTACAAATTGGTTGAGGCAGCTCTGCTGTAAAAAATCTGGTCATCCGAGGTCAGCTGAGGTTGGTCTGCTCCACATGTCTCATTTTGTGTTCCGTGCTGAAGGGGGAGTGGCCATGCTGATGAAGACAGAAGCAGAAAAAGTCAACCATGCCTCATATCTGCTAATGCCACATTGGCCAACACAAGTCACATGACTGAGTCCAGAGTCAAAGAGAAGGCGTATGCTCCACCCATCAAGAAGTCACAGAATGACTAAGACAATATACTACTACTGCAAGGGAGAGGAGAGTTGGGACCAATAATTCATTCTATCACATATGTATTATGTCAGGGTTCCCAAGGCATTGAAGATAAAAGTTCAGATATGTCTTTAGGACTTTCCCCTAACAGAAATAGGCAGTCATAGGAAGAACATATGTTATAAGACATTTGAAGTTAACCTAGTTGAAGTTGCTTTTCAATTCAGTCTTTGCTTGACTTGGTCATGGATGGGCTGATCATTCTCTACCACCGAAATGGTTTATTCATTGGGAACTGCGATTGCTGTTAGACCATTCTTTCCATAGTCTTCCCTATTGTGATCCCCACCTTCAGGCTGTGCCCATGGCACGCATCTATAACAGAGCAGAAGAGGTCTGTCCCACCCTCAGTCCCTCTGCTGTTTCTTACACAACAGTTTTCAAACCATCACCATCCAGTCTCTTGTTAAGGATGCAGCCTTGTAATTTTGTAAAACCTTCGCAAAGAATGGAACAAAATAATCCAGTTGGTGGGTGGGAAAGAGATTCATTGTAAATTATTTTTCCTGCTTAAAAAAAAATCTGGTTAAAATCTTTTGTTGCCGAAGATGCAGTGGATTATAGTGATGATAATCCCAAACACCCCATATATTGTGGTTTAAATGTACAGTTCGTTTTCGTGTACTGTTCCTTGGGAGCCCACAGTGGTCCGTCTGCCTGGGGTGGAGAAACTCTTCCCTTAATCTTCATTTCATACTTGGGAATGGGACTCAGAAAGGGCCGCTTAACTGAGATTTGGAGCTCAAACCCAGAGCCTACTCCGTAATGTCTGTAGTCTTTCCACACCGCCAAAGTCACTTTCTCATGATGGTTATTCTTGACATTGATAGATTTTTAATCAATTTTTTTAAGTAAAAATGACTCTTCTAGGAACAAACATTTGGAAGAAATGTTAATTCTTCTCTGACTTGTAAGTTTTTTTCTTGGAATTTCTAGACATTCAAGAATATTCTTTTTATGAGATTTTTTTTTCTTTAAGAATTGCCTTAAGTGTCTCTTTGCAAATCCATGTTTCCTTGTATGGACCTCAGTCTTTTTCCCCCTCCTCTTTACATCATTAACTCCTATGGAAGAAAAGCCTGGATATAGTCATAGCATGAATATAATACAGATAATCATATCATTGTTGTTTCTTACTATATTCTGTTGTTATTCTACGGAAACCTGATGAAGAGAATCCCCACCCCCCACTTCCATTTATTTGAACCTGACTTCAGCACAGTTTGAACCAAACTAGATCTCAGCAAAACTCAGCGGGTGGAAACGAGCGGCACTTTCGTGCTGAATGGAAGACACTGTACAGCTAGAGGGGAGAACGCTCGGTCTTCCCTCCTAGGGGTTCTGCACTGTCTGTGGTCACATTCGGTAATGAGAGCCCCGCAGCAGTTGTCTCCATGTTCTCCGTCATTCTAGGCCTGTTATTTGGTCTGCTTTAAATTATCCATTTAATGATGAGTTATCTAGAAACATGACCATTAAAGGGACTTGTCCATTAAAGAGATGAATGGCAGCAATTTTAATAGTTTCAGGTTGAAACATTCATCAGATACCCACTATTTCCAAATACTGAAACGATATTGATCAACTCAGATCCGTGTGGATGAAATAACCTATTCTGGTAAAAATTTCGGATTAGAAATGTCAGCCAAACCTTTTGGATTTACCCAGAAGGCCACTAGGATAAATAAGATATTCCACAAGCATCTGTGTCCAACACGGTGTCATTTTCTGGGTAATTTATCCTTAAAGTATATTAAATACACTTTAATATACTTTAACGTATTAAAGTTCAGTAAAGTAAAATATATTAAAGAAATACTCTTATTTAAAAACCTTTATTTTTTGTATGTGTATACATTTCTGAAAACCCAATTTCTGTTTATATGTGTTTGTACATATGTGTATATATGTATACACATACATATAAACAGAAATCTATATAAACATCATATATACATATACACATGTATATACATATACACACACGTATATAAATTAAAGAAATACTCACTTGAAAACCCTTATTTCTGTTTTCTGACATGAGTATTCTAATCTTACTTCAAAACAAGGTAAATTTAGCATTATTTCTTCGTGCCAGGCTGCTGCTAAGTCCTCACCTTGAATGGGATGGTCAGGGTGTGCCTGTAGCATGTGTGGCCAAATGTAGCAAAATCCATGTCAGTTGTATGTACTAAGCCTTCAAAATAGTTTGATATTAGCACAAGTTTCCTTTGTGGCATAGGCAGGCTTCACCGTCTAAAGATAAATATAAACATCTTGGCCCTTTACCATATTCATAATTTGTACCTGTTCACACAAGTAACCTTTATTTCCAGTTTCTTATAACATGGCTTATATGTAAGAATGTAACAGATCCATTCCGTATCTGCTCCAGGCCAGTTTTCAAGCTGCTGTAGCATAGTAGGTACTTGATACGTAGTAGCCCTAATTAGAACTCTAACTGTGGCCTGTGTGGTTGAAAACAGGAAGCATTCGAAATACGCACCATGCTGGGAAAAGAGAAAGGAGAATAAACAACTTTGTTGAATCTGATAAAAACCCAGTATTTTAGAAGCAAAGCTTGGTTATTTGACTCTAGGTTATCCAACAACAGTTCTTAGATCAGACCCTGACATGGTCAAAGTATATACCGCATTCAGCTTTCCAGTACATAATTAGAGTGTTAGGGAGAAATGCTGGTGATTCTCTGGAGAACCAGTCCATCCTGTGCCCACTGCACTGTTGACAGTAATCTGAGTGGATATTAAAGCCACTTCTTACCAATTTTCTTAATCTTCACTTTTTGAAGGAGGCAACCTGTGTAGGAAGAGAAGATTCTAATCTGGATATTTAAAAAAAAATTTAAACTTTTATTTATTTATCTTTAGAGGGGAAGGGAAGGAGAGGGAGTGAAATATCAATGTATGGTTGCCTTTCGTGCGTCCCCTGCTGGGAACTAGCCTGCAACCCAGGCATGTGCCCTGACTGGGAATTGAACCTCGATCGTGTGGTTCGCAGGCCCGTGCTCAATCCACTGAGCTACACCAGCCAGGGCTTAATCTAGATATTTAAAATTTATCTTGTGCTCTGCCTGCTTATTTTTGTCTGAAACCCAACTGCAGTGTTTCCCCATCAACTGAAAAATAGCCCATTTCTGGACACAGAACATCATTTCATTAAAATCCTCTGAAAGATACTTCTGTGTATCTTAAACAATATTCTTTCTTGTGTATAGAAATGTAATCCAAGTTACTAATTACATGCTTTTCCTTGACCTTTCACTGCTAAGTAGAACCACTCCACAGTTCATTTGAAATTCCCAGAAGCGTCCTATGTGGTTCCCTTTCCCGGATCCGCTGTAAGACATGCCTCTGAACACCCAGACTTTCATATTCCTTTGTTCCCTCTGCAGTGTGTCGCCAGCTTACCTTCAAGTCTAAGACTCTTCTTTGGTACACGTAGGGAAACTGTGATTGATTCCAAAATAAATAATTGCACAGAAGCTTAAAAGCTTCCATAAATAATGGGATAAAATATGATACAGCCCACTTTACTTGCCTAGTATAAAACTCAAGATATTCAAGATAATAGCTACTTTCAAATAAACATAAATTTCGGAGACAGTTATGTCACTCCTCTTTCCTGTCCAACATAAACATGTTTGGGAAAAGGTCAGGAGCCTTTCACACTGTATCCTGAGAGCCATGTTTCTCATGCAGCTGACCTCAGTAACTTCTGAAACTCACATTGCAGCAGTGGTTGGATGGAAGCACATGCTTCTTTGACTTTTGTGTATACTTTTACTCTCTAATGCCTTCAGATCTCTAGCTTTATTTTTTCAGCTCTTTATATCTGAAGTTTGTCATTTCACTACACTTTTTATTTAGTTCATTTGAAATTAGTGAGATTGAAGCAAACTGTGGCCACTGATGATAACAGAGGACTCAAACAATATTTCTAGTGTTTGTTCAGCATGTAAGATTATGAAGAGAAATATGCTTAGTCTCAGCAAAGGGTATTGTTACACTTCGCTCTCTGATCCTGATGGGGCAGTGTCTCTCTCAGCCCACCTACAACCATTGCTTGAGCTACACATGCAGGTGCTGGTGTGGAAAGGGCTGTCCTAGGTATTAGGCAAACTGCGTAAATATTGTAAGATCCAGCTCCTCCCAGATAACTGGTTCCTGCATAGTCTGTATACCCAGTTATTGAAGGCAGGGATTTTTCCACTTGGCCACAACTACACAACTACACAACTACAGAATTTTCCACTTGGCCACAACTACACAACTACAGAATTTTTTCTTTAAAGGGTCTATGAGCCTGAGCTTTACACAACTTTCTTTACATTAGAGTTTGATTTCACAATCATGCATTCTTAGAAACAGAGA
This sequence comes from Sturnira hondurensis, assembly GCF_014824575.4. Lineage (NCBI taxonomy): Eukaryota > Metazoa > Chordata > Mammalia > Chiroptera > Phyllostomidae > Sturnira > Sturnira hondurensis. The sequence goes on along the minus strand of NW_028076505.1, from coordinate 6,013,911 downwards.
GCTTTCTTGTCTTAAAAGGCCTATATAGTAACCAGACCATGAGTCACAGTCTTACCCACTTTGAAAGTTGACTTATAAAAAGAGAAAGTAAGGTGGAAAAATCAGATTTTACTTCAAAACTTAATGTAGTTAAAGAAAAAACTAAAAGCCTTAGAAATTGCAGATACTTAGTAAAAGTTACTTTTATACCCCCAGGATCTGGTTCTCTGCATATCCTGTAGTTGGTGCTCAGTAAACGATAGCTAACACTGAAGGTGTAACCGGGGGTGCCTATGAGGAAAGCAACTAGAAAGATAAAGTTCTCCATTGCTTAGTTAACAGGATACCTGGGCCATTTTGACTGCAGTTCTTCAGTAAAAGTCATGATATTTAATAGCAATGTACATGTTTATAGTTTCTCTCACTCAGTGTCCCTGTCACAACTTTCTGTTCCTGCTGTGTGATCAGCTCGCTTGTCCGAGTCTACCTCTACCGAGAAGTCCCCCAGGACGGAACGCTGCCTTGTTCATAGTTGGGTTCCTGCCGTGTAATTGGGATTTGGTCAGTATGCCCCTTTCTAGAGAGACAGTGAAACTGAGGGACAGAGGGGTAGGAGAGGGTTGCTGCACAGAGTCCAAGTCCTCCAGTCGGGACTTGATTCTGAGTCTGTGGACTCAGCACTACACGGAATCCCATGTCCATTTTCTGTGACTGCTTCAAAGAAGCAGAGTTTCAGTGCCAAGCGTGTTACCCTTGTTGATACCATCATCCACAACTTTTTGGGGAACCCATAAAACTCATTATAACACACCGTTCCTAATTGATTGAAGGAATTATCTTTATTTAATTGCCTTTCTTCCTTCTTCCTTTTTCTTATTCTTACCTCTTAGGAAAAGAGCCTGTAACTGTTTAGACGGCTCCTCATCAGGGCAGCTGCAGTGTTGGCCTCTGGTCTAGTCGGTGGGGAGGACTCAGGTTCCTCCCAAGTTAGAGCAGGTGGGTCTTTAATTCTCAACTGGCCGCAGCAGTTGCTACTCGTTGCTTAAAACCCCTTTGGCGCAACGTTCCCTTCCCCTGAGGCTGTTCCAAGCCACAGTGTGCTCCCTGCCCGCATCCAGCGCCCAGCGCTCACGCACGAAACAAGTTGAGCTCCCAAGCGATAGTGTCGGATTAAAAAAAAGATTATGTTCCTACTGGAAAAACACAGTTACTACGCGTGACGTAGCAGATTTCAGGGCTTAGACGGGAGAGCAAGAACTTCACGGCATTTGTAGGTCAAAAACATTTCGTTATGTTAAATGTGTTCTTTGAAAAGAAGTAAAACCACTAAATTATTCCTCTGCCTTTTCACTGGTAAATAGAAAAATGCATTTTATGATTCGAGAAATGTTTCCACTTAAAGTGATTTTGAAATATACTATCAGTGGATTGAAAGGTTTTTGGCAGTGCACATGTTGAGAAACGCGCTTTTTAGGAATTTCCACTATGGGTTTGACATCAGAGACAGCTAAATAGGTGCACGATTGTGATAAAATTAATGGTTCTTATTTTGGGTGGCCAGCCACACGGGAAAATTAAGATGCTGTAAAAGGCTTTGGTAATGTCATATTATGCCAAAATCTTTACACCATGAGCTAGATGAAAGCAGTCATCTGAGAAACTATACATCTCTGTGTCATTTGGAAATCAGTGCTTTCTCCCCCTCTCTCCTCCTCTCCTCTCCCCCTTACACACACACACACACACACACACACACACACACACAGAGTTAGGTTGCATTTGCTGTAGTACACTTGGCAGAGGATCCAAGGATCCAGGAATGCTTTCTCTCTGAGAGAAAGGGAGTGTGTTGCCCATGCTTTTTTGTTTTTGTTTGTTTAAAGCCATAGTGCAGTTACACTGCATGATTGTGGAGTTTTCACCTCTAAATTATTTATATATTGAAGTGTTCATTAGCTCAATTTATCTGAGATGGAAGAAATGATTTTAAATTTTCACCATAGCAGAATGGCACAGTGGTTATGTAGTTGAGCTCTCGGCTCGCCCGAGTTCAAATGCTGGGTCTACCACTTACCTCTGTCAAGTTACTTAAACCCTCCGTCTTGGGTGCTCATCTGATACATAAGGTTAACTAAGGTTAATAATACCTCATAGGGCATTGTGAGGATTAAATGCAGCAGTGCATATAAACTGTTAACTGAAGTTCTTGGTATATAGTAAGTATTCAATAAATGCAACTATAATTATGACTAATTATTACTGCTGTTGCTTGAAAAACATTTTCTTATGTCTTCTAAAGCCTCAGGTTAGTGCAAATGATAAGGATTGTTCAGAGATTTCCTCTCATTCACACTCAAGAGAATACATTTTGAAGATTTATTTTTTTTTTATAATGCCTCTTCCTCAAACCCTCTGGCTTCCCACCATCAAGACCATAAATATTTGTCAGAGCCAAGTAGATTATTAATCAAATGGAGCCTAAAGAAAATACTTGGGATTTGTTTTAATTGGAGTTTAAAGAGCTTTCTATGCTACACTGGCTTATAAAAATGCCTAGAAGTTAAAAATGAGGTAAATTTGAATAAAATTTTCAGCTTTTGGAGCATTATGTACAGCAATCTGAGTCTGTGAAGTAAAAAAGAATTCAGATGATAAAGACTTTGCAGGAAAGAATCTGGTTTAGACTGATTTTTTTCAAGTCAGGATATGTAATCTGTCCCTTTCTCCACTTGTTCTTATAAATTGGAAGGAACTTCAAAGCCAAACAGTGTTTTGAAGTGCTTTTGCCCTAACTCCTGGGAATGGTGTACCTAAAGAACTGGGCTTCTGTTATGAGAGAGACTTAGCATTTTTCTTTCAAAGGCAATCATCATTTTTCTAAATAAACTACTAGTTTGATGCTCTCTTCTCTACTTGAAACGCATTTTCTCCTCTGTCCAAGCAGGGTATTTGCTATTGAGTGATTTTGGTTCTCTTTGTTCTCCCCATCTGATGTGCCTTTGATAGCGGATGGTTTCTCGCTCTTTGGGAGCAAATCCAGACGACCTGAAGGACCCAATTAAAATTAGCATTCCACGCTATGTGCTCTGCGGGCAAGGAAAGGATGAGCATTTCGAGTTTCAGGTAAAGGTAAGTGTCCCTTCTTCACTCTTCTTGAGGATTGGAGGTTTCAGGCTATGCAGTGCTTTTCTTTGTTTTTGTGGGGGGGGCGGTAAAGAGAAGAAGTTACATGTAGGATATCGGTCACACCCTTCTTTACACCAGTATGTGAAAGTCTCAACTGTGTAGCACATGGAGAGAAGTTACCCTGCAGGAGGTAGTGGTGGTTGGTGAGTCAGGCAGACATGCAAGTTGCCATCACCCATCAGCCCCCACAGGCACAGTGACCAGCCATCCCAGGTGGTCCAGGGTTTTCCTGCATTCGGCATTGTAAGGTACATGCTCTGGGAAACCCCGTAGTGCCAGGCAAACCAGAACAGTTTGTCACCCTATTCATGGGCTTGGGCTCAATTTTCCTATCTATACAAATGGGAATAATATTTATGTCACAGGGATATCAGCACATGTAAAGTATTGAATCTAGTGTCAGATATGTGCTAAACACTTATAGCAAATACTGTTATTACTACTGCTGTTTTTATTGTTTCTAAGGTCATTATTTAGGAAGCTTTGCTAATCTGTTTTAGGCATTATTCGATTTATACAACTTTTCAAGAAGAGATGAGCCTGTTTCCCTACATCATGCTTTGCGAAATAGTGACTTCATCTCATCCCTAATCTATTTCCATCGACTCATAGAACTTCATTAAATATTGAGGTGCTGACACTCACCAGTTACCAGTATATGGCTGCAGGAAGGCGTTCTCAGAAGGGCCTTGGTCAGATAAACACCAGACTGGGAATCTGCATGCTGGCTTCTTTAGGCCCTGATTCTGCTGAGGTCTGCTGAGTGACCCTGTGTTTTACCCTCTCTGAGCCTCAGTGTCCTCATAGGTAAAATGAGGAGATTGGATAATATCTGTGATTTCCAAACTTCTTCTTAGCTGAACCCTTTGTGGAGCTGCTTTTGGAGGAGGCTGAGGGTGGGAGCCTGAAGCTAGCCCTCCCCACTTCGCTGCTCCAGTGCCCCTCTGGGCCCCCGGGCCCCCTAGGTGATCCTTCCCTTTAGACATGCGTGTTCTTTCAGTTTTCACAGAGAAACAGTGCAGGTGCCTAACGCTGTACTGTGTCCTTGATCCAGGACTTCCCACTGGCCCTGACGTCACACCTAATTGCAGGTCACTTCCCTCTTCAGCCATTTGAAATTGCGGGTATATGCATGTGCAGTGTGTGTGTATAGAGTTCCTTTTGTACATATACCTAGTGGTTTATACATACATAAATAATTTCTGAATGTATGTTTGTATTATATCCATGTTTTTAAGTAGAGAGTAAAGACTGACTGGGTTTTATGAGCGCAAAATTTGAATTCTCCTAAACAGAACTCACAGCGCTGGAGGACATGCAAGGATTTTCATTGGTGCATAGATTTATTTTATGTGCTAATAAATGTGCTATTAAATAATGGATAAATGTGCTAGTAAACTATAACCAATAAATCAATCTCATGCCTGAAACTTAAGACATGGATAACAAAGATACTTAATTGTTTAAAACTAAGTTGATTTAGGATGATCTCATTTATACGTGGAATCTAAAAAACAACTAAAAACCCAAGCTCAAAGATACAGAGAACAGATTGGTGGCTATCAGAGGGAACTGAGGCTTGAGGTGGGGAGAAGAGAAATGGGTGGAGTCAGAGAGCTCCGGTTATAAAATAAATAAGTCCTGGGTTATGTAATGGACAGCACAGTGACTATAGTTACTAGTTTTGTATTCCATATTTGAAAGTTGTTAAAAGAGTAAAAAAAGTTTGCAGCTGTGTAGCAACAGATGTTAACTAGGCTTATGTGGTAATCATTTTGCAGTATATACAGATACTTAATCAGTATGTTGTATACCTGAAAACAATACAATGTTGTGTGTCAGTTATATCTAAAAAAGAAAAAAATAAGAGAAACTAAGTTGATTTACATAGAAATGGCAAGCAAGTAATAGTCCAGGCTGTATGTAAATCTGGCCAAAATTGTGAAGATGCTACTGTAAAGGCAAGTTAGAGAAACCAAATACAAAAAATGTTATGGGGCCTTTCAGAATTTAGGCTTTTACTTCAAAATATATTAGGTCCAAATTCAGAGAGTTTTGCTTTCTTTGAACTTACAAAGTGAAGTTCTGAAAGCATATCATTGTTCTGCTTCCTTTTTGTGCTTATCTCAGGTGCTGAATCATTAGGACCAGGAATAGACTGTTAGCGGTTACCTGGAGAACTCCTAGTTCCCGTGCAAGCACGGCTTCCTGAGGCATTCACAGGTGTGCTAAGGGCCTCACATTGGGGGTTACCCAGTCATGGAAGTACCAGAGTCCAGAACTAGAAACAAACATGACATGAATATACTGTCCCTCCTCTTAACAAAATAAACAAACAAAAAAATGGCCGAGCTCCAGCGAAGGTTTGGCCGTTGGAGTATTGTTGGGTGCACTGATGTCCCTTCCAGTCTCCTCCAGGTAACCGTGATAAGTCAGGCAACCTCCAATGTAAAATGTCAATAATGAAACCTGCCCTGCTGGGTTGGTATGAGGGGTGAATGAGCTTAGGTACGTAAAGTGTGTAGAACAATGCCAGCCACATACTAAGTGCTGGGTAAATGTTCGTTATTAGATAGAAATTAGTTAAAATACGATTTTACCCTGAGAACCCTTGTGGGAGCAACTTTACCCAAAAGTCCCCCTATCCGCCATGGATGAAAAACTTTACCCACAAGTCCCCCCATCCACCATGGATGAAAGTGAGACTAACAAGACATGATCTGCTTGGGGAGGAGAGGTGGTCAATCTCTCAGAGGAGAAAGACCAAGAACCTCTTCTTCAATGATTTTTATTAGGTTCAGAACACACAGGAATACAGGTAAAGTTCATCAATCAATGTCAGGCGGCAAGGATCAAATAGTAGATTACATTTCAAAGAAATCTGAAGGCTTAGCTGAGACAATGTCAGGTATGGGGGTTGCAGAAACTTTGGGAGACATACTCATTTCCTGCTTGGACCCTTATTATATGAATGAAAGCACTCTTAGCAAGGCAGGCTTCACAGGACTTTAAGAATTCTTTTTTATGCCCAGTCACCCCAGATCCCACTCTAGCCAGCAAGGGGCTGCACCACCTTCCCCATCGTCGGTTTTCAGGCTTACGTGGGTTGGTGCCAGGAAGCACTTTGCCCAGATGGAAATGGGGACTCAGGCTATGTCAGAATAGCCGAGGGGCGAGGGTCCATTACTCTCTTTTTGTTGCAGCCCCTGAGTCCTTCCTTGAGGGCCTCCCAAGTGATCCTGTCTGGCTTAGGTTGCCCCCCCTCTGAGGGGTCCTACCCATCATAGACTAACTGACCAAGCGTTGGGGGCAGAGATGGATGAAGCAGTAGCAGCACTGCTGCCAGGGAGACAAGCTTTGTCTCCTTAGTGGCTCACAGTCCAGAGGGCACTCACTCAGCCTTAGCCATGGCGAGGGTTACAACTCCTGAAACCAGGCAGAGTGGTTCCCAACAAACCCTATTAATGACTTCTAGTGTTCAATTGTGTCTTTATTAATGGTTTTGTATGTTGTGGGCTTCTTTTCTATCACTCCCCCCCAACATTCTGACCTTTAAAATTAAGTATGTCAACTTTTTCCATCCATCATTTGATTATGTCATGCAGAGGCAGTGTTTTCTAGAACAAATAGTCATACTTAGGAGATGGTTTGGCTACTCCTAAATTATTCTTTTGGTGAGCCAGTGGCTTTAAGAAGGCTAAGGTAAAAAGTATTAGTCTAAGATTCTGTTCTATTTCATTTTAGATCTTCTTACAAGGAAAATCTGTTAATGTACACAGATATGTTATTGCACCTTATACGTTAGAAAAATCTTGTGGCTTCTCCTTAAAATATCTAATTTTGTTTTCCCCCATTTTTCCCATGAAGCTCTTAATGGCCTTCTGAGGTCCGGAAGGCACTCAGCAAGGCATTGTGCCTTCTGTGACCAGCAGGGCAGGGTCTTGACACCCTGTTGACAATGCAAATTGGTGGTGGTCACTTGCGGTTCGTTTCATGGGCTGAGCTGACTCATCAACCCACAGGGCCTGCTCAGTACTGGCCTCCACTAGCTTAGATGGCAGGCCCAAGAGAGACAGTACACAGAGGTGTGGTTGCTCTGGAATTCACCTTCTTTTAGCTTCTCCCAAAACTTTCTGGTTCCCTCTGCCTCCTGCCCTTTGCTGCCCACCTTTGTCTAGAAGGATTTATTAGTTATTTAAATCATTCCTTCTTCCTGACCATTTTCATTTTAATCCTCAATCTGCTAGCTTCAGAGGTCTGTTCATTGTGGAATGAAGTAATAGAAAGCCATGTTTCAGGAATGTTAAAGAAATGTTTAAGGTAGGGTTTGGGGAATGGAATCTGGGAGCAGAAGATAAGACAGTAGAGATTCTCAAATGCTCATCTTCTGATTCCTGATAGATCTTGAGGAGATTTCCGTCACCGAGGTTTATAATGAGAAAAGCAGTGCTTTTCATTAAACTGAAAGATACTTAACTCAAAAAGACTGTCTTATCCTCTTTACTTTAGGGATTAAAGATCACTTTTATGAAATAACTGTGAGAATAGATAAATATATAGGGTTTTTCGTCACATTTTTTAAAAATCAACCTTGTTGAGGCATAATTTGCATACAATGAAATGCATACATTTTAAGTGTAGTTTGATGAGTTTTAACATGTATATACCTATGTAACCAATTAAGATTTCAAGCTTTTCAATCATTCCAGAAAGTTTCTGGTGCCCCTTTAGAGCTGGTGCACACACCCACTCCTCCCGGCAAGCATGGGTCTGTTCTCACGTGGTGAGCACATGGGACCAGGCAGCATTTTCTCTCTTGCATCTGGCAGTTCCCATTTTGTGTCATGTGTTAGAGATTCGTCTATGTAGATTGAGTATAACAGTAATTAGTTTCTTTTTATTGCTAAATTGCATCCTAATGTGTGGATGAATCACAAATTGTAGGTTGGAGTTTGTTTCATTGACCTTATCTGACAGCACAAAAATTGTCATCTCCGTGTTGCCCCCCTCCCCTATTTATTTTACTGATCCTTGGAGAACACGATTCCCATTGTCCTTATAGTTACACCTTCCAGCAAATCCCAATAGCACACTCTCCTGGGTCTGTGTCCGTATTTACCTCAAGATGATGTCCTTCCAGCCAATGACAGACACAGAAGGAGCTCAGGTTGTGCCAGTCTGGCTGCTGTCTGCGAGGAGCCCCTTCTGTGTTGAATGTCATTGACTGTCACCTGTTGGTCAGCAAAGTGTACCTGTACAATATGCACCTGCCCTACATGGCAGGTAATACCACTAACTGGACTATGACAGTCATTTTAAAATTCCTGCTTCAAGTGCTTTTCAGTGACTGGTATGTGAAATCAATTACTCTGTATTTTCCTTCCCATTTTCAGTTACTCAGGACCAGAATGGGTAGAATTAAATTTTTTAATTCTATTTCAGCATAATATAAAACAACCTGGAACTCTGGTTTAGGATAACAGAGGCTGTCATAGTCTTGTTATAGAGATTAGCTGATGTTTCCAGCATTGTTTTAAATTCCCTGCCTTTTAATTTACATATTAACATGGTAACATTAAACACACCAACAACTTCTGTGTTTTTTATATACGTTGTTTCCTGAGAGTTTTTGTTCCCAGAAAAGCTGAAAGTAATCTTTTGAGCTTGTCTTCCCATCCTTCCTGGTGTGGTGACATCTGCTGTGTCCCCCCCCCCCACCTGGTGCACTCCCCCTTAGCACCTGTCGCAGCCTGCAGTCACAGTGGTTTGTTTTCCAGTCGTCATCGTGTTTATTGCTAGTCTTCACTGAAGTGCACTCCGTAGGCCCTGTCAGTCTGTCAGCACTGAGTTCCCAGTCCTCGCTCAGGGCCTGCCTGATAATGGTCACCCAGTAGAGATAACTCGTCAACACAAGCCGAGCAAGCCCTGTCGCAAGGTGTTCTCACTGGACATAGCCTGTTTAGGGATTTTGTGACCATGTGTCCTTTATAGCCCCTGTTCCGCCCCCACTTCCTGGCCATGGACTCCCCATGGTCTATCCATGCTGACAGATTCAGTCATTGATTAGTTATGTTGCTTCTTGTCTTCCTCAGGCAGCGGCTGGATCTCTAGTCCTCCAGTGAGGATGTGGGCAAATCAAGCTTTTGGACTGTGTCTCAGTCTAAGCAGCTGCTGCCTCCTACCTCCCCACCTCCCTCCCACCTTTTCCATTCTGCCCTCCAGTACACCAGTGAGCGTGCACACACGCATGCATACACATACACCAGCACACACGCACATGTCCCAGCTCTGGCAGTCTCCAGCAACCAGAGTTTAGTTTAGTTGTGCTCTGACTTAGCTGCAGAGAGGAGTAGACCTCTTCCCACTCTTCACCTTCTGGGCATTATCCTGAGCTCCTGGGCGCTGTCCAGCCCCTTCCTTGCTCATAGGACTACCTTAAGGAACCTTCTGGCACCCTAGTTACATGCCCCTCATGCTGTTCAGTACCTGGTGGGTCCCTGGTTTTTCCCACATGGTTATAGGAAGTCAGCCCTTCTCTCCAGAATCACTTTGGACCACTTGCTAATCAGAGCTACCTACTTCACTTCAAAGGTATGACTTCCAAAACTTGTCCTGATTTTACCCGTCTGATTTTTGTTCAAGGTACCATAGTAATAGTCTCTTCCTTTTGCCCCAAAATGCCACCTCATTTTGGTGTAACTTCTGGCCAGGGACTGAAAAGAAAGAAAACACGGATAACAAATGATAGAGTGAAAGTATAACCCATAGAAAGTTTTCCAGCACAAGCTTGCAGGCCACCTGCAAATACTGGGTTGGCCAAAAACTCTGTTTTGTTTTTTCTGTAAAATAAAAGACATTTTTCATTTTTACCAATGACTTTATTGATTTGGATATTTTGAGTGTATTGGCTATCTCCTGCTATTGGCTTCTAGTAGGGAGAGGGGAGGGGTGCTCCTAAATATCTTCCAATGCGTAAGACAGCCTCACGGCAAATAATTATTTGACCCAAAGTCAATAATACGAGAAGCTTTGCAAACCACTTCTGACACATTTGATCAGTCACTGCACCTTCTCCATACACTGCACAAATCTCTCTGCATTTCAGTTGTGTTTTTACCTTTCTTGAAATAATACACAAATTGTTGTGTATTTTCTTCCACCTTCAGTATTAAAATGGCTACCCAAGAATTTGCCAATTTTGATACTTTTTTAAATGCATGGTGCTATGACAGCTGTCACAATACAATCTAACAAAATTGTTTTGAATGAAGTTAAAGACAAATAAGTGCTACTAGAGCCATTGTAGGAAAAAAACGAAACAAGCTTCGCCAACCCAATAATTTGTGAGTACCTGAGGCAGTGGGGTTGTTTCCTTTTCAGGCATGCAAATTTAGATATGGGATAAGCCCTCCCTTCTAATTTCAGTCATTGTGGCCCCAGAGCAGGGGAGTCACTGAGCACCCTCAAATCTGCAGGGTCCTCCCTAACCAAAGGAGCCCCTGAAAGTGAGAGACTAACTTGCAAAACTTCAAATTTTGGTATCTTGTTTTTATAACTGAAGGAGCACATGGTACCAAGATTGGTGGCATTTCATAAGGCAGGGGGAACAATCTGGTAGTGGATGATGTTTATTATTTAGCTTGAAAAGATGTTGAAAATTTTGAGTAAGTTGTCAACATTTAAAACTTGGGAAATTTAACATGGAAATCTAGATTTTCCAGGTTTCTGTAAAATGTCAGAAAGCATGGGAACCGCCGTCCAACATGCCCACAGGGCAGCACTGGCCGGAGCAGAACAGTGGCCCGTTTGAGTCAGGCTTGGGCTTCACTTTGTCACACACCTCAGAGCTCCTTGTTCCAGAGGAGGTCACCTGCCTGTGGGCTCAAACCCAGTCCAAAAGCACTGTACAGAGGTGCTCACAGACCTTAGGAAGTCTCTGATGGTGCGGTTGATTAAATCAGTTTAAACCAGCACAGAAGCCGGCAGGGGGAGGGGGAGGTAGCAGAGCACACTGCCTGACCCCAGGGACACACTGTGTTCACTGTCCTCTCTCCCACCTCAGCCTTTCCCGCTGTGCTTACCAGGTTGCCGATTTGAGCAAGGAGCCTTGGCCAGACACAGTGCCCAGAGCAGTACACACTTGTTCCATGGGAGAATGGTTGGCTGGTGGCCTGCTGAACAGGTCTGATTCTCACATGCATTTCTTGGGTAGAACACATGTGGAGCCACCATGGGATCAGGCCAGTCGTCACCAAGGGCCATGAATTCAGAGTTGACATAATGTCAGCCGGAGTAGGCATGACCATGACTTAATACTTTCTATATCTAAGTAGCATTCTGTTCCTTCATATTTATTTATTCTATGTTTGGCATATCTTATAGGTTATAGGCCTATATTTAATTAGGCAAATCTTATGAATTCTGTTAAGTCTCACAGCTGCTTGCTTCCTTTTTATCTGTTCTGACACACTCCCTGAATTTGCCTATGCTGCATAAGCTTCCAGCTTACTTACTGGCTGTGCTTAGCCCTTCTTACGAGCCTCATTCATCCTCTGTAGCAGGATTGAATGTGCTCAAGTAATACACAGACACCCACTGTGCTCCCTGTTATCTTACTGTCACAGGGCCTCCTAGAGTTTCCTTCCTGACCGATCCCTGTAGGCAGCAGAGTTTGCAGCATCTTTTCCAGGGAGCACACTAACATCTGTCAAACACCTTCTTCATCCTTTCAGGCACTTTGCCAGACATTTCCACAAATGTACAAATGTAGCAAAATGGGGGTTTCACTTGCATGTAATGAATTAGATAAATTATGAGTGACTTGCTAAAGGCCATGCATCTAGTAAGGAGATCCAGGTACCAAATGTCCGTGCCAGCTCTAAGTCTGGGCTGTACTGGTTCCCTTAATTTTAATGTACTCATTTTATGTACATTGTAAATATCGCAGATTTCTGCACTTTTTAGAAGTTGAGGCCATATTTTAATTTTTTTCCTAGACATGGTGGCTTTTTCCAAATCCTTGCTTGTTCTCGAAAGTTGATGTTATTTTTGTGTGTGTTTTAACTTCTTACCCTAAATTTGGCCAAGCAACAGGCACTTTGTAAACTGGGGCTGTTGGTAAGGCCTTAACAAAACTTGAGAATTGGATGGTGGATAGATCTGCCAGGGAACACGAAGAGGAAATACCCAGAAAATTTGTGGTTTGGGAGTTAAGGCAATCAAATTTATAGTCAGAGAAATTTCTTTTTATTAGGCAGAGCATAAGCAAAAGCCATTCCTGCCTGTTAATTAAACTGTGCACTTCCACATCTTTTAGAAATACTCCCAACTTGATGTAAAATAAATGTTCAAAAGGATGTCTGTGTTGGCTTCTGAATCTCTGCTTATTAGTAACTTGATAGATTATATTCTTGCGTGTGTTTTAGCGTAGATGAGACAAATGGAGTGCTGCATATGCCATGGTCCATCTAGATTCAAATGTTCAGTTTGTGTATTATTTTTAAACATAAATAACAAGTAACAAATAACATTGGGACTTGAAGAATCATATTTTATCCTTAGTTTTTTTAAGTGCCCTTCCCATTTCTTTGAGAACATTGTCTTTCACAGAAAAAAATTGAGAAAAAAATGTTTCTTTTCACTGTTTTCACACAAAGCAACTAATCTTTTATATTACTTTTACCTGGGCATTGTGTTCATCTTCACAAAGTAATTGCTGCATGTTTGAGAAATGAGGAAGAAGGAAAGAGATTGAGTCACAAGCACAGAAGAAAAGCAGTCATTTCCCTGTGGCCATACCTTGAATTTCTGTTTCAATCTTGTTTTCCTCTATAAGGATATATTGATATTCTCTTTTTCTTAATTTCATAATTTTAGGAGTTTTACATCTCTTCCTAGAATAAATTTCTTTTAAAATAAATCACAAAATTGTTTAAACTCCCCTTTGTGCAATTGCTGCCCATGGATACCTTTGTTTTCTTTACTGCATAATGCAAGACCTCTTTTTAGGAAAATGACCACATTTTCCTAAAAGAGTTACATTTACTGAGCACCAAGCACGCTGCTGTTTGCTTCACTTTTTTTTAGTTCATCTGCCGGTCAGGTATCATGAGTTCTTTTTACAGATGAAAAAATTAGTCCTGGAGAAGTTGCAAAATTTAGCCCAAGTCACACAGCTTATTAGTGACTGGACTGAAGTCGGGATCCAGGTCTGTCTTAATCCTTAGCTTTTTATTATTTCATTCTCCACTGACAGTTGGTAGAGAGTTTGCATTTCATGCTATGCTGAATATCTGGATAATTTGAAGGAAACTTACTTAGGCTGTCATTCTTACAATATCCCACAATTTCAAAGAATAATTCCTTCTATTCCTTGCCTGCTTCACAGAGGTGTTAGGGGAAGGGAGAAGTGCTTATTAGTAGTGATCTTGGATTTGAAAGGCATCTGTTTTATCAGAATCTTAGGGTCTATCTGCATTCTTTCAGGTTCCCCTTCAAACTTCTAAATAAGTATGCTAAAATAAGCAGTATCCCTATTTTGAAGGTGCTGAAGTTGAAGCATAGAGAAGCCGTTATTCTAGTTATTGTAGAAGGATGAGATTTCAGTCAGCTACAAAGCCCTATTTGATCTCGTATCACTTTGTAGTTCTGTAGCATATGGTGTGATGACTTGGTAGTCAATAGCCTGCATTCCTTTCTTTGTGGCACATCAGATACAGACCAGGTTCAGATGCCAAAGGATGAAGGCCCTTTCTGTGCTTGTTGGTGATGCATCTACACAGATGGATGTCTGGGTAGTTTCCTGGATAATAAAGCTGAACATCTGCATGGGTCTGCTACTTTCAGGAATCTTCATTCTTCAAACTCCGTGCACCTCCCACCCATGATACCAGCCAACAGGGGCAGATCTAGCGTCAGAACTCAGACTCCTCTGTCCTTGTACAGTGCTCCTCCATGGGGACCCAGCTGCTTCCCTCAGGTGCCACTGAGACAGAATTTGTTGAGTTAATTGGGCTGTTGGTTCATGGAGCCCACTGCAGTGTAGGGGGGTGGGGAGTTCTGCTTGGTTCAGGAACCCTTTAGGCAGCATTTGGATGTGATTCAAAAGACAGCTATTCCCATGGAGGAGGGAATAGGACCCCTGGATGGTCACCGACACAGTCTCTTTTCCTTTGTCTCCTCTTGGCTGGAGACTTCAGCACTCTTTTGGATTTCCCCAAAAGAAAGGTATATAAACTTTCCTAAATTATCCTTAGAGAAACCAGCTAAGGAGGCACATTGCACATTTCATAGCAATAACTGAAAATACCCCAGTAGGCAGTCATGTTCTCCCAAAAGCAACAGCAAGCCCTGTCCTCTTCTCTATATACATTTTGGGAGCTCCTTTGCTAAGTGAAATAATTCAGCTCCAGCTTATGTCGTTAGCTTTTATCCTCAAGCTTGCATACCCAAAGGACCATGACATACAGTATGTATCCCTACAAATGAAAACACTAATTCAAAAAATACATTTATCCTTCATGTATTGGCATTAGCCAAGATTTGGAAACAACCTTGGTTGCCATTGATAGATGAGTAGGTAAAGAAAATGTGGTATATATATTCAATGGAATATTCTTCAGCCCTAAAAAGAATGAAATCTTGCCATTTGTGACAACATGGATGGACCTAGAGGTATTACGCTCAGTGAAATAAGTTTGACAGAGAAATGCTGTAAGATTTTACTTATATGTAGAATCTAAAAACAAATGAACAAACAAAACAAACAGACTTATAGATACAGAGATCAGACTGATGGTTGCTGATCAGAGGGAAGAGGAGTGGGGAGGCAGGCAAAAAAGGTGAATGGTCTTGAGAAGTACAAACTTATAGTTATAAAATAAATGGCGGCGATGTAATTCATGGCATAGAGCATATAGTTAATAACATTTTAATGACTGTGTGGTGACAGATAGTTACTAGGCTTATCGTGGTGATTGTCATGTCATAAGGTATATAAATATTGAATCACTGTGAAACTAATATATTGTAATTCAACTATTATTTAAAATTAATTAATTTAGAAAACAAACAAAGGACCTTGACACTTAGAAACAAAGGCTCTTAAGTTAATAGACCTACCCTCTAAAGGCAATTTAGAGACCACCTTTTGTTTCTTGCTGTTTTGTTTTCGGTTTTTTTAAAGATGTTTTATTTATTTATTTTTAGAGAGAGGAGAAGGGAGGGAGAAAGAGAGAAGTATCAGTGTGTGGTTACTTCTCAAATGGCCCCCACTGGGGACCTGGCCTAGAACCCAGGCATGTGCCTTGACTGGGAATCGAACCCATGACCCTTTGGTCCATAGCTCATACTCAATCCACTTAGCTACATCAGCCAGGGCTTTTGCTGTGTTTTTTAGGAATTTCACAACCTGCACTCAGTTTACCCCCATATTGTTTAACCAGCATCTCTTCAGGCTCCTCTTTCTAAAATGAATTTGGTAAGTGGCATTTTTTTCTTCATTTTACAATTCTTTACCCTCTTCCTTAATACCTACATTTTAAAAACTTGAAACAGTTACCGATAAGTCAGGAAAGGACAAAAATGCAGGTCACTCTACTTACCACATTTCAGGATAGAAAGTGAATTAGAAAATAAAGTAAGAAAATATTTATTGAAAAGAGACTTTGGGCCCTACTCTCTCCATTATTCACTTATTTATTATTTAACAAATATTTGGTACCTGTGTGTATGTCTATATATGTATATTAATTACTATATATTTTAATTTTTATTATATTTTCCACTACCATTTAGTCCCTTTATGCCTCCCTCCCCTGCAGCAGTCACCACACTGTTGTCCATGTCCGTGAGTCCTTTTTTCCTTTTTGCTTAACCCCCCACCTCCTCACTAGCTGTCATCTGCTTTCCATCCATGAGGCTGTCCCCATTTTCCTTGTTAGTTCAGTTCATTAGATTCCACATGTGAGTGAAATCATGTGGTAATTGTCTTTCTTTGACTGGCTTATTTCACTTAGCATAATTTCTCCAGGTCCATCATACTGTTGCAAAGGATAAAATTTTCTTTTTTACAGCCAAGGTATAAGAAAAATGAATAAGCAGTTCATGTACTCAGGAGTCTGCTAAGTAGGGGAAGAGAAACATGGATAAAAATAGGATTGTGCAGAGGAAAGGGGTCATGAAGAGACAGTTAAGAAGACTTAACATGTTTGTCTGAGAAAGATGATGGAGATGAAAGAGAATGAGGGCATTCTAGGCAATGGGAACACCAGGACAGGGGCCCAAGGACAGACAGGTACAGATGATGTATTGGTAATAGGAAATAGTACAGTCCAAGGCTAACCTTGGGGAGAGACTCTCCTTTCAGCAAGAAGTGAATAAGGAAGATGAAGAGGTTTTGAAGGAAGGAGGAGAACGTATGTTGAAACAGCATCATTTTGAGATACACTGAAAGGGTGTTCAGGGAGTTGGTTGTGGGTGACCCTAGTCCTCTCAGTAAAACAAGATCATTGTCCATTAGGATTGAACATGGAGAACATTTGGGAATACTCATCAGAGAGAATGTAGTTTGGAAGAATTTCCAAATGAGAGTGAACCTACCGAGACAGAATTGCATAAATTGTATGAAAATGCCGTCTGCCTTTCCGGGTAAGGGCGGTGGTGATGGGGGTGTTCCTCAGGAGCAGTATGCAGGAAAGCAAGCTGACATTATAGGCTGCCGCCTGATTTAGGGGGTTATTATGATGGGGACCCACCAGAAGGTCCAGGCAGTTAGGGATTTTAATGTCCTGATCTCCCAGTGGCAGAAAGACTGACCTGGCATTCAGCCGGGCCCTATAGGTGACTGATCAGAGCAGAGGAGGTGAGCTAAGAGACCAGGAGAGATTATGGGCAGTGACAGCAAAGACAGACAGCAGATTCAGACAGCAGGGTGAGCATGCCTGCTGGAAATCCAAAATCACCAGTGCTGCCTGTCCCTAGGAAGATTTGGCCATTTTAGGGGTTGACCAGAGCCAGGAGTCATTGAATGGCAGTCTGTGATAACTGTAGGGTATCACTGTGATTAATGGGGTGCTGGCTTCTTCTACCACTTCTGGTGTAGTTCCACTTGCAACAGTTGTCTAAAGAAATTTTAATGAAATATAATGCATTAATGAATATTACTAAACAGACATAAGCATTTGGAAAATATTTCATGTTTCCTCAGACATATTCATAGTTATGTGGCTTCATAAGATTGTATTTTGCAAAAATCTGACAAAACTCTTTAGTATATACTAGGTTGATATTAGACCACTTCCTTCAACTATTATTAATACAAGGAAATTTATTTTTATATACTTGATATAACCCCTCCAAATATTGTTAAAAAATAAATGTTGTTGAAGAGAACTCTATAAGTAATTGTTTAAATGAGGGCCAGAATATTTTTCTTTGTATATAAAGTGTTGGTTTTCCTCCTTACACAGCTAGATATACACAGCAAATATATACTGAGGGACAGTCTTAGAACTGACAGTCCTTAAACCAGCAAAATATGTATATAACATAAATTTGTGGAAAGCACTCAATTCAGAATTGTTTATAAGTAAATGCAGTTCATCTTGTGGATGTGTTTATGGTGTTTAAGTTGGGCTTGATCATTTTATGGCCCAGAAAAGATGGATTTGTATCAGCAGAATCACTCCGTGAGAGAGAAGTAATGAATTTGCTCCTCAAAGATGTGTAGTAATGATGCCCTGCACTCTCAACATCGAAGCAAATAGAGTATTTCAATCTGATTTATTTGTCAGTGATCTTCTGACTCTGTTCTCTGCATCAACCCCCCATTTCATGCCTAGTTTTAATCTAGGGCAAAATAGGATTTTGATACATATTTTTCCTTTATGTGTAGTTTCTCCAAACCCCATATACACTGTTTCTCCAGCTGTAGGTGTGCAGGTTTCTTCATTATAGTGAAGGGATTTGACCATTTGCTGTGGAAAGATCACACCTGTGGTTGCCTTGCCCACTGTGGTCTCATCTATCTGATGAGCCATTCATCATCATGGTCTTTGTCTTGTTTGCATGTTGATAAACAAAGGGGAGATATAAATGTTCTATATATAAAATAGGAAGTACAAGCCTTTGTAATCATTGTATTTAACCTAAACTCAGGTAAAAATCTCAAGGGTGAAAAATTTGGACATCTGCCTATGCCTCACTGTAGACTTGTATTACTGATAATATAGAGGATTCACTACATTCTCAATGTAGTTTTAAAAAAATCATACTATTGTGCCACTGATTCAAATAATCCGATTCAGGTGAACCTCGTAGAAATCACCGGAACAGAATAAGTAGAGCCAAGGTTGCAGCAGGTCTTGTTCTCCCTTTTGAATGATCTGGGTCAAATCTGGAACCCTTACCTGATTCAAAAAACAAAATCATCTTAACTATATCTCTTAGAAAACTGCCAGTATCTAGTATTGTGCCTAGCACACAGTGGTAGCTGAGTAAATATTTATTTCTACAACGAGAGTCCTCTCACCTCTGCTTCAATTAGTACCAAAGGCTCATTCCCTGAAAAGCTTAAAATCTTGTAGTGCAGAGACACTTATGTAATTAGTATCAGTTATATAAGTTAATATAACATTAATTGTGTAATTAATATCCTGTGATTGTGCTCTTATCAAAGTATGAACTACATGCTAACGAATCCTGGAGGAGGGGATGATTCTCCCAGGAAGAACGGGGTAGGAGTGAGAATGCTGCCAATGGAGGAATTGTGGCCGAGCAGGTGTTCTCCAGTCAGAACAGGTGTTCACATTCAAAAGACCCTTCAAAAGATCAGTGGAGAGACTGTACTTACTTGTTGACAAGTTGCCTGAAGTGTGAGGTTTTTAATCCCCTGGGAGCTGTGGTTAGGAAGGTAATATTAGCTCAGCCTGGCAAAGGCCCTGAATGCCATGCTAAGGGCATTTGTGTGGGAGGGGGGAGGGGTATTGGGAAGAGACTGTATCTGATTTGCAGCATCACTGCTCAGACTTTATTTAACCTGCATCAGAATTCCCTGGTGGGTTTGCTAAGTCACAGTTGCGGGGTCCCACCCAAGAGTTTCTGATGAAGTGGGGTAAGACCTATAATTTGCATTTTAGTAAGTTCCTAAATGAAGCTGATGCTGCTGGTGAGCCATCACACTCTGAGAACCACTGGCTTAGACGAAAGGCTGAAACATTGAAGGCAAAGGTTACTGAGATTTGTATGTGAGTTTATTAATGCGAATTTAATAAAATATCAAGTAAGATGTGAGGCAACAAAATAAATAATTCCCCGGAATATACCAATAATGACCTTCATTGTTCAACATTGTAGAGAACTTTTATATACACAGTGTTAATGTTTCAAGAGAGTCCCCTCTCTCTTCATTACTAGTGTGACTCCTGGAGTTACCAGGATAACTTAGTGAAAACAAAGATCCCTTTGATACCTTTACTGACTTCATTAAGCCAAGTTCAAAGGCATACAAACTTTGAATAGCCATGTTGGGCCGTCTTTCCCTGTCTGTTGCCAGGTGCACACCCCCACCACTGCAGCTTCCCATGTTCCAGTACAGGCCCGGGGCTGATGTCAAGCAGAGGAAGTGTCTTGGATGATTTGGGGGCTCTCTCAGAGATTTTATTTTCTTTTTACTCTCTCTTCATCTTGTGCCCAAATGCCCTCGATATCTATCGCCTAGGAAAACACTTAGCTGTGTCCTGTCCTCCCCAGAATTTGGTATGTACATGGTAGAAAAGTTGATATTGCTTATAAAGACACTATTCTGGGGAAATGAAAGGGGAATGAAACCCAAATTTGTGAGGTAAATTTGGAGAAGCCATTTCATTAATCAGAAATTTCAAAAATTGTTTGACATTAAGGAGCTGTAGAAGCTAAAGTCCCCACAACCTAGGTGTCCAGTTCACCTTACCCTAATTCTGCTTGAGGCCTTCTTGAGGGCTTTTCTACCCAGAGAGATGAAAAAAATGCATTGCTGGCATATTGCCACTTGTAGCCTGAGTTTATTTAAGACAGGTCCATTTTGGGACTTCATCTTCCAAACTCTTTGTTCAGGATGCCCATGGTGTGTCAAGTACTCTTCTAAGGGGCAGTGAAAAATCAGCTAAAAATCCCAGCTCTCTTGGAGTTTACATTCTAATGAGGAAGAGATACTAAAAAGCAAGATGTATAATTTATGTTAGGTAATAAGAACTATTTAGTAGAGATGGAGATGAGGGGTGCAATTTTAGATAGCATATCCAAAGGAGGCTTCTGGGAGAAAGTGACTTTTGAACAGAGACTTGAAGGAAGTGAGTGAGCTAGTCATTTGAAAAGAGCATGCCAGGAAGATGAAGAATCATATACAAAGTTTCCGGGGCCATACTTACTGTGTACGATGTGTTCTAGAAAAGCAAGGAAGCCAGAGTGAGCAAGGGAGAGAGTAGTTGGAATGAAGACAAAGAGGAGACAGATCCCAGAGATCTTTATAGGTCAATGAAAGAACTTGAACTTGTACCCTGGGTGAGAAGGGATACTTTATAGAACAATGTCCGTTTTGAGCAAAAAAAAAACAGCCTCATTTAACTTAACTTTTAATATGACTTTGGCTCCTGTGTTGACAAAAAAATGAAGAGAAAATAGGAGAACAAAAGCAGAAGCAAGGAGACCAAGTAGAAGGTTCTTAAAAACAATCTGAGGAAAAGATGATGATGGCTAAGACCAGGATGTTATCAGTGGAGGTAGTGAGAAATGACCAGATTCTCGTGATACGTGTTGTGAAGTTGGTGGAAAGGATTTCCTAACAATTGGATGTGAGATGTGGGAGAAAGAGGAGCATCAGGGATCACCCCAAACTTATTGGGCTGAGCAAATAGAAGAATGGTATCATAATTTATAACAACAGGTGCATATTAGACATCCAAGTGGCAGATATATCCAAGTAGGTGGTAGGATATATGAGTCTGAGTTCAAGGGAGAGATATAAGCATCCAAGGAGTCATCAGAATATAAATTTAAGCTATGAGATGGGACAAGATCACCAAGGAGTTAGTGCAGGTAGAAAAATAACATATGTTCAAGCACTAAACCCTGGGACCCTTCAATGTTTAGAGGTCAGAGACATGAGGAGAAATCTCAACAAAGAGAATTCAGGTAAGAGAATATAGCAACCTGGAAATCAAATGAAAAAAATGTTAAAAAGGGGTGCTGTCACCTATGTCAAATCCTGTTGATTGATCGAGTAAGATCAAGATTTAGCAACATGGAGGTTGGATTTAGCAACATGGAGGTTGTTTGTGACCTTGTTAAGAGTAGGTAAGAGTAGTTTAAATGAAATGCTGAGTAGATTCACGTGCATTTAAGGGGTAATGGAAGAAAAATATTGATGACGCCAAGAATAAACTCAAGGAGTTTTGAATAATAGGAAGGAAAAAATGGAGTGATAGTTGGAAGGGAAAGTGAAGTCAGAATGGAGCTTAATGAAAGAAATAATAGCTTGTTGAAATGCTGTTGGAAATAATCTAGTAGAGAATGGGAATATATTGGTATAGGAGACAGATGAGAAAATTGCTAATTCCAGTATTATTCAGAAGGGGGAAGAGTGATAAACTCTAGTGGGTAGGTTGGCTGTCCTTAACTAGGAGCACTAATACATCTCTCATGTTTGCTAACAGAGGAAAAGATGAGGTCCAGGGCACATGGTGGCAGATGAGTAGACTTGGTTGAGGGTACTTGTGGAAATTTTCTGTTAAGTGCTTCTATTTCCTCAGTGAACTGGGGATTAAATTATCTACTGAAAGTTAGAACAGGGAAAGAAACGATGAAGGCTTAAAAAGGAAGATGGAATAAACTGTTTAGATACTATTATCTAAGAAAATGGAAGAGTGAATGGAATTGGAAAATGTGGTATGACTGGTGGGAGGCTTCCAGTCTGACCTGAAGACAGTGCTTGCATCTTTAAAATGAGACCAGTCCCATCAGCAGTGTGTTTTCCTTCAGCTACACTGGAAGTAAAAAGACAGTTGGATTTAACCAGGGTTGTGGTTTGGCATAGTCCTAGGAATTTCAGGAGTAGGACAGGGATTTTCCTGGTGATTGGCAATAAATTCATAAGGAACACTTTTAGGAGAAAGAAGGAAAAAAGCTTGGGGACCATTAGAATCTGGGAGATGAGGGCAATCTAGGTGTCTTGGGTGACATTTTCTGGAATCCAAAGTCCCACTACAGGATGTTCTCGCCTATGAGCATCCTGCATCTTATTACTCCTAGGTCATGGGTGTGATTCCATTAATTTTCTGAGCTTTCCTAGCAAGTAGGCTGTACCATGGCCACCTGTGCTCCATTTCTCCTTTTGACTAGCCAGGGCAGCATATTGCTGTGCTCCTGCCTGGAGGAAGCTGTCACTCCCCTGCTAACTGTGTTGGCCTTGCTTGGGTGCTTCAGTGGGGTCCATTGAGGAGAGAGTTGGAGAGAAAGGCTCCCCCAGCTTATCTGCCAGCAGCCGTGTTCCCCAGTCTTGAGTGACTTGCATAACCAGCTTAAAAAACTTAGAGCTGCAGATGCCTGTACTACTTTTACTTATTTTTTGGTAAATCTGATAGAAGTATCTTTCTAAAGGAAAGTGCAAAAAACCTGCCAATTTAAACAGTTATTGTGAATAATGAATACAGAACCAAAAGGATGAAAATAAAAAAATGCCCTCCTTATATAGGCCAAATTATCTCATTTGCCATTATGGGAAATGAGTGAACCAGAGAATAGCTAAAACTCGAGACTCACTCCGCCCTGAGATGATCCACATGTTTATTCTCCCCACTACTGCTTCCACTTTCCTGCGGTCCCCTGTGGCTTGCATGAGGGAGAACCAGGTGGAATAATTGTGCTTGAAGAGGGTATTTCTCTAAAGTGTGGGGTGAGATTTCCCAGACAGGGACTCAGCTCATGAAGAGGTCCTGAGGTGGAAGGGAGTCATCTCTTTCAGGGAATGCAGCATGAGTGAAGACACCTAGGGGGAAAAAGGGGTTGTTTTTTTGTTTATTGATTTTTAGAGTGGGGGAGAAATAGGGAAACATCGATTTTGTTATTCCACTTATTTATGCATTCTTTGGTTACTTCTTGTATGTGCTCAGACTGGGATCAAACCCAGAACCTTGACATATCAGGATGGTGCTCTAACCAACTGATCTACCTGGCCAGGGCCAAACATATGAGTCTTTTTCTAGGAGCAATGTGAAGCTACTAGGAAGGGTCTTAAGAGCGGAGGTGGAATGATCAGATATAAGTTTTTAAAGCTCCTCTGTCATTTGTGCAGAGTAGGCATTGGAGGGGGTAGTGCGATATAGACAACTGGGAGGGGCTCTGGCAGAGGCCATAGAAGTCCTGATGGCTTAGAGTAAGATGGCGGTGATGGTGGAGGATGGATGGATAGAGCTCTAAGAAATATTTAGGAGGTAAAAGGAGAGCAGAATCTGGCACTTGTTCTACTGTGAGCGTGCTAATGGGCAGGAGGGAACAGAGGTGGCTTCGGTGTCCATCTGGCATAGGGTGGTAGTGGACTATGAAATGCACTGAGATGGAATGGTCTGAATATTCTCTAGCAAGTCTTTGTCAAGTCCAGTTTGGGATACTGAATTTGAGGTTTCTGTGTGACATCTAAAAAAAAATGTCTCCAGATTGGGTTCTTGGGTCTCAGGAGAAAGGTAGGAACTGAGATAGGAATATGAGACTCATCAGCCTGTGCTTTTAGACTGCATAATTCTTAAGGCTGGCATTGCCTTCCACCTTCTGCTTGTCACTGCGGCATCAGTGAGCTGATGTGCACCAGAGTTTCCACCCAGTCAGCTCATTCAGCAGGAACTGTGGGTGAAAGGCTGGGTTGAGAATTCTTCCTCTGAAATAAAGCAAACTATGTTGTTGTGTTTTTATCATTGAGATGCAGAATGATTTTTTCCCTTTTTTTACTTTCTCCTCATTTCCTTTCTCCTTCCTCCTCTTCCTGTCTTTCTTTTTCCTCTGCTTTTTCTTCTTTTACTTTTTCCCCCTCCTATTCACTGTGATAGCACCTGGGGCCTGTATGAACATTTTACATGGGTACATCATTGTGACAGAAAGGTCACCTGGTGGGATTTTCTTTCTATGGCCCAAGTGGAGGATTAAAGGATACTTTCATAAGCCATTGAGAGGTAACTGTCTGTCCCTCACTTTACATAGTCACAATGCTGCTTCTAACCCTATTTGAAAACCAGAGATGCATGCTTAAGTAGAGAGCAATTATTATTTACAAGTCTTATTCACACAGCTAGACTAATGTCTTCAATCCTGGAGAAATATTACATGCTAATCACTTTTTGTTAATTTTTAAATTATTTAAAACAATTGTCACTTTTTCTCTAATTAACACTGATTTATTTTGATTTTCCTGGTTGATAGATTACTGTCCTCGATGAAACATGGACTGTGTTCAGGCGTTATAGTCGTTTTCGAGAAATGCATAAAACATTGAAGTTAAAGTATGCAGAGGTAAGTTATGACATACTTATCTCCAATTAAAAGCATTTGTTTTACAAAGTAAATGAGTTTATTGCATTATCAATACCCCCCTTTAGATATGACCTTATAAGCGTCACCAAGTTAATTTCAATTACTCATCTGTCAAAGATATCTTTTTAATTTTTCTCCTTTGTTTATTTCTATTAAGCATTTTCTGAATATAATATTTTGAAAGTCATAGTAAAGTAACAATAAATGAACTGTATGATAAATTTTAAATAAATATTTTAGTCAGTTTACAACTTCTCAAAACTGTGACGCGTATTAAAGTAGTAATAAATTACTTGCTATAGATTTACCTTTCTTTTCTCTTAAAAAAGACTATGTTCATGTTTAGATTTCTACTTCATGAGAAATAGAGTCATAAAAGTTAATTCGCCATCAAACGTGGCAGGAGATAATAAACACGTCATTCTTGGAAGCACGGGGACATTTCATGCTTTGATCAGCTACCTGGCTTGATACATTAGTAGGTTTTTTGGACAAAGATCACTCTGTGAAATACTTTTAAACAAAGAAAAATATTCTTAAAACTAATGCATACCTACTAAGAGAATGTATTATTATTATTTTTTACTTCAACTCAAGGAAACCTTGCAAGGCACAGTTCTTTGGGAATTTGGGGTTGAATCGACTGCAAATCAGTCAGCAGTCTCTGCCTAATTAAGCTGCTTGCCCTAAATGTTTCTTTTCAGTGCTGTTTTATAGTTTCTTATAGCATCCTACAAAGTAATTTAGTCAGATATGCAGCCTTAATTTGATTCACATTAAGTAACTACTATTTCTTTAACATTCCCATGCCTTCAACTCTTTCTCATCTGATGCACAATGTAAAGAGAAACATCTTTTTGTAAATAAAGTGGTCCCTTGATGTGTAGAAAAATCTTGAGCCCAGTTAAATTTGAGCTATCTCTGAATTCTGTTGTTAAGCTGTCATAATAGTATTATATTTAATATTGAAGAGGCTTCAGCTGTGAGTTATGGTTCCGTGTTCCTCAGAGGCTTTAGTTCCAGAAGTAACTTCTTCAAAGTCAAGTTGTTAAGTTCGTTTCTGCAATTTACTCTTCATGCCCCAAGTTGTTAATAAGAAACAATAAAAATAAAAAGTGGGAGTATTATGTACACATTAAATGTACAAAGCAACTTCTTTTTAAGTGAGCTTTGCAGTTCATTAACTGCTTGGTTTTAAGTTACTACCTTAGTATTTTAATGCTGTATAGATATTCCTATTAACATACAATGTTCCTACACTAATAGATGTAAAAAAATTGAAACAGAAGGCCAAAAACTTTATCAGGATTTTATATATATACATACACACACATACGCAATATATTGCACATATAATACATAGTATATATTATTAATTCATGAATTATTTCAATTAGTTCTTTCAGTGTGATCAGTTCAGCGCCATTCTATGAGGGCACAATTTTTAGATTCTAGTAATACAGTAATGGACAAGAGCAAAAATGTCTTCTTACATATCTTAATTCATATGGGGACAGACTGACAGCAAACAAGGAACTTGTAGCAACTAGCACTAGAGAGTAAGCATGTTGTGTGACAGTTAAGTGAGGTTTGACTTTGTAGGAAAAATATCAATGAAATGTGATGGAGAAGAAAATGTTGAGCACTTCTACTGTAAGGTTATTTCAGGGTTGGGCTCTTTGAAGAAATGTCATTTTAGTTGAAATCTCTGACAAGAGAATTTAAATGAGTTTACAAAGCAATAACCAACAGTGCTAATCAGTGTTTTTAAGGAAAACTTCAGAACAAACAGAAGCAGTCTTTAAAGATAGAAGAAAATTTTCTTAAGGTTCACAGTTATATGAACCTATAAATCAAAGAGATAGCCTGGTACTAGGCAGACATAATGAACAGAGATAATTATACATGTAAAATCATTTTCAAGGGGAGAGTTTTGCATACATGCTGAAATTAGGTGATAGGTGACCTTCACATAAAAATAATTGAGCTGATTTCATTTATTCATTTATAAATATGTATTGAGCATATTTACACTGTAAATATAACTGCAAACAACACAGCCACTTTCCCTCCTCTCATGAAGCAGAGAGAATGAACAATAAACAAAAATAATAGTAATAAAGATAATTTTAGATAGTGTTCAGTGACTGAAAGTATGACAGGAGAGCTGGTCCATGGGTTACTTCAGAAGGGGCAGGCCTGGAGGGGCTTCCTGACAGGGTGAAATTTGAGCTGAGATCTCAGTGTTGGAAAGAAGCTGTGAGAATCTGGTGGTGAGCACATCTTAAGTAGAGGGAACAGCAAATGCAGAGGCCCTGGGGTGGGAGGAAGCTTGGCAAGTTCCAAGAACAGAAAATCCTGTGGAAAACGGCAAGTGTGGTAGAAATAGAGGCAGGGAAGTGGGTAGGGACTCGATCATGATACAGGGTGTGAATTTTATTGTTGGTGCTCTAGGAAACCACTGGAAGATCCGAGTATTGAAACTCGGCTGGAATTTTCATTCTATTCATAGATGACTTCTCACAGATACCCTTTTTCTGAAGATAGACTCTTTCAGTGGTGTCTATCCATCCTGTGGCCCAGGATAGCGATGAGTACAGCCCAACACAAAATCATAAATTTACTTAAAATATTATGAGATTGCTTTTTTTGTGATTACATGTCACAATGTATTTCAGGTATGACCCAAGACAACTCTTCTTCTTCCAGTCTGGCCCAGTTATGCCAAAAGGTTGGACACCCCTGAATGATGACAGAGACTGGAAATTGCTTTTCCATGTTGAGCCCAACTTTGTGGCTTATAGTTTCTTTCTCATAAAGACAAAGAAAAATATTTATGGAAAAGAACCCACAGACACGTGTGTATGTGTGTGTGTGTGTGTGTGTGTGTGTTTGAAAATGAAGAGAGAACATGAGTAGTGATTTGAAACCATGTGGTGTAGGATCCTGAAACAAACACTGCCTGTAGGAAGGAAAACTGCTCGTTACACACTGTGGCCAGTGCGCTGATGCACTGGGTTTTTGGCTACACGGCCACTACTGTGATTTCTTCAGTATTTACTGAGTGCTCACCGTGCGCTGGGCATTGTGCTGTGCTTTGACATTCATGCTCCCCTGCGCTTGGAGCAAGAGACTTGCCTCAAATCACGCAGTTGGTGAATAGAAGTGAGTTGAGAATCCCAGGAAGTTTGATTATGTTTCCTGTTTCTAAACAGTAATATAGAAATAAAAATGAAGGAAAAATATCTAAAAATACAGTCCCATCTCGTTATAGATCTAGATAACTCTTATTTCAGTGAGAGAACAACATTGTCTATATAACATTTTCAAGGTGAAACTTATGTCTGGTTGAATGTCAGCTATATTTTATTTTTTACAAAGTTGACTTTTCTTTTGTGTAGGCTAACTTCACATAGTCTTAGTAAGTATTTATTGGCAATTGAGATCAATAATATGTTTATTAGGTATTCACCAATTACTCTTATTATTGTGTGTAGTTTCACAGGCTCTGTATACAATGTTAATCTTCTTGTCCTTTTGGCCTGAGAGCACCCTAGAAATCACTGAGCTTGTTAAAGACAAAACTTCTTCAGGAAAGCAAAGGGTTCATATATAAGAATGCTAAAAATTTCCTTACGTGGATAACTGTTTCATAGCCAAATGGGAACACATTTTATTTGCCTTGCTGCTATACCAAATGGGGCTCTTTATTTCTGTGGAAGTAGAAAACAGAGTACTCTGGCTTTCTTAATTGCAAGGGTAACAAAATGGTTGATGGTCATTTTTCTCATGATATATATTAAATTTAGCTAGTCATAAAAGTGCTAGTCCAGATTTTAATCAATCTGAAAAATATTGAAAAAGTACACAAGCACAAAATATATAGAGTTTGTAATATACTTGCCAAAGTAGAGAATATTTGTTCTACTTAAAACTTCAATTTTGGTTATAGCTTATGATCTTTGGGAACTTTGTCTAAAATTATACCTATTCATTCACATTTCCTTCTGGAATGTTAGCCATGTGTTCCTGGCAGATTGCTTTTATGGAGATTTTTTCTTTCATTTCTTTGCCAATAATGAGTTCCATATTTATGGTGAAAATTAAATATTTTCACAGACATATGCATTGAATGTGGAAGTTTCTTTTCATCTAACCCTCAGAAGTAACCATGCGTAGTGCACTTTTCTTAGGTCAGCTAGACATTTGACCTCACAGGACTCCCATAGGCTATACTCAGATCGGGTGACCAGGGGGCATGTAGGACAGAGATCACTGCTCCTCAGCAGTGCCCTCAGCAGTGCCCACAGCAGTCCCCACAGCTATCCACACAGTGCCCACAGCTGTCCTCAGCATTGTCCACAACTCCCCTCAGCAGTGCCTGCACCAGTCCACACAGTGCCTGCTCCTGGCCAGTGCTGTTCTTTTTACCCTTCCCCCAGTTATTAGTTCAGGTACAAGGAGTTGAGATCCACATGGGGCAGATTAGAGAACTACTCTGACAGAGCATTCCATGCATCAGGAGAATCTTTGGGAACAATTTTATGGGTAGAACTTTGAGAGGCTCTACAAGGTACATACTGAGTTATAAGTCATCTCACTCAGAGAAGCCTAATGCTATGGCTTCCTATGACATTTCACAAATAATTAATTTATCAAGTAATTTTTCATTTTATCATTTTACTGTGAGTAATGGTACCTAGTAACAAAGTTGGCATATTACCTTCTCAGGTTTCCAGTATCTTCTTGATGGATATACCCTATGCATAGTTTGTAATTTTTCTTTTCTGTGACTCTTTGTTTATGGGTATTCTTGAAGATATCTACATGTGTTGTGATTGATATGTGCAGACTGTCTCTATGAAGAAATTTGATAATTGCTCAACTGTTCTTAAATATTTAATTTATAAAAAAACAAGAATAAGAAAGAACACAGAAACTGGGTAGGCCAAAAACCCTTAGGGACCTTCACCCCCACTAGTGAGAAGGTGTCAAGAACTCCTTATCCATAACTTAGTTAAACCTCTAATCTCCCTATTTACTCGTAAGTATTTGCATGATTATTTACTATGGTGCTTCCCTTAAGGAGAATGGTATCAAGTGAAGACCCTCTCAGGGGCACTTTATATACACGTGGGTAGTGAACCAATTAAAACAAGAAGAACTTGTTAATTATGAGATATAACATATGTCGGTGAAAAAAAACAGAAAAAAACTTAGGGTGATTCCAAGCAGAATGACTTTTGAATCAAAAGAGCAAGAAGCCAGTGTGTTCTATGACACTCAGGCATGCAGACTGAGTGAGGGCTGGAAAAAGCAGAAACCAAAGAAAACTTTAGTTTATTATTTTTGTATGGTGGCAAATTTCAGAATAAAAACCCCTAAATTCTTTGTTCTCTGTAAAATTAAAGAAGAATGCACTGGCTGCCCATGATCTGGGGTCACATGCAAGTGTTGTGCTCGTTCTGTTTTCAGAGTCATTGTGTAAGCGAGCTGAGCTCTCACCAGATGTGCTGCATTATTCAAGACATTTAAAAGTAGTGTTTTATTTTTATCTGTTTATTTTCTTCAATTTTAGTAATTTCTTCTGGATTCTAAATAGGTTTCCCTTTTGTTTTGAATTAATTTTCCTTCTTGAAATACTGACATATATTGTGCAAAATAATCTCTTCTCTGGCTTTCCTTCTCCATCCCCCTTCATTGACCTTGTGTGGAATCTTATTTGAGTTAAACCCTATGTTTTGAAGTTCCACATGTGTCAGATGATAGTGCCACAGCTAGTTTGTAAAACTTGTGAGGGCCTCAGATAAAGTATGTGACCGAAGGCACTCTGAAGTGTTGTGCAGTGTCTGCTGGAGAGTGTATCTTTAAAACTTTTTCATGCAAATCATTTTCACTGTGCTCTTTATCTATGTGAAAACTCTGTTAAAATCAGTGTGATCCTTTTGAGTATCAGTAAAGGTATATGCTCAGGTACAAAGCCTCATTGTGTCCTTTTCTCAATGAAAGAGGAAGAGTTACTATTTATGGGTAGTGTCTATGAAGTCCAGCTCATAGAGAGTCGATCAAGCCAGAAACATAGCTCATCAAGGAACTGAAAACAAAACAAAACAAAACAAACCACCATTTTAAAACCACATCCCCTTCAACCACTAGAATGAGTAGTGAAAATTTATCATGTCCTTTCTCCCTCCTCCTCTTTTGAATGAGTGTCTAGTAGGCTGTCAATGTGTTTAATAAGGTAGGACATAGGGCTGGAAGATGAGGGGTAATGAGAGGTTTGGAGGTGCCAACCACTGTCAGGTTTTTAGAGGAATTTATTTTGGTACATTTAGCAAGGAGCCCTCCCTTCTGAGTGCTACAACCTAGGGGCACCTTGCCACTCTGGGAGGTGAAAGCAGGTAGGTGTTGGAAGCCATCGTTGAGGGCCCTTTTATCATCTTGGCTAAGCGGGATTCTGAAGCACGTTTGTACTGGTCTGCTTAGAGTCAGGAGGACAGAGCATGAAAATGGGATATTTTATATATTAAAATGTACAGACAAAGTAAATGCTAAGGGAACTTTCAGTACTTGTGTGGGTGAGAACATAAGTGAGTGGGACAGACTACATTGCCAGTCTGCATCGTAACTCAGTTATGATGTCATTAGAGTCCCTGAGTTTGAAATACGGTCAGCCTCCATCAGCCTCATCCCAAGAGGTGCTGCCTTCTTCCCGCAGAGCTGAGAGGAAAAGATTTTCAAAGCCTACCAGTAAAACATGAAAGATGCTGTGTTAGAGCAACTCTTCTCTCTCTCATCTGGCAGTGCCTTGGTGCCCAGCAAATACCAGTGAGACTGAAGAAACAATTAGGCAAGAGGTTATTTAATTTGTATATGAGACTTTGAGTTGGTGCTGATAGAACTATTTCTCATCTTTTTTAAATTTTCCAAGTAATTTCCCCAAAGCAGCACTGGAAAAGGGAAATAAAAGAAACTGGCCATTGGCCTTGTATTCATCTTGGACAGCTTTTTATCATCCATCACTGAAATGCATTTAAAACAGTTTTTTAACCAACATTCCACATTTAATATAAAAATTGCAGATCCACTCACCATCCAAATTATAATGCTACCAGCCGCAGCCACAAGGAACATTGAGTAAACCGTAGATAAATTCAGCTGCATCAAGCCCCCAGCCTGCCTGAATTTTTAAATAGCAAACAGCTATGTAGGCAAAAACAGAATGCTGCCAGCTTCCTGACCTGGTACGTTATCGGAGGCCGAGCTACCTCACGGTTTGATTTGTGTCACACCGTTCTCTCCACTTGATAAATAGTATTTAAATCACTGTTTTCAAGGCTGGATGGGGGTGCACAGAAGCATCAGAATTAGCTGGGGAGCTTCTCCAAGATATGTGGACCCAGACTGTAAACTAGGAAATTCTGCTTTAGTACATCTGGTGTGGGGCCTGAGAGTATGGAGCTGGGGAAAAAGTATCCCCAAAATGATACTGTCTGCACCACTGGTTAGGACACTGACTGCCGTTTCTTTTGCATCCACCTTGGGAGCATTAGTTGATTTTTTGTTATGATACATCACCAAATCTAGGAGGCGATTTCCAGTGACAAATACTCTCACCAGAATTAACAACAGGCTAGTTTAAACCTAGACAGTGAAAACATGTAGATTGTTTCTTCGATCACCAAAGACTGTACATAGACTGCATCAGGCTTTCGTCTGCAACCAAGGAAACTTCAGTGGCAATGGTTTGGAACCATTTGCACACTATGAAACGTCAGTACTTAAAGATGGATAGTCCAGTTTTCATTTTAGAAAGAAAAATCATATACACAGAGAGAGTTTTATTAAAAGTCACATCAGTTTGATGAGCATTGACAAGGTTCTCATCTCTCGATTCCTAGTCCTTTTTAGTTCAGCCTCCCACTCTGTGACTTCATTCAAGAGGGGTTAGTTTTCAGAGTGCTCTAAATGAGACCAAAGAGAATCGAATATATTCCCTATACAAGTCTAATGAACAGCAAGACCCCACAGATAGCAACTAAAAATCGGGCTCCTTCTTTTGAATGTCATGACAATGACAGATTTCTATAATGTCTCAGCTTCTGAAAGAGACAATTAATATCGTAGTAAGAAAGGAAAAAATACAAACATTTTAATTAGTTCAACTGCATGATTATTCTCTTAAAATGCAATATTAAATTCTCACATATCGGAAATGTTACCTTAATAAATTGTTGTGACATACATGAATGTCCTCTATTCTATCTTCACTGGCTTTTGCCTAAATAGGAATGACTAGCTTTGGGAGAAGTGACATTGTATGTAGAGAAGTCGCAACCCTTATACTAAATATGAGGAAGTCAGTACAGTTCTAGCTACATCTTCAGCTGTGGTTTTACACCTACAATGACTCTTAAGTTTAGCACCTCAGTGACAACAGGGCAGCAGCTTCCGTCAGTGGTGTGTCCTGGTCGTAATCATTGGCTGCTCCACGTGCACCACCAGCAAAGGATTCTGCCTTGCTTACTCGCTCAGTAGATATTTAGTGAGAGGCCTGTGTGTGCCAAGCTCTAGGCTAAATATTGTGTAGTGTGCTTAAGTCGCCACATCAAAGGTGCTCCTTTAATAATCCACCTAGGTTGTCCTGGGGAGTTGCTGCTTCATGTCTCTAACAAATTAAACTCGGAGGTGAATTGCTTATTTGTTTGGAGTGTATTTCTCAGTGACAGCTGTTCTCTTAAGGCCTTGGGAGCTGCTATTAATTTTGAGTAGTCAGAAATGCTTCCATGTAGTCAGCTGTGAGAATTATGGCAGCCTTTTGATGAGTTTTCATTATTTGCATTTCTCAAAAGCTGGAGAGGCTGGAATTTACAGCCACAAACCTGCAGGGTGAGGATGTTTCAAATGCTGCCAGTTATCATATAGGTGCATCTACTTGCAAAAAAGAGTTTACAGTGGGTTTGACCAGAGTGCCATGTAGGATTTTTCCCTCTAATCTTTAAAAATTGTGTACTAGGTAGGCAGATAAGTATTACACTAGTAAAGAAAATGCCTAGTAAATGAAGAATGACAATAAAGTACACTTTTATCAAGTGGTAATGGAAGTCAAATGTTTTCATTAGTAAAGATTCCATACTTGATCTGTAGTTTTGTTTTTTCAGTGATTTATATTCCAGTTTTAGCTGTTTAATTGTTACACAATCATAAAAGATAGGGAAGACTTTTTATTGCTCAATTTAATTTTTTCTATATTAGGGCTATCCTTACTTATATCCAAAGGAATAACAATGCCATCTATTAAAATCTATGGTGTCTGTTGCCTCTGAGACCACCCAGACCTAATATGGGGTCTGTCTAACCTAACAAAAGTGAACATAGCTAGGAAAGAAAGGCTGCTGATAAAAAGCAAACATTCCCATTACATTTAGTTTATCTTCTTGATGACAGCAACTGGCTGACCTTTCTTATTATAATGTAATAAACCTTGAAGTCAGGATTTGAGTTTGATGGTTCTTAAAAGATAATTGGGCTGCATCAGTTCATGGGGAATCAGGAAAGGGAAAACCAACTTGTAGGTGGAAATTTCACCCTGAGATTATTCAGATCATTAAGCAATATTACAAAGCAGTAGAGAATGCTGACTATATTCCTAATGTACATATAGCTAGGTAACTTGATGGATAAATGGATGGATGCTCAATGCTTTCATTTTCCAAATACTGAGATTCACAGATAATTCTGCAAAATGCCTATGCTACTTGTAAGCAACTTCTGATTCTCCTATCTGACTCTGTTGATAATTCATGTAGGCCTATTGTTCAACCTAAAAATTAGAGGCTCGTTTGGTCAGATACTCAAAATAAAATAAATACTTGGGTTTTTAGACTGCACGGGCATTGAAAAGAGAAAGACAAACTTGACAAATTTCATTGGAAATTAGAAGCCTCAAAATTATTGATTATATTTTTCTAGTGGCTTTGATTTCAGTTCTTTCATCTTTAGAATATGTTTTGTTTACTGATTTGCAGAATAAGCTTGTCATTATGTTTCTCTTAGGCCAAAAAATGTGCTAGTTTATTCCTCACTTATTTGTTTCCTGTGTTTTATTCTGCATAATCAAATTTCATAATTATACAAAGTAGACCATGGAGCTGTTGTTAAATTTTCTTCCAGTGTTCTCCAGGCCTGTTGTGTCTCCTACAAATACCTAATATATTTAACCTCAGTCATCATTTTTAACCTTAATGTACAGTTTTCCCATAAGCTCAGAAATCTCTGCATCATTTCCCACTCCTGCTGTAAAGGTAATGGCTAAACCAGGAAAAGTTTCTCATGTGTATTGCATTCCCATTTGTATCTGTCCACCTTCTGTTCTGCAACCTCTTGAAAGTTAATGTTTTATTTTTACATTGGGCTCTATTTTCCCTCTATACATCTTTGCTTCACTTCAAATAAGAATGCTCTAAAGATTTTACAGGAAGTAAGGTACATGCCTCAAAAGCAATGTAGCCAAGATAGTAAGTAAACGCCATGGTATCTAAAGGGCTGCTTCTAACTCATTCGGGGGAGATTTTAATCATCAGTACCTGAGTTACAGAACTTCAGAGCTGAAAGGAAACTTTCATTTTCATTGAACGTTTTCATTCTACTCCTTCATTTTAATAAATGACAAAGCTAGAAACTAGAGAGATTCTATTCATTGTTAAATATTATACAACCAGCTCTTTGCTGAGCTAAGATTTGAAATGTGATTGCCCCAAACCCAGGTTATTAAAATGAAAAGACATATGGCATTAATTTTACCATTTCATTAGATTTCTAAAAAGAATAATCACTTTTTATTACTTCTATGAAAATGATGCATGCTCATTTATAAAAATTATACATAATACAAGAAGAAAACAGATTACCCACAATCATTCTTTAAATACAATTAATGTTATCATTTAACGGACATTATTTTTTTAATCCTCACCTGAGGATATGTTTAGTGATTTTAGGGAGAGAGGAAGGGAAAGAGAAAGAGGAGAGAGAGAGGGAGAGACATTGATTGATCAGTTGCCTCCTGTAGGTGCCTGACCACAAATTGAACTCGAAACCTAGGTATGTGCCCAGACAGGGAATCAAACCCACAACCCTTTGGCGTACAGCATGATGCTCCAGCCTACTGAGCCGCCTGGCAGGGCAATGGAGATTATTTATAAGTCCTTCAGTGAATATAGGCCCAGATAAATGGATGGATATATAGATTGTTAAAAAATTAAAATATGAAAAAGAAGAACAGGAAGAAAGATTGAAATAGCTTCATAACATTGTGTTTATTCTACATATGCTATTTTAATTAAAAACATTAAATTTAATTTATGTGTAAATAAATATATATTACTGAAAGAACATACAGTAACACTGAAGGTTTGCTGAACCTCAAATTGAATGTTTCTTAACCACAATCTACATTAAGATCTCTAAAATTCATGCCTGAAGAAAAAGATTACAAAAAACATGTGTATGTTAATTGCTAGTTTTCATTTTACAAATTATCAATTGTGTTTTCTTTTTGTGAGTCATCGATTGTCTATCCTAACATAAGTAACACTAGCACACTTTACTCCCATCTCCCAATTTTTTAATTATGTTATTATTTGATATGATTATTTTTTCACTGTCCAGATATATAGCATTCACACTCTTTTATACATAAATCAGACATAATTCCATGTTAGTGGTAGTTTAAATAGATGCTTTCCCGTGGTTTCTTCTTCCTGACATTTTTATATTGTTCTGTCTCTTGGTTGGTTTTGGTTATAAAGTGTGTTTTTGAAAAATATACCTTGGTGTGCTTTACCTGAGTTTTTACCTGCTTAAGAATGTCTGTCTGTGGCTTGCACACTTTCAAGACTCTGTGGTTAGGTATAAACAAAGGCCTTTGGGTCACTCTTTCCCTAAGCACGTTTCATTTTGAGTTGTTATTTTCTCTGCGCTACATACTGCAGGTAATCTGTGGTGCTCCTTTCATTCTACTTTTGTTCTGTGTACTGGAGCCTTCATGGTAATTAGTTTTTCCCTTTTCAATAAACTCTGTTTTAGAATAGTTTGAGATTATATATATATATTATATATATATATATATTATATTATATAATATATATATATATAATCTCAAACTATATATATAATATATATATATACACACACACACACTTTATTTATTTTTAG
The DNA here is from genome assembly GCF_014824575.4 of Sturnira hondurensis. Taxonomy (NCBI): domain Eukaryota; kingdom Metazoa; phylum Chordata; class Mammalia; order Chiroptera; family Phyllostomidae; genus Sturnira; species Sturnira hondurensis. The sequence continues at coordinate 5,976,975 of NW_028076505.1, read as the reverse complement.
AGAAAGGGGAAGGAAGGAAGAAAAAGAGGAAGAGAAACATCAATGTGTGGTTGCCTCTCGCATGCCCCCTACTGGGGACCTGGCCAGCAACCTAAGCATGTGCCCTGACTGGGAATCGAACCAGCAGCCCTTTGGTTCACAGGCTGGCACTCAGTCCACTGAACTGCATCATCCAGGGCAGTTTTAGATTATATTTTTGCCTTTTACCATGCCTTGCAATTTATTGCTAAAAGTCAAACATGATGTTTGGGTGGAAGGAATTGAGGTATACAGACCTGTAAATGTGAGGCTTTATGTCTAATTCGCTAGAATACAGGCTGTGTTTGCTGTTTACTGTAAATATAGTCTCAAACGCTCAAATTTTCTCTAGTGCCCTTGTTTTGGTTTCCCCTGTTGTCTTTGGGTTTGCCGGGAGACTTCTTTTTTCTTTATTTCTCAGTTACAGCTTACATTCAATGTTATTTTGTATTAATTTCAGCTGTACAGCATAGTGGGTAGACTATCATATGCTTTACAAAGTCTTCCCCCTGATATTTCCAGTACCCATCTGGCGCTGTACATAGTTATTACAATATTATTGACTATATTCCCTATGCTGTACTTTGCATCTCCATGACTCTTTTGTAACTGCCAATTTGTACTTCTTAATTCATTCACCTTTTTAACCCAGCTTCTCAAGCCCTAACCTGTCTGGCAACCGTGAATCTGTTCTCTGTGTCTCTCAGTCTGTTTCCTGGAGACTTCTTCAATGGCGTCGAAGGGTCAATCCTTTTAGCTGTAATAAAGGAGCCCTAGAGAGGTGGTGAGGAGGTGTGGGGGGAGGGGTGCTCCATAGGTCTGTGGTAGGTCCCAGTCTTTTAGTGAGCCTGAGTGGGGCATTTAATGTGCCCCAGCTCCGTTAGGCTTTGGTAAAGTCCAAAGCGGTTAGATTTTGGTAAAACAGTTTCCCCTTGAGGGCAGGCCTTGTTAAGGAGAATCAAGAACTCTGGTGTGTTTCAGAAAGGTTACTTTTTTCTCTTGCCAGAGCTGAGGGGATTTCTCTCCTATCTTCACAATGAGAATCTAGTGGGACTCTTGGAGGTAAAACTCATGAAAGTGCGGAGACCCCCCAACACCCCGCAGTGCTACCTTCCTGCAGCTTTTAAGTCTCACACTTGTCCGCAGTGAGCTTCCAGCAATTCATCAGTTACACTTTGAAGCTTTCCTACCAATACTGGTTCCAGCTTGGTCTTCCTCACCTGCTAAGCTGTGATTTTCCGCCTCCTCCTGTCTGCCTCTTTAGTGTTGGGACAGTAGTTTGCCCCGTGACCTCAGTTCTCAGATGGATCTAGGAAGAGTTCCTGATTTTTAGTTTGTTCAGATTTGTGTAGTTGTTGTTGCGAGTACAGGAGTGGTGACTTCTAAGGTCCTTAAGTATCAGGTCAGGAAACAGAAGTTCTACTTGAATAGTTTTAGATTTATACACAACAAAAAAGTGACGTTAGCTCAGAGAGTTTTCACATACCCAGTACCCAGTTTCTGCTATTATTAACAACTTATATTAGCGTGTACATTTGTCACAGTCATTGCTACATTATTATGAACCACTATTGATACATTATTATTAACTAAGGTATATTTTTTAGATTTACCGGATGTCTTTTGTCCCAGGTGCCCATTCAAAACACACCATTACATTTAGTCATTATGTCTCCTTGGCTGGGACAGTTTCTCATGCTTTCCTTATTTTTGATGACTTTGACAGTTTTGAGGATTGCTGATCAGGTATTTTGTAGAATGTCTTCAATTGGGATTTGTCTGATGTTTTCCTTATGATTAGATTAGAATTAGGGGTTTAGGGAAGGAGAACCACAGAGGTAAGTAAAGTGCCATTTTCATCACATCGTGTAAAGGACACCTGCACAGTCAGTATGACTTCACTGTGCACACTCACTTTGATCACCAGGCTCAGGTTTCTTCAAGTTTCTGCACTGGAAATTTACCCAGTTTTCTCCCTTTCTATACTGTGTCCTTTGGAGGTGGTCACTGTGAAAGCATGCATTTTAGTATGCTATAGGGAGATACCTTCTATTTCCTTGAGGGTGAAGTATCTATATAAATTATTTGGAATTTTTTTGCATAGGGGGCTTGTCTGTCCTTCCCCATTTCTTTATTTATTCAGTCATTTATCCAATCGTTGTGCTTTGGGTTATAGGCCAATATTATTATTTTTTAATTTTGTTCTTGAAATTGTTATAGGTTGGCCATTAGGAGCTCTTTGGGTGGTCACCTGTGTTCCCTCATAACATTCCCATCAAGGCACTTTTGGTGTTGAACACTTCCTTACTTCCGGCACCATGGACACTTAAGGCTTATTTTATATGTTCCTGTGCCAGTCCTGGAGTCAGCCATTTCTCTAAAAGCTAACTCACTTTTATACCCCCTTTTCCCCTTGTACCTTCTTCTTTCAGCCTGTGTATCACTTTTTTTATTTTGGCTCTTTTTTAGAATTTTTTTGTGGTTTCCATAAGACTATGAATACTTTTTTGCCTGAATTATTTCTGGCTGTCTTTGACCAGTCTTTCTTGTGATATATGTTCTTTTTCTGCCTTTTACTTATGTTTCATTCAGCTCTACTCAACCCACCTTTTTTATTCAAGTTCCAGTTTGGGTTGCTCCTTATTATTTTCCATCTTTAAGTGAAGGAGACTGGTTGCTGGGAGAAAACACCAGTGTAGCATGGGGCCAAGGAGGGGACAGATACTGTCAGGAAAAAGCCAGCAAGCTGCTACATGCCTCAACTTCTACCTGGAATTTTTCTGAATTTTTTCCACTAATTTGTTTTCTTCATTTTGAGAAACTTCTTTCTTATTTTTTGGTGTCCAGAGAGCTGTGAGACTTACTGGCTGTGGCTCTAAAGCCAATACTTGCTTTCTGGCCTTTTCTGACTCTAACACTATGAGCTCCTGAGTCCTTCCTCTCACAGCCTCCTCCTAGGGCTTAGGGTGTCCGTATATTTTTCTTTTTTAAAAATATATTTTATTGATTATGCCATTACAGTTGTCCAACTCCCCCCTTTCACTCCCCTCCACCCTGCACACCCCTCCCGCACCATTCCCCCCCTTTCATTCATGTCCATGTGTCACAAGTTCTTTAGATTCTGTATCTCCATACTATCCTTGCCCTCCCCTCTGTCTATTTTCTACCTACCGTCTATGCTACTTATTCTCTGTACCTTCTCCCCGCTTCTCCTCCTCCGAATCCCGTTCCTAACCCTCCATGTGTTCTTCATTTCTATGGTTCCGCTCCTGATCTAGCTGTCCTCTTAGTTTGCTTTTGTTTTAGGTGTGGTTGTTAATAGCTCTGAGTTTGCTGTCCTTTCACTGTTCATATTTTTTATCTTCTTTTTCTTAGATAAGTCCTTTTAACATTTCATATAATAAGGGCTTGGTGATGATGAACTCCTTGAATTTGACCTTATCTGAGAAGCACTTTATCTGTCCTTCCATTCTAAATGAAAGCTTTGCTGGATAAAGCAATCTTGGGTGTAGGTCTTTGGATTTCATGACTTGGAATACTTCTTTCCAGCCCCTTCTTGCCTGTAAGGTCTCTTTGGAGAAATCTGCTGACAGTCTGATGGAAACTTCTTTGTAGGTAACTGTCTCCTTATCTCTTGCTGCTTCTAGAATTCTCTCCTTCATTTTAATCTTGGCTAATGTAATTATGATGTGCCTTGGTGTGTTCCTTCTTGGGTCCACCTTCTTTGGGACTCTCTGAGCTGCCTGGACTTCCTGGAAGTCTATTTCCTTTGCCAGACTGGGGAAGTTCTCCTTCATTATTTGTTCAAATAAGTTTTCCACTTGTTGTTCTTCCTCTTCTTTTTCTGGTATCCCTATAATTTGGATGTTGGAACATTTAAAGATGTCCTGGAGGTTCCTAAGCCTCTCCTCACTTTTTTGAATTCTTGTTTCTTCCTTCTTTTCTGTTTGGTTGTTTCTTTCTTCCTTCTGGTCCACACCCTTGATTTGAGTCCCAGTTTCCTTTCCATCACTATTGGTTTCCTGTGCATTTCCCTTCATTTCAATCAGTTTAGCCTTCATATGTTTCTCTAATTTGTGGCTAAAATAAACCAATTCTGTGAGCATCCTGATCACCAGTATTTTGAACTGTGCATCTGAAAGGCTGGCTATTTCTTGGTCACTTAGAATTATAGGCTCTGGGGCTTTGAGCTGTTCTTGAGCCATAATGTTTTGGTCTGTTTGTGCCCATTATGTATGAGGGGCGGAGCCTTAGGTGTTCACCTGGGCGGGGAGACCCAGTCGCTGGGTTGTGACACTGTATGTGGGGGCTGGGTCAGAGAGGGGAAAAAATGGCCCTTTGCTCCACTCTCTCTCAGATTTCTGTCCCCTCTGCAGCTTCCCACAAGCAAATTGGGCCCCTCTGGTGCTGGTTCCCAGGTGTGTGGGCCCGTGTACTCTCCAGAATCCTGTGTGTCTCTCCAACGAACTCTCTGTGGTCTTGGGAGTCTCTCCCAGCCCCTCAACCCCAAGAAAGTCTTTCCATTTGGTGCTTTCAGGCTCTAATTCCCATTGCTGGGGCCCTAGCCTGCACAGTCTGTCTCACTGTTCGCTCCTTCGCTTGGTTTATCTGCGCTCGAATGTGTGACCATAGTCAGCCAGCCGTCCTGCGCCCTCATTGGATCTGCCTGTCGCCACCCCACTCCTGGGATCCACCAACTGCCTTCACCTCCACTCCTGGGTCAGTCAGATGGAAAGGTCTTTCTAGCCCGACCCCACTCCGCTGCTGACTCCGCCCCTCTTACCAGTCTGGCCAAATGGTTTGTTGTTGTTGGACTTCCTGTGGTTCAATTTTCACCGTTTTGACTGTGTTTTTGTTTCTAAAATTTAGCTGTCTCCAAATTTAGTTGTGGGAGGGGCACAGTGTTTCCACCTATGCCTCCATCTTGGTCAGAAGTCCTCCTTATATTTTTCTTGTCCCCAGATTTAATCTCTTTAATTACAGCATAGTGGAAGGTCTGAAAGTCTACAGGCTGAATATGGTGGACAGCTCATGGGCTCCCAGTGCTGTGGTCTGGAGGTGAGGCACGCAAGGCTCTCGGATGCCAACATCTCATCCCCTCCCCATGGTGCCCTCCCTGGGTGCTGCCTGGCCTGTGGTGTGGGGCCACCGCAGTTTCCTAGTTTGGAGATGGAGTTCCCTTTGCTTTTCATCTCTTTTGTTGTTTTGGTGCTTGTGAAGGAAATGAAGGCAGAAAAGAACGCTCTACCCTTTTTAGGCCAAGCTGTTCCATCAATTTTTATGGTTTGTAGAAAGATTATTTTGTTGGAATCACATTTTTCAACATGTGACTCTCCACAAAAGTTATAAGGGGAAATATGATGCTTGCTTTTTATGAAAATGAAATTTTATAGAAAGAAAGGAATTATCATTCTCTCATTTATGAATGCCAACTATTTTAATAATTTTATATGAATCAGAAATATTTACATGAGCCCCTTTAGAATTTACTTACTGTGAGGAACATAGAACTTCAGGAACATTAATTTTTAGAAATGTAGGGCACTGTATACCCTTTGTCAGAGGTTACAAAGCAAATCAAAGAGGACTCTGTTCTCCACCCTCAGATGGCAATTTACTGTTCCTGACAGTACAGCTCATGGAAGTCAAATCTAGACCATCTGTTAGATTAAAAAACATTGTAAATATAAAGAACTTGAGACGAAATGAAAATATCCAGATAATATAATTGATTTTAAAATTGCTGTTTGCTTGAGAAAGTAGCCAAGTAGTTAAATGAAAGATGGTGTCTGTAGGACATTAGTGGAGAAGTCAGTCAGCGGCTTTCCTGCGACACCTGCTCTGAGAGCCTCTTGTATGTTCATAATTTGTTGCAGATAGTACTTTTCAGACAGAAAAACTTTAAACAAAATGGAAGAGGGTTGTTGGTTTTTTGTTTTTTTTTTTACTCTAGACACATTATTTGTCCTGACCAGTAGTCCTTCTGATCTTGGTAAATTGCCCATTTAAAAAAATACTTTTATAATTTAAATTATTCATAATCCAGATTGGAAACTTAACAGAGGATTGCTTTTGCTCTCTATTTAAAGTAAATGAAGNGTTACAAAGCAAATCAAAGAGGACTCTGTTCTCCACCCTCAGATGGCAATTCCTGACAGTACAGCTCATGGAAGTCAAATCTAGACCATCTGCTAGATTTAAAAAAATTGTAAATATAAAGAACTTGAGACAAAATGAAAATATCCAGGTAATATAATTGATTTTAAAATTGCTGTTTGCTTGAGAAAGTAGCCAAGTAGTTAAATGAAAGATGGTGTCCGTAGGACATTAGTGGAGAAGTCAGTCAGTGGCTTTCCTGCGACACCTGCTCTGGGAGCCTCTTGTATGTTCATAATTTGTTGCAGATAGTACTTTTCAGACAGAAACACTTCAAACAAAATGGAAGAGGGTTGTTGTTGTTTTTTTTGACTCTAGACACATTATTTGTCCTGACCAGTGGTCCTTCTGATCTTGGTAAATTGCCCATTTAAAAAAATACTTTTATAATTTAAATTATTCATAATCCAGATTGGAAACTTAACAGAGGATTGCTTTTGCTCTCTATTTAAAGTAAATGAAACAGTTGCTTTGCATTTGTGGGGAGAAAAAGTGCAGGCCTCTTTTCTATGTCAGGTTTCTAAACTCGTTAAGGATTTTTATAATATTGCTGTTTCGAGAATGGAGTTCCTGCCCTCTTTGCTCTAAACCAGGTATAGACTGTGATGGTCTTTTCTTGCTGGAAGAGGGGCCGACTCAGATGGCTGAGTGTCCCTGTATGTGCCGCATCCACAACTCTTAGTCCCTAAGTGGCTTCCTGGGCCACCTCCTCTGCAGTTCCAGCTCCTCAACTACAAACTTTCACTATTACATATATTTTTAATTTGTTATTTTTAGTTTGTATTATTTTTAAATGCTTTCTAAGAAATATTCTTTTGAACAAATGCTGGTTTAGATATAACCAACTGATAATCTGAAAATATGAGAATATTTACACTTGTCAGGTAAAGCAGGTAGAAATATATCTTTGCCCTGGTGGTTTCTTGAAAATGTCAGTCTGATACAGGGTTTAAGCAGATGAAATCACTCATATTCAACCGTTTTTAACTGACAAAGTTGGAAATTTCATTGTGTTTGTTTTAAGAGCTTATAGATAGCAAATGGCACTGTTAAGAGTTTTTAAAAAGGAGAAATGGAGGTAATTTCCATTCTGTCAGAAGGAGAGTTGAAAAGCTGTTCCAGTGTAAATACAATTACTTTAATGGAGGCCATATTTCCATTTATACTTTGCCTCATTGCCTTGCCTTTCTATTTTAGTTTGTTCATGTCCCCACCAGTAGGACATGGACTTGATAGCATGCATTTCTATCACGAATCACATTGCAACTGCCCCATTTTTTTTACTCTTGCTTCAACCCTCCAACTATATATAAGAATATTCACCATTATTGATTTATTTTCTTATGTCCAGTATAAGGTGATAGGGACTAACTAATCTTAATGTGGATTTCTGGGCGTCTGCCTCCAGGCTCATCCCTTTTCATTGTTCCCACTGCTGTTGCTGACCCCTGTCCCTCTCCTGGTGGGTACAGGTCCTCAGTGAGGTTCCACTAACAGCTCCTGTGGGGATGTTGATCACTGCCTAGCAGCTGTGCATAATTCTTTAGCTTCTTTGATCTGAATCTTTATCTCAACCGCTTCAGAAGAAGCTCTTCCATACCTGGCAGACATCCTTTACCTGGAGTTAGCTCTGATTCCTCCTCTGGAGTCTACCATCCCATCCATGCCTTTGAACCTTTCTAAGTCACTTAACTCTGGACCTGTGTTCACTTCTAAAGTTAGCTGGTTGAATATCGGAGTCCTATGATTCTGTGCCTAAAAGCCATGTAAAGTTGCTCTTTCCTTCCTAAAATGTAAACAACAGTATTACACATAATTTTTACATAGTTATTTCACAGGGTGAATATTAATAGCATAAAATACTAGCCTTCATCTCAGAATGGAATACTACTGTCCAGTATGAGGATATCTAAATGCTTAGTCCACACCCAGCTCAGTTTCCTGAAGTCCTTGTAGTGCATCATTTCTGATGGAGCGTGCAGGTGTGACTATAAAATTCCCCCAACAGAAACCACATCACCTCGTTAGCCACATAAGAAAATGACAAAACAAACAACTGTGAAAGCACACTTGCCAAGCTTTTAGCATCACCATATCAAGGTGAGGAAACATTTGTACTAGATGAAATTGAGGCTGGATAAAGCCCAAACGACAAGTCTGGCCTACCTGTCTTTTCTAAGCTGCAGTATATGGAAAGTGTGTTTGTGTCAGTGAGGCCAGGGTTCCAGAAAATTCTTTGCTCCCTAAAGCCACATCACCAGTCCAGGGATGGGGAAAGGATACAAGAAAACACGCATGCTACCTTCTTAGTCATTACCAGATCTCTGACAAGTAATAATTGGAGCTGATGTCCATTTGACATTGCTTCACCAAATCTTCACAGAAACCCAGTGATGTGTAGTATTACTGTCTGCCTTATTTTCAGCAGAGAATAGTCAGGCTCAGAGAAACATACATAGTTAGCTAGTTAGCAGTCAATTCAAGATTCAAACTAAGTCTGTCTTACCTCAGTACCCATAGTCTTTTACTTTACTTTACACTGGTTTTAAAGTTGAATGCCAGCAATGAAATTGGAACATCGGTGAGAAAAGGATTAGAGGCGCTATATGCCCTACCACACAAGGTTTTTCTGCTTTGGTAGAAGCCTCAGAGTATGAAAGAAGCAAGCATCTGCCTGACTTCAGTTAACTTTAAAAAGGACTATAAAGTAATCAAAGACACTGAACAGAGTGAAAATAAAGAGTGACGCTTAATAAGAAAAAGGCAGATTACCCTAATAAAGAATGGGCAAGAATTGAACAGACACTTTCTCAAAATAACTAATCACATGATCAATGAGCATGTGAAAAGATGTTCAACATCATTAGTCATTAGAGTAAAGCAAATAGGAGCCACAGTAGAAATCACTGCATACCCAGCAGAATTGCTAAGATGAAAAAGACCCCACAGTTCTAAGTATAGGTGGGGATCTGGAGCCACTGGATCTCTCAGTCACTGCTGGTGGGAGCATCCCTTAGCAAAGCCACTGTGGAAAACCATTTGATAACTTCAAATACAAACAAACACTTGCATAACACATGGCCCAGCATTTTACTTTATATAATTTACCATTACATGAAGTTCAAAAACAGGAAAAATTAAATTAAGCTGTTAGAAGTCAGTCAGCCCTTGTAGGGGGTGGGAGGGAGCGTGTGGGACTTCCTGAGGTGCTGGGTATGTTCTGTTTCTCCATATGGGTGGTTACAGTGTGTTGAGATGTTGAAAATTCACCAAGTTATATTCACTTAGGGTGTGTGCATCTTCGGTATGTATATTCTACTTTAATGCTGTTTTTGAAGTACTCTATGTACAGATGCTAGTCCTTAATTTTTGACTCCTGCTGTGGCAATATAAATTTAAATCAACAAGAGGCTTTACATATGTATAAAATAGGAATTTTGTGGCGTATCATGGACCTGTATTGTGGGAGAAAGGTTGTTGATTCTTTTCTTGTGGACTCTCAATTTGTCTGAACCTCATAAAGTGAGGAAGGAAGCAAATGGTGGATTCCATCGACACCAGCAATGATGTTGTTTAGCATTCATTCAGCCCACGTGACACTGACTGGTCAGGCTTTTACCAGATTACAGGCTCATTCTTGCCTTGGAGTCTAAAATAACACTTACCTTTTTATTATGATTCTTATACATCCAAGAAGAAAAGCATAAGGAAAATAACCGTGAGATTATAAGACCTGCCTAAAACAAATCCTGAACATTTATTCTTTATGAAATGAGGTGAAAAGATTTGAGGAGAAGTCCTCTTCTCACAGGGACAGGCTTCGTTTGCAGTAGTGGTTGTGAAAGCCTGTATGGAATGTTCAAGGAACCTCAGCAAAGGTCTTAGAACTATTGTACAAAGTGTTCAGGTGGCTGTGCAAGTTGGGTTTCCCAGTTCACATCACAACACAAAAATAACTGAATTCTAGTATAAGACAGGTGTAAAAAGAACAAACTTGTATTTTGAAAATAAAAATTGTGAAATGTTACATGGCAAAGAGTCTAATGTTGTCTGAAACAAAAAATTGAGACTCGTGGCTGTCCTTTCTCTGAGCTCCCATTGTCCTGCCTTCTCATGTGACCATTGTGGATCCCTGCCTGATCCGTTTAAGGTCCACAGTTGATTGATGGCAAAGCAAGGCCGGGCCTGCTATTTTTTCATCCCTTGAGAGACATCCCAAGTAGTAGGTTAATAACCCAGATATCACAGATGTGATATTAATGCATCTCTCATAAAATATGTATTTCAGCTCGCTACCCTTGAATTCCCTCCAAAGAAACTATTTGGAAACAAAGATGAACGTGTGATTGCTGAGAGGCGGAGTCACTTGGAGGTAATGGAATGAAGCTTTTCTTTCTCTGTGTGTAGAAAATTCGCCATCTGTTTGACCAGTGAGAATCGATCCTGTTACAACACTACTACCTTGTTCCATGAATGTGAATTCAGGTGCTGCTTCGTTGACGCAGAAGATGGCAGCAGTAGATTATAAAGTAATGATATCGATTTATTTAAAATACGTCCTTTTCCCCCTGTGGGTTAGCAGAACATTTTTTTCTGGTTTTTAAGGAGCTACTTTTATTCTGAGGGTTAGGAAGCAGGTTGTGGGTGAGAACTAAATATTCATTATAGACAGATGGTATGAAGAAAAGATGAAGGTATGAAGTTTGCTGTAAAAAAACTTGAATTAATTAACTGAAGATAGTATTGCATCATTACTTTTTCAAGATAATTGGGAGCAAAAAGACACATACCTATTTTAGTCATGGTTAGGTGTTGTTTTTTTTTTTTTAATTTACTTTAACTTAGTCTTCTGAGGAGCTACATGTAGAACTTTGATTCAAGATAACTGTTTTTTCTGCAGGCCTCCCTGCTAACACACTTTGTGGGCCACTTTATATATTATAGAGAGTGTGTTTTTCTTTTCAGGATGGAATCGCTAACTTGGTTGGAATCTGATGCTAGTGCGCTGAGTGTGTGCATTGAGGCACAGCCACAAGCCGTCCTAAATTGGTGGCTACTCTCCTGCTATTGTGAGCCACTGAGGCAAGACAGTATAAGGTTACAAATAGCTCACTACAGTGTGTCAGCAAGGATTAGGAAAACTTCCGGAGGCTGGAGATTCCAGTGAGAGCCAAAGGAAAGAAGTGGGGGACATGGAGAAATAGAAAACTCAGAGATTGCAGGCTGTGAGGGGCGTTGTAGAGGTTTGGGATCCTCAGCACAGAACTATTCTGAGGACAGACAAGTTTCAGGGTGTGGCCATGCTTCCAAGCAGGCATTTGAGTTAAACCATAAAGTTACACATTTGAAGAGGTCCTGGAACTCCTAGGACTGAATTCTGGATGTGTCACTGCAGGCTTCTAAAAATCATCCTGCAAGATGGGATGAGACTGTTATCCAAGTGAAGAATTTGCCTGCAAGGGAAGGATTATCATGGTGAGCCTGCTGTTCAAATTTTCTTGAAGGTTTGATTGTATCATGCAAGAAATTTAATAACAGTAGAACCAGGGATGATTTTCTGTACCTAACCCTTAGCTGTCTCAGTGATCTAGACTTGTCTGCAGTGAAAACAGGGAGAATAACAGTACATAGAAACAAGTTTATAAACAGCAGGAAATAGACCATTGTCATTCCTAGCAACCTGGCCGTGCCGTGGCAGACTGGGCGTTTTTTCTACTGTGCGTCTGTGAGAACAGCTTTGAGTGACTTACATCTTTCTATTCCAGCTTCCAGCATGAGAGCAGAGTTCAGGGCTGACTTTCGTTCCTGGTGCCTTGTTTGTTCTTTCAGTATCTTCTACTTAATCACTTAGCTGTCACCTATTGATGAACAAAGTCCTATTTAATGTCTCTGTCCATACAAGGATCCTTTCTGTTGCCTGCGACTGTTACTTACCTGTGGCATTGGCCTTCATACAATGATTCCATACCTCATGGAAATAGGCACTTACACTTTAAATTAAATGTGTTTCATCTAATGTTGACAGTTAAATTTTTGAATATTATGGTTTTTTCAAGGAGAAAGCATAATTCAGCTTCACATTTTTATGGAAAATGAACAAAATTACTTTCCTTGAGTTTCCCATTCGATTTAAATCTTTGTACATGTCTTTAATTCCTAATAAGTACTGAAGACAGTACTAGGCATTATATGGAATATAAATGAGACATTGCTTTCTCTCCAAAAACGTTTTACTTCCTGTATGAAATTATCCAGAGGTAAAACTTAAATACATAAACACATACAGAAAGGTGGTTTTCATTCAAACACGTTTGCACTGATACACACTGGCATACATAGTGTGTGCTCAAAAGGAATTCTCTGACAGTTTTTAAAATCCAGAAGTGCAACATTATAAGCCTCCTCACCTTGAGTCAGCTATAGAAAGCAGTATTTTAAGTGTTCAGTTGTTTTAATCTTTCTCACTATTAAAACATTTCCAAGATTTTGACCTTGAGTTTGAGCTTCTTACCAAACAGTATAAAATATTTTCACATTAAAAACACAGACACCACGTTTGGACATTCCAAGTTAAATCTGTTAAAATAATGATTTGTAAAAATGATGGGTAGTAGCAGAAATTTCCAACTCTCACGAGATATCTTGGAGATTAATTTCCTTACTTAAAGAGAGGAATGTTAGTTGTATGTGTGGCGGTGGTGATCGAGGGGGGAGGCCCAAGAACAGTAGCATTGCACACGCTGCACCATAAAAGGCAGGAGTGAGTAAGAACATGATGATGGTAAATGGAGGAGTATAAACTGGGCCTCTAGCACTCTTATTGATAAACTCGCATCAGCTCCACCCAAAAAAAGTCATCACACCAACTTTACACCCGGAGCCAGTTTTTCCAGAATCTGGCCTGTTCCTGATTTCACCGTGTGCTCAAATCAAAGATTCACACCATACATTTGAAGGTTTCGAATGTGGGCAGGCCTTCAAGCCAGTCTGCCTCTGCAGCTGGCCGGAACCAGTTCAGTGTTAAGTGTGTGTGTTGTGGCGGATCCTGCCCTCAGGCAGTCAGAGGATTCTGACAGTAACACTTCCCAGGTGTGATGTCCCTTCTTGTAACCGGATGGTAGCCAAGGAAACAAAGGTTGGCAGATGAGGCTGTCACTTTGAGCAGAAAGGTGCTTTTTACTATATTTGAAACCAGATACCATTACTGTTCATTAGGTTGAATCATAAGGAACTGCCAGTGTATGTCAGAATGGTGGCACGCTGGCAGTAGCATACACTTCCACGTAGCTCTTGACTCTTCACTGACCATGACTGAAAGGATGGCCTTTCATTATACTCTTACTGGTTTTTGTTTAAAGAAACATGTTTATTATAATTGTTGATTTTTACATATTCATTCCATGGCTCATCAGACGTTCTGAATCTCAGTTGCTTATGGCTTTGTTTATTTTTAAAGCATATCTTTATGCTCGGTGTCAGATTATTTCTGTGCAAATTTATTTCCTATCTGAATTACTGAATTTGAAAAATTTCTAGGAAGTTTTCTTGAAAGTACTGGAACATGCAGCAACCCTAGGTCACCTCTTTCTCTCTTCCCCATTTTCATATTAAGAACTAAAGCATTATTTAAAAGAATAAAAAGGAATGTGGTAGCTAAGAGTGTGGGCCTTGGAGCATCATCCTGGTCTTGAATTCTGGTTCTGCTCCTTTGCAATTATTTACTACCATTGCTTCAGTTTCCTTTCCTGTAAAATGAGAAACAGCAATACCACCACCTCCTGGAGTTGACCTGAGGATTAAATGAGACCATGCACAGAGGAAAATCACTCAAAAATGTTAGGTGGTAAGCTGGTGATAGTAAAGATGGTAGGAGTTGGGGTTGTGCCAACAACAGCAGCCAGGGAGCTGTAAGAGCCAAGGATGGGCAAAGAGCACCACCCACTCACAGGCATAAAGTGGAACAATGTGAGTTTCTCAGTTGGGGACAGCAATGTCTGAGGGCAAAGACACTAACATTATGTGAGTATTCTTATTCATGGTGATCTCTGGAAGATATGAGGGAGTTCTTGCTCTAATAGCAGCTTTTTATTCAACCTGTAAAATTGTAATCTGGAAAACAGAAATGCTTTCTGATAATTTTAGCAACATTGAGCTTTTGTCCATGGTGGCCGAGATCAGGGGCGTAGCATTATTATGTGAGCACAGCTCCTCCACATTTGTGGAGCTGTTATTCACAGCTGGTTAATTCTGTTTGCATGGATCCCTGGTCATTGACTGTAGGACTGTCCACTGTGGAGTCCCCAGCTCCCTTGAGCTTCTCTGCCTAGGAACAAACAGAAAAGTATCATCGCCTTTCAGCAGAGATCCCAGAAATACACCTAATTTTTTTAACACTGTTAGATTTAGTGATTCATGGCACAAAGGAAGAACCACATACCATGGGAAACTTAGGGGCATCTCAGCAAAAAGGGGTTACAGAGAACGTGGGCTTGTTTGAGTAATGTTGGGAAGAGTGCAAGCAAGTGGGGCTTTGCTCTGGACTGGGTGTCAGGTTGGTTCTGTGATTGAGTATTTTAATCTTATCTAGAAGACAAAAAGAGTAGAATAAATTTAAAACTATGACTGATTTTTTAAAAGTAGCAGTAATCCATATGAGCCAAAATAGGGCTATTTGATCATAGACATGGTTTGTGCAGTGTTCATGTTTTTGTCTGTGTGAAGACTTGATTATTTAGTGATTTTTTTTTTTGTCAGGCTTCTTCATAGTCACACAGTAGCCTTGCTTGGTCTGGGTATTCTTTGAAATTGTTTAAGGTTGGCAGGAAAACACCACAGCTTAGCTTTGAGTACTAGGACAGCTCCCAGCTGCTTTTTATCCCCCCCCCCTTTTTTTTCAACAAGAAACCTGTTTTTTTTCTTACAATAAACAGATACTCAGAGTTTATAGGTATCATTCTTTACGTGGGAACAATGAAATAAGTGAAATAAAGAGTTGTCTTAAAAATAAAGTCTTAATAGTTCAAATATCTGCCAAATACAGGTATTAGTAGAAGCTGCCTATGTTGAAACCTCTACCGCGACTGCCCCCTACCCTTGCGGAGAGTTACTTTTCTGACTTATGGTTCCTGTAACATACAGTCTACTCATTCTCCTTGAGTTTTATGTTTCTTTCAAACCTTAAATTTATAACAATAGAATCATTTGGTTTATACATTTTATTGGTTGAGACCTTTCAGTTTCAGAGTTAATTTCAGGAATTAAAAGTCTTTGAGTTTTTTCATTAATTTGGCTGTATGAAAGATGCCTAGCAATTCTGTGCTTAATTTAACATTCTATCTACTCTCTGCAGACATGACAAAGTGGATAATGGTAGAACCATTATCAAACATGCAGAGATTTAAGAAATACCTCACCTTAAGTACCTTAAGAAGAAGGAAACATTTTCTTCTTCACTTGCGTTTTTTTCTGGTTATCTGGTTATTTATATTTACATTTATATTTAGGTTATCTAGTTATTTGTATTAGTCCATATTCACCACTGTCAGTAGCAAAGCATTTTTGAAGGGAATTGGGTGACTAGAAATGTTAGAGGAGATTGAGCTGGAGTCTGGGGGCTGACCCGTCTTGATGCTTCATGGAGTCAGAGGAGCTGAGAATGCTGTGATTCTGGGGCTAATTTCAGGAAGGGGGGAGGGACTCAGTGTGCTATTGGAACAATGTGGAAAGTTCTAGAGTAAGACCTGATTTAGAACCCCGCTCTATGATACACCAGTGTCTGTGTGACCTTAGCAAGTTGCTTGCCTCCCTGAACTTCAGCTTCTAACTTACTAAATGGCAGAAATCATTATCTACTTTGTAGAATTGTTGGAACAACATGAAAAGCTACATACTGTATGGAAGTAAGCAATGTCATAAAGGGGGAGCAGGAAGTATGAGAAAGAATGAACTCTAGAGGCAAATGGCCAGTAAAAAATCATTTTATACAACAGAAATTCTTACAGTATCGATGTAAGTTGGTGCTTTATGATCACATCAAACAGTGTGAGTCTCCACCTGAAGGGAAAATCCCCCTTTAGTTTTCATGAGCGCTTAGTGGTTCAAGAAGGAACAAAAATTAAAATGTGAATGTTTCCAAGGAGAGGAACAACTGCCAAATCACAGGGAGGCCTGGAGGGGGAAGGGAATTACCCACCCTGTGTCTTCAGACAGTTTTGCTCTCTGCCATTTTCACCTTCTTTGTTCCAAAATGGCATCCTCTGGGAGGTGATGGCTAACAACTCTGGCACTCAACGCACAGGAAAGTGGAAAAATGTTCTCCATCATTATGCTCCCAACCTAAAACTCTGAGCTGGCAACCAGATCTTCATTACTTTATTCATTGTAATTTAAGTCAGCTGACACATCTCTGAGCTTGGAGCACCTCCCTCAGCTCAAATGTAGTCTGCTCCGAGAGACCTGCCCCAAGGGGAAGCAGTCCTACCCCATGACTCCCCACAGGACGCCCCTGTTATTTCTTGGTCACGGCACTTAGAAGTGGTTGGAGAGAATTATTGGTTGGTTGGTTGGTTTTTTTAAGTGTTTTATATTTTACTAAAAGATAAGCTCTATGAGGACAGGTATTTCAGCTGTCTTGTTCACTGTTGTTTCCTCAGCACCTGGAGCCGTATCTGGACCTTAATAGGGCCTTAATGAATGTTTGGTGAGCAACCATTTAAAGTTGTGTTGAATAGCAAGTAGCACATGTTTGTTCTGACACTAAACATTTTTAAACGAGAGCATGTGCTTAACCCTGGGTTAGAATGCTAGATCCACCACTTTATAGTGCGCCTTTGGGCAGGTTACCCACTCTGAACTTCATTATTATCAGTGTGAAACAGCAACAAGAAGAACTAAATTTCAGAGCTGCTGAGGGGATCAAATGAGGGTGGCATGTGAAAACACCCAATAGACGATACAGCCCATAATGCATCCTCAATTAATATAGAATAATGATTACATACACTGTAGAGTCCAGCAGACCTCATAATGAATCCTTGCTGTGCTACTTACTGACCTGGTGCACTTGGACGAGTTACTTAACCTCTCAGTGAGTCAGTTTCCTCCTCTAAAAAGGGATCGTGACAATACTCAGTTCATCAAGTGATTGTGAGGGTTAAGTGAGATAATTCACACAAAATATTAAACAGGTGCCAGGTACATGACAAATACTAGAAATGATATGGCAGTTGCTGTATAGTGCTGTAGAGTATACTTTTAAAATTAAACATTTAAAGCCCTATTTATTGCAACAAGACAAGAAAAGGAAATGAAAGGTATACTGATTCAGAAGGAAAAGTAAAAGTGTCTTGTTGCAGAAAACATGAATACCTATGTAGAAAATCCAAAATAATTGACAGAAAGCCTCCCCGGAACTCATAAACAATTACGGCAAATTGCACTATGCAAGGTTAACATACAATCACCAATCATTTCCCTGTATACCAGCAGTGAACGACTGGAGTTTGAAATTAAAAGCACATCATTATTTAATATTAGTCCCCTCAAAAATTAAGTAGAATCTACTAAATATATATAAGATCTATGTGAGGAAAACTATAAAACTCAATTTAAAAAGAGAACTAAACAAATGAATACGCATTACATGTTCATGGATACGAAGATTCAATGTTGTCAAGATGTCAGTTTTTCCCAGCTTGATTTATAGATTCATTGCAATCCCAATCAAAATCCCAGCAAATTATTACATGAGTATGGACAAACTGATTGTAAATTTTATACAGTAAAGCCCAAGAATAGCCAATGAAGTTTTAAAAGAAAAGAATGAAGTTAGAGGGTTGACATTACCTAATTTTAATACATAGTATGAAGCTATAGTATTCTAGACAATGCGTTTATTATCAAATAAAGACACAGATCAATGGAGCAGAATAGAAAGCCCACAAATAGACCCAGATAAATGTAGCTGGCTGATCTTTGACAAAGGAGCAAAAGCAATACAATGGAGCAAAGATAATCTTTTCAACAAGTGATATGTTGAAACAACTGGACATTCACATAACAAAAAGAAAGGAAAGAATCTAGATATAGACCTTACTTACACATTCCACAAGAAGTAACCCAAAATGGCCCTGGCTGGTGTGTAGCTCAGTGGATTGAGCGCGGGCCTGCAAACAACGTGATCGCGGTTCCATTCCCAGTCAGGGCACACACCTGGGTTGCAGGCTAGTTCCCAGCAGGGGACTCATGAGAGGCAACCATACATTGATATCTCTCTCCTTCTCTTCTTCCCTTCTTCTCTAAATATAAATAAATAAAATCTTAAAAAATAAAAACCCAAATTTCTAAAAAAAAAGAAAAGAAGTAACTCAAAATGGATCATAGACCTAAATGTAAAATGCAAAACTATAAGTTAACAGAGGAGAAAACCTAGATGGCCTTGGGTATGGTGATGATTTTTTTAGATATAACATTAAAGATATGACCCATGAAAAAAATAATTGATAAGGTGGACTTCATTAAAATTGAAAATTTCTGCTCTACAAGAGACAATGATGAGAGAATGAGAAGACCAACCATAATCTAGGGGGAGAAATATTCACAAGAGACACATCTGATAAAGAACTCTTATTAAGAATATAAAATGAACTTTTAAAACCTCAACAATAAGGAAATTTTAAAAAACAATAAAAAATGGGCCAAAGATCTGAACATATAGACATCTCACAAAGAACATATAGAGATGGCAAATAAGCATACTAAAGGATACTCATCAACATCATATGCCGTTAGGGGCCTGCAAATTAAAATACCAATGAGGTACTTCCCCACACCTATTAGAATGGCCAAAATCCCAAACTCCAGGGACAAGGGCTGGAGAGGATGTGGAGCAGCAGGACTCCCATTCATTGCTGGTGGGAATGCAAAATTGAGACAGGCACTTTGGAGGACAGTTTGGAAGTTTCTTACAAAACTAAACACACTCTTACCATACAGTTTAGCAGTTGTACTCCTTGGTATTTACCCGAATGAGGTGAAAATATGTACACATAAAAACTTACACATGTAAACTACAGACTGTGTTATATGATGTATCAGTGTCATTTCATTGATTATGATAAATACAACACTCTGGTGTGGGATGTTAATAGTGAATGTAGGGATGTATATGGAAAAATCGCTGTACCTTCTCCTCAATTTTTTGTGACCCTATAACTTCATCTAAAAATAGTTGATAAAAATCATTTAAAAGTTGTCATGCAGTCATCATGCAGTTGTAATCTCCTTCCTTTCCTCTTTGTCTCTCTTTATTCCACTTTCACTTCTGTCCTCCCTACATTCTCTTATTTTTCTATTGTCCTTTTATTGCTTTGCTAAACAGAAGGAGGGAAGAATAATGGGTGGACCTTATCTGAGAAGCACTTTATCTGTCCTTCCATTCTAAATGAAAGCTTTGCTGAATAGAGCAATCTTGGATGTAGGTCCTTGCCTTTCATAACTTGGAATACTTCTTTCGAGCCCCTTCTTGCCTGTAAAGTCTCTTTTGAGAAATCAGTTGACAGTCTGATGGGAACTCCTTTGTAGGTGACTGTCCCCTTATCTCTTGCTGCTTCTAGAATTCTCTCCTTCATTTTAATCTTGGGTAATGTAATTATGATGTGCCTTGGTGTATTCCTCTTTGGTTCCAACTTCTTTGGGATTCTCTGAGCTGCCTGGACTTCCTGGAAATCTGTTTCCTTTGCCAGATTGGGGAAGTTCTCCTTCATTATTTGTTCAAATAAGTTTTCCACTTGTTGCTCTTCCTCTTCTTTTTCTGGTATCCCTATAATTTGGATGTTGGAACATTTAAAGATGTCCTGGAGGTTCCTAAGCCTCTCCTCATTTTTTTGAATTCTTGTTTCTTCATTCTTTTCTGATTGGATGTTTCTTTCTTCCTTCTGATCCACTTCATTGATTTGAGTCCCAGTTTCCTTCTCATCACTATTGGTTCCCTGTACATTTTCCTTTATTTCATTTAGCATAACCTTCATTTTTTATCTAATTTGCATCAAATTCAACCAATTCTGTGGGCATCCTGATTACCAGTGACTTGAACTGTGCATCTGATAGGTTGGCTACCTCTTTGTCACTTGGTTGTATTTTTTCTGGAGCTTTGATCTCTTCTTTTGTTTGGGCCATTTTTTTTTTTTGTCTTGATGCACCTGTTACATAGTGAGGGGTGGAGCCTTAGGTATTCACCCGGGAGGGGTGAGCCATGTCACTGTTTTGTGACACTGTATGTGGGACAGGGGTCCGAGAGGGAACAGTGGCACTTGCTTTGCTCTCTGCTGGATTTCAGTCACTTTCCCACTTCTGGCAAGCAAATTGGTCCTTTTCAGTGCTTGTGCATGTTCTAGGACCCTGTGGGTCTCTCCATTGAACTCTCCTGTGAGACTGGGACAATCAGTGGTTTGAGGCTTTATTTCCCCAAGCTGGGACCCTGGGTTGTATGGCCCAACCTGCTCCCCATTTTTGCTTGGTTTATCTGCACACGAATGTGGGGCCACCTGGTCTGCCAGCTGCCTTGCACGCTGTGCCCTACTCCACAATCCTCCAGCCGCCACTTTGCCTCAAACCCTCTCTGCCCTGGCTCCCTGACTCCACCCCTCCTACCAGTCTGGACGAATGTGTCTTCTTTAATTCCTTGGTTATCAGACTTCCATACAGTTCGATTTTCTGTCAGTTCTGGTTGTTTTTTTGTTGTTGTTTTTAAATTGTTTTTGTCCTTGTTTTGGTTGTGCAAGGAGGCACAGTGTTTCTACCTACACCTCCATCTTGGCCAGAAGTCCACCTGGAGTATTCTAAGTGACCCATTATTACATTTAATTATATTGTCAATATAATTTCTAAAAAATTTTTTCAAGGGTTACTTAAGAAATCTCAATGTTAGTTTCCCCCTCCTCTGCCACTTAACTTTATACTATAATGAAACTAAATTCCCTTCAGTTCTTTGTCAGACAAAAAGTTGAAATGATCTTCTATCAAGTTAGTACAAAGATCCCCAAGGACCTGAGCACATTAACTTTAGCATTGAAATGTGGCTAGAATTTCCCAAGAAGAAGGGAAGAACATACTCATTTATAGGCATGGACCTACTTCTCCTTCAAACTGAGTAACTCATCTTTAGCAGTTCTTTGCAGCCCATTCTGGTGCATAAGAGAAATTGCCTTTACCTAGGTCTTGTTGGAGTGGTTAATATCTGGTGTTAAAAGAATTCTTAGAATCAAAGAACACAGCTTTATTGTACTAGCAAATTTCTACTATGCAAAGGGTTATACAACCATGTCCAGCTTTCTGAACTTCAGTGCATTAAAGGAACTTTGAGATATAAAACAGAAATCAATGAGCTGTATCCTCTTTTTTACTTTATTTCTTATGACATTATATACAGCACCAGAATGAATCATGTAATAAACCCCAATGTACCCTCCCACATCACCCAATCTTAACATTTATTCAGCATGTGACCAGTCTTGTTTCATTTACACATACACATACACACACATGAGATGATTTCAAACACCAGATATGTTATTTTATCCATAAATATTTTAGGATATATATCATAAAAAGCAAGACTTTATTTTTTAAACATAATCACAATGCCATTATTTCTCTCTTCCTCTCCCTCTCTATGCCTCCCCACACACATTCAGACACTCACACACTCCAAATTAACTAATCTCTCAATATAAACAAATATTCTTTCAGTGTTCAATCCACACCAATTTTTCACTTTTTTCAATCGATATGCTTGAATTAAGACCCAAGTTATATCCATTCATGGAATTGTTTGGTTGATGTGTTTCTAAAGAGTGATATAATCTATAGGTTTCTCTTCCCTCTGTTTTCTCAACCTCTGTTTGTTGATGAAACTATGTGATTTATCTATTGAATTCTCACATTTTGGATTTTGCTAATTGCATCCCCATAGTGTCCATTCACCATGCGCTTCTAGTCCTGAATTTTCTTAAAACCAGTAGTTACATTAAGAGGCTAGATCAAGTTCAGGTTTGATTTTCTTTTTCTTTCTTTCTTTCTTTCTTTCTTCCTTTTTTTTTTTTTTTTTTTTTGGCAAGACACTGTATTATCCTCTCAAATTTCAGAGGAAGCAAGTGTTGTCTGGTGGTCTCCCTCTTGTAGTCTTTGCTGTCTTTGTTAAAGCAGTCCAGTGACTATGACAGTCATTGTTCATGCTCAGTGAACAATGGAACTACTTCCCATGCTTGCATTGAGCCTGTCCTATACACACCAAAGAGCTCACAGTTCTGTAGGAGCAGAGACAGTAAGTAATTACTCACCACTGTCATAACTAAATGAATGTTTGTAACTAAATGAATAACCACCTTTGAGGTTATCAGAGGGCATGATTCCCAAAGCAGTGGTTCCCAAACCTGTCTGGTCAATCTCTCAAATCCTGAGCAGATTTTTGGAAAATACAGATGCTCAAACCTTTTTCCACTATATTCTGATTCAACAGGGCAAGGGTGAGACCCATGCAGGCATGTGAAAGATCAGACTACTGATCTGCTACCTGTGGTGGTAGACAGGAAAGGAAAAGCCAGATCCTGAAGCTGTCTCCATGACTTTGGACCTGATTCAGAGCACAGTGAGGAGCCAATGAAGTATTTTAAGCAGAGAAGTGGAGGAATGAGATGTACTACTGTAGAGAGAATGGGTGGGAGCAGGGGAAACAGGAGGTAGGGAGGACAATGACGAGACTGTTTTCAGGTAACGAATAACTGGCCTGGAGAAGAACTGTTAGTATAAATTCTGTTCTGAAAACTGTGATTCTTGAAACCCAAGGCGAGCCAATATTTTCAGTCAAGACCGAAGGCAACAAAAGACTGATGACCCAGCTGAAAGCAGTCAGGCCAGAGGAGGAGCTCTTTTGTACTCTAGGCCTTCAACTGATTGAATGAGGCCCATCTGCATTAGCAAGGGCAATCTGCTCTACTCAGTCTGTTGACTCAAATGTTAATCTCATCCAAAAATGCTCTTGTGGGCACACTAGAATGTTTGAGCAAGTATCCGGGCATTCTGTGGCCCAGTCAAGTTGACACATAAATTAACCAGGACAGAAGCCATTTCTGTTTACCCCAGATATAGCAGGAGTGGTAATATTTCCTTTATTTTTTTTGGCTTTTGATATTCTAATATCAAACCAAATTATCATCCAAGCTCATGTGCAGTCCTAGCATTAAAACTGTAACATCTGTCTTCTCCCCAGCTCCCATATTCATTTACAGTGTTTTGGGCTTTACAAATACGTAATAAAGATTCTTCACCCCTTTCCTATTTATGGAATCGCATCAGATGAAGAAGGTGGGAGACTTCAGAGGTGTGCACGCTCTGTTTATGAAGTTGGTGTAAAAACAGTTTATTTGCTTGCTTACTTTTAAAGGCAAAATGAAATGAAGCTGGAACATCACAGTGTTAAATAGCTGGAGGATTGTTCCTCCTCTCTACCTAGGTACACCAGGGCACCACTATTTGCCTTGTTTCATGAAATGTCTCATTGCCTCTGAAACAGAAGTAGATATCACTACTGGCATAGACAAAGGAGCATGCAGCATGAGCTCACTTCTCTGTGGCCCATACCTGTTGCTGCCTTGTTCAGAAACAGATGTTAGCTTCAAGTCACTATTGACCTTATTGTTTACTCTGCTTAATTAAATTCCATTTTAATATTTTCTCATTCTGCTACCCCTTACCTCTCACATTCCTGCTGCATCACAATGGGGGTAAGAAGGAAAGGGTTTTTAAACTGAATTAGTTCCCAGGTCCCTGGGGAAATGTCAGATAGAAATACAGCTAAAAGGGGAAAAGAATAGCCCTACATGAGATGTGATGATTGATGGTAGAAAACACATTAACCATGTTCCAGTGGTGCCTGTTATTAAAATGGTTATGGAATTAGTGACCATTTTGAGTCATGTATACATACTGTCATGTTTGTGTTGTTAGTTTCTACTAGAATTCCTGTTTATTCAGTTAGAGTGGCTCATTTCTTCTAAAGCCTACTATTTTTTTTCTTTTCCCCAGTGTGCACATATTGTTCTAGGTGAAGATAAAGAGAAGGCCCAGCAGTAAAGTTCTTAGTCCCTTCCTGGAGCCATCTGGCAGCCACGTAGCCATTTGGAGCCTCCATATTGTGTTGTAAAGAATCACAGTCCTGTGAAACACTCACGGGAGGAGGGGATATACAATGACATACTAGTTAGAAAATAAGCCTAGGTGTGCTATAATAATATTTAATTATATAGATTTAATTTCTATAGAAACTATATAGATAAAATTATAATTATAAATATAGTTGTATAAGTTTAACATAGATGTAGATTATAGCTGTATAGGTCATAGATATGGATTAAGATGTCAATCACAGATATAATTCAGTATTTTAAGTATAATTATGTAAATACACAGAGTCATTGTATAATAGAATAAAATAAAAATTCACTCTTTTTTTTTTAATGGGTTTTTTTTTTTAGATTTTATTTATTTATTTATCTTTAGGGGGGAAGGAGAGGGAGAGAAACATCAATGTATGGTTGCCTTTCGTGAATCCCCTGCTGGGAGTTAGCCTGCAGGGAACCAGTCTGCAACCCAGGCATGTGCCCTGACTGGGAATCGAACCGCGATCCTCTGGTTCGCAGGCCCGCACTCAATCCACTGAGCTACACCAGCCAGGGCTTAAAAATTCACTCTTGTAAAAACATAAAATGCAGGAGATCCTTGCAGTGCCTGCAGCATAGCTGAGTCCCTGGGGACCTCAGCACTGGCAGCCACTCTGACCTGCTCCCCGGGGGGGTGCCACAGTTGGGCTGAGGGGTGTTAGCTAAAAGTTGGGGGCTCATCGGTGGCTTTCTATCTTCTAAATGCCCTGGAATCATTTCAGTGATGGATTCTCTAAGACCCAGTGTATGAATCACATTCACCTGAGTTCTTATTGCCTATGGTTGCAATAAAACTTGAATTTTAAGTACTTTAAAAATGCTTATTTTTCCAAGGAAAATAATGGATAAACTTGTTGTGAATCACAAAGTCCTTATCAGAAAATTGGATGCTAAAGATGTAGTAAGAACACTGTGCAGGAAACAAAGCAACTAGAGCCCAGAGCAAAGACTAACTCCAGCAGTATACTGGCTTCCCAGGGTGTATAGCAGGCACCACTAAGCAAAGGGCTCCCTCATTACAGCTAAAGCTAAGATTCCCTTAATCTTAGGTTAATCTAATAAATATACCACCAATCCCAGTCCTGTCCAGTGGTGTATTTATTTCACAGCCCTTTGACCTGCAGCAATACTGGTCATGACCCTGACGGACAGTGGCAGCGTGTGCTGGCAGTGTCCCATGGGGTCTCTCAGCTTCCCTCCCTCAGCCTTCTCCAGTCTAGGCAGCTCCCTCCAGCCTTTACTGCACCAGGCAAGAGGTTGGAGGGAGAGTAGAAGTCTATGATAAATGTGCCTGCCTCCCATCCTTTACTGGGGTGATCTGGAAGCCAATTCTACATGTTTCTCACAGTGTCCCCAGCAGGACTGAGTCCTGTCACCCACAGCAGTGACCCACTTCACCACATTCCTTTCATTGGTACTTCTCCTTCTCTTGCTTTCCTACCCCTTTGCTTCTATGTCCAGAATCACCCTCACATCACCTTCCTCAGCCTCTGCTTTCAAAGGACCTCAGACAGAGTCAGTTGCCCGGAGGTAACTGCTCTTACGGGTTGGACATATATTCTTCTGACCATTTTGGAGGGAGGGAGGGAGATAGGAGTGCATGTGTGTGCATGCTTGTGTGCATGTGTGTACACCTAATGTTTTGTTCATGTGTGTATTTTTAAAACATTCTTTAAATATCAATTATGGTTATAGTCTTATAGTCCTATTAGTTCTTTTTGAAAAGCAGTCCCTGCCCCCTGTTTATACCCTCCAACTTTCCTTTCCCAGGCAGCAACCGTTCAGTACCTTTTGGTGTTTTTCTTCAAACTGTAATTGCATTCATGTGTTGCTTCTTTTTGATTTTTGTTTGAATGTGAGCTGCTATCTCTTAACAACCCACTGTCAACAGGGTTCCCCCACGTGCACTGACAGCCTCACCACTCTCCTAAAACATGCCACGTGTCAGGTCTGCAGGTGTGTTTGCTCAGTTTGTTGTATACTTACTGACTGCTAATTCAACCTCAGATGCTTGGTCAGTTATACAGATCTCTTTTGGAATATTCAGAACATCAGGTATTTCATCAATTCAGCCTTGTTGATGAATTTCTGGAAATTTCTGGCCTCTTCTAGTCAGTCTGAGTCACATCTACTCTGATCTCCCTTCTCAGCCACCCCTGCTTCCTGTGCCCTGTTTTTGTTTCTTCCTTACTTTGATGGAGCTCATCCCTAGCAGATTCCTGAGAAAGGATGTATAAGAGATAAATTTCTAGACACATGTCTGAAAACATCTTTCTTTGCCCCCACACTGGCTGGATAGAATATATTAGTTGGGAATTATTTTCTTTCAGAATTTCAAAGGGATTGCTCCATTGTCTTTCAACTCCAGTTGCTAAGCAGTTCAAAGCCATTTTGATTCCTGATCCTTTGTATGGATCTCAACCCTTTGGATTCCCTCTGCCCCACTGCTCTGAGCTTTCGCAGTCTACTTTGGGAAGCAGTTCATCAGTTCAGCTTCACATACACTGTCTCTCACATGTCCTTCATTTGGGGGGAGATTTTCATGATGATTTTCCTCTCTTAAGGTTTTTTCTGTTGTTTTGTTCTGGAAATTTGTTTTTGTTGAACTTCCTGGTCTTATACGCCTCTCATTTTTGTCTCCTCTATTTTCCATTTCTCTCTCTCTCTCTACCCCCACTCCCTTCTTCCATCCCTTAATTATTCCTTCTCTGAGATTGTTTGAAAAGCCCCATACTGTGTGGTGCACATCACTCTTTCCTCTGTTGTGTTAACATTGCACTTGTTACTTTTGCATCTTCTAGAGCTGTATTAACCCTGAAAGCTGCATGCCTCCTGAAGTAATCAATTATATTTATTTCCATTGATGTTGGTACAGTCCCTCTTCACACACTTGCCTTGTTATAACAGCCCAAAAGACATGTTCCAAATTCTTCTTGCAAATTTGTGTGTTTTAAGAACCACAGTCTCTGTCCCATCCCCACTAAGTTCTCTGCTCACTGTTTATATCAACATCTGGGAATCATTATTTCTCATGTAAATATGAATTAGGCTTTATTGAAAATGCTTCATTTCCCTTAACCCCACTTATTTAGATTTGTTTCCCAAATAAATTGTGCTTTTCTTAGATAAAAGATGCTCATGATGGCCTTTTGCCAGTGAATCTTCATAGTGCCCTTTATGGACTTTGAAAGCACATCTTCATTTCAGAATTCAGCTGGTTATTTTTGCCCTTGACAACCCTTCTTTATTTCGTATATATCACATATTTTATAACAGTAATGCACCTTAGCATATGTTGCAGCCCTGAGGCAATATTGGTAGAAAATGGATGAAAACATCAGTTTGTTCCAATTCTCAACAACTTTTTATCTTTCTTGTTTGCCCATGTAAAGCTCCCATCCATTTTTAGATAGACTTACTTTGATTCTCAGAATTCACTACAATGCCATTACATTTACATATATGATATTCATTCCAGGCAACTAAAAAATTAAGACTCTCTAATCTGTTTTCTAATTGAGATCACCTGTATTCTGTTATATATATGTAGAGTTTGGAAACTGATAATGGAATCACTAAAGCCTTTGCTAGTCAAAGTTGAAAATGGTAGTAAATTAAGCCATCACCTTTTCTCAGTGGGTTTTGTTTAGCCAACGGGACACAGAGCCCAGCGGGTCATAGGGCTTTCATTTCAGAGCTCTGTGGATAAGTGCTATGAGCAGCAAGAGGACTCTGTCTGCTCTGACTACCTCCGTAGTCTGGGGCATTTATGCTCTTGGTATATGTCACTAATGATTCACCCTTTCTTTTCCATTTATAGTGCTTATCTTTCACTTCACAAAATTGCATTTACTTGCAGTTTCTTTGAAAGACTCTGGGCATATCCAAGTAATAGCTTAGCCAATATAAACTGACATTTCTTGCTTTGAAAGGCAGTTTCCTTTTGGCTTAAACTGTGGATGTCAAATTAGCCCATTATTTCTTGATTTAATGCCTCAGATCATTTTCCAAGATCCCCTAGCTAGTAGGATTTCCCTTTGATCTTGCAGATCTTCGTTCTGTCCACATTTTGCCAATATTTCTTTTTAGCTTTTTCTGCTGCACTTTTTACCAGCTTTCACTTGAAAACATCCATGGGTGCTAAAAGTTCTGACAACTGAAAGACTGATACACAGTTTCAGGTTCGTTTGGTGTTAGCCAGACATGAGTATCCTAGGAGGCATATGTCTGGTCACCTGCCCAGTCGACTACATTTTTCACTTCTTTTCTACAGCAACTTCTCAGAATGTGAGAGGGCCAGGACAGTTTTAAGAGTTGCTAATATTTGGCTTTGAAGCATAAATTAAAATTTGCTAGACTTCCTTCTTTCTAGGGATTTAATAAATTTGCCTTGTTCAGAAGAAAGGAGACACTATAAAACTGTGAAATACCTCTTACGAGGTAAGATCTTAAGAAAGGAAAACTCATGCTTCTCATTGTTCATCATGATTTATTGACATTACCTAATAGCCACTCATTACAACAGTCATCTAATGGATAGTGTCCTTTGTGAGCAAAGTATTGAGCAAGAAGTTTATGCTATCAGTGTATATATATTTTAAACTTAGTTGCTTAATTCTGTAGATAGTATCTGTTTGGTGAAGGAATTTTTTATTTTCTGGTATGAAATCGACACCTACCCCATCCTTTTTTTAGAATTAGAGGTGTTATATTAAAGAAGTTTTAGTCTGGCTTTTCTACCTGCTTTCACCTTCCCTGGTATAGGCAGTTTTGGTCATTGTCCACAGGGAAGGGGATCATTGGTGCAGATGATCCAAATCCCTAGCTAATCCTCTGTGTGGGATGGGGTCACAGGCCCACCACTAGAGGCCACAGTTCTTATCAGCCTGGGGCATGACCATGGCTCCCGGGGATATAGGGCAGTGTGTGGACAGTGGGGATCACTCCCAAGGCAGGAGGATAATCTGCAAAGCAAATAGTCCCACAGGGATCATCAGGAGCCCCTGATCCAGGCAACAAAAGAGGACACTGGGTCTTTTCTCCTAGAGTGTAAAGAGTTTACCCTCTTGCCCTTGAATTCGGAGACAGAGAGGGCTATTCTGATGGCCCAGTGCAAAGCCAGTCATATGCAAACAATCTTAGGTCAGACAGTAAAGGGAAGGATTATTCTGCTCAACCACAGGAATGGCTGGTGATTTAAACAATCACTCAGGGTCCTTGCAGCTTTGCACAGAATCCAGTTCCCGATTCCATGAACAGGGAAATTTGGCAATCCAGTAATTAATGTGCACCTACTTCTTGATTCTCAGGTTTTCCAGGACCTGGTTCTTTGAATTTGAGTTTAAGTACATTACAGCCAAGAGGTACCACACAGCAAGATTCTCATTTGAAAGTCTGTCAGTCAGAGCAGTTACTGGGAGCAGGCATTCTATCTCAAAATGTCAGGAACCTTGATAAAGGTTTGTGGAGTACAGGAAGGAATCATAAGCTTAGAAATAAAGAAAAAAAAGTTTTCTCCAGATGGAGAATCTTAGTATCCAAAATGTATCTTAAAATGAGCTTTGAAGGATAATGGATTTACCTAGTATAGATTAGATTTTTAATATGATTCATCATTTTGAAAACAGATTAATTTTTTAAAAGCAACTCTTTAGGGTGTGTCAATATCTAATATGAGGTGACTTTGGGATTCTTGCTGTCTTCTGCTTTCCTTTGAAGGGGAGAACATTGATGTTAAATACTTCCACATTTTAAGCTCATGTGTTTTTAAACAACTAAAAGATGGAAAAAATGAACATATTTGCAGATTAACTCCCTGAGGAGAAAGGTATATGGAACACATACTGTGAATTGGGATCTTCCCTAAGCACTTCATAGGAGCTCATTTAATCTTCTAATCCTAAAACTACAATATAATCAGATGAGGAAACCGCAATGCAGAGTTCCAGGACTTATCTTGCACCCCTGTGATATAATGTCCCTTGCACCCAGCATGGTGGCTGTAGTGGCTGAGTGCTTTGGGAGCTTGCTCATGGTGCAGTTAGACTACACCAAGCTGGTGGTTCGAATGATGGGGCGTGCCTCCAGGACTCTCTTCCAACCTTCCCCTTAGGGCTGAGGAAGTTGAGCTGCTATGTATCTATATTTAGCCTGTTACCCATCTCTTATCTGGGTCCAATAAACAATTATTGAAGTACTGGGGTGAGCCCTGAGACCTGGGTTTCTCCTGAGTGTCCTCTCATATTTTGCTTCAAACAAGTGAAGTTTAGAACAGAGCCTATCAGACTGTCTGGAGGCTATTAGTCTGCTCTGTTTTAGCTGATGTATGTTTTCCCTTATGGCTCACAGGTGCAGCATAAACTAAATTTCTCTCTTCTCTTCCATGAGCTGAAATGATGGGACTACTCTTGACTTGTGTTGTGGATAACACTCAGTCAGCCTCACAGTTGAAGCAGAGTGGGGCTTTCTCATGTGGCTTGTTTGTGGAGTTCCACCCTAAGTTTGCTTGTCAGCCAGACTGAGTCATGGTCATTGGAGCAACTTAATAACCTGAGCTGGAACATCAACCTATGAAAACTGAATATTACATGGACTTTAAATGTACATCTCTTATAAAATTTTTAAAGCTTCCTGGATTTTATTAGACTATTTGAACCAGTCTGAGTATATTAAATTTATGAGTCCAATTAATGCTATACCATAATAATTCAATACAGTATGCTTATGTCATTAAACACATAAAGAAGATTCTCTGTATAGCTGTAATGAATAGTTCTGATTTTGTAATCATGGACTAACATTTCACCTTGATGAATTTTAACTGTGAACTTTCAGAATTCTCTATAACATCAAGACATAAATGCCATATTTTGATGAGTAGTTATTTCAAGTATTATTTTAAAACTTATATAGATAGAAAAGAAGTACCTATTAAAACAGAATTATTAATTAGAAGTACTAAAAAGTTTGGGAGAGGTTAGCATGAAGTAGAATAGTACTGTAATTTCTGGCTAGTCATAAATCATAAGTAGAAACCAAAGAAAGCTTTTTGGGGGGCTGGTCTCAGCTGGGGCACTGGAACCTACAAGGCAACTTCTTCACTGTCAGAATTACCTCCAGTGCATTCTCTTGGTTAAGAAAAGTAACAGGCTCCACCCAGAAGACTTGGTAGTATTCTTCTGGTTCAGGAGAAGAGAGATCCCCAGGGCACAGGGCAGGACTCCCAGTGTGAGAACTGGTAGAGTGCTGACCCAACGACCAGTGTGTTCCAGGAATGCATGCCCCACTCAGTGGTCCACACCTGGTGCACCAGTCATGCTGGACTCCTGGTGGTGCCCCAAGCTCTGCTTCCCCACTGTGAGACTTGCATATGCTCTTACCACTGACTTGACCAAGCCTCCTCTGGTATCTTCCTGCTGGAAGCCTTACTTACCTCTCAGGTCTTAAAAGTCACCAATTTCCAGGACTAGGCTGGGTGCCTTTTTTCTGTGTCCTCCAAATCACCTCATTCCTGTTTTCTTCTAACCATATTTTAATTACTGCTTTACCTCCTCATCTCTCCAAAAAGTCTGTGAGTTGCTCAGGACAGGAACTGGTCTGATTGAGAGCATGTAGAAAGCTCTCAATAAATATTTGTTGGGTGAATGAATAAAATCTGAAGAGAGAGAAGTCAACAAAGAACAAATGTTTATCCGGTCCATAAAACATAAGTAGGATTTAGATGCGGGGAGCAAAGCACCAATAAGAACAATTTTGAACAAGAAGGAGATGGGTGTGGGCCAGCCCACGCACCTTGTCAGGATGTGCACTGTCTTATTCAACACTGACACCCAGTGCTTGGCACACTGCTTCATGTAACACAAGTGTGTAGTAACTGTGTGCAAGATGAAAGAGTTGCTTGAATCAAACCATTCTAATTCTGTCAGAGTGTGGGGGACTTTGGGGCATGTTGGAAAAGCTATCCAGCCTATCTGATTGGTGGAGACAAATTTTAGGATTCCTGAACAGACAGAGGAGTTCATACTAGAATTTATGAGAGTTTTGAATGAGGAAAACTTGACCAAGAAAATAATATTGATTCTACTGGTTCAATTTGTGATACATGGCCAGTGATGACCACACCTCTCTCAGGTCTAGAAATATCCTAGTGTGTCCCCATCTGAGACTGATCTCTCTTCAGAGAGATTTTTTGTGTGCTTCACCGTAACTGAAACCCCTAAGTCTTATTGGATGGATGTTTGTCTTTAAGCTGCGATTGTGGCTACTGACTTCTGAAAACAAGAAATGCCATTGAACTGTCTTCCCTGTTAGTATGTCACAATGGAAATGTGGGTAAAGACCTATTTGATTTATAAAGACCATTACAGTTTTAATAATTTCAGTAACTTTAAATTAAGGATTTATGTTGAAATTTTGAAAAATAATGAGGGCCCCACAACAATGAGATGGCTGGGAAAATCATTAAAGTGAAACAAGTAGTGTGACATACTGCAGATGAAATAAGCAGTAGGCAGCAGCAACTGTCATGTGCCTTATTAAAACAGACATGTTTTAATAACATAAAATGGCCATGATTTTATTCCCCTGCTAATTAAAATAGAAGGAAGGGGAGGTAAGGTCTTTCAAGTGTTTCTGAGGTCATATTGTCATAACAACATCTTCTGAACACACATGCACATATGTGCACACATGTACACATACACAGGTGTTTGACTGAAACTCTAGGTAAGTTCTGAAAGCCTACCTGGGGATGGTGTGGACAGCACCAAAGACAGGGGCTACATTTACACTTACACATTACATTTCATGCTTAAAGGGTGGCACTGTGAGAATTATAATAGACCTTCCTGACTTTCTCCTGAATGAGGAACCAGTCATTCTGTCAGCCTCTTGTAGACTGTTGACTTCGTCCAGGTCTTGCCTCTTGAGATCTCAGTTTCTTTATCTGCAAACACAGTGTACCCATACCTGTCCGCCTCTTCCTCAGTGTGTCTTAAGGGTCAGATAAGCTCATGAACAAGGAAATGCGTTGTACAAAGTGCCTGCAGGCCCAGATCCAAGGCCCACCACGCTCTCTTTCATGTCCTGCTGTTGCCATCAGAGCTCCATACATGCTGCCCTTGCTCCCTTGTTCGCACTGTTTGCTGGTCTTAGATACTATGCACTCCTCCTCCCTCCTTTCCAGATCCCAGACATGGAAGGAAATGACTGCAAGATGGGAGGGGACACACCATTTAATGCCCTGCCAATCTCACAGGGTTTTGCCAGGGTGGACTACACGGCGCATGGTCCATCCGTAAGACCCGACTAGAATTTCAGCTAAAGCTGAAGCAAAAATTTTGTTGTAGGTCACATTTGAATCATGTTAACATAAGGACCTTCTTCAAGGTATCTAAAATGAAATAGCATATACCAGCAAATTATATTCCATTTTTTCCCTAATGCAGTGTATTGATTGAGGTACCAGGCTAAAACTCTAAAATAATTGATTGACCAAATTCTGTCTGAATTACCCTGGATTGCTGTGAGGAGTGTGTTTCAGTTTTCAGAACTTATTAACACAGTCAGTAGACCATATTAGCCCATTTTGGTTCAAAAGATTAGTAATGTTTAGTTGTGTTTTGAAGTGGTGTTGGAATTTTAGAGTGGCCTATATGTGTAGCAGGGTTGGGGCAGGACCCTTCCAGCTTTACACTGGACTGGGGTGTACCCCTAGGATGTGCTGACCCATTGGAAGGTTATTCACAAGAGCCTCCTGGGATTGACCTCTTCCTAAGAGATGAGTGCCCTGAGCAGATGCCTGGGTCTGACAGCAGACTAGCCCCTCAAAGAGCTTGGGTGTGGTGTAGATGGAAGGTTTCCTCTGATTCCTGGCTGGTGCCTCCGAGGGCAGGAAAAGAGCTCATCAACTCCTAGGCTTGGAAATGGGCAGACCAAAGGCTCTCCTGAAGCTCCCCCACCATGGGAGGCCAATGCTCTATGGCAGCACCTTCTCAATAAGGAAGAGGCTTGCCCCAGAAGACCCTTGGTTCCAACAGGAATCCATGACCTCTGGCTGTGAGATGCCCATCCCAAAAAATGAATGGGAAAAATTTTACCAGTTCACTGCCCTACGTCAGACAGATGACCAATCCCAAAGAAGGGAATGACATTTTTTTTCAGAAGGGAAAATCTGAAAAATCTGAGTGCTGTTTGAGAAGGGAAATGGAGGCCGGGCAGTCAAAAACATGGCCAGTGCTCACGAAGGCACCGCGAATAGGGAATCGGAGCATAAGCAGAGCTGCCTAGGGCTCTGTATAGAAGAGGGTAACCTCATAGAAGATGCCAGTGTTTGTATGGACATTAACTCTAGGACCCAGAGCTCTGGTGTCTTCTCCAGGAGAGCACCATCGGGCCCAGGAAAGGCAGTGCATCTGGCCCAAGCAGCTGCAGTGCCCAGTGTAAACAGCTTTGTCCATTGAGAGAGAGCAGTGCTAAGGAGAGGGGTGCCCGGCTGCAGAAGAGGGGCTGGTGGACCCTGTGGGCAGCCGCTGCTGATTGAGAACCAGCCTCTGGGGTTAGGAGATCAGGGTGCCAGTCCTGGAACTCCTACTTCTGTGCTCTGTGACCTTTGGGACATTACTTAAGCAACCGGACCTCAATTTCTTCATCTAGAAGATGGAGATAAGCCTAGTCTCTACTTCAAAAAGTTGTTGTGGTAATTAAATAAGATGTACCATTAAAAGCTCTCACTATGCCCAGAACATTGCAAGCCCTTGTTAAATGGCCTCTTCGAAAGAGTGATGAGGTGAGAGCCTAGTCAGCCTGGTATGTGCACCTGGGAGACAGCTCTAAGGAAATCCTCCAAGGGGTCTTGGCAGGTAAGAGTTAAAGGGGAAAAAAGTACCACTTTGGAAAGAAGGGATCAGGAGCCTGGTGTGGGGTATCTCTGACGATCTGTGTGTCTCTTGTCCTTTTGTTGCCTCTTGGTCTCTCCTTTAACAATTCATGGTCCCTACAAGATTTTGTCTGTATTGAGGGAATTTTTAAAAGCACATGCATGTCAGTTTAACACATTGGAAAAGTCCCATGGGGCCCATCTCTCCCAGTTAGTTCTATCCCCTGCTCACTGTACCTACATAGATTGACTTTAAAAAAATAAAATATAAAATATGCCTGCAGCCTGTAGATGAAAGGCATTTTTTCACAGCAAGGTACACAGCGTCAGTACTGAAATATGCCTTAAAGATTAGCCATCTAAATTTGATTTTATGAAAGTATTGATAAGAAAACACCTTATACTTCAGTGTTGATCCAAGCAGCAAAAAATAAATAACCTAGATAAGTGTATATACTTTTTATTCTTAAATCTTTTTGCCAACTTGATAAACAAAAAACCCATGGGCATTTGTCTCCAACATTGTTGTGCTGTTTCCTTCTCTCAGCTCTGTCTTCCGTTCTCCCCTCTACCCTCTCTTGCCCTCCCCAGCCAGACCTCCCAGCTCTCTGTGGCCTGCTGTCCTCTTGGCCCCTTCCTTTTCCCTTCATCCCTCACAGTGTGACAGACCCTCTCCCAGACCTCCTCCTTCTCTGCCACTCCGTTTCCCAATTCGCAGTTTTGTTGAAGGTTTGTTTTAATCTGACTTTCACCCTCCACATATCTGAGACAGAGCAGATATGTTGCACAGCTTGAGTGGGTATGACTGCCTTTCTCACTCAGTGGCCCAGCTCCAAAGTGCCTAACAAAGCAGAGACTCAGGTGGGGACACCCACCAGCAGGGTGGGCAAGGATTGCAGGCCTTCTGTGGTCCCTGATGGTTACCAATATGTAAATATGCCTGCTGTTATTCTTTTATTAATTGAGAAAATGGCATGTGAAAAAATTGGATGTTGGATTTCACAAACCCTTTTCTTACTTTGTCCTTATAACCATGATAAGTCACTTAAACTCCTAATGTTCTTCAATTTTTGTAACACTCTTTGATGAAGTGTGCTACCCTGGGGATGCAGCGCCACATCTGGACTTACTCTTCACATACCAGGAAGGGCTGGGGTGTCTGGTTTAACAATGAAAGGAAGGCTTTGACGAGATTAACTTTCATTTTCTCCCTTCAGCCATAGATGCTGTGGAAAACATTGTGTGCAGGCAATAAAAATTACTAATGTAAATATGTGTGTGTTTAAGTATATATTTTATATATGATTACAGTGTATATTGAATATATATAATAAAGTACTAGTACATTGGCTATCTTGGACTGATCCCCAAACTCTAAGGGTTTGGGTTTTTTTTTTTTTGAGGAATAGTAATGACTCACCAGACACCATTATATGGGAGTAGATTTTATTATTGAGGAAGAGCTTAGGCAAAAGACCCAAGTCAGTCATGGCTGCATGCCCTGTGCTAGAGTCAGCCAGTGGGATGTTCACACGTGGAATACCACACAGCAGTGTAATGAACAGAGTACAGCTCTACCAAACACTGTGTGAGTCTCACAAGCACTGTGGTAAGCAGTGGAAGCCAGACACAAAAGAATGTATTTTTTTGTGAGTGGCTCCATTAATATGAGTGAGTCCATTTATATGAAGTTCAAAAATTGGCAAAGCTAATGGATGGTTCGAGAGGTCAGAATAGCAGTTACCCTTGAGGTAGGGATTGTGAGGGAGTGTGAGGAGAGCCAGTGGGCCAGGGATGATGGGGCTTACAAAGGAGAATGAGATGCTGTCTGTGGACTCAAGAAACTTCTGGAATTTTAGTTCTGTCTTCTCTCCCCACCCCTGGGCTTAGTCCTTCAGTTTTGTGATTCGTCAGAAAGAATATGCCCAGCCCATTTCAAGCACGTGGCTCTGGTCACAGCCAACCAAGGTCACACACCTCACCTCACATATTTCAGAGTATGTTGAGGGCTCAGCAAAGAATACTTCCTACTCAGAACATGTCTTTAAACAAGGAAACATTCCGTTTAAAGAGAGGCAAGCCTGCTGAATTCAGCAAAGCAAAGAAAAAACTATCTGTAATGTTTACAGTTAATTGAAGCAGACCCTTCTGTCTAGAATTTTCGTTGAATCATGCTAATGAGTTTATTTAAAGAAGAAGACATTACCTGCAGCTAATTTGCTGTTCTCTTTTTATGGTGGTGCGCTGGCAGGGACAGTGCCTCCAGTACCTTCTCCTTTTCTATTTTTTATATTTTTAACTTTCACTTCTCTTTTCATTATACCCTTCAGGCTCTATTGGCCCTTTAAGGGACCTCTGCTTTGTGAACTAGTTATGACAGATGTTGACATAACATCTGTTCCCAGATTTAAATACCTCCTATTCTGTCAGAATTCACCTTGAGGGCACATTTTCCCCCGAGTGTTAGTCTGCGGTTATGGTAGCCCACGGGAATCCTGAAGCAGGAGCTGGGAACCAGCCCGGTAGGAGCTACTCAGATGACCCCTGCACGGCCGCCCAGCTCTGGCAGCACTGTGGACCAGCTCCCCCTCTCCCTCCCTCTAAATCATTGCACCCTTGTCATTCCAAAAACAGTTAGTTGTGCCCCTTGCAAGCTTTGGCTGGTCAGGTGTTGTCTGTGTTATTTACTAGAAACCATGTTGGATGGAATTCAGGTCCCTGTGAAATGGGTACTTTTAGCCTCCCTTCCCCCCGGAAAAGCTGAGTCAGGTTCCCTTTTGCCTCCCTGATGCAAAAAAGTACTGGAGTAAGATCTTATTTTTTACCAGTTTTGATACCTTCTTACCTCAACCTGATGGCCATTTCAAAAACCTCTCATGAGAAATTCCATGAGACCAGTAAGTTAGGAACACTGAACAGGGAAAACAGAGTCTGAGTTAAAAACACACACCCTCTCTTGATCCCTAGCCTTGCTCACCTCACCTAGCTTCGATGGTGGTTTCCCCGGTGTGCACACATGCCAGGATGCTCTGATCGCACATTTGGGGAATGTGCAGTTCTGTTGATCAGTTACACTTCCTAAAAATCAGAGGCTAGAGATTTTTAGAAACTGGTAGTTACTATAGAAATGCTAATTATTAGTAATCCTTAGTAACAATGATTAGTAATTGTTTTTAAAAAGGTAGCTAGCAGATTTTTCTTGAGCGAAGTGTCTTTCAGAAGTAAATTTGAGGTTGGCAATTCATAAACGTAGTTGAAGTTGAAAGAATTCAACTTTCTCTGGTCAAGGTTTCTCAGCTGGAGCAATGTTGACATTCGGAGCCAAGTGATTCTGTCCTTACATTGTAGGGTGTCAGCTGCTCCCCTGGCCACCACTCTGGATGCACCCTGCCCCCCACCCCCCACCCACAGTGACAATCAAAAATGTCTGCAGACAATGCTGCTTATCTCCCATGGGGCGATCATTGCTGTGGGCCCGGGCCATGTTGCTTAGACAGGTTCTTTTTGTTAATCAAAGTCTCTAATTATTGTGTTTCATTTCTGAGTTTGTGACAGGACTGTTTATATTTTTTAAAGAAGCTGAGACAGTAGTAAAGGTTTAGTCCTAAGCACACCCTCTCCTCCATTCGCTCCCTTCGTCACCATCCATCTTGTTTTCTGTTATGGCTCAGATTTGCTTGACCTGAAATACAGTGACTGTTTTTGTGTGTCCTCTTTCCCTTACTGCATCCTGCCAGCACCCACATCTGATCTCATTCCCAGTAGTTAGGCCCCTAGTCCCAGACACACACGTTGCTGTTCAGTACCAGGAAAGGCAGACGATGCTGTGACGGACATGTGTGTGTGTGGCCGGGGGGGGGGGGGGGGGGGGGGGGGGGNGGGGGGGGGGGGGGGGGGGGGGGGGGGGGGGGGCGGGGGCAGTGAGAAAGGGCTCGGAGCAATTACTCTGAATTTCTTTTCATCAATGATCATAAGATTTTCAAAATGATCTGTAAATATTAGTACTTGAAATTGACTCTCTTGCCCCCAGTATTTCTTTTCCTTTATGTATAAGAAGGATTCAAAGCAGACAGGGACTGTCCCATTTAAAAATACCAGTCAGCAGCGTGTCTAGCATTGTACGGATGGATAGCCTTTCCCTCCTCACCTTTTTATTCATCTTTCTACTTAATTGAGTAAGTTGGGGGAAATGGGTTTTTTAAAATATAGCATATTGAATAGTGACAATGTTGCTGAAAAGCAGAGCCTTGTGCGAGCACCTCTGGGCACTGTCTGCAGATAAGCCTGAGGCTCTGTTGCTGTGAGTCAGATCTCTGAGCCAGAGACATGTCACCTGCACCTGCAGGATGGATATCACAGCCCTGGGTCCTTGGTGCATCTGATGGCAGCAAAGGCAGTCGAGAAGATTGCACGAACATCATTTCTAATGATGGTGACAGCTGGGTGGGAAGTTGTGTCTGGACATTTCTGCTCTCCTCCTCAACTCTTCCCAACAATGTCCTGACCATGGTTTTAACTTTGTCTCTTCCTCAGAAATACCTCAGGGACTTTTTCAATGTGATGCTACAATCTGCAACGTCTCCCCTACACATCCACAAAGTGGGGCTGACTCTTTCCAAACACACCATTTGTGAGTTCTCACCATTCTTCAAGAAAGGAGTCTTCGACTACAGCAGCTATGGGACCGGGTAGAGCTGGAGCAACAGGAACCACCAGTGCAGTGCCTTCTCTGGAAGCGAGGCCTCTGGTGCAGGGCAGCCTCCCAGGCAGGGCGGGCCTGCTTCCTGCTGCTGCAGGCAGACATGCAGCACCTGCCCACCCTCACCGGTCATACCTAGTGCCTGAGTGTCGAGCTGGGATGCTTTGCTTGCTGACAGTGACTCCGATCAGTAACAGTTACTGTCCCATAGCGGTTGAATTGTGGCCTTTTCTGCATAGTGCTTCCTTCTCATTGCACAGTGGAGCCCATCCCCTGCGGCCAGGTGGATGGGGCTTGATTATCTTGGGTTCTCTGAAACAAGCCAACATGGGACCTTCCAAAGTGGTGATTCACCAGACCTCCTTTAAATGACTTTCGTCTGGTTTCCTCTTTCACCAAAATATACTCTTATTTTTTTATATTCCTTCCATGTTGCTGACTATATCCCAAGAAAAACATTTAAAATTATTCTGCTCTATTTTTTATTTTTCTCCTTGTTTGAATCAGAAGTTTTGTATATACCTAAACACTGATGTTTACACAGAATTTCATATTCTGCAAAAGTGATTTTCAGTCTAATCATGACTGGAGCCTTCCATGCCTGACAAATTGGATGTAGGTGACATTACTTAAAACTTCTATAAATTGATACAAATAGGATATTTGTTTAATCTTGAATATTCAAGGAAATTTTCCCAAATAACAATGCGTACTGTGCATTCTCAAGCTTTCTCCACTAAGCACAAAATGAGCATACAGCTGAAGGCATATTTTTAAACATAATTTTGTTCACATTATTGTCATCGAATCTTCTGGATCTTTAGCTGAAAAACTAGAAATCACAGTAGCTTATCAATGATTCCTTAAATCACTCAGGACTTGATGTAGCATTGCACATCTATGTATAGTGAAATTGCTTTGCTTTACTAAAGAGAAACATGAGTAGAAAAATATATATGTGGTATATATTGAAATGTATATAATTCTCCCTTTAGGTTTATATATGTATACACTCCTGTATAATAGTTTTATCAAGTATATGATTATTCACACCAATTTATTAAAGGTATTTGCTTTCCAACATTTAAATTGAGCTGTCAATATTAAATGAAGTTATGGAATCTACCATGTAGCTCAGTTTATTGTAAGTGTGCAACATGATCATTTCTATGGGTCTGTTCAAAAACTTATCTAATGTGCTTGGGAAAACACACACTGTATAACTCAGCATTTGCATTGCAGAAGATGCAGTTTAGTAATAGAGGTCACCAACGAATGGGTAACAAATGTTTACATTCAATCTTTTAGAATATGCCTGTGAAACAGACCTCTCCAACCTGGAAAAACATATTTAAAGTTGCAATTATCCCAATAAGGAGAAAACTATTATTACAGTAATTAGATATCAGCGTTTAGCATGGAAAAATATGAGGATTTTTTTTAAATGGCTACAGAAAAACTAGCTTTGGCCTGCAGTTGGGATTATAAGCATAGATTTGGGGGCAATTACTATGGGAGAATTTAGACCTAGAGATTAAAAGACAAAAGCTGGGAGATAATAATTAACCATAGGGGCACTTATTTTAAAGGAGCCCACGTGCTAAAGATTGTCTCTCATTTGCTGAGTGAACTGAATGGTTTATGGTTTTCTCGATAATCTACCTCCTGCCCTTTTGGGTTTATATTGGAGGCCAGGCTTACGGCAGGCATTTCATTAAAATTACACAGGGTACAACACTAACTTGGCAAGAATA
This sequence comes from Sturnira hondurensis, assembly GCF_014824575.4. Taxonomy (NCBI): domain Eukaryota; kingdom Metazoa; phylum Chordata; class Mammalia; order Chiroptera; family Phyllostomidae; genus Sturnira; species Sturnira hondurensis. The sequence continues at coordinate 5,935,257 of NW_028076505.1, read as the reverse complement.
TATAGACATATAGAAAGGTGCAGGAACCAGAAGATCCTTTGATTCCAGCACTCATCTTAAGTAATTTGTGTTTTCAGAGTTCAAGTACAAGCTGGCTCTGGGTAAAGCCAGTTGCAGGTGAGTCATTTCACTTCTCTGACCCTCAGTCTCTCCACCTGAAAATGAAACCGTTGCATCAGATGACCTCTGGGCTCCACGCTAGCCCATGGTTGCAAGCAGAGGAAGTAAGTACTTCAGTTGGGCCTGTACTTCAGTTACAGGGACTATAGCTGGTGTGTGGTTGTGAAACACAAACTTCTAATCAAAGGCAGCTTACTTAATCTGAATAAAGCATGAGGAAATCTCAAAAAGCCAATGAAAAGTTTCATCTAAACAAATAATGGAATCCTTCTCTGGAATGCAGGTAAGACACACGACAGTCAGGATGACAAAATTGAAGCTTCGGTAATTTGGACTCATTCAAAGGGTAAAAGAAAATTAGTAACTGTATATTTTATTACTTTCAAGTGCATCAAATAAAAAAGTTAAGCCAGCCTGGCTGGAGTAGCTCAGTGGATTGAGCGCGGGCCTGCGAACCACATGATCGCGGTTCGATTCCCAGTCAGGGCACATGCCTGTGTTGCAGGCCAGTTTCCAGCAGGGGACTCACGAGAGGCAACCATACATTGATATTTCTCTCCTTCTCTCCTTCCCTTCCTCTCTAAGGATAAATAAATAAAAATCTGTTAAAAATTTTTTTAAAAAGTTAAGCCAGCCAGTTTAGGCCGTTCAGTTGAGGTGCCATCAGTTTATCAACATATTTATAGTGAGTTGGACAATTCTAAGTGAATTAACAGAATTCTTTAAGTAGTTTTAACATGTCCTGCTGGGTCTTGCTGACACAATAAAATATGTGCACCAAATCTGTTTATATTCATGGTGGTATAGTAACCTTCAGCCTGGCTTCCACCCAGACCTTGCTGGTTCTGAATTACATTCAAATTCATTTCTGTGATTAATTTAGGCATGTGAATAGGGAATAACCAAGTCATATGGGCTCCCTAATGATGGACGTCTAAAAGATTCTCTCGCCCATAATGTACAGATGCTTTCAAGATTCATGAACAGGGCACCCAAGTGCCAGGCCACTTCGATGTATGTGTGTATGAAGAAAGAGCTAGTTCTGCTCACCTTAGCCCTGACCTACTTGCTGAGAGCTCCAGGCAGCTTGTGCTTCAGCGTCTGGGCAGAAGCATGCAGGAGCTTTCAGAGCCTGGAACATCTGTGCACTCAGAAGTACAGCTGCTGTGGAGCTGCAGCCCCCAGCCTCGGAGCTGGGGCACCTTAGTATTCTGGGTCCCAACTTTTAAAGGCATGATTTTTCCTCCTGGAGGACACATCTCCCTTAGCACTCAGTCCCACGTGTGCCCCACTGTCCCCTCTAGCTGCTCTCGCAGAGAGAGAGCAGCATTGCATAACGTGTCTTGTGGTTACTTGTTCTGAGCCTACCACAAGGCAAGCCTTGCCTCTCAGAGAAAGAACCCAGGTAACAATTCCAGCCTAGCGTAAGAGAGACTATTCAGTAGCATCCTGCTTTCTAAACAGTCATGTTGGCAAGAGGTTTTTAAATACACTCTTTCACAAATATTTAAATGATTACTTGAGATGTCATTAGTCCAGAGAGGAACATTCCTGCCACATGAGACCCTTGTCCCCCCACAGTCCTGCACATACCTGCAGGAGTCATTCAGATTGGATTTGTTACTGGAGAGATTTTTTTTCCATTTTAAATAAGAATAAGGAAATTTTAGTAAATAACTCCACAGCCAGATCAACTGCTTCAGTTTAAATTATCATGACAGGTGATTTATGTTTGGGGGAAAGTAATTAAAGACGATTCATCAAGGCAGACTCATTCTTGACAAATTAAGCTGGCATAGGCCTTCTTTTAAAGCCGGGGCTCTTTGCACATGCAGGAAGAGGACCTCGCTATTTTGTTTTCCTCTGTTAAGAGCGTTTTTTTCTGATGATAATACATTAGATTGAAAATGATTCTGTGATGCTCAACTTTTGAATTTCACCCATACAAAGTTATTCCCAAGCTGAAACCAGTCCACACATTTCTTATAAAATTCTAAAGCATTAACGTATTTCAAATGAATCAGTAATACCTGGGAATTAGTGGGACAATGTTGGTGTTGGCCAGGCTGTTAAATTTGGGAAACCAGGAGAACCCTGTCATATTTTTAAATGATGAGAGGGACAGGAAAGGCAGTTGATTGAAGAGATACAAGGGTATGAGTTCGTCCTTGTTCCCTGCAAATAGCATTTGCATGCACTTCTCACTGAGGAATTACAAACACTACACTCTGTCTCCTAAGGTTATCACACACCTTTCTATTAAGTTCTCTCTTCTGTGAATCTCTTGCAAAATGACTGAATACAAAATGTCCTTTCTTTGATATACTCATACCCTTTTGTTTGAAAATGTAATAATGAGACTTTTTTTCCTAAGGGTTACCCCTCCAAAAGCTCTCTTCTGTGGGAGTTTGAGATTCATCAATTTGGTTTTGCTTCTTTTCCATTCAGAAGACAGAATCGTCCCCATTCAGAGAGAGACAAGTAGATAAATTTGCAAAAGCCATCTCTCTTTAAAATTTGAAGATGAGGAAGTGCACTAGGTACAAAATTGGAAGTGCATAGAGGAAAAGGCATCAGCACATACAAAGCCATGGGGCTAGCATGACAGCACTGTTTGGTACCACTAAGGCAGGTCACCAGAAAGAGAGAGATGTTTCTGCAGAATTTAAAAGTAGAGAGGAAAGCCCTGGCTGGTGTAGCTCAGTGGATTGAGCACAAGCCTGCGAACCAGAGGATCACGGTTTGATTTTCAGTCAGGGCACATGCCTGGGTTGCAGGCCGGTTCCCTGCAGGCCAACTCCCAGCAGGGGACGCACAAAAGGCAACCATACACTGATGTTTCTCTCCCTCTCTCTTTCCCCTCTAAAGATAAATAAATAAAATTTTTTTTAAATGCGTCTAAAAAAAGTAGAGAGGAGAAATCATGAAAATGTGATTAAACATCTTCATTACTTGAAAGTTTTCCCCTCAAAATGTTATGAAACCTTATGCATAGTTCATGTTTGCAGAAGTTCTGCGTCTTTTCTGTAGCATTTGAAGTTGTGCCCGAGAGCTTCTCACTGAGAACAGTCTTCAGTCTGCTCTTCCTGAGACCCTTGCCCCCTCCCAGCCAGGGAGCGGGGAGGGAGAGGAGCAGGAAGCCAGCAGCTGCTTCTGCACAGCTGCCAGGGAATCATCTGAGACAAGAATCACAGTGAACATTAATACCAGTTTGACATGATTACCAGCTTTTTTCATATTTGTACTTCAGTTGACTCTAAACTCTGTTAGCTTTTCTCTGGAAAACATAGTAGAAGCCGTGGAAAAGAAGAAGGTGGTTTACCATCTTAAATGACCTTTTTAAATAATTTTTCAAGTTATAGTTGCAATGAATGTGAGAAAAGCTGGTTCACAGAGGACTCAAGCCTTTGGTGGCAAAGGATTATTGAAATACTAGCTATCCTCTATAAGCAGATGAGGAAGGTCACATTCACATTTATAAAGGATTTTCCATGCCTTCCGACACAAGGGCAGCAGCCTGAGAGCACCCACATGTAGTTTTTTTTGGTAAAGAACTCATGGCCAAAGTGTGCAGGGCTCCTCAGGGTCTGGAGCACCGTGTTCTTGGGTGATTCCTCATCTGAAGGGCTTGCAGTTCACCAGGGTCCCTCTTCTGGACATGTTGCCTGTGTGTGCAAGTCTGATCAGAATATTGATGCCAGGTGGCCCTGCCCCCGCTGTGCACCCCACCAACACAGGTACTCCCCACCTCATGGCACCCAGGGTAACCTGTCCTTCACCCCACTAGCCCCTCTTACTCTGTACCCCTGGGAGAATGAGCAGAGTGAAGTAAGCCTCAGAAAGTTCATAGGTGGTGATGATGTTTGCTGTCATGTCCCTGCCACCACCTGCAGAGGGGTGGTGAAGGGAGGATCCGAAAAAACTCTGGCCATTCTTGTGACTCTGCTGGCCACAAGCTGTGTGGAGGCCCTTGCTGAGAGAGAGCATGGCTCAGAGAATGGAGAGCAAACTGACTGTGTTCTTCTCATTCCTGCTTGTTAGAGAACCACCTTGCTCTACAGCACCCCACACTTCACTGTTTAGTCATTCAGCACATCCTCATGAGCATCTTCTATGTCCCACACAGGACAGCCCCACATTGGTAAGCAATGGTAAGCAATTGCTTACAGTGGTAAGCAATGTGGCCAATGGGCATTCCTCAGAGGGAGGTCTCATTCCACTCAGAGACAGACCAGTGATTGCGCAATTGTGTGGCTGCAAATTGTGATGTTTCAAGGAAGAGCAGAGGGTGCTGGGGGAGCACATACTGGAGAAATAATCTAATCTGGGAGGCACCAAGGTTTCCAGGAGCAAGGTACGTTTGAGTTGAGACCTGAGCCTTGAGAAGTAAGAGCTGTGGTTGCAGAGATTGCCCCAAGCTGAGGAAAGTGTGGAGAGAAAACGTCCATCACAGCTATAGCATGAAGAATAAGACATCAGTGGAGTGACAGGTTGCAGAGGGAAATGGGGCAGCTGAAAGGGTACCTAGAAGGCTGCTGGCCAGAATTTTGTAAATGGGATCATGTTTCCCATCAGCTACCACTGTTTTTGGAAGGAGGAAGGTAAGAGCATGTGACAACTAGGGCTCATCCTTTAAAATCCCATGTATAGGAAGAAACTGACTTCCTGATTAAATATTACTGACCATCGGACAAGATCAGGGTCAAGAGTTCTGTGCCATCTAGAGGATGACTCATAGCTTTGACCTTTGCTATGTTTGGGGTCCTGAGATTTCAGGGGCCCTTGCCATCAAGAAGCATGATCCCCCCAAACCCTCCAATGTCCAGCTGGGGTGTGTCCAAAGTCTCATACTACAGTAGCCAGCAGGCCCGAGTGAAGCTCATGGCCTCTTTGGGTTCCTACCTAACCCTTGCTTTGGGAACAGAACAGGGAGCCCCACACAGGCACAGCTGTCATGAAGCTACATGCTAGTTGTAGGGCTCAGTTTGTGACTTAGGGACACGGTGTCCCCTTTAAGCGTGGGAATTCCAGGACCTGCAGCCCCACCTGGATATCAGGTCATCTCTCTATTTGGGGGGCCTGAAAATAATCATTCTACCCTCCTCCATAGGAGAAAGGGCTTTTTATTTTTTTAGCTCAAATTCATAGCATGTAACCCATCCATTGGTTATACAGAGAAGCCCCTTTGTTGGAAAATAAAGCAAAAGCCCTTCAGCAACCCTAAGAATGTGGTTCAGTGATGCAGATCAATTTCTACTGATTGGGTGATAGACTGATGCTCCTATCCCAGGGCCTCCACAAAATTTCAGTCTGCTACAATCTGTAAGCAGTCAGTGCTGTCATTCGTGAGGACAGTTGTTGTTTGTGCATGAATTCACTAGGCTTTACAGTGAGCTGGTGCAAGCAGAAAAGATCCTTCTTGATCTCCACCAACAACGCTCACCAATAGGGAACAGACTGCCATAGGCTATGGCTGCAGTGGGTGATAACTTCTTATAAAAGCAAGAGGCTACAGTGGCCAGGTGGGGAGAAGATGCAGCAGAGCTGGTGGGAAACAGGTTGTGCTGACCCAGCACAACCTTCCTCCCACAGGCTGTGGCTACACAGGAGGTGCTATGGATCTCAACATCCAGGCCCAGGAACCTTTTTCTTGCTGCTGCCGCTCCTACCCCTCAGCTGTTCTGGCTCAAAGGCCTCCTTCCTCAGAGTCAGGGCAGGTGTGTGTGTGTGTGTGTGTGTGTGTGTGTAGCAAGAGTTCATTTTACTAGAGAAAGGAATCCTTCAAAGTCAGTCTTCCTAAGTAATTTTTGTCCAGGGACTAATCTACAGAGTTAAAGCCAGAGGAAAGAGAATGTGGCCATCTAGGGCCTTCCAGCTGTGCAAGACTCCGGGTAAGTTGGCTTCCTCCTGCCTCTGCCAAGTGCCGTGACATCTCCATGTGCCACCTCCTTACACATGTGGCTATAATCTCAGTGAGTTGTGTGGTGCTCCTGAGAGTCTCAGAGACCCATGGGGATGGCAGGAGCCATCTAGTTTCTCAGAAAACCATGAACATTTGGCTACCAGCAGCCAAGGCTCTTGTGGCTTTCTTGAGCCAGGCAATGCTTTCAAAGCATAGAAAGGAAGTCTCTACCTCTCCTGGCAAACCCACCTGCAAATCAGCATCTGTCGTGGATGAGGAGTGGGTTACGATTCACGCAGACCCCAAAGAGCACTTTAACATGCTTTTAATACCTCCAGGGAGTCTGTGTCGACCAGAAGAGAGGGGACATTTATTCCATTTTTTCCTGTGCCCTGTGGCTGGGCAGAAATTACATTAGTTGAACCTCCTGGTGGGACATTCTTCAAGCTCCCGGCAAAATACGGCAGGTCACAAGGAGGATAACTTTCATCTGGCTGGAGATGCAAGGATATCACAGCTGGAAGGAGCCTTGGACATAATGTGGATCCAGGGTCCATTTGGGAGCTAGACAAACAGTACAGATGTGCATGGAGAGGACGAAGGACATTCAGCGTATGCTGTATAGGCCCATGCCCAGGTACCAGGCAAACTTACTACCCCATGGTTACTGTTTGCAATCCTTGATTTCAGTTGATCTCTTAACTTTATTCAAGGTAAAACCGCTTGAAGGATGTTGTGTCTTACTCAAGTCACAAAGCTGTTTGTGGCCTGAGTCTCAATGTTGCATGTTAACAACTCCTTCCACTGCCTGGGTGCATCAGTCCCGGGGTGGGGGAGCGGAGAAGTCAACAGATAGTGACCATACCAGTTATCTTCATAAAGAGAATTAAAGATAATTATAGTTAACTAAAAGGGTAAAAAGAGAACTCAAATGTGTGATGAGGTAGAACTACAGGAAGCAGCTGCCATCCTGGGGGTTGAGGGACCACGAGAAGAAGACTAGAATTATTAAAACTTAGAAGCATACAAGAAAGGCTTCCCCAAGGGCTAAAACTTCAACCCCCAGGGAGCAGGGGCAGTGGCCCTGTGCTGCTGTCTCTGAGCTGGGGGAAGGTCATAGAACTTTTACATGAGAAGTGGGGGAAATGGGCTGGGACCCAGACCTCTGAGGAGGTTCTGGCATCTCTGAGAGTCAGGCAGGCCTCCACGAGGCTTGTTGGCAAATGTTGGGGAAACTGCAAACTGGATTGAACTACTGCTACTGGGTGGTGTTGACACTATGGGGAAGAAATAAGGCTGAGGTGATGCTGACAAGAACAGGAAGTAATCCAATTAGCAAGAGGAAGCAGACGAGGTGTTGTTGGGATGAGGCTCACAGGAACAGAAAGCAAAAGGAGTCTCTCTCCTTCAGACTTGAGGTCTCCCTCTAGTGCCCTGTCTTGGCAGAGGCCAACTGGAGGCAGCTGGCAAAGCAGAAATCTGTTTGCAAAGTCCCAGCCCCAACATCTCAGAGTGGAGCAGAGAACGGTGGGCTTGGAACCGGGAGAAAAGTGCCCACAAACTGGCACACTGAGCTTTTGCTCCAGTTGAAGCCTGGACCTAACACTCATCAGCTATCAATTCTGGAAGAACAATCTGGAATCTATGTCCCTCATCCTCTATCAGAACCCTTCACTGGACGTCCTTGAGTTGCTCTGTGTCAATCACTGGGCAAGGCCACTCTAACTTGGGAGTCAGTCTGGGAGCTTATTTGCAAAGTACAATTTCTCCCAAACTTTATAAGGTGGCCCAAGAGGCTGAAAACTCCTGTCTCAAAGCAGCCATGACCACGTGGGGCCTGCATAGTACAACACTCATCCATGGGAAATGGTGCCGCAAGCATCGTTTTACCTCTCCTGGGCTTTGCTACAGGCTAGTTCTCCAGAAATGGAATTGTTGACAGACTACTCAAACACAAGGAACCAACCCATCTAAGGACAGCCATCCCTCAACCAAGGCAATAGTTGGTTTTGCATTCTTCCCTTATGTAACCAAGAAAATTGCTTTGGTGACTAAGAAAATGGATTGGGGAGGATTTGCTATAATTTCATGGCCATATAAGGGTGAGATACGGTCTGTTCAGGCCTTTCAGGCCCAGCTGAGGGTGTTTCCAGAGCATCTGGCAGGGGAGTAAGCTTTGTGGTCAAGGGCTTGAGGACCCAAAGTTACATGCTATTGATTAAGTGTGTGATTCATTGTAGGGTTCTTGTGGCTGATAATAGCACTGTTACCAATTTATACTGGAATTGCCTCTATTCCCCATGGACTCGTCATTTGAGTTGGGAAACTTCATCCCTTCTGCTGGAGTAATCTGAAGTGCCACTCACCTGAGAAATTACTTTGTGCTTTTTCCCACGTGAGGCAAGATCAGGCATAACATTCCTGGCACTGGACCATGACAATGGCCTCCAGAGGCCTGAAACATCTGGTTGTTTTTTTTTTTGGATGTCCTGACCTTTAGAACTTGGGGATAGCTATTTTCTGAAGACGTTTAACACCCCATGAGCATCCGTGGGACAGGTGTCATCTTGGTCTTGCTTTCCCCAGGCTCTGGAGGGCCCTTCCGTCTAACTACTTTTCCAAAGTGGAGGCAAGGTTTAAGCCGTGGGTTCCAATGGCGTCTTCCCACTTGAGCTTTTTCCTGCTCATCTAGGCCAGGAGGTAGATTGAAGAGGAGTGGACAGGGGGGTAGTTACGTAAGAAAGGAGTTCTGATCGAGAACTGGCCACAGACTCCAGACCACAAGAAATAACTTAGATGGCATAAAAAAGCTCTCTGGCTCTGGAGCTCAAACTTGTCTAAAAGCCGTCACAAAATCCTCAAGAAGTGAAACAAACGTTTAATATCTCACCCCCTCCAGCCAGCCCACAGTAGCTGGTCTGGTGTTTGTCTGTCTTCCTCTTAAAATGAATGCTGTCCTGGAAGCTCAAAGAACATTCATTTTCATTATATTTCCTGGAATCAATGACAGACCACTGGCTCCTTGGTGTGGGGGGTGCAAGTGGCTGGGAATATGTCTGATCACAGAGAAAGCTTCTGTACAGGTGCCAGGAGCATGGGTTGTAACAGTTTGCCATCTGAGATACACGCTGTCACAGAGCTTATCAGTGGACACAAGCCAAAAACCACACCTACAAATTTAGGGGAACTCAAGTAAAAGTGAGGTTTATCAGAAGGGGAAAGTCTGAATAGATAAAACACATTTTAAGCAATCTCTATAATTAGCCATCAATCCACTTGGGAATGACAAAGTATAGGTAATTCAGAAAATTTATTCAAGCACTTCAGTTCATCTTTCCCCTCCACTACCCTTATTTAAAAAATCTCTAGGTCAGAATCTACTAATTTGAGTCGTGCCCACCCCCTTTTTTCTGTGAGCTGGAAGTGATGTTTAAAAAAGACATTGAGAACAGACAGAATGGCCTGATGAGAGCCATTTTTACACCCCAGTGTCAATGAGTTAGGAACAGAGGAATGTGTCTTTTAATGCCTGGGGGAAATGATGTTTTCTGAAAATCCCCTGCTATCCTAAGGGAAATTAAAGGCAGAGACAGACTTTCTGGGAAGATGTTTTAGCTTAAGCCTCTTAGCATGTATAGGCTCCTTCCAAGCTCCCTGGGTTCTATGCAGCTGCTCAGCCTCCACTTGGGGGTCACTCCACCCCCTGGAACCTGGGGATTCTGCCAGCGCTTTGGTGGGGCCAATAGGCTGCCTCCATCGCCCACAGCAGCTGCCGAGTGGTGGGGCTGGGGGAGGGGAGGATCTAGCTGAGCTGGGCCAGCACTGCCAAGGCCAAGGCCCTAAGGACTGGTTCTGGGGTGATCAAAGAGCTGGTGCTCTCCTAGGACCAATCTCTAGGCAAAATCACTGCCTACAGAGGTGGCATGTCCAGTGTTAAGCTGTGACTCCAGGGCAAGTCTGTCTTTCTATCCTCTCTAAAGATGATGTTAGATCATTTTCTGACGTAGAGGTAATCGAAGGAAATACAGCAAAAGAAATTGAGAAACAAGTATTATAGAATTCGGTCAAACAATAACAATAATTCTTTAATATAATTACTATATGATTCCATTTATATGACAAAGCTGAAAAGGCAAAACCACATAGAAAGGAAACAGACCAGCGGTTGTCAGGGTCAGGGGATAAGTGGGATGGGGTGGGGCTGTCCATGAAAGCGCAACTTTCAGGGGACTGTTTGGGGGTATGTATACGCCCTTTTGGAGACTTGTGTAAGTTGATTGTGTAGGTGGTTACATGACTGTATCTGCTTGTAAAAACTCATAGAACTTTACATTGTAAGGGATGAATTTTACTCTATGTAAAGTAGGCCTTATTCAGCAATTTGTTCTGGAAAGCATGTTGGCTGAGTGACTGTTCCATACCATGCTTGTTTCTTTTTCCTTTGTAAAAGAGACAGGTAACAAAGATCTGTGGGAGAAAAGCAAAAACAAACATTGGTCTCCCAAACCCCATTGGTGAGCTTAGGCCCCTCCAGGCCTGATGACCATGGGGACCTGGGCTGTCTGCCTTCTCCCACCAGCCTGTCGGCACCACATGGTGGGGAGCGTTCCACGGTTCATTCAGCACACAGCAGGTGTTCTGTAAGAGTTGTGAAATGGGTGATAGGGATGGTGGCTCGCCCACCACACGGGCTCTGAAGCCCTCTTCCCTCTCCCTTTTTCTTTCCTTCTCCAGCCCAATTTTTGTGAATGTCTGAAGTGTTTCTACCATCTTGTAGGTAAAAGACCATTGGCCCAGATTTGGTTTTTATAAGAAAAGAAATCCAAAATATTTTTCCTACAGCCCCACCATTCTCTAGGAAGACTTCTAGAAGCAATATATGGGAACTCACCTGGACACACGTGTGACTCCCTGGGGAAGTGACAGAGGAGCTCTCCAGGCACATGGAGCAGCGCGCTCACAGGACAGAAGGCTCAGTGGATTAGGAGTATTAGGGGCCAGTGGGGCCAGTGTGGTGAGTCTGCAGGGAGGGGTCGGGTGAATGCTGAGGTTTCGAGGGTCAAGTTAGTTTTCTAACCTTTGCACCCAGTGAGGGGTGAAACTTTATTCCAAATTTAGTGGGAAATATAGGACATTTAACAACTGCCTGACTTCCTCTTATGTGGTGATTTCTGAGAGGAGGGACCCCATTCTTCTGTTTGCTATTAGTTTCCTTAGTTCAGTACCTGGCTTTTTCAGTGGTTAATGAGTTAAACTGGTGTGTGTTTTGTGCTTGGGGCTGGGGGTAATGATGACTAATGGTGTAAAAATATTCTCTGGCTACTGCTTTGAAATGGACTAGAGGCACCAAAGTGGCAGATATGAGAAGAATTAGGGGACCACAGGTGATGGGAGCCGCACTGGAGCAGTTTCTGCAGAGATAGAAAGAAAGCCTGGTGTCCACTGAGGTGCGATGCGTGGGTGTTAAATGTGGTCCCCAAAGAAAGGTGACACCAATGTTCTCTACTCCCTAAAACTGGGTGTGGAGCTAATCTCAGGGTGCATTAGTATTTGGGAGAAAAGGAAAAATCAGGTTTGGGGGTAACCAGCCTTCCTTGCTCCAGCACAGCCTGGATGTGCTATTCTAAGAACCTTAGATAAGGTTGGAGCAAAAACATAGTGATGGAGTAGGGTGGAGCTGATTCCATTTTCCCGCACACCTGGGAGAAAATCTTGGCCAATCTACGGAGGAACAGTGCAAACAGCCAACAGTTCCCCAGCATATATGAAAATAAGAGACCAGAAATTGTAACGAATACTGAAAAACCGGACGGTAAGGAGATGGTTTGTAGGACAGTAGGATCTCAGGGACCAGAGCAAAGACGGGAGCAGCAGTGGCCTCGGCCAGCGCCCAACGCCCTGTGCCCGGTGCTTCTACCACAGACTCTTTGGGAACCCTGGGCCTGCCAAAGTGTCCTTGGGAGAGAGCTGGATCATCAGCTTGCTCCCTCCCTCCCCAAGCAAGGTTGGACAACACCAGTAGAGACCTATTTGCTTGAGTTTGCAGAGAGGGTACTAAGGACAAAGGGCCGTGATCAACCACGGAGTCTACGGTTAAAATGAGGAGGATTGAGAATTGAGAGAATTGGGGGAGCTTGGGAGAATTCAGAGGCACAGTGTCAGGCTCTGACTCTGATAGTCACCGGTCTGGCTGGGGAATGCTGAGAGGCAGGCTTTCTTAAGGAGAAATTTTTTGGAAAGTAAACCAAAGGATTCTCTTGTGACAGCTGCTTGGCCTGCTCCCCACCCAGCCTGGCAGCAATCCAGAGTTTGGGCAGAAGCCCTTGCGTTCCCCGACAGAACTGGGAAGGGTCCTGGCCAGATCCCGTGGGACCCAGGCAGCCTGGCTGGCACACACCGGCCCCCACACCACAGCCCAACAGCGAGGACCCCCGGGGAAAGTGCTCTTTAGAGGATCTAGATCCCCTTCGTAGGGCACTGGGGAGAGGCCCTAGGTTAGCTCTTAGAAGAGTGCTCTTAGAAAGACCACACAAATTGCCCCTCAGCCTGCTGCAGCCAGTGGGACCAGAAAAACCAGTTTGGCCAGTTTAAAACCAACAAGAGACTTTTAAAAAGTAATCTTTTATCTTTTTTAAAAAGTCTTTTATCTTTTAAACTTTACCTTCTTCCTTTCTTTCCAAACTTATCACTTCTTCCTTCCTTCTTCTGCCTTTTTTTTCTTTACCCACAAGTGGCACAAACAACTTGGAACTGTGAAAAGACCAGAGTTGGACTCATAGAGGGGGCATCCCAACAGTAGAGAGAGAGAGACAAATCTCACTTTGCTATAGCAGAGAAGCCACAAGTTGCTGCATATTTGTTTTATTATTTTTTCATTTTTTCACTTCTCTTATATTTTAATAGTATCTTTGTATTCCTCCTCTTTCTGTATAGGCTTCTTTGCCTTGGCTGGTTATATTGTATCATTTGACAGGTTTCTCCTGTTCTCTCCTCCACAAGGTATTGCTAATTTTCTATACCTCACGCCACTTGTTTTCATTTAGCATACTTCCCAAAGTTCTGTACCCCCTATTCATGTTATCCAGATCACATAGATTCTGTCATATGATTGTTGGTTTAATATTATTGTAAATAATAGCTGTTTCATACAATTGTAAATACTTCACAACACACTTCCCGGATCATAGCCCACTTCACAGTTTCTATTACTGTAGTGATTAACCCTATTGTCTCACACACTACACCTATTTACTATCCTTTACTCTCTCACTTTACCTCAGAATCTGACCTCCTACAACCTTACTGCTTTCTAGATCTGATTCATAAGCCTTCCCTCCCCAACAGAAGACTTATCTTTTGTCCAACTTTTCTTAAAAGTGTCTAGTTGGGTGGAAGATTACAGTTAACTAACACTATACATAGCCTAAAGATTTTCTATCTCTTCTGTACCGGCTGCAACTGTAAGTATCATAGAATACTCTTCTGCTGTCATAGACTATTTTGCCTCCCCCTCCAACTGATCACACACAAAAAAAGGAGTAGGTGGAAGCAGAGAACACCAGGATACCCACTGGAAGAGGAAACCCAACAACATAAAAACCACCAAAAGATAACAACAGAAGGTGAAGGAGGGAGTAGAAACCACACAAACCTCAGTCCAAGACCTATCTGGAAATACAACTAAATAGTGGAGGAACCCACCCAGTTCAAACAACTGAACAAGAGCAAAAGAGAATACTCAAAACATCGTACAAACAGAAGAACTAGCTTCAACGCAACCTGCCCTCACCAGTACAACAAATTAAAACAGGTGGTGGACAGAGGGACCATCAGTTAACCAGCTGGTGGGAAGGACCCACAAAAGAAAAACCCCCAAACGACCAAAACCCAAAGACAAACACACAGCCAATTTAAACGTCAGCCCAAGACAAGTGTGCTTGGGAGATAAAGGAGACAACACCACCAAAGCTCACAGGTATTATACCACAGAAGTTCACACCATAAAACCAAGAAGCCAGAGCAAATCAATTTAAGAAGGTGAAGCTAACAAGAAGAGTCTCACAAATAATGGGAAGACAAAGAAACAATTCCCAAATGAAAGGAAAGGAGGAAGATTCCAAAAGAATGTTGCATGAAATAGAGGCAAGTCAACTATAAGATACTGAGCTGAAAGCACTGGTTATCAGGAAATTCAAAGAGCTCACAATGAGCTACCAGAAACTACAGGGGAGCTACAATGAGCTCACTGAAAACTATATCAACATGAAAAAGGAAATAGAAACTATCAGCAAGGGCCAAGAGGGAATGAAGAATACAATTTCTGAACTGAAGAACACAGTGGAAAGAATCAAAAGCAGAATCAATGAAGCAGAAGATCAGATCAGCGAGTTGGAGGACAAAGTAGAAAAAAACTCCCAGAAAGAGCAAGAAAAGGAAAAGAGGCTCAGAAAAAATGAAGAGGGGTTAAGAGAAATGCAAAACAATGTGAAACATAATAATAACCAAAAGAGAAAGAAGAAGAGATATAAAACCTATTTAAAAAAGTAATGAGGGAAAACTTCCCTAACTTGATGAGAGAAAAAGTCACACAAATCCAGGAAACACAGAGAGTCCCAATCAAGAGGAACCCAAAGAGGCCCACTTCAAGATTCATCATCATTAAAATGGCAAATTTCAAGACAAAAAGAGAATCTTAAAAGCAGCAAGGGAGAAAAAAGAAGTAACATACAAGGGAACCCCAATAAGGTTAGCTGATGACTTCTCAATGGAAACACTCCAAGCAAGAAAAGAATGGCAAGAAATAATCCAAATAATGAGAACCAGAGGCCTACAACCAAGGCTACTCTACCCAGCAAGTCTCTCAATCAAAATAGAAGGCCAAATAAAGAGCTTCCAAGACAAAAGAAGTCTAAAAGAATACACCTCCGCCAAACCAGCTCTGCAAGAGATGCTAAAAGGTCTGCTTTAAGGAAAGGAAGGAAATGAGAGAAACAGAGAGGAACACAGGTACAAAATGACAATGAATAAGTACCTATCAATAATAACCATAAACGTAAATGGTTTAAATGCTCCAATCAAAAGACATAGAATAGCTGAATGGATAAGAAAGCATGACCTACACATATGCTGCCTACAAGAGACCCACCTCAGGACCAAAGAGCTACACACACTAAAAGTGAAGGGCTGGAAACACATTTTCCAAGCAAATGTACAAGAAAAAAATAGCCAGGGTAGCAATACTCATATCATACAAAATAAACTTCAAAAAGGGCCATAAACAGAAATGAAAGCGGAGAGATTACAACTGACACCACAGAAATAGAAGGGATTGTAAGAAATTACTACGAACAACTATATGCCAAGAAAGTTGAAAACCTAGGTGAAATGGACAAGTTTCTAGAAAAATATAACCTTCCAAAACTCAATGAGAAAGAAGCAGAAAGCCTGAACAGACCAATAACAGCAGATGAAAATGAAGAAGTAATCAAAAAACTTCCGTCACACAACAGCCCTGGACCAGATGGTTTCACAGGAGAATTCTACAAAGCATTTAAGGAAGAGCTAACTCCTATTCTTCACAGATTATTCCAAAAAATCCAAAATGATGGAAGACTCCCAAACTCTTTTTATGAAGCCAGCATCATCCTAATTCCAAAACCAGATAGAGACACAACAAAGAAAGAAAACTTCATGCCAATATTGCTTATGAACATACATGCTAAAATCCTCAACAAAATATTGTCAAATCACATCCAACAATACATTAAAAAGATCACACACAATGACCAGGGATGCAAGGATGGTTCAATATTCGCAAATCAGTAAATGTAATACATCACATAAACAAAAGCAAAGACAAAAATTATACTATCATATCAATAGATTGGGGAAAGGCTTTTGATAAGGTATGACACCCATTTATGATAAAAACACTCAGTAAAGTGGGAATAGAGGGAGCATTCCTCAATATAATAAAGGCCATATATGAAAGATCTACAGCAAACATCATACTCAATGGGCAAAAACAAAAAGCTTTTCCACTAAGATCAGGAACAAGACAAGGTTGCCCACTTTCATCACTTCTATTCAATATAGTATTAGAAATTTTAGCCACAGCGATCAGACAAGAAAAGGAAATAAAACACATCCAAATCGGAAAGGAAGAAACAAAACTGGCATTGTTTGCAGATGACATGATAGTGTACATGGAAAATCCTATAGCCTCTACCCAAAAACTGCTTGAACTAATAAATGAATTTGGCAAAACAGCAGGATACAAAGTCAATATCCAGAAATCAAAGGCATTTTTGTATACCAAAAATGAAACAGCAGTAGAAATCAAGAAAAAAATCCCATTTGATATAGCAAAAAGAAAATAAAATACCAAGGAATAAACCTAACCAAGGAGGTAAAAGACCTATATGCAGAAAACTACACAACACTGAAGAAAGAAATCAAGGAAGACACAAACAAATGGAAACATATACCGTGTTCATGGATTGGAAGAATTAACATCATCAAAATGTCCATACTACCCAAAGCAATTTACAGATTCAATGCAATACCTATTAAAGTACCAATGGCATATTTCACAGACATAGAACAAACACTAAAAATTTATATGCAACCATAAACAACCCTGAGTAGCAGCTGCAATTTTGAGAAAGAAGAGCAAAGTAGGAGGGATCACAATACCTGATATCAAACTGTATTACAAGGCCACTATAATCAAAACAGCCTGGTACTGGCATAAAAACAGGCACATAGACCAATGGAATAGAACAGAGAGCCCAGAAATAAACCCAACTCTCTATGGGCGATTAATATTTGACAAAGGGGGCAGTAACATAAAATGGAATAAAAATAGCCTCTTTGACAAATGGTGTTGGGAGAACTACACAGCTACATGCAAAAAAAAAATGAAATTTGAGCACCAGTTTACACCATACACCAAAATAAATTCAAGGTGGATAAAAGATTTAAATATAAACCATGACACCATTAAAGTCCTAGAGGAGAACATGGGCAAGAAAATCTCAGATATTTCATGCAGCAACATTTTTGTTGATATGATATGTCCCCTAGAGCAAGAAACATAAAGGAAAGAATAAACAAATGGAATCTCATCAAAATTAAAAGCTTCTGAATGGCTAAAGAAAACAGTATTAAAATAAAAAGAGAACCAACTATATGGGAAAACATATTTGCCAATGATACCTCAGACAAGGGTTTAATCTCCAAAAATACAAAGAACTTACATGACTCTACTCTAAGAAGACAAGCAGCCCAATTAAAAAGTGGGCAAAGGACTTGAACAGATATTTCTCTAAGGAGAACATACAGAGGATCTGGACACACATGAAAAGATGCTCAATATTGCTAGCTATCAAAGAGATGCAAATTAAAACCACAATGAGATACCACCTCACACCTGTCAGAATGGCCATTATAAACAAAGCAACAAACAACAAATGTTGGAGAGGTTGTGGGGAAAAGGGGTCCCTAGTTTACTGTTGGTGGGATTGCAGACTGGTACAACCACTATGGAAAACAGTATAGAATTTTCTCAGAAAACTAAAAATGAAGATGCCTTTTGACCCAGAAATTCCACTTCTAGGATTGTATCTTAAGAATCCTGAAACACCAATCCAAAAGAACCTATGCACCCGGATGTCCATAGCAGCATAATTTACAATAGCCAAGAGCTGGAAGCAACCTAGCTGCCTGTCAGTAAATGAATGGATCAGAAAACTATGGTACATTTACACAATGGAATTCTATGCAGCAGAAAGAAAGAAGGAGCTCCTACCCTTTGCAACAGCATGGATGGAACTTGAAAGCATTATGCTGAGTGAAATAAGCCAGGCAGTGAAAGACAAATACCATATGATCTCCCCTTCAATAGGAACCTAAACAACAAAACAAAGAAGCAAGCAAAACATAACCCAAGACACTGAAATAGAGAACAGGCTGACAGTGACCAGAGGGGAGAGGGGAGGGAATTTCAGGGGAAAAGGGAAAGGATTCACAGGAATGAGCATGGAGGGCACATGGACAAAAACTAACAGGAGTGGAAATGGGAGGGAGGTGGGGAGCACTGGGAGGTGGGGCTGGGATGGGAGTAAAAGACAGAAAACTGTATTTGAACAATGATTTTTTAAAAAGGATTAAAAAATAAATAAAACCTTAGATAAAGAGATACTTCTAGGCTCTTAAATTGTTGTGATTTCTTGTTCTGTAAAGGTCCAGAGTAGATAGCAGAGGGCAGGTCTGTAGCCAGGGGCTCCCAGAGATTTCTGATGTAGCAGATGCCCATGTGTGTCTGTGGGAAATGGAAAAAAAGGAGACAGTTGGGTTTTTTGAAGTCTGGAAACAGCAAACTGCTGCCAGATGGCCCCAACCTGGAGGACAGTCATGGCACAGTGGAGCATGAAATCAGATCTTGGAAGTAGAGGAGGATGCGGTTTGGCAGAGGCCAGGAAAGGGGTTCTCAGCCAGAGGTTTGTGAGGGACAACAGGCAGGGAAGGCCTAGGTTTAAAAACAATGAGACAGAGGTGGGGTGAGGGAGGGTCCTCACTGGAGTGAATGTCTTGGGTCAAAGTCCTCACAGTTGGCCTGTTCAACTCCAGACACTGGCTCATCCTATCTTCTATGACCCACCCTCAATCAGACTCTGAGATGAGTCATCTGTCTTTCCTCACTTTCTATCCTCAGCAGGCTTAGGATTGGCTCAGCCTGAAGTTTACTTTTTTGTGCTTATCCTTTCCTTTCTGTTCGTTTTCTTCATTGATCTACTGAAGGACAAAATTTAAAACTCAGACTCATGGAGTTTCTGAGTGCAGAAGTAGCTAAAACATCCTGGCCACTGGGGTGGTTTCAGTGAGCTAAGATCATCCCCCAAAGAAGACACAGATGTGGTTGTTGGCTGGCTAAGCAAGTCTGAGATCCATAGGGCAGCATTAATGAAGGGAGAGCACGAGAAGGGAATTCCACGGGACTCACTGAAGCTATTGCCACACATATGATTTCCTCTCTTTCTCTCTCAGAAATCTCAGCCTAATACCTTGCATGGTTTCAGCCAAGTCCAGCCAAGTTAGTCCTGAAAACCTCTCTTTCTTAAAGTTAGCTGATTAGAAGTTTAATTACATGAGCAAAAATACTTTCAACCAACAGCTAGTTTAGTATTTGATTGCATAACTAGGGACTGCAACCTTACCATCAAAAACCTGTCACAGAGGCCTGACTTGCTGCTTCCAGAGCTCAACCTGCTCCAAACCTGTAAAAGTGCTAGAAAATCTGACTGTTCTGCAGGCCTCTGAATGACGGTCTTCTGAGGTGCCCGAGGCTGTGCTCTGCTGCTGGTGAGGGGAAGCCCTTCAAGCACAGAGGAAAGAAGTATAACACTGTCATTCCTGGGATTGACAGCAAGCTTAACTTGGGCCCCTGCCAATGATGAAAAGTCTTGGTTGTCTGTGATAACTCTGCTGAGCTTGTTCTTCTTTTTCCAAGATTTGAACTCTTCAAATATACATTATTGGTGGGAATGTTGACTCCAGAATCACACGCCACGATGAGCGGAGTTACCCAGCACATTCCTCTCAGTGATTTTCTAAACCAGCATTGTAGGTACTTCACAGGTGGATGGTCAGTGCAGCAACTTGCCTGAGGATGTGCCTGAGAAGACAGAGTGTACAGGAGAATCTAGACCAGCCGGGCCTGAATGCAACAGTGCTGTTGATGTGAAAGGATGCAGATGGTTTGTGCATCAGAAGGAATGTAATTAAACGCACTGGAAAACATGTTTACAGAGAATTAGTAACATAGGTAAATAGTGGATTCAAATTAATAAAGGGGACAGAATCCATTTTTTCTAAATGGCTTTTTGAAACTATTTGATTTTTAAAATGGCAAAGAATATGAACATGCTATCACCACCAAAAAAAGAAATAGAAGTGGTCAATGAACCTACTAACAAATGTTTAACTTTACCAGACATTAAAAATTTAAGTGGAGTCATCCCTAGGTTATCATTTGAGACACCTCCAATTGATAAAAGTTCAAAGATATTTCTGCTAAACTACTAGTGAATGCCTGAAGGAACAGATATTCTGACTAATTGTTTCATGGATATTACTGGTATAATATCTTTGGGGGTCAGTATTTGTCAACAGCCTTTATAATTTCCATGTGTTTTGACTTCTCCATAGTTTATAATTTCCATGTGTTTTGACTTCTCCATAGTTTGTTTATAAAAATGGCTAGAATTCCTCCCATCCCATATGTCCCACTGCAATGTTATTTGCATCCTCCCACCAGATTCTGGGCTTCCCTAGAGACTTGCTTTGTCTAATACAATGTAGCGGAAGTGAAGTACGCAACTTCAGAAGCTAGCCCTCAAGAAGACTGGCGGTTTGTATTTTTGTCATTTGGAACCCTGAGCCACCATGTAAAAAAAGTCTGGCTACACAACTGGAGGGAACACTTGGAGAGAGGCTCTGGCTGATGAACAATGCCAGCTACAACACATGTGAGGGATACTAACTTAGATGCTCTAGCTCCAGCCTATGCTCCAGAAGACTGCAGCCATATGTGTGGTCTCAGCCAACACCTCTTGGAGCAGAACTGCCCAGCTGAGCCCAGTCAACCCATATAATTTTGAGAAATAGAAATGATTACTATTTAAGGTATTATGTTTCAGGATGGTTTGTTACATAACAGTAGACATATGACATATATGCTTAGATTTCTATAAAAATAATCAGAAAAATGCACAAAAATATTCAGGAAAACTTATTGTAGTACTGCAACAGAAATGCTGGGACATAACTGACATGACACCTATAAACAGAGAAACAGCTTAATAAATTATGGTGTTTCTATTTTAGTGAAATGTAATGCAGCCTTTAAAACAAAAAAATAATATTTAATGACATAAAAGTATAAATATCATACATTAAGTGAAAACAGGTTATATGCAAATGTACATAGCCCAGTGGTGGAGCACGCAGGCTCCAGAGCTGGTTGAGTCTGAATGGTGGTCTCCACCATCACCCTGCTGTGTGTCCTTGGAGAGGCACTGTATCTTTCTGCTCTCTCAGTGTTTTCATCCAGAAAATGGAGAGTCATCCTAGCACCTGTCTGAGATTTATAAGAATTGAATGAGGCAATTAAATAAGTAGCTTATTAATAGTATGTGTAAGTTTAACTTATACCAGGAGTACAATTTGTGGTAGCTACTATTATGATGCCATTATTATTATTCATAATTACTGTTTGTTATATTAAACATTTATCACATAATATATTATGTTACATTAATATTAATTAATAATTTTACAATATATTATATTATAAAATATATACCTTTATATATAAAACATATAATACATATGTATATAAAACCCACACATGTGTATAATTATGTGTATAAATGATGGTGAAATTAGCAGTTTTCATTTTTTTATTTTCAGAATTTTCATGGTGAGCTATACATATATTTTATTTTTGTAACCATTTCTACATTTTAAAAAGCAAACATAAAAGCATGTTTCTCATACTTCTTGATGATTTCTTTTAGCTATGTTCGTGAAGAGTTGCCCTAGATTGTGTGTATGTATCTGTGTTCCTCACAGACAATACTGCTGTTGCTAACAAGCCCCAGTGTTGCTAGCTTAAATGTATTACTTACCAAAGCATCTAATGAATCTGTGCTTTCAACTAGAATCCATATCAGCACATCTTGTCTCCTCTAAATCTGGTGATAAATTGCTTATGGAAATGTGACATACCATGTTTTAAAGCCACTGAGTAATTTGTGTTGAATAAAATGTGAAAAATAAGTAGAAAAATCAGTTTTTACCTTAATAAAGTACTTATACTTTATTATATATTATTAAGAAATTTAGCCCTGGCTGGTGTAGCTCAGTGGATTGAGCGTGGGCCTGCGAACCAGACGATCGCAGTTCGATTCCCAGTCAGGGCACATGCTTGGGTTGCCGGCTGGTTCCTTGCAGGCTAACTACCAGCAGGGGACGCACAAAAGGCAACCATACATTGATGTTTCTCTCCCTCTCTCCTTCCCCTCTAAAGATAAAAAAATAAATAAAATCTTTTAAAAAAAGATTAAAAAAAGAAATTTATAATATTAGCATTAAAAGATCTCTAAAGTATAGGATCTTTTCAGACAAAGTTAAGAATTAGTTTTCAGCATTATTACAGGGGCACTTAGAAGTCTTTGCTAATTTTTCCCCAGTAAATACATTGGACTTGCCTAAACACATGAAGACAGCTAAGGATGGACCGTGTGTATAGGGGACTCACAACACAGATCATTTAAGAAAGGGCACTGTCTGTAACAGCTCACCATGGTTGTCTGTGACCAAATACACACCAAATTCTGTTTTTAGAAATTTACAAACCTTGTATAAGGTTGAGATTTCCAATAACTGATGGAGTAAAGAAACTTTTTATTTCAAAAAATCACCCTAAATCACTTGAGTATGAAATAATTTTGTTTGTTTGAAATGGGGAGGGAGGTGATTATTGATAGAAACAAGATCTATTATCATCTCCCAGAGAATATTAGTAATTTAAAAAAGGATAGACCAAAGGAAGGAGGGAGAGAGGAGAGTCAGGGAGAAATTAAAGAAGGGAGGAAGGTAGGAAAAGACATAGAAAAGAAAGTAAATGACCCATTTTTTAATTTAAATTTAATTTAAATTGGTGGCCAAGACATAGAAACCACCCAACAGTCCTTCAATAGATGAGTAGATAAGGAAGAGGTCCATAATTTCTAACGCATGATTCTAAACCCAAGAATGGTCTGAAATCAGAAAGTTTTCCCCCCAAGTTTATGCAGTCTCATTAGGTAGCAGCACCTTACCAGAAAGACAACTGTGGTTCTAAATAAAATATACTCATAAATTAAAAAACAAACAAACATCCAACCAAAAGTGGCAGAAGAGTGTTTATAATTTTATTTGATCCC
Source organism: Sturnira hondurensis (assembly GCF_014824575.4). Lineage (NCBI taxonomy): Eukaryota > Metazoa > Chordata > Mammalia > Chiroptera > Phyllostomidae > Sturnira > Sturnira hondurensis. The sequence continues at coordinate 5,912,247 of NW_028076505.1, read as the reverse complement.
TCTCAGTAAGACTATTCTTCTATTTTTCTGCAGGTGTATTTCTGTTAGGTGTTGGGGTTCCCCCTCTGACCCTGACGGAGAGTCATACTCTAGAGTGATTTCATCATGTTACCTTTTCTAAATCTAAAACATTCTAAGTTTAGCTAGTTAAAATGGATTTTAAGAAGGGATTGCAGGTCTGTCTTGTATTCATAATTCGTAGAGCTGTTCATACCAGGAGAGGGGACTCCCAGGCGTGTTTTGGTGGTTAAATTAAACAATGCACACCAGGAACCCACCACACTTCTGGACACTATGCGCTTCAAAATGTCTGCTGCTCTCTTCCCACTCTCTGCTGACCTGTCCCACCAGACCCTCCTGGGCAGCATCAGTGGTTAGTTGTCCCTGAGCTTTACTCACCCAGGAGGGCAGTGAGCAGAAACTAGGAGTGTGTCTCTATTTGTTCCTCCCCTGCCAAAACGTTGACATAATTACTACATATGTCAACTCTGTAACAAAAAAGCTGTGGCTGAACTTGTTTTGTTTTGCTTCATACAGCTTTAATGACTTCCTGTGTGTAAAATGTACTATTTTAAATTAAAAAAATAAAATTTCAGGGTCAGGTCACCTAACAAGACAGCAGTACCCTACATTGGCTGCCGTGCCTGGAACGCACTGTGGTGTCGAGGACTCTGCCTCCATAGCTAGCAGAGCCCTACAAATGTTATGAACCTGAGTCTGCAAATGGGGGTCCTGAGGCTAAAATAATTATGAATGGATTTAATTTAACCTGATTGCTGCTTACATATCCCAGTTTACACTGCTATTTAACGGGAACAAATTATTTGGGCGGGGGGAGGAATAGGAATGACAACTCCCCAGCCTCATTCTCTGTTGAGTGTTGTGTTCTTTTGCAGATTACAGAAAGAGGAGGAACAGGAATTTGGGAGGAGGAGCTGAAGATATGCAGAGTAATAAAACAAAAATCTAAATTATTTTTCACTCATATAAAACCCCAAGACTTTTAGAGCTAAACCTTTAGGAATGTGAATGTTAATAACAAACTATTTTGAGCTGCTTTGGAAATATGGAGTCCAGGCTCAGGTGCCCAGAAGTCCCCAAGTTGAACAAGAGCTCCCAGGGCCAACACTAAGGAGGGGTTTGGAAAAACAAGGTGGGCCTTGTCGTTCCATGATCTGCCTCATGACTGTTCCTACAAGGTACACTTAGACAGGCAGTGCACCTCTCCACCCTCTGGCTTCAGCTTCTGTTCCTCTTTGGTCTAAAATTGTTTATTTGACAGATCATCATTAAGCCCCTGCTCCATGTCAGGTAATGTTCTAGACATTCAGGAGAGAAAGGTAGATATCCTGGCAGATAGCAGGACAGGCTCCAGGCATGTGGTCTGCTAAGCCAGGTAAAGGCTTCTACTCACTATTAATGACTTTTCTTCCCCACTTCTCAGAGGCGTGGGTACCAGATCTATCCCTTTGTGTCTCTTACCAGTTTAGTGGAGCTGACCAGCTGTTCATGAAAATTTGTTCCCCGACCCTGGCTGGTGTGGCTCAGTGGACTGACCACAAGCCTGTGATCCAAACAGTCACTGGTTCGATTCCTAGTCAGGGCACATGCCTGGGTTGCAGTCCAGGTCCCCAGTGGGGGGCGCTTGAGAGGCAACCACACATTGACATTTCTCTCTCCTCTCTCCCTTCCTCTCTGTCTAAATAAATAAATAAATAAATATTATTTATTTATTACAGATAATATTTATAAATAAATAAATATATTTATTTTTATAAATAAATAAAATCTTTTTAAAAAAGAAAATTTGTTCCCCATTTACATATTAATAGATTTGTAGCTAGGAAGTGACTACTCAGCCAGGAGACTCTTTATATCCCATTTAAGTATGGACTTGTGACTACTTTCTACCAATGGAATATAAGTGGAGGTGATGCAAACCTCTTCAAGGATAATGCTTTTAAATATAATTTTTTTCCCATTAGTGAGTACAGACCAAGACAGGATCCTAGGGGATGAATGTGTGTCCTTGAATCACTATATTAAGGAGAGCTACCTGCCCCAGAATATTACTGGGCAAGACATAAATTGCTACACTTGATTTATTGCATTTTAGGATATATCTTTCGCAGCTTTTTGGCATATCTCAACTAATACACATCTCTTATTTCCTATTTTACAGGATATCTCTATATTTGCCTTACAATTTCAATTTTTAACTCTCAGAGATCCCTTGGTTTTTCTTCCTTTTAGCTAATTATCCTAATCCCTTCTAATTTTTCTGCTGTTTTTGGTATGTTTTCACTCCTCTTGCAACATATTTATAAATGAGATTTTTTTCTTATACATTCTGACAGCTGCTTAAATCCCATTCGGATGCACATCTCAAAGAGAGGATTATCTCAATATGTAAAAATCTTCTACAAACCAGTAGACAAATGGAAAAGTATATAAATAGATGGCCAACAGAAACATAAACACAAATAGTATTTATATTAGAAGGTGCTACTATTTCAAAATAAGAGAAATCTGAATAAAATTACAGAGAATAAAACTGAAATGCCTTCCTCAGTTATTCTACCAAAGAGAAAGAGTATTTTAATATTAATACATTCTGCTGGCAGGAGTGTAAGGAAGTAGGCATTCTCATACTGCTGTAGGGAGTTTAAATTAGTACAAGCTCAAAGAGTGATTTGGCAATACCTATCAAAATTACCAAGGCACTTACCATTTTGCCTAGCAAGTCAATTAAATGAAACTTATTTTCCACATAGTTTTACATGTATAAATTTATGCATGGTCAAACTTATTTCTTCAGTTGCCATGATATTAAAATATGTTTATATAACCAAGATGATTATAATTGAGGGACTAGTTAAATAAATTATAGTTCCTCTGTAAATAGGAGTACTAAGGACCTTAAGACATAATGAGGAATATGTTTATGCCCAGGTAGGAATATATTACGTGAAAGAAAGTAGAGAATAGTGTCTATAGTAACTACTCTTTGGGTAAAAATTACATAAATTCATGAATATGTAAACATATATATTATAAGGTACTATATATCTCATCTACATGTATACGTCCATATACTATATGTAATTGTGTACGTGTATGTATATTTGCTTCTATAATATAAACACCATACACATAAAGATAAGAATATTTTGGGGAAGCTGCGTAAGAACTGGCACAGTACTCCCACTTTATCTGTTGTTTCATTACCTGCAGTCAACCACAGTCCAAAAATATTAAATGGAAGTTTTCAGAAATAAATGAGTCATAAGTTTTAAACTGTACATCATTCTGAGTAGTGTAAAAAAATCTCCCACTGTCCAACTCCATCCCACCTGGGATGTCAGTTACTCCTTTGTCCAGGGGTCTACACTGCCCGTTACTCATTCAGTAGCTGTCTTATTTCTCTTGTCTGAGAACAAAAGAGTCCTGCCTAAGACAGAGGGTTTATCTTTTAATTACCCTCTATTAGTAATAATAATATCAAAGATAATGAGCATTTTGAGTTAGAATATTTTCCACAATGTATCCTCTCCTGCTTCTTAAACAGACCTCCAGAACAAAACTTTCTCCTGAATGTCTCCAAAACATTCCTTAGCATACTGGATGGAATTTGACACTGATGTCCACAAGGCTACTCTGGACCCTTACATCTGCATTAAGTAGACTTGCTATATAGGATTCACTCTATTCTCATGTCTAATTAGTTTGAATGAAAACTTTTCCCCATTGCTGCCAGGCTGTTGCTCTCTGTCATTTCTCTCTGTTACAATTACAATTGCTTCTAGCAATCTCTCTCTTTCTCCTTAAGTGCTGTTTGGACTTGGAAATATGATCTCTGAGTTTATCTGAATTTTGTTTAAAGTAAGTGATCATAGGTTTTAAGAAAATGCCAGAGAGACTCCCCTATGCTTTAAGTGTGTAAGTTTTTTATTTGTGGGTATTGGGTATTAAATATGGCCATTCCATTGCATTTCAGAAGTTTTATACTTGTCATGAGATATATTTTAATTGGGAAATGTATAGGCTAGGAGACCTCCAAATAGGTAAGACATGACATTCATCCGTGCAACCAGAAAATTTGTTTAGCAGAGGGTGACCTCCATCTGGGACATTGTTCTATTCTGAAAATAATGTTCTCCAATGAACTCATTGCACATGAAGCAATGACTTTTTTGTGTCAAGAATATTAGAATGAAGCCTAGAGTAATTGGATCCATACATACACTTATCAGTTTCTACAAACCCAAAGGGGCATTTATGCAAAATGACCCCCAACTGCTTTTGGTGTGTCCTGTGCTACCCTAGTTACTAATCATCCTGGGTAATCTGTATGTGAATATATCCAGAGGTGAAAGTGAAATTCCTAGTATTAGTTTCATTTCTCGGCATGATTCTAATTGTTTGTCTCATGAACTTGACTTAGAGCAGCTAAAATATGGTGCACTGACTTCTGCTTGCACCAGGGACAGAGTCTGGGAACCTGTGCCAAGAGACGAAGACTGGGAAGGGAGAGATTCGCTTGTGTTCCCCTTTCTCCATTGAGCAAAGAACAGACATAGAAAGGAGGAAAATGTTCCCATAAAGGAATGAAATCTGACAGTCCCAGATAGTCAAACATCTTCAATTAGTATGAAAACAACATGCATTATTTTTGCACAAAGAGATCTGCCTTTGCCAATCACTTCAGCGCCGCTTTATCACTTTTGCATATGCTTATTTTGATGGCCTTTTATTTATTCTTTTTTTCCAGTGGTAAATCATAAATATGGCCCCATCTGGAGACAGTGCACTATTTGATGCTTTCCATGACCCTTCCAATCAGGAGTTACTACAGCCGTCAGGGGAGCGCTGAAAAAATGTCAATTAGCTATAAAAGTTCCACAAACAAGCATTATGTCTTCCTTTTACGAGTCCCTGGGTGCAGCTCAAAATTGAGCAATAATGTCCACAGTTAAAAATGTCTGTGGGAGGCCCCAGCACTCTCTTTTCTCATTAATAATTGCTCCTTGCTGGTGCTGGAGTCACCGCATGTGTATGCTGGGGCACGGGCAGTTGCAGGTCTCTAAATTAAAAATAACTACAGCTCCCATCACATTTACGGGGGAGGAGGTGTAGGTGAAGACATGGCACCAAGTCCCTCTGCGTGCATACCATGTGGTAGAATTAATCCCTCCAGGGAATTGGAACTTTGGCTTTCTGCACTGTCCTCCAGCCTCTTGGTACTCCTAGCTCCCCAGGCACTGGCCACTTCCTCCTGTTCACATCTGAAAGTCACCATCAGGGTTGCTCTGGCTCTCAGTAGAAATTATAGAGTAATATGTCTTCTGGTGTCTCTCTTTGTGATCGTCCAGGACCCAACCCACATGGCCCTTATTAAAACACAGGTGCTCTCTCTTCCATCTAAAAAAGCAAAGAAAGTCTCTTTTCCACAAATGAAACCAGGCACACTATGCCAATGGATGTGGCCTGTTTTGACACATGAAATGTAATAACACTGTATTTACAAAACAAGGCAGTCAGCCCAAGTGCTGTAGTTTGTCAGTTTGATTTATTTTAAATATTATATTAAAACATTTTTTATCTTGATCATTGAGGTTTTTGGCACTCCCTTAAATACTGAGCCTGGAGCCAGGGTCTCACTCTCCTTACTCTAGCCTGAGGTCTGGTCTTCAGCCAGAGTGGCCATGTGTCCTTCACAAGGTCTCAGCTGTGCATTACAAGGAAATGACTGTCATATTTAGCAGAGTTGGAGGGAGGATTCAGTGGTGCCTTACACGGAGACAGCATCTGGAAAGAGCACGCATATAGACCTTGGTTCTGGTTCTTGATCTGCAATCATGTGAGCTCCAGCAGGTCATCTTCCCCGAGTGTCAGGCTTCCCATCTGCAAAACTGAAATAATATTGACCTCAGGCCATGGCTGTGAAGATTAAAAGAGATAAAGTATGTCAAGTGGCTGGCATCGGATAAATGGCACTTCAGCAAATATTTGTAGAGTAAATAATCAATGCACAAAATGTTGGTTGACAAACAGGAGGATTTTATATCATCATATTGCCTTCTGAACAGCAGGATCTTTTTTTCAGTATTTCACTTTCTACAATAAGCTTTCATGATTTATGCACATATTTATGTCTTGTTCTAGATCAAGTCCAAGGGCAGAATTAATGTATGACTCTTTTCTGTAGCCCCCAAGACCCCATTTTGCTCTGCACATAGGAAATATCAGTCTGATAAGTACTGTTGCATGAGTGAAAAGAAAGATTACTGATGAACAATGTAAATGGAAGTAGAACCAGGGATTAGGGTTCTATGTCCTACTAACTGCAGAGATGACCTGAGCCATTGACACTGTCAGCTATAGGACTCTTAAGAGGGCTGGAATCAAAGAAGGTAAGTCCAGGGGCCTTGAAAGCAATAGCAATCTCGTGAATTCTAAGTTGGGGGTCATATGCAAGGATCGTTGCCTGGGTTGTTGTCAAGTGAAGAAAGCAAGGAGAATAAAATGTAGTGTGAAACCATAGTGTGCCTGGTTTCATTTGTGGAAAAGAGACTTTCTAGGTTTCCATGATTGGTCCATGCAGATTAAGTTAGTTCATAACTACTCAAAAGTCAGAAAATTCTGGGTCTTCAGCGAATGACTGTTACAGAACAAACCCAAGGTGGGTGTATAATATACTATTATTACTAAAAGGACCTTTCATTTTTTCTCTGGGGGTTCACCCCCCACTAGGTCACTATGCCCACTGCCAGAGAAAAGATGTCTCTCAATATCAGAGATTTGTAAAAAGGAAAGGAATTATTTATTTAAAAACTGTAGAGACTTAGAGTAGTGATTTAATGTCTTCATTAAAATTCTGAAGTCCTTTAGAATACCCACAGATGCACACAGTCCTTCCTTCTCCCTCTGCCCCAGTCTGGGCTATGGTATCTCAGGAAAAGAAGTAGAAATCCATGATTCAGGCTCCCAGCACTATTAGCTGTGTTACCCCCATGATCTCCAGTTAATCCAAAGCCATGTGGCACCTTCTCATGGCCCGCCCAAAAGCAAGAATCTTTTCACCCTTTTTCTTCCAGGCAAAGTCTCTCCTGCTTCCTAAGCCATGTGGCAAAAGGGAGCATCCCAAAGCTCCAGGGTCCCCATTCTTCCAAGGCTGTATGGTTCTTTCCTGGGTATGGCTGACGCGCCTGGGTTTAAATCCCAGTGCCAGTCCTCCTCTGCTGCTCCATTTCCGACTCCTCCTACAATCAGTTACTCCTGCCAGCATTCCAGTATTCTTCCAGGTTTACTGGGCTGCCATGGTGAGTCTGGACAGATGTGGCCCCATGGCAGGGAGGCAATCATCTCCAAGCTCTCATGCAGGTGTTGTAACCAGGGGAAGTCGCCTCCCAGTTACATCTCGGGTAAAAGTCACTCCCATGCCCCTGTCTCAAAGCATAGCCACAGCTATTTAACATATTTATGAAACCAGTTAAAGGTTATAGATACATTAAATGACCATGAGAGAGGTTAGCTACAAAGCTGTTGCTGCACAAACAGCTCTGAATGGCCCTGCTCCATGTGCCCCATCCCCCAGCTCAGACTGGTGGGGGTGAGGACATCCTATATATATTTTCTAATATTTCCTGGACACCTTGAGCGCTGGACCCCATTACAAATCTCTATTTGGGGTTCCCCTCTTGGCTGCCCCCTGTTACATGACTATTTGGTAAAGACTATCTATAGGAAATCTGTAATATAGGCAACTATGCAATAGATCATTCAAACTGGGGTTATTTGTTTTTATTTTAAAAATAATTATTTTTAATTACAATTGACATTCAATACTATTTTGTATTATTTTCAGGTGTACAGCATAGTGGTTAGACAATCATATACTTTACAAAGTGTCCCCCTCATATTTCCAGCATGGAATATTTTTTAGAGTGAAAGAGAACCCTATTGATAATTATGCTGGAATGAAAGATGCCAATCTAGGCAGGACACATACTCACCCACTTCTAAAGAAGTCTTGCAAGGAGCTTCCTGCTCAGTGTAGGAAAGAATTAAAGTCATCTGTGCCTCTGCATGGTGAGCAGCCCTGGCTTCTTTTGCCAGGTGGGTAGCTGCATACCTGTCCTTTGCTGTCTGATGATAGAATCACTGTGCTTTCCCTTGCTGGCAGTGCCCCTCATCAGCCAGACTGGGGGCCCTGGGATGGGCTGCTCACCTGCAGCTATAGGCTGGCTCCTCTCCTGCACCTGGGCTCTCGATTTGAGAGAGTGATGTCTTGCAGAAGCACAGGAAATTGAATCAGAAATGAGGAGCCCAGTGAGCCAGAATGGTAGAGTGTAGGATGCAGAATTGTCTTGTATCTAAATGACTGGTAATAGCACTAAAAGGGAGTATAGATAATCATCTGGTGTAATATCTTGCTAGTATCCTCTCCCTCACCCCAATTACTATGAAGAAGAGGAAAATTAAGAGAGTAAAAGAAGGCACTCAGGTTTATTAATTTCTTCAAATTCATGTCTCTACCCACACTTTTTCCATGGGTTCCAGACTCAAATATCCCACTGCTTCTAACATCTCCATTAACAGAAACATCACACTCAACCTGTCCAAGCAGGGCCCATGATCCAATCCACCTCAGCCAATAGCAAGTCCCCCCTTTTAGTTGCTCAGATCCCAAGTCTTGGAGTTACTCACGACTCCTCAGGTCTTCCCCTTTCACACATTGCCTCAAATTTAATAGAAAATACTCTTCATAATACATCCCAAATCTGACCACTTCTCACCCACTCTTCCAAGTCCCCAACATCTCTCACTTGGATTATTATTTTTGCCTCTTCATTGTTTCCACTCATAACTTCCTCCAGCCCCCTTTTCACTTAATCGAGCAGTCACATCAGTCCTTTTAAAGCCTAATCAGACCATGTCACATCTCTGCTCAAGAATCCTTTAGGAGTTTCCCTTCTCACACAGAGTAAAAGCTGACATTCTTACTCTGCTCAGCAAAGCCCCGCACAAATTGCAACCACCCGCATTTCCAGTTCAGTCTCATTTCCTAAAAGGTGCTCCCTCATTCACATGGCTGTAGCTACTCAGGCCTCCCGGATGTTCTTCAGATGAACCAGGCATATCCCTCCCTTAGGACCTTTGCAATGGCTGTTTCCTGTGCCTAGAACACTGCCCCTGGCCACTTGGCTAAATTCATCTTACCTTTAAGTTTTCACAGGACACACGTAGGATTCTTGTTCAACCACGTGGCAGAGTGGCATTAAAGCAATAATATTTTCCCAGAGTCACAACACTGGGGCTGGATATCGACAAGAGAGTGGAATTTTACCAAGTGGTGGAGCAGGTTGTCAGAGCTGTTCCTCGTGTCTCAGAGGGGTTTCTCTCTGCATACTGATTCAGGGGGCAGGCTTGGTCCCAAGGAAATATGGACAAGGAATCATTTGTGGTAGGCATGTTGCTTGGATAGCACATGCTTCTCGATAGACAGACGGATGGCCACACTGCCTCCCAGGACATTTGAGTCATCCAAGTGATCAAGTCTGCTCACCTGGCTGTAAATGGAAAACAATTTCCTTTGAGAGTAAGCAACCTGGGTAGGTGACCTTGCAACACTACAGCCTCTGCACTGAGCATTGCCTAAGGGAAATTGCCAATGTATTGATGGCCTGTTTTCCCCACAGTGCCTTTTCAGAACACAGTATAGTCTTGTGTCCAATTTTCTCTGGACCTTCAGGAAGCCCTGTCTTGGAAAGAGCCTTGCTTTGTGATTTCTTAGAATAACCTCCTTTAAGTCAAAGAATTGTCTAAGGTGAAATTCACCTATTTTGGCTGAGTCCTGATACCCTCTGGGGAGTGAAAGGACCACCAGATATTTGATATTTGTTAACTACTTTTGTGACATAATACCCAGAGGGAAGAGAGAGAGGGAAGAGGGATTGAGAGAGACAGAGAGAGAATGAGAGACAGAAAGAGAGTAGGCATTTGAGCAGGTGCTACTTTGTTAATTTCTGGCTTGAGGGCCTCTGGGACCAAGGGATTATTCCAAATTCCACCATTGCCTGCCCAGGCAGGTCTGACAGTTCTGGTGGTAACGAGAATGTAGCAGTTAGTGATTTCTGCGTAGCAAATCTCCCCTATACTTAGTGGCTTAAAACAATAAGAATTTATCACTCTTCACACCGTGAGTTTCCTGGGTCAATCCTCTGCCAGTTTTGTCTGAGACCACTGGTCTGCATCCTACTGGTGGGGCAGGATAGCTGGCATTGGGCTTGGCCAGGATGTCTGGAACTTCCTGCCAGGTGGTCTTTCATCCCAATTTCTTTAGAGGAATCGTCTTCATGGCATGATGGTCTCAGGGCAGCATTCCTGCAGGGCAAGTCTCAGTGGACAGCACATATTGAGTGCTTACATCCTGTTAATTTGGCTGAAGCTAGTCTGTGGGCAAGCCCAGAGTCAGTATGGGAGGGGGACAGACACTGGGAGGTGTGACTCACTGAGCCTCGACTGTAACCATCTTGCACAGAAGAAGAGACAATCAACCAGACCTCGAGTCCAGGTTCTCTGTTTCTCCTTTAACTTTACTCTACTGCAGTTCCCACCTGCAGCCCTGTGTGTGCTGCTATCTGGGGGTGATAGACAATTGACCCAGGCAGCACCTAGGCCAATCTGCACATTCTTAGCCCATTTCCCTCAATGAAGGCAGGCCCTGCTTTCAGCTTTCATTCTGACCTTGAGCATCTAGGCCAATTCTGTGCATGTGCAGATACCCCTTTCTTTTTTCCTAGAGTCAGAGGGTACAGTCTGCCCCACGGAAATAAACCCCCTTTGGAGTTTGCTGAACAGGATACGTGTTCACTGAACACGCCTCCAGGTGATCTCTCCAAGACAGCAGGTCTTCCTTCCGTCACAGTCATCTCTGAGACGGTCTCTAATGACGCTGCTTCCTGGTATCCATGCGCTTGTGTGATCCTCTTCGTTTGAGTGGGAGCTGGACATACTAGTGTACTTCTCACAAATGGAATACAGCAAAGTGAGGTGACCTCACTTCAGAGACCAGGTTATAAAGAGACTGGCTTCCATCTTTGGTGCTCTTCCACTTTCCTTGCGTCACTTCCTGTGGGAGAAGCCAGCTTGTAGGCAGCCTGGTGGGAATACCCACATCGCTGAACCTGAAAGTTGGTCTTCTGAGGCCTCCTGCCAACAGCCCTGTGAATGAGCGAGCTCAGGAGCTGACTCTCACCAAGACAGCACTTGAATGGACCACGGCCCAACCCTATCACCTGAGTGCAGCTTTGCAAAAGACCTCCAGGCAGAACCAGGTGGCTGACTTGCTCCTGGATTCCTGACCCACAGGAACTGTGAGATTATACATGTTTGCTGTTTCCAGCCGCTATGCTTGGGGTAGTTTGTTACACAGCAATGGGTAGCTAAGGTAACTGATGTACAACCACATCCCACTTCAGGCCAGAGCCTTTGAAAAGTGTGCAGAACCTAGGGGCCCCCACACCCAGCCTGCCAGCATAGGACTAGCAGAGGCAAGAAAGGGAGGGGGAATCAGGAGGACTGCCTTGGCCCCTTTGAGCCATTTGCCCCACCCACCATTTTCTGTTGTGGTCTCTCAGAGCCATCGGCTAAGCAGAAAACAGTCTTCTCAGGGTTAAGATGGCAGCAAGGAGCAATTTAATACTTTTTTTGATGGGATCAGTAGCAAAGGCATTGACAGTCTCTAGCTGAGAGACGGAAAGTTTAGATTGTCTAAATTAAATCTCTTCGGCATCATTGGTCCAAACAGCCTACTTATGATCGCTCCAGATGCTCTATACATTGTTGTTGTTGTTGTTCTGGAGTGGGAAGAGAGGGAAAATGCATTCTCTTTTCGTAGGTAGGAAGACCTCGTCTTTACCTACCCAGTGTGATTACTGCAGCACATACGGCGTGGAGCCGCTGAGAACAGTAATGGATCTGCCTGAATTAGCACCTGACTCAGGTGAGCACTGAAGCAGAACTTATCCCTCCTTTTAACACTTTGGCTCAGCGAGGCAGGCCAAGTCTTATAACCATCATTGATTATCTCATTTGGCATGACTCCTGGGAAATCTTGGGTGAAAGCAAATTGAATTGGATATTTGTTGCCATGCTTGTAAAAGGGGCCCTGTTAGATTAATTCCAGGGATGACGGCAGCCTGGAAAATGAGGCCCCACAGTAGTGTGGCCAGAGGGGCTGTCTGGCACTGTGAGAAGATGCAGCTCTTGTGAGCTGATGTATGTAGAGGGTGGCTTTGGAGCTAAGAACAGTCTTTTAACATAGAGGATTAGTCACAGAGGGGAGCCTCCTTCATAGATAAGCTCACTGGGCTGGCGCAAGAAAAAGGCAATTGTTAAGGAAGATTAATTAAATAAAATGCATTGTTCCTGTGGGTGTCCTAAGCTCCTAAGGAGGGAGGGCTGCACAAGGTCTCTTAAGGTAGGATCTTAGGCACAAAGAGAAAAGAAGCCCTTTTTATAGACTGTGGGTCATTCCAAGAAATCCCGAGTCCTTGATTCGGGGAGGGAAAATGAATAGGCAAAACTTAAAAAGGCCTAGGATTTATTTAATGAGAGAGGGGATTCGGGCTTGGCACATCCTGCCGGAGGCCCAGGGTCATTGCTGAGAGAGAGCAGCACTCAAACCTGAGCCCTCTGCCACCAGCCTCCCTCACAATCATCCCACCTGACAGGAGGAGGTGGGGCCTTTCTGGCCAGAGAAGAGGAGATCCCTAAAAGGGATCATGAGAATGGGCAACAGACATGGTGCCAACTAGAGTAAATTAATGATATGAAATCAGAATTGAGGCACCAATCAGACTGCCAAATGGAACACATTGACTTCACAATGTAGAGATGAGATTTCTAGCTGTGAACCTGGAAAGACCATCCCCAGGAAGATTTTACAGTCAAGATTAGAATAATAACAACAACAATTATTATTATTGTTATTATTTAAGTGCCTTCTATCGATCTATATCTTATCTATCTACCCAGCAAGAGAAATATTGGTTTTTAAATATGTTTTATCGATTATGCTATTAGAGTTGTCCCAGTTTTTCCCCCTTTGCCCCCGTCTACCCACTACCCTCCTTCCCTCCAGCAGTCCCCCCTTGGTTCATGTCCATGGTCGTGCATAGAAGTTCGTTGGCTTCTCCATTTCCTATACTATTTAACCTCCCCCTGTCTATTTTGTACCCATCAATTATGCTTCTTAATCCCTGTACCTTTTCACCCATTCTCCCCCCTCCCTCTTCCATCTGGTAACACTCCATGTGATCTCCATTTTTGTGATTCTGTTCCTGTTCTAGTTGTTTGCTTAGTTTGTTTTTTTGTTTCTGTGTTTTTAGATTGAGTTGTTGATAGTTGTGAGCATGTTATCATTTTAATGTTCATGGTTTTGATCGTCTTTTTCTTAAGTCCCTTTAACATTTTATGTAATAATGGCTTAGTGATGATGAATTTCTTCAGCTTTACCTTGTCTGGGAAGCACTTTACTTACCCTTCCATGCTACACGGTAGCTTTGCTGGACAGAGTAATTTAGGGTGTAGGTCCCTGTGGCCACCATCTCACCACAACCACCTCACACTGCTAAACCATGTCCTCTCCACCCTGGCTCCCTGACTCTTCCCCTCCTGCCTGTCTGGAAGAATATGGCTTCTTTAAATCCTTGGTCGTCACACTTCATACAGTTTGATCTCCTGGCAGTTATGGGTGTTATTTGATTTGAAGTTAGTTGTGATCCTTCTCGTGGTTATACAAAGAATCAAAGTGTATCTACCTACAACTTCTTCTTGACTGGGAGTCCAGAAGTATTATTTTTTTGTGGTGAAAAATATTGATGCTTTACCCAGATCACCTTGGGTTCCTTTTCACCTGTTCTATATTTTGTGCAGCCCAGGCTTGGGTGTGCTCTTTCCTCTAACAGTAGGAACGGGTTTTTCACAGGATTTCTCTCAGGCTAATGTAGCTTGCTTTGTAGAGCTGAAAGTGCCTCAGAATTTACATTCACCCTCCTTTCTACACCCCCTATCCAATGACAAACAGATGCAAAAATATGAAAGCCCAGATACTTTAGGTAGTGCCAGTTCTGAGGCATAATTTACAGTCCAGAGCACCTCTTCAGTATGAGGCTGAAGCTGCCCTTTGCAGGACCTTGGCCTGAGGTTACACTCCTGGTTGGCTTCCTTCATTTTCCTCTTCTGATTCTTTTTTAAAAAAATATATTTTATTGATTATACCATTACAATATACCAGTTGTTCTATTCCCCCCTTCATTCCCCTCCACCCTGCACACCCCCTCCCCGACCCTTCCCCCCCTTTAGTTTATGACCAGGTGTCTCAAGTTCTTTAGATTCTATATTTCCCCTGCTATTCTTGCCCTCCCACTATCTATTTTCTGCCTACCATCTATGCTACTTATTTTCTGTACCTTCTCCCCTCTTCTCCTCTTCCCACTCCCCTGTTGCTAACCCTCCATGTGTTCTTCATTTCTATGGTTCCACTCCTGATCTAGCTGTCCTCTTGGATTGCTTTTGTTTTAGGTGTGGTTGTCAATAGCTCTGAGTTTGCTGTCCTTTCACTGTTCATATTTTTTATCTTCTTTTTGTTAGGTAAGTCCCTTTAACATTTCATATAATAAGGGCTTGGTGATAATGAACTCCTTTAACTTGACCTTATCTGAGAAGCACTTTATCTGTCCTTACATTCTAAATGAAGGCTTTGCTGGATAGATCAATCTTGGATGTAGGTCTTTGGATTTCATGAGTTGGAATACTTCTTTCCAGCCCCTTCTTGCCTGGAAGGTCTCTTTTGAGAAATCCGCTGACAGTCTGATGGGTACTCCTTTGTAGGTAACTGTCCCCTTATCTCTTGCTGCTTCTAGGATTCTCCCCTTCATTTTAATCTTGGGTAATGTAATTATGATGTGCCTTGGTGTGTTCCTTCTTGGGTCCACCTTCTTTGGGACTCTCTGAGCTTCCTGGATTTCCTGGAAGTCTATTTCCTTTGCCAGACTGGGGAAGTTCTCCTTTATTATTTGTTCAAATAAGTTTTCCACTCGTGGCTGTTTCTTTTCCCCTTCTGGTTCCCCTATAATTCAGATGTTGGAATGTTTAAAGATGTCCTGGAGGTTCCTAAGCCTGTCCTCATTTTTTTTTAATTCTTGTTACTTCACATTTTTCTGTTTGGTCATTTCTTCCTTCCTTCTGGTCCACACCCTTGATTTGAGTCCCAGTTTCCTTTCCATCACTGTTGGTTTCCTGTGCCTTTCCCTTCATTTCAATCAGTTTAACCTTCATATATTCCTCTAATTTACGACTAAAATCAACCAGTTCTGTGAGCATCCTGATCACCAGTATTTTGAACTGTGCATCTGAGAGGTTCACTATTTCTTTGTTGCTTAGAGTTATTAGCTCTGGGGCTTTGAGTTCTCCTTGATCCTTATTTTGGACTGTTCGTGCCTGTTACATATGAGGAGTGGAGCCCCAGGTGTTCACCTGGGCGGGGCAACTCAGTCACTGGGTTGTGACACTGTACGTGGGGGTGGGGTCCAAGTGGGGCAATGGTGGTCCCCTCCACTGGGGCCTGCATGGTCTGTCTCACTGCATGCAAATGTGTGCCTGAGGTCAGCCTGCAGCCCTGCGCCTTCATTAGGTCTGCCCGACACTACCCTGGCTGCCTGTGCGCCTGGAGTTGGGGGATTCTTCCTGCCCAACCCTGCTTTGTCACTGGCTCCACCCCTTTTACAGTTCATTGTTGTCGGACTTCCGTATAGTTCAATTTTCTGTTCTTTGGCTGCATCTTTGTTTACTAAACCTTTGTTGTATTCAAACTTGGTTGTGGGAGAAGGCACAGTGTTTCCACCTATGCCTCCATCTTGGCAGAAGTCCTGCTTTCTTCATTCAATTTCCAGTTTACCTTAAGAGTATTTTCTTAATAATACAAAGCCTCATCTTTGGATTTGCTTCTGGGAAACCAACTTAAGATATTATCCCTGATTTGTAAGTTGGAAAACTGAAACCTATAATGAGATGAAGTCACTCTATATATAAATGGCTGAGGTCACACAAATAAATGACTGAACTGGAACTAACAGCCTGCCCTAGCTCACTCCACAACCTCTGTTCTTTACATCACCCACAGAGCCTATTTCCAAAGAGAAAACATTGATGTACTGAAAACATGGAGAATAGCTAATGCTTATTGTCATACTTTTGTTTGTTTTCAGGAGTATTTTCTGCTTGTGGGACCAAGAGCTGGTCAAAGCCAAGACACCTCTAGCAGCAACTCTAAGGAAGAATACAGTTGACTTGTGAAAATTTCTTGGTAGGTGTATTTCTTCTTTTCTTTTTTTCTTTTTATAAACTTTGAATCCAATAGTCAATGAATTTGCCTCAGTGGAATAACCCATTCCATAAAAGATACAAATCCACCTACACCTTCCTTGTTCTCAAGGAAGGAGAGTTCTCTTTTGTACCAACAAGATGCTGCCATGTGGGATATAGCAAGGAGAGGTGACAAAAGCAAAGGTGTGCTTTTCCTTTGAAAGCTACAGGTCAGGCAACCAATGTCATTGATCCCACCATTGTTTTCTGCCTGCAGAAGAAGTGGTTGGGCCTAGGGAAGATCATCTTTGGGAGCCATGGTTCTGGGAAACAGTCTCAGGTGCTTGAGAAACTGCCCAAGAAATTACCTAATATTGAAGATGGAGGAAGGGTGATGGCAAAAATGTGCGCAGTTGCTGGAGATAGGGATTACTTTGGACTCAGACAACCCAGATCAAAATTCTGACGCAAACTAAATGGGAGCTTCGGACAAATTAACCCTCTAAGCCTCATGTTCTTTTCAGCAAAATGGGAAAGTAATTGTCCCTAAATCCTAGAATTGCTGTGGTTTTTGAATGGAATAATGTGTGCAAAGTACCTGATGAAAGGGTTGGCACAGAGTATGTAATCAATAATTGTAACTGTGTTTTAATTAATAGCTTAATTACAAATAGTTTTGCTTATGTTAAGTAGGAGGAAATGGTCAGGAAATACAGTTACATGTCAATGATATTTGTGTATACTTGAACTATAGCAAACTGCTTATTCACTAAACATCTCTTTTTTGAGCCTGCAATCAGGAGGCAGTACCTATATTACAAAAGGTCCAATTTCTTGTATGAGTTGTGCCTTTCGCAACCTGCTCAATGATACAGCATAAAATATGGGGGCCATAATTGTGAATTTTTATATTCTTGTGGGGGTCTGTACCTTTCAGACTTACAGATAAATAGCTAATGTTTAGACAGGAATTGCTTGGCTGCTTGTTTCAGGGCCACTCAAATTCATTTTCTAAATTTGCCCTGTTGTCCTTGTCTTCTAGGTAGCAATTGCTTTTGGTTGTAATCTCTGACAGAGACTTCACAATATTTATATTTATTGTATATTTACTGGAAATGTGCATTAATCACTATTACCTCAATAATACTAACAGCAACGTGTCTATTAATTTCATCAGAGGTTTATTTTCTTGCTTAGGTGACTTCAGGTCAGATGCATGGCTTTGCTTCAAAATGAGTGGGACTCAGGTCTTCTCACCTGTCTTCCTTCTGAGGTCCAGGCAGAAGGAGCAGTGGCTCCCTGGGCATGCTCTGCTCATGGTGGTCACAGGCCAAAACATGACAGCACATTTAAAGTCTCTGCCTATTTCTCATCTTCTAGGATTTCATTGGCCAATGTGATTATCAGGCCAAGCCCAATGTATATTCTGTCTAGCTTAGTGGGAGGTTTCCCAAAATCACATGATGAAGCGAGTAGACATATAATTTTACTGTGGGAAAAGACATGAAGGAGTTGTAACAACAATCCAATCTATCATACAAGAATGATAAATTTCACACTGTATTCAGAGCTAAGACAAAAGACATAGACCATCAAAAGAAATGTGTTACCACCGATGCTTTGAGCATCAGCTATGCAGTTGGGAGAAACCTCCCAGTAAGGAAGGAGTAATCACCCCAGAGGATACCTGAAGGACCTTCTCCTCTTCTCCAACTTACCAACGAGCATGAGCAAACATAAAAATAAATACACACATGTATGTATCATGAATAAATGTTACATAAATGGTACCTCTAGATAGATAGTCACTACTGTGGGTATACTTGGGTAACCACACAAATTCTTGTGTAACTGAAATTTTAGGATAATATCCTACTTTTATTTTTAGTTTATCTTGCTTTATTTTTCTTCACAACACATTATTATCTGAAACTATTTATTAGTTTCCTATTTTATTGACTTTATTGGGGTGACATTGGTTACTAAAACCATACAGGTTTTGAGTGCACAACTCTACAGCACACCATCTGCACACTGCATTGTGCACCCACTACCCAAAGTCGAGTCTCTTTTTGTCACCATCCACCAACCCCCTTGTCCTCTTTCACAGCCTCTCTCCTCTCTTTCCTTCTGGTAGTCACCAAACTGTTGTGTGGGTCTGTTTTTTAATTTTTTTGCTTAATTTTTTCACTTTTTTCATCCGGTTCCCCAATGGTCCTCCCCTCTGATAGTTGTCAGTTTGTTCTCTGTGTTTGAGTCTGTTTCTGTTTTGTACATTTGTTTATTTTGTTCATTGATTCCACATATAAATGAAATCATATGGTATTTGTCTTTCTCTAGCTGACTTATTTCAATTAGCATAACACACTCCAGGCCCATCCATGTTGTTGCAAAAGGTAAGATTCCCCATTTTTATGACCAAATAGGTTCCACTGTGTAAATGTACCTCAGCTTTTTTATCCAATCACCTGCTAGTGGGTACTTAGGCTGCTTCCAAATCTTGGCTATTATAAAAAATGCTGTAATGAACATAGAGGTTCATTTTGAAATAGTGATTTGAGTTTCTTCAGATATATTCCCAGAAGTGGAATTGCTGGGTCATAAGGCAGTTTCATTTTTAATTTTTTGAGGTAACTCCATACTGTTTTCCACAGTGGCTGCACCAGTCTGCATTCCCACCACCAGTGCACGAGGGTTTTCTGTTCTCCACATCATCACCAAACTTGTTTGTTGGTTTATTGATGATAACCATTCTGACAGTGTGAGGAGATATCTCATTATAGTTTTAATTTGTATCTCTCATGATTAGTGATGTGGAGCATATTGGCCAATTGTTTGTCTTCTTTGAAGAAGTGTCAATTTAGTTCCTTTCCAATTTTTCAATTGGATTTTTTTGATAGTGAATCATAAATTTTTTATGTAAGTTTTAGAAATTAACTATTTATCAGGTGTATCATTGGAAAATATGTTCTCCCAATCAGTGGATTCCCTTTTCATTTTTTCTGGTGATTTCTATCACTGTGCAAAAGCTTTTTAGTTTGACATAGTCCCATTTGTTTACTATTTCTTTTGATTTTCTTGCCTGAGGATGTATAGGGATCAGAAAAATATTGCTATGAGAAATGTCTGGAAATTAACACCTATGTTTTCTTCTAAGATTTTTATGGTTTCACAACTTGAATTTAGGTCTTTAATCCATTTTGAATTTATGGTATAAAGTGGTGGTCTAGTTTCACTTTTTTTGGCATGTGTCTATTCAATTTTCCCAACACTATTAAATAAACTATCTTTACCCCATTATATATTTTTTCTTTTTTTGTCAAATATAATTGACCATAATGGCATGGACTTATTTCTAAGCTTTCTATTCCCTTCCATTGATCTATATGCCTATTTAAAAAAATATTTAATTGTTGTTCAAGTACAGTCTTCTGTCTTTTACTTCCATCCTAGCCCATTCCCCCAGGCCTCCCCACCACCCTCCTGTTTCCACCCCCTGCACCATTTTTGTCCATGTGTCTTTTATACTTGTTCCTGCAAACCCTTCTCCTTTCCCCTGAAATTCCCTCCCCTCTCCCCTCTGGTCACTGTCAGGTTGTTCTCGATTTCAGTGTCTTTGGTCATATTTTGCTTATTTGTTTGTTTTGTTGTTTAGGTTCCTGTTAAGGAGAGACCATATGGTATTTGTCTTTCACAGTCTGGCTTATTTTGTATATTCCTATTTTTATGCCAGTACCAGGCTGTTTTGATTACAATGAACTTGTAGTATACTTTAATATCAGGTAGTATAATACCTCCAACTTCATTCTCCTTTCTCAATATTGCTGAGGCTATTCAGGTTTTTTTGTGGTTCTACATCAAGTTTTGGAATATTTTTCTAATTCTGTGAGATGTGCCATTGGTATTTAATAAAAATTGCATTGCATCTATAGATTGCTTTGGGTAGTATGGTCATTTTAATGGTATTAATTCTTCCTACCCACTAACCTGGTAAATGTTTCCACTTATTTGTATCTTTCTCATTTTTTGTGTCAGTAGCTTATAATTTTTTGAGTATAAATTACTTCCTTGGTATAAATTACTTCTCTTTTTACTTCCTTGGTTAAATTTATTCCTAGGTACTTTGTGTCTTTCTTGTAGTTCATTGTTGGTATATGAAAATGTCATCAATTTCTGAATATTAACTTGGTATCCTGCTACTCTAAGTTCATTTATCAATTCTAGTGGTTTTTCAGTAGAATCTTTAGGGTTCTCTATATACAGTATTATACCATCTGCAAATAATATTTCACCTCTTCCTTTCCAATTTGAATGGCTTATTTCTTCTTTCTTTCCAGCATGTCCAGCATTATGTTGAATAAGAGTGGTTGAAGCAGACATCACTGGCTTGTTCCTGACTTAAGGGAAACATTTTAGTTTTTGCCTATTGAATATGATGTTGGCTGTGGTTTTGTCATATATGGCCTTTATTATGTTAAGGTATGTTTTCTCTATTTCCATTTTGCTGAGAGTTTCTATGATAAATGGGTGTTGGATTTTATCAAAATATTTTGCCTCTATTGATAGAATCATAATGGTTTTTATCCTTCATTTTGTTTACATGGTGTATCACTTTTACTGATTTGAAAATACCTGTCATCCTCAGAATAAATATCACTTAATTATGGTATATGATCTTTTTAATATATTGCTGGATGTGATTTGCTAATATTTTGTTGAGAATTTTAGCATCTACATTCATCAGGGATATTGGCCTATAATTTTCTTTCTTTGTCATCTTTTACCTGGCTTTGGAATTAGAATAATGCTGGTCTCTAAAATGAACTTGAGAGTCTTCTCTTCTCTTGAACTTTTGGAAATAGTTTGAGGAGAATAGATGTTAGTTTTTATTGAATGTTTTGTAAAATTCACCTGTGAAGCCATCTGGCACAGGACTTTTGTTTGTTGGGAGTTTTTTTTTTTAATTGCAGCTTCAATTTCACTAGTTTTAATCTGTTTATTCAGATTTTCTGATTCTTCCTGATCTAGTTTTGGATGACTGTATGTTTCTAGGAATTTATCCTTTTTTATCCAGTTTGTTGGCATTTAGTTGTTCATAATATATTCTTACAGTCCTTTGTATCCCATGGCGTCACTTGTTACATCTCCACTTTCATTTCCAATTTTATTAATTTGGGTCCTTTCTCTTTTTTACTTCAAGAGTCTGGTTAAAGTTTTGTCAATATTGTTTATCTTTCCAGAGAATCAGTTGTTGGTTTGATTGATCTTTTGTACTTTTTTTTGTTTCTATGTCATCTATTTCCATTCTATTCTTTATTATTTTTCCCTTCTGCTTACTCAGGGCTTTCTTTTTTGTTCTTTATTTAGTTTTCTAAGGTAGAAAGTTAGCTTGTATATTTGAGATTTTTGTTGCTTCTTGAAGTAGGCCTGTCATGCTATGAATTTCTGTCTTAGTATTGTTTTCACGGTGTCCCACAGACTTTGGGTTTTTGTGTGTTCATTTTCATTTGTTTCAAGACAACTTTTAATTTCTTCTTGATCCTATTGTTAACCCATTTGTTTTTAGTAACATGTTAGTTACCTTCCAACTGATTGAATATTTATCAGTTTTTTACAATTGTTTTCTAGTTTTTTATGATTGTAGTCAGAGAAGATAGTTGATATGATTTCAATCTTCTTGAATTTATCAAGAAGATTGTTTTATATCCTAACATATGGCATATCCTAGAGATTGTTTCATGTGAACTTGAAAATAACATATATTCTGCTACTTTGGGATGAAAT
Organism: Sturnira hondurensis; assembly: GCF_014824575.4. Classification (NCBI taxonomy): domain Eukaryota; kingdom Metazoa; phylum Chordata; class Mammalia; order Chiroptera; family Phyllostomidae; genus Sturnira; species Sturnira hondurensis. The sequence goes on along the minus strand of NW_028076505.1, from coordinate 5,890,092 downwards.
GTTGTGAAAATATAAATTAAATTCATCTGTTCTAGTGTGTCATTTAAGGTGGTTTTTGCCTTATTGATGTTTTATCTGGAAGATCTACCCATTGATGCTAATGGAGTCTTAAACTGCTCTAAAAAATGGCTGTATTACCGTCATCATTTTCCTTTATGTCCATAAAGATTTTCTTTATATATTTATGTTTTCCTACTTGGGTGCATTTATGTTTGCAAGGGTTATATCCTCTTGATGGATTGAGTCGTTTAGTATTATGTAATGTTGTTCTTTGTCTCTTGTTATAGCTTTTGCTTTAAAGTCTGTTTTATTTGATATCAGCATTGCTTCTCCAGCATTTTTATCATTTTCATTTGCATGAGATATCTTTTTCATCCCTTCTTTCAATCTGTGTGTCTCTTTTATTCTGAGGTGCATCTGTTGTAGGCAGCATGTATGTGGGTCATGTGTTCTTATCTGTTCTGCTACACTATATCTTCAAATTGGGGCATTTAACTTATTTACATTTAAAATTATTGTTGGGTACTTATTTATTACTATTTTATTCTTTATACATACCTCTTTCTATTTCTTTCTTTCTTTCTTCTTCTTAAAGAAGGTCCTTTAATATTTCTTACAATACTAGTTTAGGGGTAATGAACTTCTTAGCTTTTTGGGGGGGGTGCTCTGGGAAGGTCTTCATTTTGTCTTTAATTTTAAGTGATAGCCTTGACATTTGTCCTTGCTTTTCATCACTTTGGATATTTCATGCCATTCCTTTCTGGCCTGAAATGTTTCTGTTGAGAAATCAGCTAACAGACATATGGGTACCTAACAGTGTTTGTCTTGCTGCTTTTAAGGTTCTTTTTATATTTAAACTTTATCATGTTAATTATGGTATATCTTGGTGTGTGCTTCTTTGTGTTCCCCTTGTTCGAGGTTCTCTGTGCTTCCTTGATTTGTGTGTGTGTGTGTGTGTGTGTGTGTGTGTTTTCCTTTACCAGGTTAGGGAAATTTTTAGCCATTATTCCTTCAAACAGGACATTGATCCCTTTGTCACTCTCTTCTCCTTCTGGTACTCTTGTTATGTTGTTTCAGAGGTCCCTTAGCCTTTCCTCGTTTTTAAAAGTATTTTTTGTCATTGTTGTTCTGCTTAGGTGTATTCTGTTATCTTGTTTTCTAAATTGCTTATTTGATCTTCTGTATCCTCTAATCTGTTGTTGATTCCTTATAATGAGTTCTTCATTTCAGATACTATAGTCTTCATTTCTGACAGCTTTTTTGTTTCTATGTCCCTTTTTCATGCTTACTGAGTCTTTGTTTAACTTTTCACTGATGTCATTCATGCCTTCCCTAATGCCCTTGAGTATTCTTATAATCATTGCTTTAAAGTCCTCATTTATTATTTTGGTTTCCTCTCTTTCCCTTAATTCTTTTTCTGGGGATTTCTCTTATTTTTTCTTTTGGTGTATATTTCTTTATGTCTCTGTTTTGCCTCCTTTTCTTGTTTTCTCTGTGTATTAGGTAGATGTGCTATGTATCCCAAACTTATGATGGCTTTATGATGTATATGTTTTGTGTGGCTCAATGGCACAATTTTCAGATCACTTGAGCTAGGTTTTCCAGGAATGTTTCTCAGGTGTGTTGTGTGCATCCTCGTGTTGTAGTTGTATCTTGAATGCTATTTGTCCATTCATTACTGAGATTAACCCTCAGGCTGGCTGACCATTAGGATAGACTTTGATCACCATTTATGAGCCACTGTGTGAGAGCTGCCCTTCAAGGAATAGTTGTTCCCATTACATTTTGGTGCCTGCCAGAATACTTCTATGGGTGTGCTGCTTATGTGGCTAGTTGGGTCAAGCTCTGGTGTAGTCTGAAGCCCAACACTGGTTGTATTGGTTTTGGGTCCTCTTGGCAGGGGTCTGGCTCAGGTCGATATCAGATACTGCTTGTAACCAGCCCTGTGCTACCTCAAGGAGCTGTCTGGAGCTATCATGCTTGTGTATATGCCCTGATTGTGTCTATTGAACCTAAGTATGCATGGGAAGGGCCAAGCTGTGTATGAGATTCAGTTTTCTCCAGCTCTTAGCTGGGGGCAGATCAGTGAAAGGTTGAAGGCTCCCTGAAGTCTGATTACCTGTCAGCTACTTCTTCACTCTCTGAGGTTGCCTGGTCTTCCTCCAGAGCCTTCCTAAGAAAGACTGTAGAGTGTGCCCAGGCTGGCTACAACCCACAGACCATTCCACAAGTTGCAAGCTCAGTAGGGTGGGACATCTGGGGTCAGGAGGACAGAGCTAGTGAGTCTCCTGCTTGCAGGTAGTATGGTCAGGAATTCAATGGGGGAAAGTAGCTTCTGTTCCAGAGACATACCACTCAGTATCTGTCAGAGTTTCCCACTTTAGCTCCCCTGGAGCAGTGCACTGCAGGTTTTAGGTTGAGTGCAAGCAGATGAGCCAGAGCAAGCTCACCAGGATGGTCCACCAGGACTCAGGAGAACAAGTCAAAACAGTGTTCTGTTTGGTGTGGTGCCAGCCAAGCCTACAGGTAGAGGGATAAGACTGCCCCCCTTCCGAAGCCACACAGCTCAGTGACTTGCCTTAGTGTCTGCCTAGAGCTCGTCCAGAAAGAGAGCACATCAAAGGTCACTGTTCTGTATGGCCAACAAACCTTTCTGCAGGATGTGAACTTGGCAGCTCAGTGTCACCAATAATTAGAGGTCCAGGTTAGTGCACTGTAAGAATAGGAGTGCTCAACCTTGTGAAAATGGTGCCTGAGAGCAGTGTGGAATAGGTACTTATGACTGGAGCCTTAGTTTCAGTCAGACCCTGAAATCTCTCCTCAGGGTCTCCCAGATCTTCTCTTTATAAGTCCTGTATGCCCTGAGTCACTTTCCTTCTTTTGGAGCCCTGGGTGAGCACCTGGATTTCTAGCAGACCCTGTTCTTTTCCGGGCAGACAGAATCCCTGCTGATTTTCACTGCCAGGTGTTCTAGGTTGGATTCCATCCTGAACTTGAGCCCTCACATTCCTCTAGGGGTACTTTTGCAGCTGACATATCCCTCTGGCTTCTCAGTCACTGCTCGTGGGTGTAAGGGCCAGCCCTCTCCACATCTCCTCCCTGCTTACCAGTCTCTGTATAGTTTCCACCATAGATTTGTTGGTTGTAATATTCCTGTTCAGCTGTCCATCAGTTGGTTACTCAGGTTGATGGCTCTATAATTTAGCTGTAAATCCAAAAGGGAGGAGAAGGTGAGTATAGCTTTCACCTATTCCACATCCATCTTGAAATTTCAAATTGTAGTTTCTCGAGCTCTTCAGAATTTCTTATGCATATTTTGTTAGTTTGATTTTGTAACTTGAATTATCTGAAAGCACCTCTTGTTTGCCTTTTAGCTAAGCAGAGCAGTCCTGTAAATGTATAGCCTTGAGTCACATGCATTTTTGAAAAATTGAACCAGTGGAGAGCATGTCACAGGGCTCCAATGCTCTCAGCTAAGTCGTAGGCTGATTGGGGTGTATTTGGATAATGGTCTGGGCTTAGGCTGTGCCATCTGAGGGTGTAGAATCATGGTAGCTATGGAAAGCAACTTCAGGCAATGGCATTCCTGGGAGACCATGCCCTGCACCCCTAATGACTGAGCTAAGTGGGCAGAAAGAGAATTCCTAAAAGGCTGCTGGATTTCTTATCCCAGCCATGCTTGACCCAGCACTGAAAGATTCTAAAAAATAATACTTGTGCATCCATTTTCCCCAATACTTATGGAGCGTCTTGGTAAGTTCATGGTGGAATTCTTGCAGGATTTATTAATGCAGACTCCACTGGGTGCCTAGAAACAGGGATAGAAATAAAATAAACCTTGATAAAATTGATCTTGGCTTTTGCTGATGAAAAATGCAGCACCATGTGGCCAAAGCACATGTTTGAAGTGTGGTTCCTCTACAGAGCAGCTTTCATTTATCAGAGGTCAAAACCTGACAGTTCATGGCTGAATTTGGCCAAGATGTATTTGATTTAGCTAAAAATATCATATTTTTAAAAAATATCATATTTTTATCATATTTTAAAAATATGGAATATGGAATTTCTTCTTTTGGTACAAGTCTTCTCTAGTTCACCACATTCTGCTATCCTCCTGTCACCTCAACTTCCCCTCTTATACATAATTAATGTCTCTTACCTGACTGTCCTTGTAGTGGTGTAAGTCTGCCACCACCCAGAGCCTTATTCTCCTCACATTCCACTTACATTACTGGTGAGGTCTTTTTCACAGTGTTTTGGTGAAAATCTCATGCCTGAACATGGATAACATGCTTAGCACAGGGTTAGCCCTCCATCAACTATTTTTCTTTCTTTTTTTGCTTCTTTTTTTTGTTTTGCTTTCCCTTTTCTCTTTCCATTTTTCACTTACCTCCCTCTTTTTTTTCACTTTTATTTTGTGATCCTTTGATGTTTATCTCTTTGGTGAACTTTAAATGGGTATTCATTAGTCAATAGGAGCACCCATTTTTCTGGTTTATCCTGAAGTAAAAGTTGTATTAAATGTGTCATCTGGTCCCCCACAATTTCTCTATTAAAGGAGATCTACTGAAAAGGCATACAAGTGATTCAGCACTGAGGTAGTCATACCCTGAGTCCAGATGAGGTTCATTACTCTACTGCAGATTAATCCAGCATGTGGTTGAAGATTATGGCCATACTTCTCACCTGGGGATCTTTATAGGTAGTGAAGTTAGACTGCTTCACCATGAGAATGGGAAATAAAGAAAACATAATTCTAGTCTTCAGACACACCTAAATAGGTGCATAATCCAGTAATAAAATACCGAGAGGAGAGTTAGACGAGATGATGAGAACTCAAAGCAGTCATAGTGACAAATCCTTCTAACTCTTTTTCTTTTAGTTAAGTAAATGGAGGCTTATTAAGTTAGGGAACTTATTCAAGACACATGGGTATTGTGTGCCAGCAACTGTGGTGCCAAGTGCCCAGTTTTCACTCCTGCAGCATCATTGACCTCTAAGGTCCAGAAGGTTTTCAGGTCTGCATTTTGAATAACAAGAATTGAACTGAATATTATAGCAGTAAATGTTACCTAATCAATTAGGAGATTATTCAGTAACAATGTGAAAAGAGACAAGAAGACACTGCCATAGTATTCACATAGCCCAGGGGGAGAGGAGTAGAACCTTCTTTGAGATCACTGAGATGTGGGGATCAGCCCTGATTTGGATACATACCAGCTATAAACTTGAAAATACCATTTGATTTCCTTAAGCATCATTTTCCTTATTTTCAAAGTGAAGATCATTTCTGAACTGCTTGCTTTAGAAACTTATTGTGAGTTTTCAAATATAGATGATTTAGTCCAACAAAAACATTTACTCTAAATCTTCTGTATGTAGGACACCTTATGCCAGGTGCCAGAGACTCAAAGATGAATACAGTTAGTCCTGAAGAACATGCTGCATAGGCAAAATGATGAAATATTACAAGTGCATAAAGAACACACAATTATTCTTACAACCTTGAGGGCTGCTCCCTTCTCCCTGAAAGCAGCCAGTGAAAAGACAACTGTCAACACCTCCATCACCCACACAGCACAGATCTGTAGGATTTGTTGCTCTCAGTAGTTACAGTAGCACAGTATGTTGTCCAGTGATCATTGTTGAAAATGATGCTTTCAAAAGTTTTTATGCACATATATATGCATAAAACTTATATATATATATATATAGTTTCACGAGTGACTCATTTATTCTTGATTGAGAATCATGATCCATGAGGCAAAGTATAAGACAGAATATAAAGGAACAAGGCTGCATTTCTCAAGTTGTTTCATTCCCAACTCCCTTTAAGATTCTGAATGACTCACTCAATTTTTCTGACTTTGAATTTTCCCACTCAGAAGAAGAATCTTGCCCTGCCTGCTCCAGAGGTTTCTTGGGATGTAAAGATGACAATGGGTATGGAAGCAATTTAAAAATTTATAAATACTAAAAATGAAAAGGTTAGGATCAGTCTTGGGACTTCTGGGAAAGAAAGGGATTAACTAGACAAAGCCCCTTGCAAACTCACTGAAAAGCAGACTTCCCAGAAAATCCACCAATGACATTTGCCAGCAAAAAGATGAGGGGGAATCCTTGTCCCTGAGCTACTTTTAGTATAAGACAGAATAATACATACCTAGTCTGTGTCAGTTGCTTACTGTAAATAAGCCTGAGATTTATGCATTGATGGAACAGAGCTCACTGAAAAATTTTATAAGCTATGTAATTTGTTGGTTGCTACATCTTTCTATTGTTTATAAATTGAATCAGAAGTAAACTTAGTACTAGTTCTGATCAATGATTCATGTTGAGTCTCATTTGCATTATATTTGTGTTATGCCAGATGCCATTATTGGAACGGTATAAAAATATATAGATATAAAGGTATAGGTAGGTATAAAATGAAATTTCCATAACTGAAATTGCTCCTCCTTTCAAACAATATATAAGATGTTGTACTTAACCCTTACATGTGAAACCCGAGCCAGAACAGTCCTAATTCAGAAGAACAGACATTTGGGAAGCTGTATTGATTGTCTTGGATCTTTCTGAGGGAGAACTGATTGGCTGTATCTTGATATTTCAGGTAAACTTTGAATCAGAACTAATTTTGATACTTGGTATTATCAATGGTTCAAGTTGAGTCTCATTTTTGTTATCTTTGTGCTTTTGCATGTGCCCTCACAGATAAGGCACTGTTATTGCATCATTTTTGAGGAGCAGTGAGGAAACATCTGTAAAACTCAATTCACACTGTAGGGTAAAGATTTTGTTTATGTGTGAGGCACATGTAGGTGATAAAGAGAAACTCAGATTTGACACAATGGTACATGAGAACACAGGCCCAACAAGCTGAGTGAGAAAGGAAATGCCCTGGGGTTTTGCTGACTCTGCTACAATGGAAGAAGTGGCAAGTTAGAGACAGCTCTTGAGAGAATCCCTCAGTCACTTGGCCCATACAGTGGATGTGGTCACCAATGTCCACAGTCATTCATTATCATAGACTTTTCCTTCTCAACTAGCCCCTAACCAGCCCCAAACCACTTCTGATGCTCATTAGGAAAATAGCATTCCACACTGTTGCTTTCTCTTGACATTTATCTTGAAGTATATGAGTGGGGACCCCAAAGAACTGGAATTTATTTGTAAAAAATGTGTATCTAGCCCTGGCTGGCATAGCTCAGTGGATTGAGTGTGGGCTGCAAACCAAAGGGTCAGTGGTTTGATTCCCAGTCAGGGCACATGCCTGGTTTGCAGGCCAGGTCCCCAGTGGGAGCCATGTGAGAGGTAACCATACATTGATATTTCTCTCCCTCCCTTCCCTTCTCTCTAAAAATAAATAAATAAAATCTTAAAAAGAATGTGTATCTATTCTTTTTAAAAAAGTTTTATGTATGTATGTATGTACGTATGTATGTGTGTGTGTGTACGTATTTTTAGACAGAGAGGAAGGGAGGGAGAGAAACGTTAATGTGTGGTTGCCTGCTGCATGCCCCTAGTGGGGACCTGGCTCACCACCCAGGCATGTGCCCTGACTGGGAATTGAACTGGTGACCCTCTGGTTCACAGACCAGCACTCAATCCACTGAGCTCCATCAGCCAGGGCTAAAAATTATTCTTACATATTTAAACTTCAGTTACCTTCAAAGTACTCTCCACTTTATGCAATACTCCAATGAAGACATTTTTTCCATTGCTCAAAACAGTTTTTGAACTCATCGATTTTGATGCCTTTTAGTGCTTCTGCCATTTTTTGTATCACCTCTTCCGTGTCAGCAAAATGTTTCCTTTTGAGGACTTTTTTCATCTGAGGGAAAAAAAAGAAGCTGCCTGGGAAGAGATCAGGTGAATAGGGATGGTGGGTCATGGGGGTCATGCCATTTTTGGCCAAAAATGGCTGAACACTCAGTGTGGTGTGGGCAGGTGTGCTCATAAATCACCCATCATGAAATGGGCAAATGCATTGTCTTAAAAAGTAAAATTCACTGAAGCCAAATGCAGCCTCTCACAACAATGCCAGCTGGTAGACTAATATAGATGGGTTCCTAGAGCTCACCTAACAGGTGAAGCCTATACTGCAAGGGCCTGCCCTCCAGAAAATAATTTTATTTTGGCGGGGGTGGGGGGAGTCTCCCTTGTATGTACAACTCAGCAGCACAGGAGCGAGGTGAGATTGGACTCCCATCTCACATGCTTTACTACTCTGATCCCTGTTTTCACACATTGTCTATTGCACTTCTGAAAGCCAAGGTATAAAAGCAAGTGAGATATTCTCCTTAGTAAATATATTCTTTAGGGAAATTAATCCAAAAAGGCAAGAAATATTTTATCTTCTTGGAACATATAAAGGCTCACCTTTGCAGTCCTCAGGCAGAGAAAGACTTGCGAGAACAGTGCTTTCAGAATTACCTTCAGTGCTTTTAAAAAATACTATGCCTGGGCCTGCTCTAGACAAACTAGAATTTTTAAAAATAAGGAACAAGTATGTAATTTTTAAAGTGTTTTCTAGGTGATTCTAATGAGTAGCTATAGTTGCACATCACTGGGGTAGTTTTGTGATCATTTGTCAGGGTCCTTATGAAAAGAGTCAGGCAATAAGTGCATTTGGGATCATAACATGGCTCAGGGTTGAAATGTTTGCTATTGCAAGAAAGGCTACATAAAGGCAACCTGGCTGTAGATGAGAACATTGTCAGCCCATTTATGAAATAATTCATTCTGATGTTCACGGCAGTAACAAGTCCTGAGATGGTGTGGCATCATGAAAACATGTCTAATGACCCAAGTCCATCTCTGAGCAAGAGAAACGGTTTGATTTGACTTCTCCCTTTGCAAGTGTATCAGCTAGAGGAGGAAATTAATATTTTTACCATGTAACAAAATTACTTGCAAGTGGGACCTTATTAGAAAGTGTGAGATCCACATTGTATCGGGGACATGACACTTTCCACTTCTTTTCCTCTTATGGAAGAGCTGACACTTCTGTTCTCGGGAGAAAAATCATTGAATTTATGTTATTCCAGACATTCTGAAATCTGCAGCCAATGGTTCACTTTAAGGACCCAGGCGAGAGACATATTTGCTGTCAATGTCTGTCCATAAGAGATTTCTTTATGCATAATTTTGCTCTTAAGGATAATGGAATGAGGCCCACTTTAATTAAATGCATAGGGAACACTAATCTACTTTGAAAAGCATGACTAATCCTCTTATTGGTGGCCAAGGAATGTAGATAGTAAAGGGACTTTCAAGATAATAGGCATAAGAGGAAGAAGATTTTCAGGGAATATCCACTCTTGGAACAAGAACTGTCTTATATTTTTCCCTCGTGGACAATGACTACCAAGCAACCCCAAAGTTAATCAATTATATTGCCTAACTTATGTCTGTGTCTTCATTAGAGCATTATGTATATGATATAAGCAAATGACATTTCAAAATTATAGATCTATGTATAATTTGGTTCTCATGTTCAATTGTACATTAGTTTGGTCTTCTTTTAATAAACCTTTGTGTATGTACTCCAAACTTCAAGTTATTTTTGTATGTATTATTATGGCTTTGCATTTTAGTCCTGTGGAAAACTTGAAAAAGAGTTATATGCTATTGCATTTATTGGTGTTGTGGATAGTTTTATGGCACTACCTTTTTCTTCCTTAAATAGGCACAGGAACTTTTTAGCAAATTACTCACTTACAAAATATAACTGTTATTCAAGAAAATTTTTGAACTTATAATTTCATCAAAGGAATAACATACCCAGGAATAAATTTAATCAAGGGTGTAAAAGATCTGTGTTCAGAAACTTATAGGATACTGAAAGAAAGAAATTGAGGAAGATACAAAGAAGTAGAAGCATATCTTATGTTCATTGATTGAAAGAATCAACATAATTAAAATGTCCATACTACCCAAAGCAATCTATAGATTCAATTCAATTCCTATCAAGATTCCAATGATGTATTTCACAGAACTAGAACAAATATTTCAAATATATATATGGAATCACAAAGACCCAGAATAGCCACAACAATCTTGAGAAAAAAAAAGTTGGAGGAAACACACTATCTGTTATCAAACTATACTACAAGGCCATAGTAATCAAAACAGCATGGTAATGGCATAAAACAGACTTACAGATCAATGGAACAGAATAGGGAGCCCAGAAATGATCTTGCACTTTTATGATCAATTAACATTTGACAAAGGAGGAAAGCACTGGGGTAAAGACAGTCTATTCAATAAATGGTGGTATGAAAATTGAATAGATACATGCAAAAAAAGAAAAAGAAAAAAGGAAAAGAGAACATCTTATACCACACACAAGAATGAACTCAAAATAGAGTAAAGACTGAAATGTAATGCTTGATACCATAAAATCCTGGAAGAAAACATAAGCAATAAAATCTCAGGCATTTCTCTTAATAATGTTTGTTCTGACATGTCTCCTTGGGCAAGAGAAAGAAAAAAAGAATAAACAAATGGGAATACATCAAACTAAAAACGTTTTTTTCCACAGGAAAGAAAACTATCAACAAAATGAAAAGACAACTCACTAAATGGAGAAGATATTTGCCAATGATATGCCTGATGAGGGGTTAATATCCAAAATTTGTAAAGAACTTTTACAACTTAACTACAAGAAAACAAACAGTCCAATTAAAAATGGGCAAATGATTTGAATAAACACTTCTTCAAAGAATATATAAAAGTGGCTAATAGACATATGAAAAGATGCTTGATGTCAGTAATCATGAGAATAATGCAAACTAAAACCACAGTGAGATGTCATCTCACACATGTCACAATGGCTGTCATCAATAAATCAACAAACAATAAGTATTTGTAAGGATGTGGAAAAGGGAGTTTTTGTGCACTGGTGGTGGGAATGTATTTTGGTGCAGCCACTATGGAATACAGAATAGTGTCTCCTCAAAAATATTAAACATAGAACTGCCTTATAACCTGGCAATTCCACTTCTGGGAATATATTTGAAGAATCCCGAAACAATAATTTGAAAGAATATATGCACCCCTATGTTCATTGCAGTGTTATTTATAATAGCTAAGATTTGGAAGCAGCCCATAGTGCCCACCAGTGGATAAAACAGCAGTGGTACATTTATACAATGGAATACTACTGCAGTTGCAAAATAAGAAATCTTACCTTTTGTGGTAGCATGGATGGACCTGGAGAGTATTGTGCGAAGTGAAATAATCCAGTCAGAGAAAGACGAATACCATGTCATTTTACGCATGTGGGGAATCTAGTGAACAGAATAAATGGACAAACAAAATAGAGACAGATTCATAGACACAGAAAACATACTGACAGCTGTCAGAGGGGATGTGGTTCCCGAAGCTGTGTAAAAAAAATGGTTAAGGGATTAAGTAAAACAAAAAACCTCATAGACACAGACAGCAGTATGGTGATTACCAGAGGGAAGGAGGTGAGGGAGGTAGAAGAGGGTAGAGGGGGGATAAATGGTGACAGAGGCTTAAGTTTGGGTGATAAACACACAATACAATATACAGATAATGTATTATAGAATTGTACACTTGAAAATTACATGCTTTTATTAACTAATGTCACCCCAATAAATTCAATTAATTTTTAAAAAATAATACACAAGCACACATTCCATTAGTCATTAGTGTTACCTTGATATTTTTAGAACTACTGGATTAAGTCACTTTTCCAAACTGATGTGGCTGGTAGGCATTGAGCTGGTGTTTCAATCCAGGTCTGACACAGGACCCAATGTTCATTGTGTTCCTATCAAAAGCTTGATACTATGTAGGAAAGAATTCAAAATCTTTACCTAAATGCCTTGGGAAAGAGCAAGCCATAGAAACCCACAAAATAGGCAGGAGTCATCTCTACTGAGATACAGACTTCTTTGGGTCAATTTGGCTTACACATTTGGTTTGGCTTCTTCTAATCTGGTATTTTCCCCGGGAAAAAAGTCTACTGTGTCCTCACATGCAGCTTGATCTGAAGCTCTCAGGCGTGTGATTGTGGAGCATGAGGAGTGACCACGGAACAAAGGCACATGGGGTGGCATGAGACAGCCTTGTTGCTGGCTTTATGGCCTTGCCTTTGATGCTAGGAAATCATAAGTCATGGCTCATCGGACTTGCTGAAATCTGAAATTACCAGGAGCATTCAACACTGGTCAAGTTAAAAGCATTTAAATGAAACCCCAATGCTCTTTCTAAGAGCTTTTAGAATTCACAGTGGAAAGCAGCATCTGTGGACCCTGTGTGCCTGAGCCTAAGCTCCACCCCCACCCCCACCGAGCACCAAACCTGGTTTGAGTTCTATTATAAAGTATCAGCCACTTGGGTGCGTGGAGAGAGGAGCTGCAAACAGGACTTCGTGGGCAGCATTGTGTTGGTCATCCTAACGTCAGCCCCTAAGCTGTAGCCTGGGAAAGGCTGGGCTGTGAGGATGTTGCAACGACAGCTGTCATCTGAGAAAAGTATGGCTCCATTTCAAATCTGCTGGTGATGCAAGCTTCTAGGGTTATTTTCTCTTATAATGACTCTGCTCAGAGGAGATACCACTTGCATCCCATTGGCTCAACTCCTTGATCCATGAAATCCCCTTTCAGGTGTTGTCATGTACATCTATAAATGCCTAGAAATCAATGCCATATAGCTAGTGGTAATGACCTTTCAGACACATAAATGATTTCAAAATGGCATGTTAAAGATTACGTTCAGCAGTTCCAATACAGCATTCATGGTGTCCGATACCACTGTAGTCACCCTCCCTCGCAAAAAATAAAAAATAAAAAATAAAGGAGAAAAAGCCCAAGCTCAGTGCACTTTAAAGGCAGCTCTCAAAACTAAAGAAAACAGGGAGGCTGGCCTTTTTCATAAGAAGGGTGTTGATTGTCGATTTTAACCCCTTTGTTAAAGGTCACACCCAGGTGACTCCAGCTAGTCCGAGAAAGGAAGGCAAAACAGAGCCAAGACTTGGAGACTATGGCTCTAGTTTTCTCTCTTAGTTCTGCTTTGTGATTCTTCCTAAGAATATCCTCTTTGAGCCTCAACTTCTCCATCTATGGAGTGAGGCAGTAATACTATTTATTGTATGTACCGTAGAGATCCATGGGGGGAGGTTTTTCATGTGTGTGTATTTTTAATTGCATCCCCAGGACTTATCTTGTAACTGGACGTTTGTAACTTTTGACGTCCTCACCCACTTCACCAACTCCCCACCCCTACCTCAGGCAACTACCAATCTGTTCTATTTATGAGTTTTGCTTATTTTGTAGATTTTACATGTAAATGAGATCATACAGTATTTGTCTTTCTCTATCTGACTTATTTCACCTAACATAATGCCCTTGAGGTCCACCCATGTTGTCACAGGGTTTTTTAATGGCTGAATAATATTCCATTTTGTGTGTACATGCATGCATGTCTACATACATACATATATATATTTATATATATTAAGTGAAATAATGGCATTATCATTGACACTCAGGTTTTATCCTTGGCTATCGTGGATAATGCTGCAGTGAACATGGCAGCAGAGATGAGGGAAGTTTTGAAACCTGGAAAGTCCTTTTGTTTTTTTATCATCCTTTCAAAAGCAAAAACTTAAATCACAGAGATAAGCTAAAACAAGAAACTAAAAATGACTGGATTTCCATCATCAATTTTTTCATCTGTATATGGGTTCTTATTTAGCCCTCCCTCCCATGCTCCCTCTCTCCCTCCATCTCTCTCTCCTTTCCTTCCTAAAATGAAATTAAACTGAACATACTGTTTGGTAACCTACTTTGTTACTATATTGAAAGACATTAAATATTTTTTCACATAACTTTTAATTGTATAATATTCTGTTATCTATTTGTAACATATTTTAGCTAACCTATCACTTAATATTGGCCATTCATGTGGTTTTCTCTTCCTCTCTCTTTTTCTTTCTGTTTCTCTTTTTCCCTTATTCCTTTTCCTTCCCTTCCTCCTTCCCTCCCTCTCTTTCCTTTTTTTCCTTCCTTCCTTCCTTCCTTCCTTCCTTCCTTCCTTCCTTCCTTCCTTCCTTCCTTCCTTCCTTCCTTTCTTTTTCTTTTTCTTTCTTTCTCTCTCTTTCTTTTTTCTCCCTCCTCCCACCCTCCCTTTTTCCTTCCCTTCCTCCCTCCCTTTCTTCCTTCCCTTCCTTCCTTCTTTCTGCTTTTTAAAAATCTTTTTTCTTTTTCTCCCTCCCAACTGCCCCCCCTCCCTTTCTCCCACCATCCTCTTCCTCTTTTTTCCCTCCTGGCTTCCCCCTACTACTGTGGTGACCCCAAGGAACAGGAGCAGTGGAAAAAAGGGGCAGCCATTTAAAGGAAGGATGGCTAACCAAACCTTCCCCTAGGATTTTGAATCTGGACTGAAAAAATGTGGAGAAGGATTAAAGTGTTAGAATGGCTTTATTCTAGACATGGTGGTACCGAGCAACTCAGGCTACTAAAACTGTTTGGATCTGCTTCCATCCATTTTAGTCCTGGTCCTTCAGCATCCCCTCCCTTTCCTCCCATAGTCCAGTGAGAGCCTGCTAAGCCCTCTAATGAATTTTCTTCTTGCCTGAGGAAAAGGTAGCCATTACCTATTTCTGCTGCTTGTTATCAAAATACCTCTAGCAAATGCAATCAGGAAACATCTGTAGATTGTACAGTACTAAACTGACTTTTTAGCATTTTAAATTAATCAAAAGAATGGTCGTTTTACAGACATTAAAATTAAGGATAAGTCTATAATCTTGCTTATACTGAGATTTATGAATGTATATTGCCTCTGGAAATAGCAAACTTTTGTACTTGTTATTTTAGCCTGCCAAGTAAATTAATATTTGTTTAGTTTGCCAACATTTTTTTTTTCAGGGTTTTGGCTAGAAACTGTTGGGAATGAGTTTCAACCTAGACCCAGGTTTTATTGGTCATTCCTGATAGGACGGTTTCTGTGTGTCCATGTGGCTTTCAGAGAAAGTAAAGGATGACTTTTCTTTACAGTCTTTTGCATGATTTTCTTTAAGAATCCACAGTTGAACTTCCTCAGGTTTGGCCTACATAGCAGTCCTCTTATTCTCCCATACAAGAAGGAGTTCATTGGGAGGCAAACTCTCCTGAGTGGTGGCCTTTGGAAATGCACCTGAAAATCAGCTAGAGGCTTCTAACTCGGGACCAAGTGCAAAACTGTGATACTAATGATGGTGTAGGACTCTCCACCTAATCACCTGTCCATCTTTGAAGGGTGGTAAAGATGGTACACATTCTTACAGAAAAGATTTCAGTCACTACAAAATGGTGTTGAAGAATCAGACCGATTTGGGATTTATAACATGATACATGGAGTTCTAAATACAGTTCAGCCACTTGGACCTAAATTTGAATAATTTATCCAACCAATTCCCTAATATTGGCCCTTCTGTCTAACCATTCAGTTTCTTCTTCTCTAAATCCTTTTATTTATTTTATTTTTTGTGGAATATTTTTTAAAATTTTATTTTAATTGTTGTTCAAGTATAGTTTTCTGTCTTTTACTCCCATCCCAGCCCACCCACCCATTTCTCCCCCTCTCCCATTTCCACCCTCCCTAGTTTTTGTCCATGTGTCCTCTGTATTTGTTCTTGTAAACCCTTCCCCTCTCCCCTGAAATTCCCCTGAGATTCCCTCCCCTTTCCCCTCTGGTCACTGCCAGCCTGTTCTGTATTTCAGTGTCTTGGGTTATATTTTTGCTTGTTTGTTTGTTTTGTTATTTAGGTTCCTGTTAAAGGTGAGATCATATGGTATTTGTCTTTCACTGCTTGGCTTATTTCACTTAGCATAATGCTTTCCAGTTTCATCCATGCCGTTGTGAAGGGTGGGAGCTCCTTCTTTCTTTCTGCTGCATAGAATTCCATTGTGTAAATGTACCATAGTTTTCTGATCCATTCATTTACTGATGGGCACCTAGGTCGCTTCCAGCACTTGGCTATTGTAAATTGTGCTGCTATGAACATTGGGATACATAGGTTCTTTTGGATTGGTGTTTCAGGATTCTTAGGATATAATCCTAGCAGTGGAGCTTCTGGGTCAAAAGGCAGATCCATTTTTAGTTTTCTGAGAAAATTCCATACTGTTTTCCATAATGGTTGTACCAGTCTGCAATCCCACCAGCAGTGAACTAGGGTCCCCTTTTCCCCACAACCTCTCCAGCACTTGTTTGTTGCTTTGTTTATGATGGCCATTCTGACTGCTGTAAAGTGATCTCTCATTGTGGTTTTAATTTGCATCTCTCTGATAGCTAGCAATATTGAGCATCCTTTCATGTGTCTCTGGATCCTCTGTATGTCCTCCTTGGATAAATGACTGTTCAAGTCCTTTGCCCACTTTTTAATTGGGTTGCTTGTCTTCTTAGAGTGAAGTCGTGTGAGTTCTTTGCATATTTGGAGATTAAACCCTTGTCTGAGGTATCATTGGCAAATATGTTTTCCCATACAGTTGGTTCTCTTTTTACTTTAATACTGTTTTCTTTAGCCATGCAGAAGCTTTTTATTTTGATGAGATCCAATTTGTTTATTCTTTCCTTTATGTTCCTAGCTCTAGGGGACATATCAGTAAAAATGTTGCTGTGTGAAATATCTGAGATTTTCTTCCCAATGTTCTCCTCTAGGACTTTAATGGTATCACAGCTTATATTTAAGTCTTTTATCCACCTTGAATTTATTTTGGTGTATGGTGTAAGTTTGTGCTCGAGTTTTATTTTTTTGCATGTAGCTGTCCAGTTCTCCCAACACCATTTGTTGACGAGGCTATTTTTACTCCAGTTTATGTTGCTGCCCCCTTTGTCTCTAAATCCTTTTAAACTGTTGTAGGATTTATAAGATTGTGAATGTCTTGGATATAATAAGAACTCTTTAATAGCATCCATTATTTTTATAATAATTATATTTGCCAGTAAGATATTTGGGGGTTTAAAGAATTCCAGAAGTCTCAAGTAATTCTGTTGAAAGGATGTATACATGGATTAGAAAAATAGGAATCTCTTCCATATTAGTAACAGTGAATGTGAGAGATCTCAATGAGCAGGGCCAGGGGACCCAGGGCATATCTGAGCCTTGCAGAGTATGGAACTGGATCATCACTGCAATTCTATTGTGTCTACTTTCACTAGAAAAAACAAGATGTTGTGTCAATTTCAGGCTTAGCTTAAATTGATTGACCATATTCTTTCTGCCACTCGGTATGTTCACTTTTGAGACATTCCCTTTCAGAATCCAGCTGCCTTGCTGTGGAACTCCCAACCACATGGAGGTATTTTAATTGACAGCCTCAGCCAAACTACAGCATTTATTGCCAGTCATGTAACTGCATCAACTTAAGCATTCTATAACCATTGGTATCCATGGGTACCCATTGGTACTCCTTTCGCACCCAGCACAGCATTGAGATGACTGCAACCCCAGTTGACTCCTAACTGAATTGCATGAAACACATCATGTGAAAACTACAGTGAGTCCAGTCAAACCAAGAATCATAAGAGAAAATATGTGGTTTCAAGCTACTAACTTTTGGGGTAATTTACTATTGTCCCAGAAACAGAGACCTGGGACAAGAGCAACCATCACTGAGTGGGTGACCATGCTGTACCATTAAGGGGCATATATGAGATCATGGCCACTTAATTTGGAGGTTCAAATTCACAGACAATAAAGATCCCCAAGTCAAAGGTGAATACTTAAGCACTTCATTAAGTGAGAGCAATGAGAAAAGCAAGAATCAAGAGCATACATCACTAGACTGGAAATCGCCAACACCTGAACACAAACACTGGAGCATTCCAGAGATAGCAGCGTTCAGGGTTTGTCTGGGAACAGTTCCGAGCAAAGTGTCCTTCCCCAGCGTGGGATTCCAAAGTCTCACTTTGGGGGCTGTGATTAAATGTTTTAGACACAAGTGGCTATGTGCCAAGGGCCTTGTGTGATTTTGACTAACTAACCGTTCCCTCTGGGAGAAGAGCCAGTTCTCCCAAGGGAACAGCTAAAGCTCAAAAGGTACTCATCTCCTGGGGAGAAGGGCCAGTTTGTCCAGGGAGACACCACTATGTTTTGCTTTTCCTATGGAGGTCACAGCTCAGGCATAAACAGGGAGAATTCTCCAAGTCCCTTCAACCCTTCACATGCCAAATCACTTAGTGGGTGTCCAGGCCAATTGGAGTGGATGTCAAATCTCATTCTTTTGAGGTAGCCTGAGACCCTTCTTACTTGCTATCCACTTCACAGGCATAAGAAGTAGTATGTCTGAATCAACGTCATCATAGATGCACGGAGTCATGCGTGAGCCCCAGGTGATTCTTTGCCATCAGCTCCATCTCCATACCACTTGCTTCTCTTCCTTCCCTTTGTCTGGCTCCTACTTTATGCAGAACCTGAATTTCTTCTCCCACTTCCCCTCCTTCTCCTCCTCCTACCCTTCCTCCTCCAACTCCCTCTTCTTTTAAATATAGCTTCTCTCCTCTGTATCATTTTCTTTCATTCCTAACCTTTTTCCTCTTCATCCACCTCTTCTCCTTCCTGTTTCCTAATCTTTCCCAGGTTTGTAGGTGGTCCTCCTATCTGCCTTTGAACTCCACCACTTTCCTCTCTTTTGGGTTTCCCTGTTGGTACTGGTCAGTTGAAGCTTCTGCCTGCCTAGAATCTATAGCTCTTTGTTTCAGTATTATCATGAAGACTCCCCACCAAGCCCATTCTACACAGTCTGTGAGAAACTGTTAGTCAAGATTCCTCCCTCACCCCTCAGTGAAAGGTAGGTCATGTGATAAAAATACACCAGAATCTTTTTCTTGGGAATTTGAGTTTCCCTGGGGTACCAACAGAAAATAATGAGTACTCAGGGCAGATACCTGAAGAGATGGCCCATTTGGTGCTGATGCTTAGATCTGGGGGCTGCCTCATTCTGTTCTCCTGAGGCCTGCTTATTTAATTCTTTCCTCTCTGCTTTATGAACTGTTATTGCAGTGAGTCATTTTAAAATTGAATCAACCAGAATGATTATTTTTCAATATATTTTATTGACTATGCTATTATAGTCCAAATTTTTTCCCTCTTTATTCCCCCCTCCCACTTCCACCATCATTCCTTCACCTTAGTTCATATCCGTAGGTCATACATATAAGTTCTTTGGCTTCTCGATTTCCCACACTATTCTTAAAAATCTCAACTGATAATTTACTTATCTCCTTCCCCCCTTTTACTGTTTCTCTCATTCACTCAATTTTCCACTTAGTGACTATCTTTCTATTTATATTCTTCATTTTTCTCATTGTCTCTTTTTAAAGACAAACATACTCAAGAATTTTCTCACATTTTTTCCTTTCAAGGTCTGTTTTTTATCTTTTTATAATTAAATTGTTTTTAAGTTAAAATCTTCTGGGCCTTGCTTATGCCCAATCAATTCCACATGGCTCCACTTTCCTGCCTGGTGGTCTGTGGGACTATAATGAATATGGAAGTCTCTGCCATTGCTTTTAGTCTGCCAAGATTGAGCTTATTTCTTACAGATTCCTCCCAGAGGGTCTACAGGTTTTTTCAGAAAAAAAATTCTTGCTGCATGGCTAGGCTCTTCAAGCAGGATTTTCTACTTGAAGGAAGTACTAGGCTCTCTACACATGCGGTTTTGTATTTGTGCAAATCTAGTATTAATTGACATGTCACTGGTACTGCTTTTGGGGGCATCTATTAGAAATTTGGTTGACAGGGTTGGCTCATGAAAAATATTATAGTCCAGTGATAAAATAACTTCGCAGTGAGAAATAGGTGATCTAAACTCCAGTTCTAGGTTTCGGCTACTAGCATCCATGCTTTTAACCACTATGTATACTGAGTCTGATTTGGTGCCTGTCTGCATCTGTCCCTTTTTTCTTTGCCAGCATTGGCCCTGGTCAGGACTGTGTACAAGGACACATCACAGGCAGGGTCTTCTAGAGAGAGCTGCCAGGGTTCATTTCTAAGTGGCCTGACTACTGAAGCAGAGATGACAAGTGATAGAAAGTCCACTTGAGAGCATCTGAAATGGAGGATGTTTATATATAGCACAAAGCAGACATTGTCAGGCCCCTTGCCCACCTTTGCTTTCCACTCACCATTTCTGTGTATGCTATGCTGATGGCTTCCCATTGCTAGCCCCTGAAAAAGCCTGAGGGCTTCTTCTGGCTGCAGAAGTGTGCTTTTGTCTGTGTGTATGGGGTGGGTGGTGGCAGGGGTGTGGAGAGCAGGCAGGCCAGAAGGGCAGAGAAGTTTATCTGCCGCTGAGTTGAATCAATGATCAAAAAGAAGTTGGTGGGTAAATACTTCAGCTCTTTCACCCTTAGAGGAGGAATGTCTGTGAGATGTATTCTATAGACTCTCAGAAGTCAACTGTAGGATTGAGCCCCAGTGGTTCATTGTAGTAACATGCTCATCAGAACATCCTATATTGGCTGCCTTTCAATCTGTCTCATTACCCACTCCAGCCAGTGATTCCCAAGGTCACCCCTCCACACCCCCAATAAACCATTTGCACTCAAATCCTTGTTTTGGGGTCTGTTGTTTAATAAAAACTCAACATGAAAAGAGAGTCTTCCAACGGCAAAGCCAGCAGATGACAAGTCAAAGGAATTTTCCTAGGATACAAAAGAGGTAGCAAAAATTTCAAAACACAGTTGGTGTTCAAGGGGTTTCTCTTACTCAATGTATGTGTGTTTGTGTGCATATATTGTGCAATGGTGAGTTGGGGATTGAAATACTGTGCAAATGACTCTGGACTGGGGGATGTGAACTAGAAACCAGAATTTACTACACATGAATTAAACCATAGAACTTTCTGTATGAAATTTCTTTTGAAGAAAAAATGGCCCAGCTGGCTTCACCAAGGTGTCTTAATAAGAAAGCATTAGCTGACAGCTGTGAACATTTCTTAGCCTGTTGGAAAACGGGAGTGATGCTAGGGCATTTAGGCTCCTTACTTAATTAAAAGTTACTTTAGTTTTAATAGAGAAATAATTTTGATAAAAATTTCTAAAATTCCAGCATTATGCACTAAGCCATTGCTGTGAATAGGGCTGATTTTCAACAGATATGTTCATTATAAACTCACTGACATCAAAAGTGCCATAGTGATAAACACATGTCCTCAGCTCTGAAGTCAAGAAAATGTAATGGTTGCACTTTTGTTGCCTTGAGTCTTGTTTCCATTGTTGTTTTTCAAATCCTGTTTAACATGCTGGAAACATCCACAATCCAGTGATTGAATCCTTTCAAGACAGTTTTCCTTTGACTGTGTTCAGTGCTGGGCCTTGGGGCTTTGATCTTCCCTGATGTACTCTGCAGACCAGGTTACAAGTTTTCCTGCAAGGCCGGGAGGCTGTTTGGGACAAAAGAAGCACGAGTGATATTTTATAGTGGGTCTCAAGAGTGTGTTGGGTTTGTTCTAGGATTCAGAATTTAGAATTGCAGATTTAAAAACGGATTAATTTTGCTTTCTTCTAAGAAGCTTCTGGGAAATGGGTCTGAAGAGTGGAGAAGGAAGAACAGATGATCCTAAGACTCATAAGAAAATGTACAGACAAATTATAGGTCAGGTACTATGTTGTGGGTCCATGATTTCATTGTTTATTTTCACAGCAACCCTATGTTGTATTCATTATATCCATTTTGCAGATGGTAAAACTTTAGTTCAGAGAAGTGAAGTGACCACTAGAGAAGTGGTGCCTGAACTCACACCACTCATGAGCACAGTGTTGGAAATTCCAACTCAGTCCTTTCTTTGTTACTTTGTTTTATAGTGGTGTTTGGATATTTGAAGATAAGTATTAGGTTCTTCCAGAGTCACATAGCATCTTTGAACTTTATCTGTATAGGGGCCTTGAGACAGATACTCACTAAAGTACCTCCCAACTTTTAGACTTTAGGATGGGCTGTGAAAGGGCAAACCTGTGCCAAAATGTTCTGGGTCACTTATTTTACTGTTCTTATAATAGGACAAATTTCCACACAACATGAGACATGTCTAAAATCATGAAGTGTCTTTATAGTGATTCCATTTGAGACCTCCTTTGGAGATAAAAACCTCCACCAGTGTGTTCTCTGCTTTAAGCTGGGTGGCTTCTGAGGGGGTTTCCTGCATACAACTGGTCCCAGTCAAGGTGTATGGACTGTTTTTCGTCCATTTCCCCAGACAAATTCTGGAGTAGATTGGTAGAAGCGTTCCAGAGAAGCTAATGTGGGCTTGCCTCAGAGGCGTCCCAAACCTGTGGGCTAGCACTTGGTGAAGGGCCGCATTAATTGTGCATCTCCTTGCTCTATACTTTTACATTGTTCTGGCATATACACAGACCACTCACCTGTTCACCTCCAATGTGCCCACTCTGCCATGGCTTTTACCAGAAATGGCACAGGGCTTCCTTTCCTTTGGATCTCTTTTTTCAGCCCTTGGCTTTGGTGTGTCTATAATCCAAGCTCTGTGCTTTATCTTTTTACCTTTGACTTTTCACCTTTGAGATAATGATTCGGACTCACTTTTCTGGTCATTTTCATTTTAGGATCAGATTGTCTCAAGCACTCTGCTTTCACTCTGGTCACTTTTCGATGAGCCCACTGTCACCCTCGAGTTAATATGATGAAAGCCTGGTTGGAACTTTCTCCCTCCCCACTGAGAAAATTAAGTTTCAAAGCCTGTTTTTAATTTGAGTTTGGAAAATGGGGAAAGTAGTTTTCTCTCCAATTAGAAGTGGAGGAATAAATATGAAGAATATAAGATGAAAACTTTAATCCTGCTGAAGTAACAATGAACTTGGCCTGTGGTCTACTTCCTCCTATTCTTTCTTGGCCATTGTTTTCATTGATACTATCCAGAGGTATTGGTTTTCTACTGTTGCATAGCAAATTACCACAAACAGTAACTTAAGGTGACCCAAATTCACTTTCTAAGTTTTCATGCTTCAAGAGTCTGGGTATGAGTTGGCTAGTTCCTCTGCTCAAGCAGGCTGAGTAAGTGTATTGACCAGGGCAATGATTCTTATCTGAGGCTCAGGATCCTCTGCCAAGGTTGTTGGTAGAATTTAATTCCTTGTGGATATAGGATTGAGGCCTCATTCTTCTTAGCTATCAATTGGGACCACTGTGAAGTCCTCCCACAATTCCTCACCACAGGGCCCTATGGGCAGTTCACAGCATGGCTCCTTACTTTCTCTCAGTCCAGCAAGAGAATGTCTCCCTGATGCTTCACCTACTTTTAAGGCTCCTCTAATGAAGTCAGGTTCACCCAGTGCAACCTCCTTTTGATTAAGTCAAGGTCATGAGAAGGGGTGTTGGTGATGTACCCAAGGTGGATACACAGCAGGGTGATTCTGGTCCTCACTGTTTATATGGGTCATATTTAATTTGACAGTCAATACCTGGAAAAACAATTGAAGAAAACAATAGTTAGTATTATTAGGGACAGTTGCTAGCACTGAATCTGGGCTCATCAACCCTTGGCTCTGCAGTCAAGTCTGTTATTCAATATCTATAAACAATAATTCTCAGCTATCACCCCCATTCTTCCATTGTACCGAGGAAGGGCAGCGGCTTTGTCGCATGGGCATAGGGAGGGGATCTGGGCTCTAACTGCTCCTTCAGTAAACTCCCAAGAAATTCTCTTTTTCTATAATACACAAATAAAGGAACTGCCCATTCCAAAGGAACTAGGTGCAAGTAATTCTTGAACATTTTTAGGAGTTCTGTAATGTACTTAAAGTTCTCCTTGGCTAAGAATTCAGACTTTTAAAGTTAAATAACACTGATTCATCTACTTGTGAGATTCCAATATTTCATTTCTGTTGTCTTCTCATATGTTCTTACTGTTGCTTTAGTAGAGTTTTGGGAGGAAGAGAATCTTAAAAGAGTATGAATTATGTGTCATCTTTAACCAGTAGCTTGTTAACTTCATTCTTTGGCTATCCGGAACCCCTGAGTGATTGATAGAAAGGGAGCTCAGTATAGAGCGCAGTGGAATCACTGGGAGTTTTGTGACTCAGCTTTGACATGAACTAGCTGCATGACCTTGAACAAGTCATTATCTCTTGCTGAGTTTTACTTTCTGTGAAATTAGGCTTTGGATTAGATAAGTTTGAAAGACTCATCAATGATTGTACATGACATCTGAATTTCCCAGGATTCTGAGCTGATTAAAACAACTTCATTTTCTTAGTGCATGACAGCAATGGGGACAACTGTAAGGGAACAACAATAAATTTTCTAAAAATTAAAAACAAAGAACTTCTGGTGTAGAAATACCATTCACATAGCTTTCTATCCCAGTGCACACAGTATAATAGGGATTACAGTAGACTTATGACTACAGTACTCAGATCTATAAGTTCTTCTCCACACAGAAGACCTAGCAGTTTTGCCACATTGAAGAATATGCCATAGTTTGGGAAGATAATATTTATTGGGAAGTCAGCAGTTAGCTATAGCCCCATGTCCTTTGTTATTCTCAAGGCTTTTACCTGGTTCCACTTTGGAAGGACCATTAGGATAGATTCTAAAATGAAGGCATCTCAGCCAAGACCTAAGTCTCCTTTAGAGCATAGTACCTAGTGTGGGTTGTCTCCTTAGAGCATAAGCTGTTGTGTAAGCATAATGAAGACCCACTTCTGGTTAGCCCTGCCCTATGCCAGAGTTGATGGCTGTAGTTGTTCTGATGAGACTGAAAGACTTATTCTTAGGTCTAATTTTAGCATCTGGAAAATGAGACTATTTATTATAGTCTTACATGTAAGACTATAATAATAATATTATAGTCTTACATAATAATATTATTATAGTCTTACATATAAGACTATAATAATAAATACAGTAGATAATATAATAACCAATATATTATTTTATATACTAATATAATAACATTCTATTAATAATATAATAATATAATAATACATTATAGTCTGTATTATACAATATAATAATTATTATATGCTACATAACATAATAATACAAATATAACATAACAATATAATATATTATATTGCTAATATATCATAAATAATATAATATATAATAAATAATATAATAAAATTGTTTTGAACTTTTGGGAAGAAAATTAGACTGTTTTATTGTGTGTGTATATGTGTATGTATATATATTTCATGTATGTGTGTATATATCTATGGATATATATGTATGTATGAGGTCTGTCCAGAAGGTGTCCAGCCATGTAATATGGAAAATAGAGACATTTTTTGAAGAAGATCCAAGAAAAATTACACATAGGACAATTACACTTCACTCCCCTTCAAAGTAGGCACCTTGAGACCTCACACAGTGCTCCCAATTGCCATTAGCTGCCTGTTGTATTTTCCAAAACCTTATCCATGGTCTGAAATCTCTTCCCTTTCAAAAGTGATTTCAGTTTTGGGAAAAGCCATAAGTCACAGGGTGCCAAATCTGGGCTGTAGAGGGTCTGAGTCACCTGAGTGATTTGATATTTTGCCAAAAGACTGCACAAGATGTGATGCACGAGTGGATAGATGGTCATGATAAAACTGCCAATCACCAGTTTCCCATAACTGCAGCCTTCTGAATCATCCAAATAATTTCTGCAGACGAATGTTCAAACTTAATGCAAAATTTGATGTAAATTTTTTACTTGACTCTTTCATTTGGAATGTGAGAACCATACTTTACACATGAACATTCAATAGCATCTACTACCCCCTCAGACTAGTACAATTATGTCATCATTATTCATACATGGGCATTCCAGTCCACTCTCCTTGGCTGCCAGGTTACATCGATGTCACACAAACTATTCTCATTATGTTAACAATGGCTGCACTTTTTTCTGACAGACCTCATATATACATGAAAGTTTTCTTACCAATGCATACTTTGGAAACTTTTAATCTTATGATTTTTGTTTATTTTATTTTATTTTTATTTTTATTTTAATTTTTTAATTTTTTAATTTAATTCTTATTCAAGTACAGTTTTCTGTTTTAGAAACAGAGGGGGTAGTAGGGGGTAGTAGATGCTATTGAATGTTCATGTGTAAAGTATGGTTCTCACATTCCAAATGAAAGAGTCAAGTAAAAAATTTGCATCAAATTTTGCATTAAGTTTGAACATTCGTCTGCAGAAATTATTTGGATGATTCAGAAGGCTGCAGTTATGGGAAACTGGTGATTGGCAGTGATTCCCTGACCTGCCCCCCAGTGCTCCCCACCTCCCTCCCATTTCTACCCCCACCTTATTTATTGTCCATGTGTCCTTTATACTTATTCATGTGAGTCCCTCCCCTTTTCCCCTATGATTGATTTTTTGTTTATATTTTGCAAGACTGTTCTAACTCCCTATATCAGGTTTAAAACTATGTGTAAATGAGGCCAACAAACATGAAAAAATATACAATCTCAGGTAATTATGGAAATATAAGTACAAATAATGAGTTGTTTTGATCTGTCATACATAAAAAAACTAAATGATGTGTAATATGAAATTTGATGTGTGTGAAGGGGAACATTCATTTTTATACACTGTTAAGGAAATGTAAACTATGAAGTATTTTATGAAAAGGAAACATGAAAATATTTTCATAAATAAAACTTAACTTCCCTGTGACCTAGACATCTGCACAAAAGTGAAGATGTCTATTATGGCATTGTTTGAGGTTATATAAAATTTGAAAACTAAATAGCAAAGAAAGTAGACCAGAGTAAGAACATTGGGAAGAGAGGGAAAATGGAGAGATGAAGATCATTCAGCCCTTGCTTCTGAACGCTTCAGTATTGTTGAATCTTTTGCAATGAAGATTTTCATGATCCCTAAAGTAATTTAAAAAGGACAGATAATGTCTATGTTTTTTTTTCCCCCAGGAGAAATAAAGATCTACATTTACTTTTCAAGATAGAAATGAAACCAGCATGTTGTCAAACCAAAAAGTTCAGGCAGCAGGTGAATAATTTAGTAATGGAGTTGGCTGGTTAGTTATTTAGGTAATTGAATTTAAGCCATCAAGGATAATGTAATCCAGTTAATTTGCAAAAATGTTAGGCCTGGAGACAGATCAGAAGAAAAACATTTGGTGATGGCAGAAACGTCATTGGAGAGACTTGCTTTTTGTTATGAGCTGTCTGTAAGAGCTGACCCTTTCACCATATAAGGGCCTAGATTGAAAAGATTAGATTAAGAACCTTGGCAACCTTGTGAGCATCATTAATGTTAGTGTTACCTAATGCATTTTGCTAATTTATTTATGAAATGTTTGATTTAGTAATCCATTTGCCCCTTGTCAAAAGCATCTGGGAATGCCTTCATTTTCAATTTGTTTACTTGAATAATAATTTGATTTGGATTTTTCCATTTGGCAAGTTTATTCTGTCAGTAATATCTTTAACAAGACCGCATTGTAGGTTCCTATTGTTCTGAAAAGTTTGGGCTTCATATCGAATGCCAGATTCAGTGCACACCTTACCATTTGTCAGCCTAATCATGTACTTGTTGGCTTTGAAAAAGGAGCCTTAAATAAAAATAACATTTTCTCTATTTACTTCTTTGGTCCTATGGCCAAACACTTTCTACTATCGTGGATCTTTGTTTAGTCTCAGTTGTGCCCACTGCTTGAGTCCCCAGGTTTGGGAATGATTGGTGAATAGGTTGGAGAGAACAACTGACATTTATATACTTGAAGTCTCTTGGAAGAAATCCCATTGTAAAAAGGGGTGATTGAAAGAATCTGAAATGATGTAGGAGGAGAGTAAATCTTATAAACATATGTGAAGGCTGGGACTTAAATACAGTTTGTTTCAGAGAGACCCATGAATGCCTGGATTCTAGATACAGAGACTGAAATACTGGAACATACTGGGATACAAGCATCCTGTCTTGGGGACCCCTCTAATGTAGATTTAACCTGGTGCCCTGTGGATAAGATTGCAGAGTAGTACTTACTGTCTCAGTGTCATAGGGGAGTGAGACCTGGCAGGACAGCAACGTGGAACTTTGGGGCTTTTGAACCCCTCTTGTGGGACTCAAAAATAGATGGGATAGATTTACTAGAGTCTGACTGTAAATTGATGCTCACCCCAATATCATAATCTCCATCTCCATTCACATGCTAATAATAATTGGTTATACTTGGCCTTCACAATGAGACCTGAATTTGAATGTTTCATTGGGTCAATCCTTTTGCAATACTTGATTTCACCAATGTCAATATTGCAGAACAGAGATCTATGCAGTAGGCACCTTATGTCTGTAACTGCTAGATCTTTTCCGGGCACTAGAGTGCTATTTGGTGTCCTCAAAGTTATCTTATTATTCAATAGTATTTATGGATAATTCTTTAGAGGTCACAGACAGGACATAAAAATAAATGAAGAAAATAATGACTTTTTATGTATATATTCAACTATATTAGAAAAATTTACTAGAACCTAGGCTTCAATTGCCATCAAATGATAATATGATGGGTTATACCTGAGACAGCTTTCTAAAAGTGAATTAGTGAAGGAGTATCACTATCAACAATTCTGAGCCAGGGGATTAGAATCCAAAGGCTGTTTAAATTTTCCCAAGGAATGTTTTGAATCTAGCATCTCTTTTTGTACCTGTCTTCTTAGCTAAATCTGTTTTTTTACAGTGCATTGGTTTTATTGTATTTGGACTCCTTTAAACATATGTTAGGCCTTCATAGTCGCATCATATCTATCTTCTTAGGTGTGAAGACACCCTACTGGGTCATTAAGCCAGGCAGGGCATAATTCACACTGTCCCTCTTCAAAATCAGCTGGATCAAACCCTAGGGCTTTTTGAGAAATCACAAGGTGTCCCTGAAGTCCTCACCAACATAACTTCCTTATATTAAGTCTTTGCCAAAGCACTTAGTGTGCTCATGTCATTCTGTAAGGTGGAGATAGAATACTGCTCCTCTTTGGGAAAGACAGACTTATACTAGCCCGTAATTATTCAAATATGTAATTTATCTTTGCCTCAGTTTTTCTATCTGAATAATGCAGAAGACTTTATCTTCCTCCCAGAGTTTTGGTATGTGGTGCTTGAATAAGATCAAATACAAGTCATACTGGACCCTTCAGATTGTGTTCATGGGAGTCACTGACCCAAATGTGCTAATTCTTTATGTTGGGAGCCTGGTCATTTACTCCACAAGGGTCATATTTAACTTCAAGCACTCTGGTGGCATTGTGAACAATGGTATACTTCCTTAATGATTTGGCTATAAAGTTTTCATGGAGAGGAGAGGTCAGAGCCACAGAGCTCTCTGCAGGAGCTCACAGTGGAGCCTGTGGAATGTCTGTCAGCTGGATCTTGCCTTAGACCACTATTCACCAACAAAGCTGCACTTTGAAATCACCTGGGGTGCTTTCACATTCTTCTGATGTCCAGGCCACCTTTTTGTCCAATTAGATTGGAATCTCTGCACTGGGATGGGGTAACACCATACTTTTACAGCTCCTCAGGGGATTTGTATGTGGAGCCAAATCTGGGAACCACTGTTCTGGTCCTTCTGCTTCTCCAACTACAGTCCTTGGATCAGCAGCATGTTAGAAATACAGTTTTAGCTCTATCTCCATTTCAGACCTCCTGAATCAGAATCTACATTTTGACAAGATCCCCACATAGTTCCTATTGTCCCTCTGGAAAATTTAGTAACAAGGCTTCACAGAGAAAGAAAAAAAAAGCAATCTACATTTTTTGTCTTAATGTGACAGATTAATGTGAAAATGACTACCATATTATTATGCAATTTTAATGTGCTAAAAACACTACTTAAATGCTCAAAATTGAAAAAAATAGATGTTATGAAAGGCTGACAATTCTGCAGGCAAAATGTGATTTTAAACTGTACCCAAGACAGTATTCAAGATAAATGGCAAGGATTGGGCTTTGTTTGGCTCAGTGATACTTTTGAAAGCATCTCACATATAGGACACAAGGCACCAAAATTATTTTGTGATTTCTTTTGTGTGTGTTGTAAAGGTCTGTATCTGTTTGGGGGAAAGATTACTTTTTCAAGAAGGGATTTAAAATGGGAGAGGTTGAATATAAAAGGGTAATAGAAAACATTAAACGAAGGCTTTGCCACTTGTAGAAACACAAATACAGACAGAGGTTAACTGTACTTTCAAAGCACAGGAAAATATTCACTCTGTTGGTGGGTGGAATTTACATAGATCTTGATCAAATATGCATTCTTATCCTAAGTTTAAGACTTCAGCACAGCACACGGCCTTTTTCCACAAAGTGTTGGTTCTTTGAAATAACAGACAAGAGAGGTCAATAGCTGCTGAGAATGGGCACAAAATAAACATTCAGCTATGGGGAGGTTTAGGCTGAAAATAGAAACTGCCTTTATTGCACTCCCATTTGCTGCCCACCATTGAGGGTGCTCAGTACATAGAGGGCAGCAAGCTGATTGTGGCTTCAAAGACATGCTTCTTGCCAGTGGAGAACTGATGTGCCATCTCACCATTTTGCCAGAAGTTTTGAGGACATCAGTAAATAACATCACTCTTAAATTTGAAGCCCAGAATACACCTTGCCAGTTTTCAATGACTTTCAAAACATCAGGATATTATTCTATCCATTCTTTTCCCTTCTTCCCCATTCTTTCTTCTACCTTGATTGTTGCTTTTCTGTTCTTTGGCTTCTTAAACTAGAGATAATCTTCCTTCAGAAATCAGTGTCAGAAAATATTTTCCCTTATTACATTGTTCCAGGTTCCATTAAGCTTTTGGTGAATATTTAAAGATAATTCACTGGTAGGAAATTTCTGTCAACTTGCCTGGCAACAAGAGAGGCTATATTTCCAAGATTCTTTTTTTAAGATTTTTTATTTATTTGTCTTTAGAGGGGAAGGGAAGGAGAGAAGGAGAGAAATACCGATGTATGGTTGCCTCTCGTGAGTCCCCTGGCCTGCAACCCAGGCATGTGCCCCGACTGAGAATCGAACTGTGATAGTGTGGTTTGCAGGCCCACGCTCAATCCACTGAGCTACACCAGCCAGGGCATCCAAGATTGTTTTGACAATTCTGATGTTATCATACCTGTGTAGGATCCAGCACCCCAATATTTTACGTACTTAGTGTGTCTATTGCCCCAAGGACATGAATGTTCAGTTTGATTTTACAGAAACTCCCCAATCGAATGTCCTCACTTAAAGGTGGGGGCAGTTTGTTTATAGAACAGCAGGGTCTCAGACTGAACTTTTCAACTGGTTGGGGTATACCAAGCTGAACTGGCATGTATGTGCAGCTCTCTCTCTCCTGTCTTGGAGGGAAAGCAGGTCAGTACCCATGGCTCAGTCTCATTCCAGGCTCAATCATTCCTGGCCTGGAATGACCTCCCACCATTGGTTTTCTCCCTCTTCACCTAGACTTGTATTTCTTCCTGTCTTCAGTACTCTCCAGTCACAAATTGACCAAACATTGGCTGCAAGGCCTACAGACCTGTTTTGTTTTAACTGAATTTCTATCCAACATTTAAAAATCAAGAGATTTCACAAAAAGGTGATGTTTTTATTTTTTCATTAGAACCTCAAAGAAAACAAAAGAGAAGATCTAGCAAACGGGGCTGAGCTAGTGGCATGCTGGG
This sequence comes from Sturnira hondurensis, assembly GCF_014824575.4. Lineage (NCBI taxonomy): Eukaryota > Metazoa > Chordata > Mammalia > Chiroptera > Phyllostomidae > Sturnira > Sturnira hondurensis. The sequence continues at coordinate 5,858,459 of NW_028076505.1, read as the reverse complement.
AGAGCCTGAGTTTTTCCCTGAAGATGGCTCACCACACCTCTCTCCTTTACTCGGTCCATTCCTTTGCACCTTGGAATAACTAATAGATAATTCCATTCTATCTTCATTTATTCTCTTTTTGTGTGTGTCAAACCTTTTGTTTAAGTAATTTTAGAAAATTTTCAGTTGTTATAGTTTTCATTTTAAGAAGTTTTGTTTGATTCTTTTTCAAATTGTTTTGACCATTCCTTGGATTATCTGATTCTTTTTTTCTATGTTCAAATTTCTCATTTATTTTCTTAAACATGGAAAATAGGCATTTTACACTGTGACCTAATGATTTGAGTTTCTAAAGACTTTGAGATCTGTTTCTTTCCTCTGTTGTTCATACTCGTAGAACCTTGTCTGTGAACTGCCCAGTTTCCCTTGAGCTTGACCTGTGTGAGTTCTTTGAGGTCCTGGTTGAAGCTGAGTTTCTCCATAAAGGGTTTATATCTGGTCCTGCCTCTCACCTGGGCACTATCAACTTGGGACCACATTAAGTAAGACTATCTTTTGAGGTTTCTAACACCGAAGAAACACAGCTAGAGGTGTTTTAAGCATGGAGTCACCTTCATTCGGCTGTCCTGACACATGCTGCTGACCCTTGGCCAGGGCTTTGGCATAAGTTCACTAACAATGACTGGTGTTCTGTAATCACAGATCAGTGAGTCGTTTCAGAACATGAGGTGGCAATCTGTCATCACTGTTTAGTAAAAATAGTTGGATTTATGACTTGTTCCTGTTTTTGGAAGAGGTTAAGAAGAGTAGTTGGATTTCAATGGTTAAAATTTGTCATTTTGCTAAAATGTGTCTATGAGAAACCCTATCATGAATAGGTTTCCTGGTACCAAGGTACCAAGGTGTTTCACACACCTGCAGTCCAAGCACAAATGCATGCCCATATGTGCATGCACACAAATGCACACGTGTGAACACACACATTCACATGCACACATGCTTGGTAGAGACGAGGCTCTCCTGTGAAACCAACTGTGGGAGGACAAAGAGACCACAGCCTACGGTCTCCAGACCCTTCTCAAGGCACATCCAGTGCTGCTGCCCTGAATTCTTTGTCAGCTGTTTTATGACTATAAACTGAGTCTTGTGAGTCCTTTCAGCAATGGAATACCTAAGGTGAGTGCTGTCCAATAAACACAGTGGAGAGGAGCTTCTAGTCAGTTCCCACTTTGTTCAGGTGAGGCTTCTGGGCTTTTCCACAGAGCCCCACGCAGCTGACAACGGGGATCTCAATGTTTTTCACAGTTTGCTGCACACACACACAGGGTTTCTCCTTTCATTCTGTTTCTGGGGTCTTCTGAACATTTCTTACTCACAGTCCAGGTCAAAAATGCATTATTATAATCAGATTTTTTTCACTTGGAACCTTATGTAGTATATCCAATCTTCTCAAATGCCAGAAATGAGAATACTCCAGTACACATGCACACACACAGAAATATGTGTGTGCATATATACACGTACATAATCGACACTTTAACCCACTGTTATCTGGCTTTTACTCTCCTACCCTCCCATCCTTTAAATTTGTCATACTGAAAGCTTTGTTCTCTTTCTGCCTATTCTATTTCACTGTACTACATCAAACGATTGCTTGCAAGCCACATGTGGCCCACTGCATTTTTTGTCAATAAAGTTTTATGGAAACACAGCACCCCCAGTTGTTTCTGTGGCATCAATAATCCAATAATGACAGAACAGTTTCAAAAGAGACCTTCTTGTTCATGAAGCCTAAAATATTTACTATGTGCCGCTTTATAGAGGGACTGTGACAACACTTGTGACTCTGATTACCCCTTTGTTAAAGGAAAACTATCTCTAATGTGCCTTGCTATTGCATTCTTTGTATCATCGTTTGGCATTTGGTATTATTTGAAATTACATGACATTTCAAATGGGAGCATGTGCTGGTTACTGGGAAAAGTTCATTAGGCATCTCATGGAGATTATGTTTTAGGTTGTCTCATGTTGGGTGGATGTGTACTAAAACGCAGCAATAATACCCATAGGTTCTTATTAGGAATCTGTGAAGAGTAGATTTTGTGAGTATGGATGATAGATTGTTGACCTGTCAGGGACTGCCCCTGTAACTTTGACAGGAAGAAGGATGGGACAAAAACCACAGTGTTGTAGAGCCAAGCCAGATTTGGGGTAAATACAGTTGCTTCTTGAACATCTGTAGAGACACCAGTAGAGATCTACCCAGCTCTGTGTCCTCCTGCACTACAAGCAACTATGAGGTCCAGTGGTGGCCAGGCTGCCAGGGCTGGTTGGAGAGAAACTCACTCTAGTGCAGCACCTGCTTCTGCTCTAAGGGGACCATGGAGCCTCAGTTATTAATCACATCTCCTTCTGGATTGAGGGCCAGGAGCTGGAGAACTTACAAGGCATTCTGTGCTTCTCTTTTAGTCACTGTATGCCTCATCCAGGCATCTCTTTTGAGAGCTTGTGCTTCAGGAGGGTTGAATCCAATTACTTGCAGGTGGATTAGCTGCACCTTTCAGATAGGGCCTCCTTTAAGCTTGCTGGGGACCTGGGATGAATCCATTGTTAGACATCCAGGGAAAGTCAGAGCCAGAGTTTTGATTTATACTGGAGGTGAGAAATTTGGAGACTATGTTTCTAAAGGGTTCTAATTAGTAAATGAGGTTTGACCCCAGAAAAGATCTCGCCTCAGTTAGGCAGAAGGCAGTGAGCAATTTTGGATTTCACCAATTCATCCACAGTTCCCCTAAACGAGGTTTGTGTTGCTGTCTTTTGAGACCATGTCCTCTCATTTACCCATATCTAAGGTCTTCATATGCCATCAGACCTGGGGTCTGGCACATTACATTGGATGACAGTCATAGAGTTTATCTGAGTCACCTCTGCTGCTGCAAACTCACAACCTTATTTCCAGGCTCACCTTCACTGCCTGCCAAGTGGTTTATTCACATCCTGGTTTCTCCTAGAGCTAAGCTATGCCCTCCTCATCACCATACCTGTCTGTCCCCACAATGCATTGTTCCCAAACTGCATTGTCTCCACAATGCATTGTCTCTACAATGAGTTCAGGTGTGTGGCAGCTCTCAGTCACTAAGCCTCATTGGTTTGGTCTCCCTTAGATCCCACACTGGAATGTAAGCTCCATTTGGGCAGGAATTTTTATTTTACTCGTGAATAAATTCTCTTAGCGCAGAGCAATGCTAAGCACATAGTGGGTGCTCAGTCTGTATTTACACAAGAGATAAATTTGAAAGAGTTTTTCTTTGTAATCCGCTGTAGTTCCTAGTCTCCTTCCCTATTAGCACGTTTTTCTTTCTGTGAAAATTAAACCATCTGCAGCTGAACAATTGTGTTTCCTTGCCTGGGTTTTTGGCAGAGCTAGCCAACCAATTAGGCTCCCTTTGCTATAAGAACTGATCTTGAATTCAGAGGATTCGGTGAATCCTTGCTGTCATTTCTTCCATCTACTCTGAGTAGTTTTGAGGTCTTGAATATTTCTTCAGAACAATTTATTATTTTCACAGACTAGTCTGTAAATGGCCACATTAGGTAGGCAGTTTTTGATGTGTACAAACAATATGAGGTTTGGGCTTTTCTTCTTTCAAAACCCATAGTGCTCTTAAAAGCGCCTTGAAAACAATGCCTGGCACTCAAATAAGTTCACTGTGTGCTTGTCTGGGAAAGTCTGTGAGCCTGAATACCTGCGGTGGTGGGTCTGTTTCTGGTGGCAATTGTCAGGGTGTAAGTGGCTGCCTCGACCCTGTTTGGTTGCTCTTGGTTGGCAAATGCAGCCATTCAAGATTGGTCTTCTCGGAGACACTCAAAACTCCTTGTTCCCTAGGGAAGACTCTCCTCAGAAATGTTGGAACTGAAAAAGAGATGGCGACACTTCATCTGCTTTCTCCACCCTACCCATCTTCTGGCTGTGCCCACTAATGGGTGTGGAGGGAAGGGGAGAGGAGGGTGGCACTCTACTTCAGAACAAAATGGTCTCTCAAAACACTGTGTCCAAGACTTGAAATGCTGCAAAAACAGATGTCCTGAGCTACTTTGTTTGACCTTGCCAAGAGCCTCAGGTGAGATGGAAGCAATTCCCGAGCCAGCCTGAGTTATGCACATGGAGTGAAGAAGTTTCAAGATGCCCCAAACTCCACTGGCTTCCTGAAGTGTCTACCCCTTGCTAGCCATACCCTCTGGATATCCATCGCCGTCCTGAAGCTTAAACAGTATTTCTAAATCAGGAACCAAACCAAGACTCTTCTCTGCTTCATTTCTCTCAGAAGTCTCCACGATTCCTACACTCTATGGTGATCCATGACCTGGCTGGCATCTCTCTCCCTGGCATCATTTCAGCCTATGGCCGACCACTGACCCAATGCTCTGATCATCAGAGTTCACAGCCTCTTGTTCCTGTCTATACCTCTTCTCTCTGTCTGGGATGCTCTTCTCATATTTTCCCTTGCTGGACTAAACTCTACCCATCTCTTCAGACTGAATTTATGGGTCTCTTTTCCAGGAAAGCTTCCTACCATATCTTCACCTCAGTGTCAAGAAAAAGTGTTTGTTTATTTGTGAGTACTTATTGAGTGCCTCCTGTATACCTGGTATTAGAGACAAAGCAGAGTTAAAGAGTCAATCTTCACCCTTGAGGAGCACACCAACCAGATGTCCAATGTTTTGGTCTTAGTCCAAGGACTTCAAAGAGTGAGAAACTCAAGAGACCATTTCTTGTACACTGTAAGCATTTAATCATTATGAGGTGAATTTTCTTTAAAAGTTAAAATGAAACATAAGCTTTCAAAGTCACTAAATATGGTACCACTCAGATATCAAAGTATAGTATCCCCTTTTATGATGAACATGAATGCTTGTCTTATTACATGTATTTATTAACACAATGTGTTGCTTTATAAGAATTCAAGGGTCTAGGAGGGACAAAAATGGAACCCTTTCCCTGTGGGCACATTTCACCGTGCCTTGCAGAAAGCCTCCCATTCTGGGCTCAGAAGAAACATTGAAAGTTTAGAGTTTATATTTAATACTGTCCTAATGGGGTGCCATGGTTGCTATGACATCGTTTATTATTAAATAAGGAACAACAATGAATCCAGTAAAATAAATTTATATTGATACTGAGCAATCCTGGAATGTTGTTATTTTGTTTGTGCCTTCTGCATTGATGGGAAGCTGGTTGGAAAAAAACCCTTCCACTTCGTGGAAGGACGCACTGCATCTGCATATCTGCTGGCCTGATGAGGTAATTCATTTCTGATAATAAAAAGGAGCATTACCTAACACAAACTTTTATTATGCTGGTGTATTGGGCAACCATAAAATGTACCTCGGCAAATGATTTATTGACCTCCCGATGATGAGGGAACCTGCCTCAGCTGCCAGAACATCCTCCTCGGGCCATGGAGACCAGTGGGCAGAGCTGATCATTTTCAGGTTGGGGGTGGTAACATGGGAAACAATTAGTCTCGTAGCCTGAATGCTCCTATTAATATCCAATAGGAACTTTGTTTGTGGAGTTATGCCCAGTGGGAAATGAAATCTCCTATTTAAATATTTTTCTGTTAACTGTCATTTGTCAAGCCCAGTAAGAAGATTAATAAAGGGCTAAGAGATTAAGAGTTGCTAAATTGGCAGCCAGCAGCTCTCAGAAAATTGGGATGCCCTCTGATCCCAAAGGGCTGCTGGAAGAGTCTTTAGGTTCAGATAAAGTGGTTGAATTTGAATGGTACGGCCCAGCCCTGCAACTCATTTGGTTTTGCCTTTAGTCTGGTAAGAGAAATAAATGCTCTGTCCTCAATGATAATGACATAAGGCACATTCTGATCCTTCCAATAGCCCATCTTTTGGTAGGTCTTCCCAATTACTTCAAGTGGAGGAAGAGCGTGGGTGAGTTTTCTGTTGATGCATAGCCACTGAACAACCCAATAACTTTAAATAACTATTTTATTGCTCAGTATTTCATGGGTCAGGGATTTGGGCATGGCTGGTAGGGTAAGTGTGATGCTTCATCCTTGTTCTGTGCAATATCACTGGGTATAATCTCAAGTATCGATAGAGGAGCCATCACCCCCAACAGGGGGAATTCCAAGCAAGGTCATGTGACCTGAGCAAAGACAATCAGTCTTTCCTTAGAACAGACACACTGATACTGAAAAAGGTCTGCCTTATCATATGGTTACTGGTTGGTCATTTCTCAGTTTCATGGAGAATGTCCTATGTGTTTAGTAGGAAACAATGAGGACAACATAGGAAAAGGAAAGAGACAAGAAAAGATGAGAGAGGGCAGAGAGAGAGAGAGTTGCTAACAGGATTAAGAACTCAGTTATTGTTCTGGAGATGCTGAGTCACATATATCTTTCTTTCAGTTCTACGAGCTATTCAGCATCTTTCCTGGTCATGGGAGCCTATATATTTCTTTTTGAGCTTAATAAGCCAATTTTACTACTATAACAAGTTCTGTCAACATTTTACCATATAGAATTGCTATGCTTCAAAGGACACAATTGACTTCTAGGTTCCTAATTCTGTTCTCTAACAAAGCACATAAAAAAGCACAAATGGCAACATAATATCAGTATTGTTCTTTGTCATATTTCCATAGAAAAAGATAAAGATTGTGTAGGCTAAGTAAGACCATTTACTCATCTAGATAAAGATAAAATAAATATGTTCTCACTATATATGCCCTGTTGCTGATTAGCTTTTTAGCTATGACAATAGCTCCCATCACACATTTTTCTAAAATGTGACCCTAACACTTCATCCATCATGATGTGCAGTCTATGTTCACTTCCTTTGGAACTCAGCAAGCTTGTTTCTCTTTAGTAATGGGTGGAAATTAGCAGAAGAAATGTTGAGTGGTTTTTAGGGCTAGGTCATGAGAGCGATGCAGCTTCTACCTTGCTAGCTGGGATACCTGCTTTGGGAAGACTGAGCTGCTATGTGATGCAGACTCTGTCCAGTGGGGTCTGTACGTTGTGGATGCAGCAAACAAATTCACAAGGACTACAGAAGTCTTGTGGAGAAAAAGGGATGGCATGGCCACTCTCTGAGAGAGAGAGCACCTTGACCCTTGCCTTGATAAGCTTTTATGGGCTTTCTAATAGCATACATCAAAGAAGGTTTTCATTCATTGTGCTCAGGTTTGCTTTAGGTGATTACTTTTTACAGATAAAGGAAAAAATGTTACTGATTTCTTCTTACAGATTAACAAGGAAAAATGTTGCAAATGCAAAGGAAGAATAAGAGTGATTGGTCTGGTTACTACTCAGTCCTTGGGAGAATTAGCACAGCCTTCAGGAAGTTACTTTAAGGATGTGCAGTAAGCATTTTATGCTTCAAAACTCAGGGTGAGGAAGTTTTAGCAAGAGCAAGCCCTCAAAGCAACCTAGGTATAATGCAGGCTTCATTTCCCACGGGAAAGCCGATTCATGGGTTTGGCTCCTGTGTGCCGACTCACGCTTGTCAGTTTTCTGATAGGGCTGGGATACATTTGCCATGCCAAGCAGATCAGTTCCCTATAGCTATGGAGGATGTTTGAACACTTTGAGGTTGCCATGCTGTGACGAAGCTCAGACTAATGGAGAGGCTATGTATGGGTGCTCCAGTTGATTCTGGGCGAAAGTCAGCATCAATTGCAAGACATGTGAATAAAGACACCTCCTAATGGATCCATAAGACAACCATCAAGCCACAGCTAGTATATTATTTCTATATTATATTATTACTTATTATTTCTGGGAGGTCCATGAAGGGTCTATCATGTGTAATCACAAAGCCATTTCTTCCTGTTGTCTCTGCTGTTGTAACATGATTCATCATCCTCACTGTCTACCTTCTCCTGTTAGTGATAGTGCCTGGAGATACCACATTCCTGCCTTTGCCTTTACTCCCACACTCATGTCAAGGTCTTTGTTAAAGAAGAATGATACCAAAGCTTCTAGTACATTCCAACATTGCTGAAGATTCAGTGTTAGGGCTGGAAGAGGACCACATCCCCAACTTTCAATCACACTTTGTCACCTGTGCTTCAAAGCAATTTGGGGTGTTACAAAGCCACTCAGCAGTTTCATGCTGCCCTTCAGTAGTTCTTACATAGTGCTACCTCTGGGAATGGCACTAATCAAAGCACTTTAAGAATATTAACTTACTTAACCTTCACAATAACTTCATGAGTTTTGCTTTTATTTGTTTTAACGGATGAAGGTACTGAGTTACAGTGCGATTAAGTAACCTGCCCAGGATCACCGAGCCAGAAAGTGGGAGAACCAAGATTCAAATCCAGGCAGCATGCTTAAAACCCATGCTTTTAACCACTATATCTGATGTCTCCTATGGATCCATATCTAGTCAGTGTTGCCAGAGAGAGGACAGAGAGTACACTATCACCTGCTTCTTTCTTGTCTCTCTTATACCTCCATTCCACTTATCATGCTGGTTCATCAATCTGTGTGCTTGTGTGCACCCATGTTTTTCTCTGCTACGTGCACTAGGAAGCTAATCATGGCTTATCTGAATCTAAGGATAGAGGTAAGAGCTGATGAGAGTTGAATAAACCCTAACCCAGCCAAGCCTGAAGGCCTGTGGGCTTTTCGGAACGTTTGACAACACCCATCAGGTGAGATTAATGATGCTGTAGCTTGCCATTCATTCTCATTGGGTTTAATGAAGATAAAGGGCTCTCTTTACCTGTTCATTTGGACTTAACAAATTAACCATGTGCCAAAAGGGTACATGTGAACAGAATATTTGTCCTCATAATGTTCATCAGGAAGGTGAAAGTTAAATAAACTTTTCTTCTGTATTTCTTTTCGCAGGCCCAGTGAAGCTGCAGAGTGTAAATGTCATCTCTAATCTTATTTCTGAGGAGCCTTTTCCTAACTTCTCATTTTATAATCTATAATAACTATTACATTGAATGAGTATCACTATGTGTTTAAAATATATTATGCTCTGTATCTCAGAGCCAACTGTATAGAACTAAATATTCTGGTCTTTTTTGAAGATGACAGGCTGTTAGAGATCAAGATAGTATGGAGGGATTGTTGGTTTTCTTCTCATATCCTTTCTGTGGCTCCTGTTGAATGAATGAAAGCTAAGTTTCTCAGATTTTTGCTGTGGATTCATGGTTTGACCATGACCATCTCCTCGTGGTAGATTGCAAAAATGGTCCCAAATTGTTCCTTTCCCTAATTGAACACCTCCTTGTAATGAGATTTTTCCACTCTTGTCATGAAGAGGTGGGATGTGTACTTCATGTGTTGAATCTGGGGTTAGACATGTGATTTTTTTTTTGTCCAGTGGGACTTAAGCTTGAAGGGTTTGCTCTCATTTGCTACATCTGGAACCTTGAGGCCCTATGTTACCTGGCCTGCTATCCTGCTATAGGATGAGAGACCATAAGGAAAAGAACAAAAGTAACCCAGCTGACCTACATACAGTTTGCCAACTGCCAACCAGTGAGTGAAACTACCCTAGATCATCCAGTCCCCAGCCAACCTGCTGATTGACTGTAGACACAGGAGAGTGGAACAGACATAACTAATCCAACCCAGACCAGAACTGTTGACTGACCCACAGAATCATAAACTAATAGAATGGTTATTGTGCCCTGGCCGGTGTGGCTCAGAGGATTAAGCACCAGCCTGCAAACCAAAGGGTCACTGGTTTGATTCCCAATGAGGGCATATGCCTGGTTTCTGGGCCAGTTCGTCCAGTGTGGGGCATGCCAGAGGCAACCATCCATTGATGTTTCTTTCCCTCTCTTTCTCTCTCTCTCTAAAAATAAATAAATAAATAAGTAAATAAATAAACTTTAAAATACAAATAAAATGGTTATTGTTTTAAGTCACTCACTTTTGGGGTAGTTTATCCAACAGCCAAAGGTAACATATATTCCCTTCGTCTCACAGCATGTGGTAGCTGGCCTGAATTAGGTGCATTTTATGCCAAGAAGTCACTGAGCAATGCAAAAATCCGTGTGCCGAAGGACTTGGTTTTGAAGACGTTAACTTCTCTTCATTCAAGTCCTATGTTTTTATCAGTGCCATCACTAAAGCCCCTTTCACTGTGAGCCTGACATTCAGTCCACATGTCAGCTCTGTTCTTTTACCTTGAACTATGCAGATCAGAGTGAGTCAAGTTCATCTGGCTCATGTAACCAATTCCCTATCAAGTTAGTCTTTTATCCAATCAGAATGTCAAAATGGGGATAACTCTTGTTGCAAATCAATCATATAATACGTTGCTGTATTCATGAATGTCTGGCAGACTGAATAAAAGTGATTTCTTCCTTACATACCAAGATCACAACTCAGTTTGTTGGGTCTATCAAGTTTAATTATGTTAGGTTCATATGCCCAAAATGGTCTTGTAACCCAAGGCTTTGGGAATAAATATATTAAGAAGAACTAAAATTACATGGTTGATGAATCATATTCATATTTTCAATATAGTATAATATTTATCACTAAGAAAATAATTTGACATGAACAGTGTCTTATGTGGTGGCTATTTTCTCTTCAACTTGGTATCAAGTTTTATCAGATATGGAGAGTGTTCCAGATAGCTATTTCTGGGTAACGGATCACTCCAAAACTTAGTGACTTAAAACAACAACAGTCATTTAATTGTTTCTTACGGTTTCTCAGGGTCAGGAGTTCAGGAAGGGCATGACTGCATGGCTCTGGCTCAGGTGTCCAGTGGTTGTCAGTAGAAAGTGGCTATAGCAGGAAAAGGGCCTGATACAGCTGGTGGTCTCCAGGTCTCTCTCCCTTTGTGTGGTCTCTGTGGGCTATTTTGGACTTCCTCACAGCATGGCTACTCAGGACAGTTAGACTTCTTACATAGCAGCTTAAGACTCCAAGCCAGTATCCCACTAGAATGCTGCCTGGCCTTTTATAACTTACTCTAAGAAGTCAGAAGCTCCAACTGAGCAAGAGAGGGAATAGACCTCACATCATGGGAGGAGTGTCATGGTCCTATTATAAGAAGAGCAATAATAGGTGGGAGATATCACTGTGGCCATCTTTAACAATGCAACCTGCTGCAAATGGCCAAAGGGAAAATCTCCGACTTGACCTTAGATCTATTTTTTTTTGCCCATTAATAGAACTGACACTATGTTATCATTTAGGTCATTTTCTCCACTACCTGCCTCCATTAATGTCCACCAACAGCAAGTCAGTTACACAACAAAGAAATCCACAAAAAGCCAGCACTGTGTTCAGGGGCTGTTGTATTCAAATGGCGAGAAACCAAATGTCCAGGCACTTAGAGCTCGTGATGTTATTTATTGGCCAAAAGCTTTACCTGCGCAGGGCGAACTTCCCCAACTGTGACCAGAGTCACGTAGCTCCTCAGAGCTGCAATATGGAAGTCGCGCCTGGCTTACAGACTACAGGGGTTTTATAGAGCACAGCAAACAAGCAGTATCCAGAAGCAGATGTGGCTGTTAGCAATTGGTGCAATTGAACACAGCTTTTTCTTTTGATTGGCGGGGTTACTCGTTGGCGGGCAGATTCTGGCGGGCTGCCTTGCTCCACATATTTACCTTATTTGGCTATTTACTTGGCTAACCACTCATCCCATCTTCCTGGAACATTCTGGGGGCGGGGAGTACAGCCTTAAGCAATAACATCCTGCTTTACACCTTGTTGCATTTTCCATTTTGTCGTAACCTTACATTCCCCCCTTCTCAAGGTTATTAGTCAAACCATTGACTGTTCTTCTTGGGGTAGTATTGTACAGGACCATAAGTTTGACCCTGTCTATCCTATCTTTGATAAATGCAAGGAGTCTTTTGAGAATGACTGGCCCTAGGGCCAGGGTCAGCAGGAGGAGTAAGAGGGGACCTACTAAGGCCGACACTAAGGTGGTAAGCCAAGGTGAAGTTCTAAACAGTGAAGCAAACCAATTGGGGCTGTCTGGTTCACTTTCTCTTTCTCTAAGTCTTTTGGTGAGTGTTTTTATGCTTTCCCTTATGACGCCAGAGTGGTTTGCATAAAAACAGCATTCTTCCCCTAGGGCGGCGCATAAACCCCCTTGTTTGAGGAATAATAAATCTAGGCCTCGTCTATTTTGCAAAGCTACTTCTGCCAAGGAATCAACTTGTCTTTCTAAGTACACTACTTGGTCTTGGAGTAAGGATATGTCCCTAGAAAAAGTCTGAGATAGGAGTTTTCCTTGGGTGCAAATGAACCATACTCCTTCAGGTGCTTGGGGAAACCTAGGTTCTTTGGTTTTGTTAATATTTACAGGCACTTGGTCAAGGCAGTAACTGCTGTAGTCTGAAGAAGTTAGGTTATAGCCCTCCAGGAGGTAACAGGTTCCGTTCCCGTGAAACTCGGCAAGGGTGAGTGACCCGTCTGCCTCGCAATTTTCCATGGTTGACACGGGGACGGAATCCAAAATTAGTCCTGAGGTATTGGCTCCTATTCCTACGTAAAATGGGGGTCTTGGGCTTAAGCATAACCAACATGACTCGGTAATCTCGGGTTGAGTATCATTGAAGAAAGGGAAAATCTTATCTAGCAAGTCTAAAGCTGATTCCCCTCGGTTGTGGGTCCCCTCTGGAGGATGGTGGGGAGTCAAAACTGAGATCCCTTCGGAATGTGGGGTAGTAGATAGGGAGCTATTTTCAAGGGAATTTCCTCCAGGCTGGATAACGGATGGAGGACCATGGGGAGGTCTGGCTGCCGGACCTACAGTGGGTTTATCGAGTGCAGCCTGCCATCATCACAGAGTCTGTCACCAAAAAACTGGGAGAAATCAGTCCTCAGGGAGACAGGTGTTCTCCAAGTATAGTTGGTGGCAATCACAGTGCCATCAGCTGTTCTAATTATTACCCATTCTTGGAGCTCTTGCCCGGAGCACTGCATGACCCCTAGGAGGAGTAAGAGTCCTACTTTTTGGAGAACTTCAGCTGAAGTGGTCGTCCGGGGGTTTGCTGAACGCACCATGCTCCGTCGTCGTCCTTGGGTGGTAGGGCTGGTTTGATGTGGGCAAGGTGAATCCAGTAGGGTTTTTCAGCAACTCGGACGGCTGAGGGGGTGCTGAGCAGTACCTGAAAGGGTCCTATCCAGCGAGGTTCCAAGTTCCCTCGCCGGTGATTTAGGATCCACACCCACTGTCCAGGCTCTGGCGACTCTACCCCTTGTCCTTCTGAGTGAGACGTCTGTTGCAGCGCCCTCACCTCACGGCGGATGTTTTGTAGAGCCTGTAAGGGCTTGAGGAAATTGGAATTAGCCAGCTCTATTTCCTCTGTGGTGAGTTTGGGAACTAGGGGTATGGGTTGTCCAAACATAATTTCATATGGCGCCCATGTTTTAATGTATGGGGTGCACCTTACTCTGAAGAGGGCGAAAGGGAGTAGCTCAACCCAGTTTTCGCCGGTCTCCTCTTTTAATTTAATTAAAGTTTCTTTTAGGGTTCTATTCATCCTCTCTACCTGTCCTGAACTTTGGGGTCTATATATGCAATGGAGTTTCCAATTAATCCCTAGCCTGGTGGCAAGTTCTTGTGAAACCTTGGACACAAAAGCAGGTCCATTATCTGATCCTATGGCTAGGGGTATTCCATACCGCGGGATAATTTCCCTTAGCAATACTTTGCAAACTGTAGACGCAGTCTCACCTCTGGTGGGAAAGGCCTCTACCCACCCAGAGTAGGTGTCCACTAATACTAAGAGGTATCTATATCTGGATGTGCTTTTGGTCATCTCGGTAAAATCTACTTCCCATAGTTCTCCAGGGAATTTCCCTCTATATCTAATGAGTGGAGGCAATTTCTTGTTTTGGGCATTAACTTTAACACAGATTTGACACCTCGCGGTTATTGAGTGAACAATGTCTCTTAGGCTTGGTCCTGTATAATATTTTCTGACTAACTTTTCTAATTTATTCTGACCTAAATGGGTACTAGTGTGAATATCTTGTATTACTTTCCCTAACACACCCTGGGGTAGGAATATCCTAGAGTCTGGCAAGATGATCCACCCAGCCTGATCTTTTCTCCCCCCTAGCCCTTTCCCGAGTTGTTCTTCTTCTGTAGTATATTTAGGATGAGGAGGAAGGCTTGGGTGGGGAAGTAGGGGCAGCACACACTTTCTGGGCGGCGGCTTCCCGTGCCGCCGCATCTGCGAGGTTGTTCCCTCTGATGAGAGGCGTCTCACCCTTTTGGTGCCCTCTGCAGTGAATTATGGCTACCTTGGCGGGGAGCCAGATGGCATCAAGGAGGGCTAAAATCTCTTCCTTGGTTTTAATGTCCTTACCTCCTGCTGTCAGGAGGCCTCTCTCCTTATATATGGCTCCATGGATATGTGCTGTAGCAAAGGCATACCGGCTGTCAGTGTATATATTTACAACCTTATCTTCTGCCATTTTCAAGGTCTGAGTTAGTCCAATCAGCTCAGCCCTCTGCGCTGAAGTCCCAGCGGGCAGCGCCTTCTTCCATAATACCTCTGTCTCTGTCATCACCGCTGCTCCCGCGTAGCGCTGTCCATCCTCAACATAGCTGCTCCCGTCTGTGTAGAGGGTGAGATCTGGCTTTTCGTAAGCCTGATCCCTCATATCTGGGCGGGAACCTGACACAACGTCTAATACATGTGAGCAGTCATGCATCACGGTGGAATCTGGGACGGGCAGCAGGGTGGCTGGGTTCAAGGCTGTTGTTTTAAAAAATGTCACAGCTGGAGGATTCAGGAATTGGGCTTGGTATTGGGTGAGCCTTGCATTTGACAGCCATCTGTCAGGTGGAGCTCTCAAAACTTGTTCTAAGTAATGTTCTCCAATTATTTGGATGTCCTGGCCTAGTGTTAGTTTACTGGCTTTTTTTTACCAGGACGGAGGTCGCCGCCAGGGCTCTTAAACATGCTGGCCAGCCTGAGGCTACTGGATCAAGTTTCTTGGACAAGTAGGCTATGGGCCTTTTCCAGGGCCCTAATTCTTGGCTTAGTACGCCCCTTCTCAGCCACAAATAGTTGGAAGGGTTTAGTCATATCTGGTAGAGCTAGCGCTGGAGCTGTGGTTAGGGCTTCCTTTAATGCCTGGAAAGCCTGTCTTTCTTTCTCTGTCCATGTGAAGAAGTCCTCCTTTCCCCTAGTTAATTCATGGAGGGGTCGTGCCAACTCGGCGAAGCCCAATATCCAGAGCCTGCAGTATCCCACGGCTCCCAGAAATTCCCGTACTTGTCTTTTGGTTGTGGGCTCAGGAATTTGCATGACAGTCTGAATCCGCTGGCTAGATAGCATTCTCTGCCCACCTTGTAAATTATAGCCCAGATAACTTACAGTTTGTCTGGCGATTTGGGCCTTTTTGGCTGACACTCGGTACCCCATCCCCTCCAGTTCTCGCAGCAGATCCTTTGTAGCAGTCTTGCACTCCTCTGAACTCCTTGCCGCGAGGAGTAGGTCATCCACATACTGCAGGAGCACTACAGAGGGGTGGGAGGTACGGAAAGGCTGTAAGTCTTTTCCCAAGGCCTCACTGAAAATAGGAGAGTTTTTATAGCCCTGTGGCAGGCGCGTCCAAGTGAACTGCCCTATTAGTCCACTCGAATGCAAAAATCTCCTGGCTCTTAGGCGCCAGCAGGATGCAAAAGAAGGCATCTTTAAGTCTAGTACCGAGTAATAAATGTGGGTAGGGGGCAATGAGCTTAATAAGGTGTAGGGGTTGGGCACTATGGGATGTATTGTCTCTACTCAGGTGTTTACTTCCTGCAGGTCTTGCACTGGTCGATAGTCCTGGGTCCCAGGCTTCTGGACTGGGAGCAGTGGTGTGTTCCAAGCTGATCGGCACTCCCACAGGATGCCAGCCTCTAGGAGACGTTTTAGGTGCCGGGCTATTCCCTGTCTCGCTCGTGCGGGCACAGGGTATTGCCGCACCCTTATCGGGCTGGCCATGCTTTTCAGCTGGACTACCACTGGGGACTGGTGTACCGCCAGTCCGGGCAGGTTGGACTCCGCCCAAACCCCGGGGATCTCGGAGAGCATGTCCTGCGGGATTTCTTCCCCCTCCTTACCTTCTAGGAGGGTAGCAAGCAAATACTCTTCTGATATGGGTACAGTCACTTCCAGCTGGACTTCGGTTTCTCCTTCCAGGGGATGATCCTGGTTGGGCTGGTCGTTTCCCCTGAAGGTGATAGTGGCCTGGAGCTTTTGTAACAAGTCCCTCCCGAGCAGTGGATAGGGACATTCTGGAATGACTAAAAAAGAGTGCGTTATGGTGCCCAAGCCCAAATTTGTTATTCTAGCAGTTGCCCACGGATAGGCTTCTTCTTTGCCCGTTGCTCCTACTATTTTGGTAGTAGCCTTTTGGACTCGCCCTTGTGGTTGCTTTAAGACAGAGAAAGTGGCTCCCATGTCGACTAGGAAATTTATTGGTTTTCCCTCGACATTTAGTGTGACCATGGGCTCTTGGGAGCCTACTGGGATGGAGCCCCGGCCTAGTCAGTCCAAGGTTTGGAGCAATACGGCAGGTCCCGCCTCCTGCTCCATTTTCTTTGCTTGCAATTTCGGGCATTCTCGCTTCCAGTGTCCCTTTTCTTTGCAAAACGCACATTGGTTCTTGTCTAGTGGTTGCCTCTGATTCTTATGTGTTCTTTTCCCTCTTTGCCCCTTGTGGGGAGGTTTTTGAGCAGTGATCAAAATCTTGGTGACCTCTTTTGCCCTCCCTATCTCGGGGTCGTCTCTGTTCACATATACCTTTTGGGCTATCTCTACCAGTTTGCTGATATTTTCTCCCTCAAAGCCTTCTATTTTCTGTAGTTTCTTCCTAATATCTGGAGCTGCCTGAGTCACAAAGGCGATATTTAGTAGTCGCCTATTCTCTGGGGCCCTGAGATCTAAAGGGGTGTAGACCCTATAGGCTTCCATGTGCCTTTCTAAGAATGCTGCAGGGGACTCTTCCCTACCCTGAATTATTTCACTCGCCTTACTGAAGTTCGTAAGCTTCCTGGCTGCAGCCTTCAACCCCCTTAGTAAAGCCCGGCGGTACTGGAGGAGCACCTCCCTTCCTCCACTGGAGTTCGACTCCCAATTGGGGGGTTGCTCAGGCAGTATATCTTGAACCTCCCTTCTTCCCGCTGCAGTTTCCCCTTCCTCCCCCATGACTGCCTTCGTGGCCTCCCTCATAATCCTGTCCCGTTCTTCTGAGGTAAAGAGGGTCTGTAGTATCTGCTGACAGTCATCCCAAGTGGGCTGGTGAGTTCTGAAAATGATTTCTAATAGGGATATCAGACCCTGTGGTTTTTCCGAGAACGGAGGGTTCTGATGCTTCCAGTTATATAGGTCACTGGTGGAGAAGGGGACATAGATTAGCCGTGGCGGCGCCCACACAGGTGCATCCGGGTGTGGTGGTACCTCTCTGAGGGGCAAAATGGCGGCGCCACCCTGAGGCGGCAAAATGGCGGCGCCACCCTGAGGTTGCATCTCTACCCCCCCGTACCTACTCCCTCCTCTGGTGTGGGGGGACTCTGCACCTCCCCCCTCTCTGTGGTATCTGGTCTCGGGAGGGGGTAGGGTGGAGGGGCAGTAGGCGAGACTAGGAGATCTTCTGAGTCCCCTTGCAATACTGGATATAACCTAGGCTTCTCCTTCCCGTCTGTTAACTGCGGCGGTGGGTGCCCAAGTCCCCCCTCGGGGCGGTTAATCCCGCCCCGTGGCGCTGCTACACACACCGCCCGCCGCCTCCTCCGCCCATCAGTTTGGCACCGGCGGATGTATCCAGGACGGTCAGTGGCGATGTCTACCCAGACATCTATGTACACCATTTGGTCTGGGTGGGGGACCCGATAGACCACTCCTCGGATGGCGAAGAGGAGTGGTAGGTCAAAGGTTCCTTCTGGCGGCCATCCCACACTGAAGGTTGGCCACTCCAGCTCACTGAAAGTCCGGAGGATTTCAGGATCCGGCGGTGGTCCGCCATAACCCTGGGCTCGTCTCTGAAAATCAGAAAAATTATTTAGCAGACACTGGAGGGCAGTGTCCGGTGTGGAGCCTCCCTGTCCCATACTGGTCCTCTAGATAACCTTGGGGACTTCAGAAATAAAAATAAGGAGGGCAGCAATTAAGGTTAGCAGGAAACACATGGACAAACAAACTCTCTGATCACACACAGGCGAACCGAGGTTCTCAGGCATACGTCTCGCAGCGCAGCGCGAAAAGTGAAACCAACTGCAACTTTGTCGTGGGAGCCTAGCTCCGATTCCCGAGAACGTCCTCTCCTTGGGAATCCCCCAGGTGGACTACCGGCGACGTCTCGCCTACCACCTCGGGGCTCTGAAGGTCTAGACCACTGAAACCAAATGAGGATCCTCCCCAAAACTTACCGGGCCCGGCGGTTCTCTTTCGGTTCCTGGACGAAACCTCCCCGGCGGGAAGTTAAAATCTCGCTGGGGCCTCCAAATGTTGTATTCGAATGGTGAGAAACCAAATGTCCAGGCACTTAGAGCTCGTGATGTTATTTATTGGCCAAAAGCTTTACCTGCGCAGGGGCGAACTTCCCCAACTGTGACCGGAGTCACGTAGCTCCTCAGAGCTGCAATATGGAAGTCGCGCCTGGCTTACAGACTACAGGGGTTTTATAGAGCGCAGCAAGCAAGCAGTATCCAGAAGCAGATGTGGCTGTTAGCAATTGGTGCAATTGAACACAGCTTTTTCTTTTGATTGGCGGGGTTACTCGTTGGCGGGCAGATTCTGGCGGTCTGCCTTGCTCCACATATTTACCTTATTTGGCTATTCACTTGGCTAACCACTCATCCCATCTTTCTGGAACATTCTGGGGATGGGGAGTACAGCCTTAAGCAATAACATCCTGCTTTACACCTTGTTGCATTTTCCATTTTGTCGTAACCTTACAGGGCAAAGGTGAAATAAATTGCTTAAGACAAAAGGAGGTTTGGCTGTTTACTGAGTCCCTGTGCTCTGTGTAATAGAAAAGGTAATTCAAAAGTCTGAGAAAGCACTGGGGTGAAAAAGCAACCAATCAACCAACCAAAGAAAAAACAAAATAAGAACAACTTTGAATTCAACTCCCCTGAGGAGGAAGAAAGCGGGGAGGGACTACCCAGATCTACCTTGCACTTACCATCATCTCAAGTGTTTCAGATCTTTTGCATGAAACTGATTGAATGTCTATAAACTTTCATAAATCACAGGTTTATAGATAATAGGAAAATTACATTCAGCTAGTGTAAAAGCTAAATACAAAAGAAAAATAAAATAAAGGTGATGTTCCTCATAGTTTAAGTGATCTCATTTGCAGTTTCCCACAAAATGGGGCATGAAGACAAAGAGATAGAAGTAGATTGTCAGGGCAAGTCATGTCTTCTAAACCATTCCCTTCCCCATCATAAGATGCTCCTACTCTAGCACAAGGTGGCAGCCCTGAACGCGCTTCTGGGTTTTGCACCTGTCACTCCCGTTTCCTGTTATATCTGACTATTTCAAATTTATAAAATCTGTAGCTCATTTTGCAATTTCAATTTTTAAAAATGTGTAGCTCATTTTGCAATTTGGTAAGTTTGAAAATTATTTCCAGATAGAATTTTTTTTAATATAACTCCATGGAAAACACCTTAGAATAGTTTATTGAGAACCTATTATGTACCCATTACTGGCTGGGCACCATTACAGAGTAATAAATAACACCCCTTACTGTTACTCTTTGGTCAGCCCCTTGAGAGGCTGATAACTCTCAATACATAGCTAATTCTCATACTGTCCATTTTTAGATTCACAATCAGTCATAATGTTTTCAAAATAGACATTTTGTCAAAGCTTGGCTGGCTTTAAGTTTTTACCATATCACAGACTAAGAAGTAGTTCAAGGACTTTGCTTTTCCCCAAGGAGCAGTTATGAAAGAGCATCCCTAAATAACCTTCCCTTGCCAGATCTTTATGCCCTTTGATGCCCTCCTCTCTGGAAACACTATCCAAATGGGCTTTGCTTGGAGCTAGGTTTTTGCTGTCTTTTCTTTTCTTTCCATTTTTTAAAATTTCAGGAGCAAGAGGAGGGGTGCTTTCTCTGGCATTTCCAAACTTCTATGCAAGCAGTCTCAATGCTCTCTATGGGTTATAATACACTAAAAATCCTTTTTCATCATCTCACTTATTATCTGGAATTACTTTAGAACTGAAACAGTAGAAGTTCCCCTCTTTGCCTTAATGAGCTAATTTTGATGCTTAACTAAGGAATCATTAGATTTTATGTCACTACTTCACCGTCAGTATAGAATTAGTATTAACAAGATGGTTGGGAAGAGTTTTAATGAGACCAATGAGGGGATGGTCCCTTTGCTTCTAAAGTAGCTGAGGCTTAGATCTTCTAAATACTGATCTTAAAATCTTAAAAGTCATCTGAATGAGTTTTCTGGAAATTTCAAATGAATCTTGCATTCTTTCCACCTTCTAACTGATTCGGAATGAAGATAGAGTCGATTTTATAACGTCTCATTGTTAAACACTATAGTAGCTCGTGCTCTCAGTCATACAAGGACATCGACAAAACAGGCCATGTTCCTCCTCAGAGTGGACTACTTCTGCAGCTCCAGAGATGTG
The DNA here is from genome assembly GCF_014824575.4 of Sturnira hondurensis. Classification (NCBI taxonomy): domain Eukaryota; kingdom Metazoa; phylum Chordata; class Mammalia; order Chiroptera; family Phyllostomidae; genus Sturnira; species Sturnira hondurensis. The sequence continues at coordinate 5,837,866 of NW_028076505.1, read as the reverse complement.
AAGAGGAAGATGGAATGTGGATTTCAGTCATTGTTATTCTTAAAGCTTCTCAGATGAGTCACTTCTGGGTGTTTATTGAGCAAACAGTGTAGGCAAAGATTTAGGCATCAAAGAGTGACCAAGGAAGGGGTGCTTCAAGTTATTTCCTGCTGAGATTTTTATGATTTCTATTTTTAGCTCTCGAACCTCAATTCTGTCTCTCCAGGCTTCAGTCATGGTCCACATCCATCATTGTAGGAGGACAACATTATGTTTCCAATAAAGATTTTTTACGACCACCTGCTGCAGATGCTTTTGCTGCCTATCCCACTCCCCCAGCACCATACATTCCAAGATACTCTATTGGAAGCATGTGTGATTCCCTCAAGATTAACCAGAAACTTAGCCCTCTGGGAATAACACTTAGCCAAGGACATATACACAAACTAGAGAATCAATACACCAGCTTTCTCACACCTTCATGGGTGGGACCACTCTGAGGTGGTTCACACGGAGAGCTCTCTGGTGGTTTTGAGCCCCAGTTGTTCATAATGGAAATCTAACTCACCCAGAACTGGCTTTTTCTCTTCCTTGTCTCACTTCACTACTCTGCTACAGGTGCTTCATGGGGGCATCACCCAAATATAAATTTTTACAGACAGATGCCAGAGGAATCTAACTGAAGACATGAACCTTAAAATAAAACTTAATTCTGTTTATTCATTATTCATTTACCATACCTTTACTCTGAACTCACCATGTGTAATGCATGAGGAAAAAATGAGAGGAATGTACCTTTCTGTTCCTTAGAATTGATTTGGAACAATGACACTGAAAGACAGGAATGTGAACTTTCCTAAGATCTCTGGCTATAGCGTTCATTCAGAATCATCCAGGATGATCCCCTTTTCCCTGCCATTTTTCCTAAACTGATTGTGAATAGAAGATTGCTACCTGCATCCCACTGCTCTTTTTCCTGCCCACTGCTCCTCTTATTTCTTTGTGTTCCCATTTAGTTTTGAGTTCTTGAGGATATTTATCTTGTTTTTTTAAACAAGGCTATAACTTCTTTGAAAATTTTTATTGAAGTATAATATTCATACAGAGAAGTACACCTATTATCCAAGGAGTCTTCTTCAGAACCCTCCAGGCACTCCTCCCTCTCCCCATGAGGGTAATCACTATTCTGACTTCTCCCAGCATAGTTTGCCTCATGTTTTGTTTTTACTTTTAATGTTCATACTTGTGAGCTTTTTTCTTAGTTTTTAATGTAACCGTGCATTGTCCATGCTCATTACTGTGTAATATTCCAGTGTGTGAATAGCCATGATTGATTTATCCATTCTACTGTTGATGGGCAGTTGAGTGGCTCTTAGCCAGAGCCCAGTAGGAATGGTGCTCTTCTGGGCATTCTTTTCTTTTTTTTTTTTGCTATTTCTTTTTTTTTTAATATATTTTATTGATTATACCATTACAGTTGTTCTATTCCCCCCCTTCAATCCCCTCCACCCACACCCTCCCTCCCCCACCATTCTCCCCCCCTTAGTTTATAACCACGTGTCTCAAGTTCTTTGGATTCTATATTTCCCCCAGTAGTCTCACCCTCCCCCCTATCTATTTTCTGCCTACCATCTATGCTATTTTCTGTGCCTTCTCCCCTCTTCTCCCCCTTCCATCCCCCTGTTTCTAACCCTCCATGTGTTCTTCATTTCAATGGTTCCACTCCTGATCTAGCTGTCTTCTTGGTTTGCTTTTGTTTTAGGTGTGGTTGTTAATAACTGTGTGTTTGCTGTCCTTTCACTGTTCATCTTTTTCATCTTCTTTTTCTTATATAAGTCCCTTTAGCATTTCATATAATAAGGGCTTGGTGATGATGAACTCCTTGAACTTGACCTTATCTGAGAAGCACTTTATCTGTCCTTCCATTCTAAATGAAAGTTTTGCTGGATAAAGCAATCTTGGCTGTAGGTCTTTGGATTTCATGACTTGGAATACTTCTTTCCAGCCCCTTCTTGCCTGTAAGGTCTCTTTTGAGAAATCCGCTGACAGTCTGATGGGTACTCCTTTGTAGGTGACTGTCCCCTTATCCCTTGCTGCTTCTAGGATTCTCTCCTTCATTTTGGTCTTGGCTAATGTAATTATGATGTGCCTTGGTGTGTTCCTTCTTGGGTCCAACTTCTTTGGCACTCTCTGAGCTTCCTGGATTTCCTGGAAGTCTATTTCCTTTGCCAGACTGGGGAAGTTCTCCTTTATTATTTGTTCAAATACGTTTTCCACTCGTGGCTGTTTCTTTCCCCCTTCTGGTACCCCTATAATCTGGATGTTGGAACGTTTAAAGATGTCCTGGAGGTTCCTAAGCCTCTCCTCATTTTTTTGAATTCTCATTTCTTCATTCCTTTCTGGTGGGATGTTTTGTTCTTCCTTCTGGTCCATTCCATTGATTTGTGTCCCCGTTTCCTTTCCATCACTATCGGTTTCCTGTGCATCTCCCTTCATTTCAATCAGTCCAGCCCTCACACGTTCCTCTAATTTGTAACTTTGTTCCTCTAATTTGTGACTATAATCTACCAGTTCTGTGAGCATCCTGATAAATAGTGTCTTAAATTGTGCTTCTGAGAGGCTGGCAATTTCTCGGTAGCTTAGAGTTATTGGCTCTGGGACTTTGAGTTCTTCTTGCGCCATCTTTTGGGTTGTTCGTGCCTGTTCCATAGCAGGATCAGAGCCCTAAAGTGTTCACTAGAACAGGGCAACTCAGTCGCTGGGTTGTGACGTTGTTAGGTGGGGGCGGGGTCAAAGAGGGACAATGGCTCTCACTGGTCTTGCAGGGCAACTAAGTCGCTGGGTTGTGACGCTTATGTGGGGGCGGGGTCAAAGATCTTCTGGGCATTCTAGTGCATCTATGATGAATAGAGAAGCAGTTCTGTTGGGTACATGCCCAGGAGTGACATTGTTGGTTCATAGAATACACATATGCTCAGCTGCTGTGGGTGCGAACCATTTTCAGCAGTGGCTATACAGATTATACTTCCACCAAGTGGGTATGAGAATCCCATTGTTTTGCATCCTCACTAAGGCTTGGTTTTATCCATCTTTTCTCATTTTAGCAATATGACTTTTCTATAGAGATTTATATACTTTATCTCTGCAGCAGAAAACAGAAGTCTCAGATGAGGATTTCGTGATTAATAGAAATTTGCACCTGCTATAAAATTTTCTATTTTCCATAATCTTTGAAATTGTGACTCATCTTGGGAGCTGCCTTTTGCAAAGCCAATTTTAATACCTTAACTGGGAAATCCTTCCTACCTCCTGAGAGGTGTTTGCATCACCTCCTGTCTAATAAAATCTGGGTCCACCTACCAGTGTCCCTCCAGTGTCAGTTTTTTCACCTCATTATCTCCCTGATGCTTTCATTTTTCACTCCATTTTTTTCTGCTTGATCTCCACCATCCTTTTGAAACTTCTTTTCTCTCAAAACCAAAAGTATTTTTTTAATTTTCTTTTGACTACATGTTCATCTTTTCTCAGAAAGTCCTTGAGAGGACACTCAAATTAGTTTGCATTCTTAGTTATTATCCTCTTGCTTCTAAACCTTAATTTGTCCTTAGAAATGATATACTTGTTAAGACTGGTTAACAAGTGTGGGCTCTAAGGTTAGACTGCTAAGCATCAAAGTAAGCTCTGCCACTTGTCAGTTCTTCAACCTTGGGCAAATCACATAACTACTGTAAATCTTAGTCTCCTTATCTGTTAAATGAAGTGAATAATATTAGCTCTTATAGGGTTGTTGGAGCTCAAATGAGATATTTACCTTAGCATATCATCTGGCACATACTACTATCTAATGAATGTGACTGTTCCACAAATCATATCTTAAATTTCTGTAACTTACATCATATGGAATCTCCTTTCCCTTCCATTTTCTTTTATTTCCCTTCCCTCCCTTCCTCTCTGCCTCCCTCTTTCCCTCCCTTCTTTCCTTCCTTCTTCATATATTTATGGAAGCCTATGATGTGCCTGATTCTGGGCCAGGACCTAGTATGTAATAGTAAACAAAGCAGTATGGTTGCTGTCCTAAAAGAATACAAAATTTGGTTTGGGTGATAAGAAATATGATATTCACACATCATTGCTAGCTATAATATGCATCTAGGGAGAGAGGCATGTAGTTCTTGGATAGTGACTAATAGGAAGATATGATCTAATCAGATGCCCTGAGAAACATTTTGATCTGAGGCTTAAATGGTGGAAAGAATTAAATAGATACTCTTCCCTTATTGTGGAGTGTCTTTAAGGAGTTGGTGGCTCTTTTAATAATACTTCATTTTCTTCAGGAAGACTGGGTTGTAAACTGCTTTTTTGATGACCCCCAATAAATCACACATCCTGATATTCACACCCTTGTTTAGCTCCCCTCTAAATTGACTCTGGGCTTGCTCATGGGACTTGTTTGAGTCAATGGGGTGTTAGCAAGCATGACACAAGCAGAGGCTCCCTTTTGAAGCCTTGAATCATTATGAAGAAGTCTGACTATCCTGCTGGAGAGCTCATGTGGAGAGGTGCCCTGGGGGCTATGCGATGAGAGAGAGAGAGGGAGAAGAGCCAGCCCCCAGTGGTGCTGGCTGCAGGCACCAGATATGTGAGTGAAGCCATCTTGGTTCCTCCATTCCCCAGTCAAGCTGCCCAAGCCAATGCACACGGGGCAGAGCCAACCCCACTGTGCCCTGCTGGAACTGAAAAATTCTGACCAGTAAAATGTTGCTTTTCTTTTAAGTCACCAAAAGACTTTGTTATACAGCAGTATATAACCAAAGATGTTGCTCTTTCACGCTGATTTAGATAGATAGACGACACAGAATGAAATCAGTGCCGTCCTTGACATAGCCAAGTCAAACTCGGCGGTTTTAACCTCAAGTTCATAACTCCTTAAAATTGTATTCCCAATTGTGCATATATTGTATTTTTTCCTGGGACGAAGACTCATGGCTTTCTATTTTCAAAATGATCTGTGAGTCCCACAAATAAAGAACAAGTGTTTCAGAAGAAAATATAGACACATAATATATTCTATAAATTGTAATTTTGAATAAAGTACTCTGTGAAAAGAAAGAGAAGAGAGTGATTAATTATGCTAATTGTAACTGAGGTAGTGTCCACAGTCTAGGACATGTAACTACATCTGCTTGAGGCCATACCACCTTCAGTAAAATTAAGCCTGGAACAGTTACATTAAATAATTTATTTCTTCTTTTGTGTTACATAGAGTTTATTTTACCCATGATCTTTTAAAATGGGTCATTTTACTCATAGTTTTTTTTCTAAAGACAAATAAGAATTTATACCAGATATTACAGTAAATAATAAACATTTAGGATTAAATTTGCTTCCAGCATTTGTGGGGTCCAGGGCAAGAGTCAAAATGGAGGCTCACATACCATGGGTAAATATTTTAAAGTCACAAATTAGGCTAACAACTTTTAAAATAAAATATGTTGTATTCTACCTTGTCAAATTTAGTTTCAAACATAGAATTCTCAGCTACAGAATGACCAGCTTCTTTTCTCTTTTTCACCACAACTCTGTTCTAAACCCACATGCCCACTCTCTGTCCATACCTCTCCACAAGTGGCCATCCTTTTGGTTCTCCTCAAGCCTCGGAGCTAACAGAGCAGCAATAAAGTTTACCCTCAAAAATGAAGACCTTTCCCTAGGACAGACCCAGGAAAAGGATTTATGCAAATCCTGTAAATGGGCTGTGAACCCTTTGGACAGGGAATTTGAAAGTCTCAGGTATATGGTCTTTGACCTGGAAGGAGTTGTGGGGGATCTGGGTGGGCAGGTCCCCTTGGTCTCACAAGTCTCTTCACCCATGGATGAGGGATGTAACCAGAAGAGGATCAGGGTGGAGCCCCCTCAAGCTATGCTATGCAAAATGGTAACCACTAACCACATGTGGCTTTTGAATACTTGCAGTGTGGCTATTCCAAACTGAAATGGGTAAACGAGTTGATTATAAAATGCATATTGAATTTCAAAGATACAGTGCAAAGAAAAAAAGTAAAATATCTCTTTGAATTGCAGTTACTTCTTTTGCCTAAAAATGTGGTTACAGAAAATTTTGAATTACTTGTGTGACTCTCATTTGTGACTCTCTTGGACAGTACCACTGTCAAACATGGGGCCTTGGGCAGCAGCCCCTGCTGTCCTGGTGTAATGGTGTCATGGGGCAATGCTCTGTTGGTGGCTTTCTCCATCCCCTCCAAGTCCACTCATACCCACACAACTTCCTTGTTTTGACTGATCTCACCTTCCAGATTCTGAGTCTTGTATTCACGGTGAGATGTGGAAGAATAACTGTGGATACCTACCCTGGGATTTAACAACCTCAAATGAGCTTTCCCGTATTTTGTTTTTGAATTATCTTTTTTGCATTCCTCCCACACCTTCCATTGTCTTAAATGAGAACCCCCATTTCCATCTCCAGCAACATGTCTCTGACCCTTTTTGTATTACCCAGTCCATCTGGTTCTTCTTATGAAGAGTGACATCCCATACACTCCCTGACTCTCTGGGGTTCATTTGGTGTCTAGATTCTCTTATGTATTTACTCTCACAAGTTGGATTTGACAAATAATAACTTCCTCTCTTGATTCTCTCAGAAACCATATCTGCATTTTTGCTGGAACTTTCAACTATTTCCTCAAGGGCAGAATCCGGTGGCAGGCTGATGAGAGAGGCAAACTCTAAACTTTCCTTAAGGATTTTACAAATACAAATCCTTGTATTTGCAAATATTATTTACTCAAGAATAGTTTTTTAGTTCTTACTATGTTTTAGTCACTATTGTTTCAAGCATGAGGACTCAGTAGTGAGTAAAAATAAAAAAAGTCTCTTTTAAAAAATTAAGAATCAAAGAATCACAACGATGCAGCTATTTCAGAGGTGCATTGGATGCTATATCTGAGAGGGTCAGGGAAGTGAGGGCAGTTTCTTTGACAGACATCCCCTGAGAAATTAATAAATTACTGAAAATATAAATGGCTGCTTCAGACCCTTAATGAAGATAAGTACTTACAAGAGGAGAGAAGCACAAAGCCCATGAGTAGCACACTGGGGACCTCGCTCACTTTGGGAACTTTCCCTGCACAACATTCTCACAGAAAGTAGGATTCAAATTTTTGGTCTTATGCCTCCAAGTTCCTTAGCATGTAGGATTGGATTCCTTGGATAAGTAAAAGAGCACATTGCTGCCTCATGGATATTTGGGCCTAAATTTAACAGGAACAATATTTTGAAATACTGTCATTTGTTATTATTCTTTTCAGAAATTATTTCCTCCACAGGGATCACACTTTTAAAAGTAGAAAAGCTGAGTTTAACCCCCCAACCCCGAGAAAGCAGGATATGAAACTACTCAGAGGAAACCAAAGATTCAAATCTTCAAGGGTGTCCAACATTTTGGCATCTCTGTGCCACACTGAAAGAAGAGTTGTCTTGGGCCACACATTAAATATGTTGCGACGCATAATCACAGAAACATCTCATAATATTTTAAGCAAATTCACGATTTTGTGTCGGGCCGTGTTCACAGCCACCCTGGGCTGCATGTAGCCCATGGGCTGCAGTTTGGACGCCCTTGGTAGGTACATGCTATTGCCTCTATGGTGAGACAAGCATCTCCAACATTAGCTGAGAGAACCAGACAGTTGAGAAAGAAAAGCAACATACTGTTTTTTTTTTCTCCTGAGCAGACCTGAGAGTTTATCCTTGAAATGTAAATTGAATGAAGAAATTTGCAAGGATATGAGAGTTGGTGGACTCTTACTTGTGCCTTAAGAAAATATAGACACATAATATCTAAGATCTCCTTCTAAGCAGCCCTGAGTTGAGGACCCAATCTTACAGCTCCCATTGTGCCCCTCAATGAGGGTCTGTCTTCTGAAGAAATACTTCAGGAATCACATTTTCTTTATTTTGTATCTCCAGCTCTAACATTGGAACAGTGTTGGCACTCAATAAAATTCTACTAAGTAAATGAATAAAAGAGCATATTCTGAATAGGGAGAAAACTGCAAAATACAGAGCTGACAAAAGGTCAGGCTATAAGTATGCCTTCTCAATCACTGATCAGGATTTCAAACACTACTTGTGAAAGAAACAAGAATTGCCCCAGGTTCTGAGCATCCATCTTGAAAAATTCCCATGTGTCAAATACAATGTAATCATTGTGCCCTATAATGGGTCAAATGGAGAGGGTTAAAGGGTCTGAATTTGGGTCTACTCCTGACTGTCTCACTGACTATTTATGTGACTCTGGGGATTATTTTATTCAACCAGAAGGCACCTTGATGCCCTTCTTGTCTAATGCCTTCACTTTATAGATGAACAGACTGAGTTCCAGAACAGGTAGGTGACTTCTTGAAGTTTAAACACAGGTATTGGTTGAGGTGATACAGACCCTTTCTGCTGACTGAGGTGACCAGGCATTTAGCCAGCAGGATGCTGAGCATGATGCCAAAACTTAGTTGCCAAGAGAGGAGCTACAGCATGACTGAAACCTGACATCATGGGCAAACATCAACTCCAAGGCAAAAAGAAGGAAATAAAGCAAAGGCTGTTGACTAGGCGTCCGGACAAAAGGCGCTAGGACAGATACTACCGTCACAGACCTGAAGTGAAGTAAGATTACGAATCAGAAAAGATAAATGTGAGGGCTCCAGGAGGAGATGCAGGGAAGTTGGGTTATTTTAAGATCCCAGATTCAGTGCTGGCCCCCCAGTTCACCCTGCAGCGACATCTTACAAATGGCAGCCACCACCTAACAGTGCCTTCGTAACAGCTCTTCTCAAATGTGATGACAGGGCTTGTCAATGGCATTTAAAGGTCTTAAGTTGCTGGCTCGGCCTGGCCATCTGTTCATATAACTCTTCACTTTGAATAATGGCTCAGTAATCTTGTTAGCTCCTCAAAACCATAAAATGTCTTACAATTTCAGTTACCCTTAGCACCCAGTATGATGCTTGGCAAAGAATTATTGGGTTTTCTATTTTTCAGGTAGCAGAGGTTCTGCTGGGTAACAAATAAGCCTCCTGAAATCCAGGAGGCTTCACGTAATAAGGGTCCCAAGATCTCTTTTGTGCAAGATCTGGGGTAGACTGGCAGAGGTTCTCCCCCAAGCAGATGCTCAGATATCCCGGCTCCTTCCATAGAGGTTCTGCTACTTTAGTACATGCTCCATGTTGGGAGCCCCAACAGTACCTTCCCAAGAGGAAGAGAGATATGGTGGAGGCACACTAGCCCTTAACTGCTTCAGACCAGAAGTATTTATGTTGCTTTAGCTCAAAATTCTGGGCACATGGGCCAAAGTGACTGCAAGGGAGGCTTTAAAGCCTGGTAGCCTTTGGTGAGGGCTTAGTGTCTCTGCCTCGGTGCAACAAAGCCATGCAGCTGATGGGGTTCCAGTGGTTTGTGGCACATGCCAATCCAGCACAGGTGGAGGACATAGAGTCTAAAGTTCAGCTCTGTTACTTACTAGCCCTGTGTGGATGCTCTTCTTAGCCCTCTTTTCTTAGTTTTCTCATCTGTAATATAAATATTATAATAAAATATATTTTTAGAGTTCTTTCTTTATTTTTTAAAACATTTTTAAAATTTATTTATTTTTAGAGGGGAAGGGAAGGACAGAGAGAGAGAAATATCAATGTATGGTTGCCTCTCATGCATCCCCTCCTGGGAACTGGCCTGCAACCCAGGCATGTGCCCTGACTGGGAATCGAACTGCAATCGTCTGGTTCGCAGGCCCACGCTCAATCCACTGAGCTACACCAGCCAGGGCTATTTTTAGGGTTCTTTAGAAGATTCATTGAGATGGTGAATGTGTAAAGGGCTTTGTAAAGTGTTAGATTCTATTAGAACTTCCATAGTTTTGGGTTTTTTTTGTTTTTTTTTCCATTGTAGGGTACATTGTAATTGCTTACTAGGGATCCCTCCAAATAATGATACTTATGTGTCTGCTAACTGAATGGGTGGGTGAGTGAGTGAACTTTAAAACTCACCAATGCAGTAAAGAAAGGGAACATACTCAAGTTCTCTGGCTTTCTGACTTAAATGTAAATCCTTAAGACTCTACCCTAATATTCCACATGGACTGAACATTATTCCTTTTCACCTTTCTCTCCACGAATCCCATTATTTCGTTCCCTGTCCTCCATAAACTGCCTTACCCAGTGGCCAGCATCATAAAATGGTCCTTTGGGTCAGATATGCAGTAGCTGTCAGCTGGAATGACTCTAACAATAATAGTGGCAATAACAGAACAGCAATAATAACAGTGAGAGTTGGCCAGGCACTATGCCAACTACATGACACTCATTATGTCTGTAAATCCTCACAGCAACCTTGTGAGTGAGGTCTTCTTCCTGTTTTAGAGATGAAGGAGTTGAGGAGGAGGTAATAGGGTTATAAATGGAATGCAGATGAATCTAATTGCAAACTTTTGCTCTGAACCACTTTCCACTGTTGCCCATTTACGAGTAACCCACAATCCCCCTTTCAAATTTTTCTGTGCTCCTTTTTTCTAAGAACTTTACCTATAATTTAAGCATTCATGATTATCTGTTTCAAACATAAAACATGATGCTGCTGATGAATTTACATAGGACACAAACAGAATTGTGTAAGGTCGCTACTCCCAAAATTGCATCTTTTTCTTTTACCTGCAGGTTAAGATAAAGTTATTTAGTCACTTTTCTGTTCTAACTCTGTGCTTTAGAATGTTCTTTCCCTTAGTGCCTCCCAATCATGTGGGTTTTAGTCTATGGCACTTTTGTGGTACTACTGCTGGTGTAAACCACCTGAACTTGGGGTGTAAATCAACAGCTCTCACCTGCTGCTAACAGCTTCTGTGGGCCAGGAATTTAAATATGGCAAAGTGCAGAACTCTACCCTGTCGTGACTGGGGACTCAGCTGGAAAGACTTGCCTGACTGATGACAACATAAACATCTGGGGGGTGGACAGGTGGGGCTGGAGAATCATCTCCATACTGATTTCCCTACTCATGTGTCTGACGCGTGAGCTGAATGCCTATACATGAACTCTCCATGTGGCTCAGGCTTCCACATAGCATGAAGGCTAGGTTCAAGAAAATATAATATTAAGAGCAATCAGCCTAAGAGCAGTATTTCAAGATCCTCAGGTGGGAGTTGCTCTTTTCGGATCTAGCCTTAGTGGTCACCCAGCATCACTTCTGCCTGTTCTCTTAGTTACAAGTAAGTCATAAATCTAGCCCCGATTTAAGGGGAGTGGAATCACATTCAACCTCTCAGCTGGACGAGTTCCAAAGAATTTACAGCCATTGGAAAAACTGCTTCAAGTGAGTAAAGAACACTTCATGCAGGTATTAATATTCTTTAGAGCAACTAGTTATACTACCCAGAGAAGAGAGGACAGGGTGACTCAAACAGAAACAAAAGGAAAAATCTATATTGGTAAATAAGTAATGGCACAATTATAGGAGAGCCATTAAATATTTTTCAAATTATATAAAAAGATAAGAAGAAATGTGAGATAAGAAAAAATGTAAGACAAGAAGAAATGTGTCAGTGTATTATTAAGTTGAGAAATGCTACCTATACTATGCAGAATATATATATAATATATATATAATATATATATATATATAATAGATGGAAAAATCTGGCTTTGTGAATGATTTCTCTTTTCTTCTGCTTATGTGTGAATATTTTTACAGTAAGCATATGCTGCTTTCTCTTTTTTTGGTAAAAATCCCTTTTATTTATTTTTAATTATTTTTTGTTGTTTAGTTACAGTTGTCTGTATTTTCCCCTTTACCATTCCCCTGCTTTCATAATAAGAAAAAAATTAATCAGATAGGAAAAAGGACTTTGGAAAGAAAAACATTTGCATTAATTTCAAAGAACCAAGAAAAAAAATTGAGGTCAAGCTATTGTGTTTGTGGTGGAGAGCTGAGCCTCTAGGGCCTAGCTGGCTCTGGTGGTCATGTAAACTAAGGAATGCTGTGAAACTGGAAGGGACCTTCAGCTCTCCACACACGTGCTCTGGGTTCAGGGAGGAGGAAGCTGGGTGGGGAGTGACTTACGCAAGGCCAAATGGCTAGTTAGTGGAAAGGCTTAGCGGAGAGCATAGGCCTCCCAGTCCCTGTTCAGGACGTTTTTTTTCCCTCCATCTGCTGGTCTGGGCTGTGAACTGACAAGCAGCAGGCTGCCTGTTCCTTACATGAAGGACTGACACATTTCTACTCCCAGTGGGAGTCTTGCCTGCAACACTGTATCTGTTGAGGACCCTGGACCCTGGAAGCTTCTGGCTTGGAAAAGCAGAGTGTGATTTTATGGCAATTGCACTGGGTCTTGCAAAAAACTTAGCAGTCATTGGGCATATCCAATGACAGGTGAAAGTTTTATTTGGTAAGAAGCTGAATTTGAGTGTTAGGAGTGGGAATAAGGTTAATGACAGTGAATTTCCTTGGTTAAAAGGAAAATAACAAAGATTCAGCATTAGGGGTGGCTCAGGGGGAGAAGGAGCCTCATGCTTTGAAAACTCTGTTTCTAAAGATTTCTAGGGGGCCAGATGGCATTGGTGCATCTAAAAGCAGCTTAGGGAGAACACATCTTCTCTGTCCCTAACATATTTTCCCTTCGCATTATGAAATCTTTGAAAACAAGGTATTTTTCCCATCAGTATTCTCCATTTTCACTTTCAAGTTTCATCTCTTTAGAGTAAAAGCCTCATATAGGTGCTTCTGGCCTTTCACATCTTCTTTTGTTACCTGTAATTTTTAATTAAGAGGGGTTGCCTGAGGCAGATGTAGGTGGAAATAGAATAGTTGTGTGTGTGTGTGTGTGTGTGTGTGTGTTTTGGGTGAAATGTTGGTTGAAGGAACTAGGAAAGAACAAGCACTTATAACCTGGACTCAGTAATTCAGGGGGTTTCCTGGACAAGGTCACAGCCAAAAGACTTCCAAAGACATGGGCTGTGGAGCAAAGAGTTTACTGATATAATTAACAGGGCTAAAGTTTGACTTTTTTCACAGTTTTTAATGAATTATAAATAACATTTTACAGATTGCTTTTATAGATTTTGGGGGATATTTTTAGAGAAGATTTTATATGTATATAAATATAAAATACATTGTGTATATATCTAAATAAGGTCATAGGTCCACACAATATGGATAGTTTTTTTGTAATTCTTAGACAAGGGCACTGATCTTTTCTGTAGAATAATAATGATACTACCTTTTCTTGCTACCCTTTCTCCCTCATTGAGTGCTTCCTTTGTGTGTCAGCATGTTACATAGATTTTTAAAAAATTCTCATAAGAGCCTTATGAGAGTAGTTATGATTCTTTTCATTTTATGATGAAGAAAACTCTAGACTATAGGTTCATAGAGGTTAGTTACTTACTCAAAGCCATATGCTCCTAAGTTATTGAGGTGGGTATCAAAGCCATGCTGTATGGAATATTTTATATCCCGGGGATGGGGAACCCATCTACTTCTTGTAGTTAATTTTAGGCTCCTCACAACAGATGTAAAGTTTCCCAGGAAGAGCTTTCGGTAATGCAGTTTACAAGGTTAATGTCTTTTTAGAAGACACAAGAAATATCCTCCAGTGGAGAGAAGCTTGGGTGTACATATGACTGCAGGGGCCAGCCTGGGAGGATGCCAGGGAGCAGAGCTGCTGTAGGGGACAGGGTATAGACAGCAGTGAAGTTACCCTGCCCCCTGGCAGTGTAGAAAGTTTCATAGTATATCACTTTACCTACAGACCATCTAGAATACAAAGTTTTTACAATCTTGTTTTTGGATTTTTAGTTTTAAGTCTATTTGATTGATTATGCTATAACAGTTTTCCCATTTTTTTATTCCCTTTATTTCCCACCTGCTCTGTACCCCCCAGCATTCCAGACTTTCCCCACCTTAGGTTCATATCCATGGGGGTACATATACGTTCTGTTTCCTATACCATTCTTAACCTCTCCCTGCCAATTTTATGCCTACCACTTATGCTTTTTATTCCCTGTACCTTTACCCCCACATTCTCCCTCAATCCCTCCCAACTGAAAACCCTCCATGTGATCTCCATTTCTGTGATTCTGTTCCTGTTCTATGTGTTTGCTTATTTTTTTTTTTAGCTTTGGTCACTGATAGTTGTGACTTTGTTGTCACTATACTATTCATAGTTTTTGACCTTCTTGTATTTCTTAGATAAGTCCCTTTAACATTTCATATAATAAGGACTTGGTGATGATGAATTTCTTTAACTTGACTTTATCTGGGAAGCACTTTATCTGCCCTTCCATTCTAAATGATAGCTTTGTGGATGGGTTAATGTTGGGTGTAGGTCCTTGCCTTTCATGATTTTGAATGCTTTATTTCTAGCTCCTTCTTGCCTGAAAAATTTCTTTTGAGAAATCAGCTGATGGTCTTATGGGAACTCATTTGTAGGTAACTGTCTCTTTTTCTCTTGCTGCTTTTAAGATTCTCTCCTTATCTTGAATCTTGGTTAGTTATGATGGAATTATGATGTGCCTTGGTATGTCCCTCTTTGGGTCCAATTTCTTTGGGACTCTCTAAGTTTCCTGGACTTCCTGGAAGTCTATTTCCTTTGTCAGATTGGGAAAATGTTCCTTAGTTATTTTTTTAAGAATTTTTTCTTTTTTTTTCTTTTTAGATTTTATTTATTTATCTTAAGGGGAGGGAAGGAGAGAGGGAGAGAAACATCAATGTATGGTTGCCTCTTGTGAGTCCCCCGCTGGGAACTGTCCTGCAACCTGGGCATGTGCCCTGACTGGGAATTGAACCGCGATCCTTTGGTTTGCAGGCCCGCTCTCAATCCACTGAGCTAAGCCAGCCAGGGCCATTAGTTATTTATTCAAATAAGTTTCAACTTCTTGGTCTTGTTCTTCTCCTTCTGTCACCCCTATGATTCTGATGTTAGAGCACTTAAAGTTGTCCCATAGTTTCCTAAGCTTCTCCTCATATTTTTTTTTTAATTTTTGTTTCTTCATTCTGTTCTGGTTGGATGTTTATTTCTTCCTTTTATTCCAAGTCGTTGATTTGAGTTCCAGTTTCCTTCCCTTTACTGTTGGTTCCCTGTACATTTTGCTTTATTTCACTTTGGGTAGCCTTCATTTGTTCCTTTATTTTGCCACCAAGCTCAATCCATTTTGGGAGCATCCTGAGTACCAGTATTTTGAACTGTGCTTTGGATTGGTTGGCTGTTTCCTCATTGCTTAGTTCTTCTGGAGTTCTGATTTGGTCTTTCATATAGGCCACATTTCTTTGTCTTGCTGCACCTGTTATGTTGTAAGGGTGTGGGGTCTTAGGCATTGGTCAGGGCAGGGCAACCCTTTTTGCTGTGTAGTGCTGTCAGTGGGGCAGGGAACAGGGAGGGAACAATGCTGCTCACTTGCTCCACTCTAGCCTCACTTTCCAATGAACTCTTCTGTGACATGGGGAGTTTCTCCTGCCTTCGCAACCCCTGCAGTATTTTACTACTTGCTTTGCATCTTTAGTTTCCTGTTCAGCTAGCCCCTCCTCACCTTCGTGATCCACCAACTTGCCATGTGTCCTCCTTACTTGCTACCTCTCTCCTGGCTCTGCCCCTCCTACTGGTCTGGGTGAATGCTTCTTTAACTCCCTGTGTGTCAGAGTTCCATGCAGTTTGATTTTCTGGCACTTCTGTTTGTTTATTGGTTTTAAATTGATTGTTGGCCTTCTTTTGGTTATGTGAGAAAGTGAAGCATTTCTACCTATGCTTCCATCTTGGCCAGAACTCCTGAAATCCTAAATATAAATGATCAATTATATATTAAAAAATCCCCTTTAGACAGTGGGGTAAAATGACCTTAAAATGTTAAATTACATGTAAAATTGCAAAAGACACCCAAAGAGGACATTTACAGAATGGTGCAAGTTTGGTATTTAAAATACAAGAATAACTCAGAAGTGCCCATAGGCAAATTTGTTTAAAAATAATATAAAGCCAAAAATATTTCAAAAAAGGATAGATGGTGAAAAAGACTCAGAGAGATATTAAATACTAGATAACTTGCTCATAAGATCAATTACTAAACAAACAAGATTTAAGTGGAATTAGCTCAAGGCCAGAAAAATTTCCTGGGAGGTATGATCATGGCTAATGCCTCAGGGATTATGAGTATGGTGAAGCATTGTGGGACAGTGGCAATCTCTTCAGAGATTATATAGTTGTGTGGGAGAATAGCAGCATATCTAAATAATGAAGAAAACACATATTCTATATGAGTGATTTTTCTTGCCACAATTCCAGAGCAGGGAAGGTTGATTTGTTTGAGAGAAAAGCAATGTATTCTCCCCAGAATAGGAGAGTCATTTGCTGAGCAGAGGAACTCAAAGGGAGAAATGAATATTTTTAGGATTACGTAGCAACAGCGAGAAATGCAGAAATGCTTGGCAGCTGCTGAGTGGGGCACTCTGGGTAGAGAAAGAAGTATGGAAAGATTAATTTTAAGAAGAACACCATGTTCTTTGTGATGCTCTTGCACTGCTCCTTTAAGAAAATCTAGAACAAAGATAAATGTTATTCTTCAAGCTTCTAAAGGCAGATTTTGTTGCTGTTAGATGCCCTAACAAGGAAAGAGAGGCCCTGAGTCTGCCCTGCTGTATTCATGTTACAATCTGATAGAAGACATGTTGGGAGATGGAGACTAACCTGTGGAGCTTTTAAAATTCATCCTCTTTCCATGTCAAGAAAAACTGAGAAGTAAGGAGTAAGAAGTACCAGGTGAGCTAATACAATACATTTCCAAATACATGGAAGTGGGAATGTATTTAAGGGATGCTGGAAGCCCAAAGAACTCTAAATTGGAGGACGTAACTGTTACTTTGTAGATGTGCTATTTTATTATTTTTTATTTAACTGAGTCAGGATACAAAAATCTGAAGACTGCACATTAAAATTGGATTTCCAATTTCTGGTGAAAAACTGGAAGGTGTGAGATTAACTTTCTGCATGACATCATTGGCTGGACCTGAGAGGTGGCTGTCCCCTTTAAGTGGGATATGTATTCTCCAGCTTGCCATCAGCCCCAGCACTCCTTGCTAAATTGCCAGTCTGTTGTCATTCTTGATGGCCTGTCCTCAGAGTTGCCACACTGTATTAGGAGCCATTGAGCACCAGGCATCTGGGCCTGTCTATTAATCATTGTGACCAGGCAAGGGAAATGCAGTCTCCCAAATACCTTCTTCTGAGGATTCTATAGAGTGAGGGAGAAACAAAGACTCCCACAAATAAAACTGGAGGCTGGCAGCTTCACACAGTGACTGTGAAGCTATAAGGCAGAGCATGTGCCTAGTGAGATGGCAATTTTCATGAAGTAAAGAGCTCCAAGGAAGGGAGTGATGAAGTGGGTTAAAGCCAAGAGGTAAACATATAATAAATATTTGACACAGAGTTCTAAAGCAGTAAGTGGGACAGCAAGAGGACAATAAATAAAGATAAAAAAGATAAAGATGCTCTTGAAAGGTATGCAAATCAACCCAGCCATATTTGGGACCATTACACTGAAAGAATGGGAAGTATGTGATACATGAGGTTGAGAAAGCTGTGCGTTGAATTTAAATTTTGTCTTGGGTATTTATGAGAAGGCTAAGACACCTTCCCCAAATTTAACCTGAAAGCTCCTCCAAGTATTACCTCTGATGCCTTTTGTGAGCCACAGCAGAACACTGGAGAAGGAAGACAGGAGTGGGATTAGCAGAGCAGCAAACCATTGTAGGCTTCATACCCCGGTATGCCTTGTGTTGCTGGAGTTAAGTGCAGCTCTCTCCAAGCTCCAACTCCCCTGGGACAGCATACCTCAGCAGCTAGTGCAGCTGAGTGATTAACCCAGTAGGGCCTTGAGTCCTGCTCCTGTGTCCCAAAGACAGTGGAGGTTTCTCTGAAGTCAGGAAACATTCCCAAGAGCCCAGCATGGATGAAAACAAGCCTCTCTTGAGAGGGTAGCCCCCAGGGAGAGAACATCTTCCTATGGGATGCTTGGGTTCTCAAGAATCCAGAGTGTGCTTTCAAAGAAGGGTAGGAGTTCTATGTTTAATCACTAGGGCACTGGAAAAATATCTCTGAGAAGATGTGTCAGTTATAACCACTTAATTAAAGGCAGAAACTGTTCAGTTGGCTTTACTATGCAAAAGAGAAGCCAAAGAACTTGTATGTATGACCCATGGACATGAACTAAGGGGGGGATTGGTGGAGAAAATAGGGGTACCAGGTGGAGGAGGGCAAAAGAGAAAATAATGGGACAACTGTAATAGCATAATCATTAAAATAAACTTAAAAATGCAAAAGTAATGCAGATGAATAAAGATGTTATGATCACAATTAGAAGTGCTATCACTTCTATTATTTTAGCTGTCTGGTGGGAAAAATAGGTTAAAGGTAATTTGGGTTAAAATGGCTTTCAACTATCTGCAAGGGGACAGAGTAATGCTTCTCAGTTCTCTAAAATTGCATGCAATGAAAATTATCCTTGTGGTTTTAATTTGCATCTCTCTGATAGCTAGCGATATTGAGCATCTTTTCATGTGTCTCTGGATCCTCTGTATGTCCTCCTTGGAGAAATGTCTGTTCAAGTCCTTTGCCCATTTTTTAACTGGGTTGCTTGTCTTCTTTGAGTGGAGTCGAGTGAGTTCTTTGTATATTTTGGAGATTAAACCTTTGTCTGAGGATTAAAACTTTGTCATTGGTAAATATGTTTTTCCAAGCTATTGCTTCTCTTTGTATCTTGTTACTGTTTTCCTTAGCCATGCGGAAGCTTTTAATTTTGATGACATACCATTTGTTTATTCTTTTCTTTATATCCCTTGCTCTAGGGGACGTATCAGTAAAAATATTGCTGCGTGGAATATCTGAGATTTTCTTGTCAATGTTCTCCTCTAGGGCTTTAATGGTTTCATGGCTTACATTTAAGTCTTTTATCCACCTTGAATTTATTTTGGTACATGGTGTAAGTTGGTGCTCAAGTTTCATTTTTTTTTGCATGTAGCTGTCCAGTTCTCCCAACACCATTTGTTGAAAAGGCTGTCTTTACTACATTTTATGTTATTGCCCCCTTTGTTGAATATTAATTGACTGTAGAGAGTTGGGTTTATTTCTGGGCTCTCTGTTCTATTCCATTGATCTATGTGCCTGTTTTTATGCCAGTACCAGGCTGTTTTGATTACAGTGGCCTTGTAATACAGTTTGATATCAGGTATTGTGATCCCTCCTACTTTGTTCTTCTTTCTCAAAATTGCAGCTGCTATTTGGGGTCTTTTATGGTTCCATATAAATTTTTGAAGTGTTTGTTCTATGTCTGTGAAATATGCCATTGGTACTTTAATAGGTACTGCATTGAATCTGTAAATTGCTTTGGGTAGTATGGACATTTTGATGATGTTAATTCTTCCAATCCATGAACACGGTATATGTTTCCATTTGTTTGTGTTTTCCTTGATTTCTTTCTTCAGTGTTGTGTAGTTTTCTGCATACAGGTCTTTTACCTCCTTGGTTAGGTTTATTCCCAGATATTTTATTTTTGTTTTTGCTATATCGAATGGGATTTTTTTCTTGATTTCTGCTTCTGCTGCTTCATTGTTGGTATACAAAAATGCCTTTGATTTCTGGATATTGACTTTGTATCCCGCTGTTTTGCCAAATTCATTTATTAGTTCCAGCAGTTTTTTGGTAGAGGCTATAGGATTTTCCATGTACACTATCATGTCATCTGCAAACAATGCCAGTTTTGTTTCCTCCTTTCCGATTTGGATGCCTTTTATTTCCTTTTCTTGTCTGATCGCTGTGGCTAGAACTTCTAATACTATATTGAATAGAAGTGGTGAAAGTGGGCAACCTTGTCTTGTACCTGATCTTAGTGGAAAAGCTTTTAGTTTTTGCCCATTGAGTATGATGTTGGCTGTAGGTCTTTCATATATGGCCTTTATTATATTGAGGAATGCTCCCTCTATTCCCACTTTGCTGAGTACCTTTATCATAAATGGGTGTTGTACCTTATCAAAAGCTTTTTCCGCATCTATTGATATGACCATGTGGTTTTTGTCTTTGCTTTTGTTTATTTGGTGTATTACATTTATTGATTTGCGTATATTGAACCATCCTTGCATCCCTGGGATGAATCCCACTTGGTCGTGGTGTATGATCTTTTTGATGTATTGTTGGATGCGATTTGCCAATATTTTATTGAGGATTTTAGCATCTATGTTCATCAGTGATATTGGCCTGTAATTTTCTTTGTTTGTTGTGTCTCTATCTGGCTTTGGAATTAGTGTGATGCTGGCTTCATAAAACGAGTTGGGGAGTTTTCCCTCCTTTTGGATTTTTTGGAATACTCTGTGAAGAATAGGGGTTAGCTCTTCCTTAAAAGCTAGCTATCAGAGAGATGCAAATTAAAACCACAATGAGATACCACTTAACACCAGTCAGAATGGCTATCGTAAACAAAGAAACAAACAACAAGTGCTGGAGAGGTTGTGGGGAAAAGGGAACCCTAGTTCACTGTTGGTGGGATTGCAGACTGGTACAACCACTATGGAAAACAGTATGGAATTTTCTAAGAAAACTAAAAATGAATTTGGGTGCCCTTTGACCCAGCAATTCCACTATTAGGAGTATATCCTAAGAACCCTGAAACACCAATCCAAAAGAACCTATGCACCCCGATGTTCATAGCAGCACAATTCACGATAGCCAAGAGTTGGAAGCAACCTAGATGCCCATCGGTAAATGAATGGATCAAAAGACTATGGTACATTTACACAATGGAATTCTATGCTGCAGAAAGGAAGAAGGAACTACTACCCTTTGCAACATCATGGATGGAACTGGAAAGCATTATTTTGAGCGAAATAAGCCAGGTGGTGAAAGACAAATACCATATGATATCACCATTAACAGGAATCTAAACAAAACAAACAAGCAAGCAAAATACGACCAATGACACTCAAATATGGAACAGGCTGTCAGGGCCCAGAGGGGAGAGGGGAGAGAATCATAGGGGAAAAGGGGATGGACTCACATGAACAAGTATAAAGTACACATGGACAATAACTAAGGGTGGGGGGCGGAAATGGGAGGGAGGCGGGGAGCATGGGGTGGGGAGCGGGCAGGGTTGGGAATATAAGACAGAAAGCTGTACTTGAACAAGAATTAAATTAAAAAATTATTTTAAAAAAAAACTATCCTGAAGCCCTGCTATTCTGAAACCTTTGTTGAGAGAGTGGGAGAGAGGCAATTCATTCATTCATTTATGTAGTCATTTACTTTTTTGAACTTTGTCCTTTCTGGGGTCATGTGTCTTTCTTCTTCCCTTATCAGATTCAATAAGTCTTGCAGATTACACTTCCCAAATGCCTTTCAATGTGTTTACTTCCTGTCCTGTCCAATTTAGTCAGTACATTTCTTTTTCGTTTAATCTGTTCTTCACATCTCACCTATTTTCCTCTTTCCAGAATAAAAATCTGTTGGTTGAAATCCCTTAAGAATTTCTAGGGGCTATTGGGATAAGAATAAAATAAGAATAAAACTTTTAAACATGTTATACAACCTTGCTACTTAAACAGTGGTCTCTAAACCAGNTATCAGATACAATAAGTCTTGCAGATTACACTTCCCAAATGCCTTTCAATGTGTTTACTTCCTGTCCTGTCCAATTTAGTCAGTACATTTCTTTTTTGTTTAATCTGTTCTTCACATCTCAGCTATTTTCCTCTTTCCAGAATAAAAATCTGTTGGTTGAAATCCCTTAAGAATTTCTAGGGGCTATTGGGATAAGAATAAAATAAGAATAAAACTTTTAAACATGTTATACAACCTTGCTACTTAAACAGTGGTCTCTAAACCAGGAATGTAGGCACCTTCTGAGAACTTATTACAGATACAGAATCAGTGCCTTCATTTTTGCAAGATCCCCATGTAATTCATGTGCACATTGAAGTGTAAGAGGCCATGGTCTGCAAGATTTTGTGCTCTTTGGCCACTACCTACCTATCTAGCAAATCTGCCTAACATCTGTGGGTCCTCAGGAAAGAAAAAAATGGAGGCCCATGAGTTCAACACCTGAATATTTAAAAATAATAAATGCAGCTAGCTGTTAAATAAAATATTTTCTACCTATCTTGACAAACATACCTTCATAACTATCGAGAAAGCTAGGTTTTCTTTGTAAGTCCATGTCATAACATACTGAACAAGTTTTGAGCATGAATGGGCATCGCACACACCCACCCAACATCTGCCCTTAGCCCAACCAACAAATGTCCTTTGGTCACTACTCAGGCCTAGAGGTGGACCAAGGAAATATGGACCAAGGAAAGTGGTCATTCAGGCCTTAGAAGCAGGGTGGGTGTTCTTTAAAGGAGATATTCTGTGCTTCCTCTTCCTGAAAAGTGGTCTAAAAACAGGGGAGCAGGGACTCTGGTAGGGAAACATCTCTTTAGGTCCAGAAGTTCCTTGCCCCATGAAATGATCCAGCCTGCCAGAGCTGGGTCCTTCTTAAGTGTGGGACCTTCTTACCTAGGCTGAAGTCAACACAACTCCAAGTTTCTCTTGAGTTGTAGCCTTCATCACTCACTAACACAGGCATTTTGGTGTTTTTTTCAGCCCCTCATTCTTGCTCACTTTCTCTTTCTCAATGTATGGCCTTCACATTTGTTGATCACTCTGCCCATATAAGTCTTTACATTTCATGTGCTTAATGCCATGCATCCTTGGGATATCAACTCAAGCATTATTTCCAAAGGGAATACTTTCATACCCTCCCTGATGAATAAGCTTCATTAGGGTTGGAAACATGACTGGTTTTGCTCTAGAATGAAGCACAGGGCTTTAACACAATACTACACATTGATGACGTATATTTGTGGAATGATTATGTGAATGAGGGCTCAATGTTTTGTAAAAAAACCAACAACAGAATATGAAAGGTTTCATTGTTAAGCAAAAAAGAGTTTTTTACATTTCAAATGGAAAGGTCCAACAGGTCACGCATGCTATGTAGTGCTGCTTAAAATATCTGGGTTGACCTTTTGAAAATCTGCAAGATGGATATAGGATCTTGATCTATTCATTCCAAAAGAAACCATTGGCTCTTTTAATGAAAGCTCTGCTTTCTAAAAATTTGTATCACTTCATTGTTCTGCTTTGGAAAATGTATGTCTAAACTGTAATGATATCAAGGTATAGAGAAACAAAATTTGCTACATTGTCATTTCTGGCTTATGTCTTAAGTCGATTTTATTTGAACTGTGTTAGTTTGTTTTTCAAACTATCTTACCTTGGTTTGCCCTGAGTATCAGCTTTTCCTATGTAACAAACCACCCCAAAACTTAGTGGCTGAAAAGATCAACTATTTTATTTAGTTAGTAATTCTGTGGGTTGGAGAGGAGGTTCTTCTGTATTAGACTAGCTGCTCTGGGATCCACCATGCGTCTATGGTCACCTGGTGGTTCTTCTGACAGCTGGTGGACCAAAAATGGCATTCCTCACACATCTGATGGTTTGGTGGCTATGGGCTGGGGTGGCTCGCTGTTCCTCCCTGAGGTTCTTCATATTATCAGGCTAGCTTGGACTTGTTTACATGGTGCTCTCAAAGTTTCAAGCACAGACAGAGAATTTAAGCCTTAATTTACTCTTTAGTCCTCAATTCTTGCCACATTTCCTAATGTTATGTTGTCACATGGACAATCAAGATTGGAATACTGCAAATTGTGACCCTCTTTTTTCAGTCTACCATGCCATGCTGAAGTCATGTTTTCTCAAGATAATCCTCTCCTTATTCTATAGGATTGCCCATCAGAAAGATGCTGTTTTTCTCCTTGGTTGTGACCAATATATTTAATAACCAATGAAGGAACTAACCCTGCCTTCAGATGGGAAGCTTAAAAGTGACAGGAATTGGAAGTGGTTCCTGCCTGTCACTAGGGTTGGTTTTATGAGTGGGCACCCAGTCCCAGACCAAGCTGGAAAAGTTCACAGGACAAGATGCCACCAGCTGAATTTATCACAAGTGGGCAGCAGGAAGAGAATGGGGGCATCTGCAGTTTCTATCCTGTTCTTCAGAAAACCTGTTACAGACTATATTTCTGGAAGGCAATGCAATCTGTTTTGTCAGATGGAAGCCACCATGAATCATGTCTTAGGACTATGAGACTTTGGAAATCAAATATTGGATTGTGTTGCCAGAACAAAATGCATCCAGGGGAAACAATATATCCTGTCTCTAACAATTCATCTGTCTTGACCTTAATATTACCTATGACATGATGAAACCTTGCCACTGTAAGGCACTATTCTGGACCCAGACAGCTTGAGTTTGAACCTAGTGTTACCACTAATTTGCAGCATGATTTTTATTAGGTTAGTTAAACAATCTATACCATGTCTCAGTTTCCTCATATATAAGAATGAGATAATGACAGCACTTACACCATTGGTTACACTGAGGATAAGATGAGTACATACGTCTATAAATACTTAAAATAAGGCTGGTGCATGTTAGGCATTCAATAAATATTCGTTTTTTTTTCATTTGCCAGTGAAATAGAAAGAAAAAAAGGATCTTCATGGTGAAATTCTGATCAAATGGATCATTTCTGTGTTGAACGTGTTTATTTTCCTATACTCAAGCTAGATACTCGAGGTTGTGGTCTCTTCTCCTTTAAACAAGAGGAGAAATTGTGAGATGACTCACTTTCTTGCCATACTTAGGAAAGCTAACAGTTTAGAATAATGTTCTTGTAGGATAAAGGGGAAAATGACAACTAAAAACACTTCGTATCTGTCTTTTTCCTCCCTTGCATAGTTTAAATTTTAACCACTTTCCAGGAGATAATTTGCCAAATTATGATATTGGCAAGAGGATCTTTGAGTAGGAAGCAAAGGACCTTGTTGCCAGGCCTGATGCTTCTGCAGATCAGCAGGGTGGTCTTGGAATTTGTCCTTAACATCTCCTAATACCTTCTTAAATGGAGATGATGGAGCCTCATAGACTGGAAAAATCTCTACAAGATAATTGACCTATATTGGGAAACCCAAGAACAAGCTGGTAAGGGGTGTTTCCTAGGGGATGGAATGAATGTTCTGTGGTGAGTGATATATAAAGGGATGTTTTAAGGTGTGGTTTATTCTCTTGGTTACTCTGTGAAGAGAGTGAGGTGGGGTTGCTACTAGACTCTTAAAAATGGTTTTAGAGATACTGTTGCCTAAATCAGGGGCTCACAGTCTGCGATGACTTTATCTTAGAGTCTGGGGAGGATGGAGCCTGGTTGGACTCTAGCTTGGGGCAGCTGCTTCTATAAAGTATCTGGGGCTATTGCAGTGCCTGTGTTCAGGACCTTGGCGACTGCACCATAATTTTGGATTTTGGAAGAGTTAGTGGTATAGTAGTTCAACAGCATTGAATTCGATTAATATTTATGGAGTGTCTACTATGTTTGGGGGCCTATCTGATAGAATGGCAGATGGAGAAACACTCTGGTTTATGATTTCACAAGTGACCATAAAATTCCATGCACCATCCTAAATCTCTGGTATTAGATATGTTAAGGCACTAGGTGGAGAGTCTTGCACCTGGACGATTACTGAGGAGGCAATGGGTCTTGACTAGAACTTTGGTGCCCTTTAATTAGAGCTTAGGTGCCTATTGTGATTAATTAAGATGTATAGAATATGTGAAGTCTGGCCCAATTATGTGTAGATGCTTGTATAATTGTGAAGTTTTATGGTTAGGTCTGAAGGATGGCTAAATGCAGAACTTGTATTTGATCTGAAGCAAAGTATTCCTAGGGATGGAAGATCTGTGCCAGGAGATCTAGTTAAAGCTAGATACAGACAGCATATTTGGGATATAGCCCATAGAATGACCTTTCTTAGTGGGAGTCATGACTTTCAGCTTCCTTAACAAAATATGGAATTTCTTGTTCTTCAGGCATACCTAACGTGTAACTGTGTGCTGAGATGTAGAAAAATGGATCTTGTACAGTCTTATTCAGGACATTGCCTGCTAAGTCCACAGTTATTTCTAAGGAAATGTGCATATCTCTCAGGAGACAGCGTGTCTGAAAGCATAGCCATGTTTCTTTTTTTTGCCACAATTTTCCTCACCTCCAAGGGCAAAACTTATGCCAAGGGTAGGTTTTCTACCAGTGGGAAACCAATCCATAAAGTAACAGTGACTTAGGATATTACCAGGAGTAGATACTTGAATAGGTTGATTAAAAATTGGTGAGAAAAAATGAGTCAGTTTATCATAGATACAGAGATCAGACTAATTGTTGCCAGAAGGGAAGGTGTTTGTGGGGCTGGGAAAAACAAGTGAGGGGCTTAAGAAATATAAATTGGTAGTTACAGAATAGTCACAGGGATATACAGTACAGCACAGGGAATATAGTCAATAATATTGTAATAACTTTGTACAAAACCAGGCAGGTACTTGCAATATTGGGGGTCTCACTTTTTAAGGTGTGTGGCTCTCTAACCACTATACTGTATACCTGAAACTAATACAAAATAATATTGAGTGTAAACTGTAACTGAAACATTTTTCAAAAAATTGAGTCAGTTGAATTCCCAAGTAATTCTAACACTCAGTCAAGATTCAGAAACAGTACTCTGGAAGGTGAGGCCCTCAAGTCCTTAAAGAACAAGGGTCCAAGGAAAATTCTCATCTACTCAGAGATTCCAGGGATATCCACTGGACATAGTTCAGTGTCATCTTGGGGAGTGGCTCTCCTGTGAGCTTGCACACTGCTTGTTTGAGGATCCTTTCCTTCATGTCCCAGGCTCTGACTCTCTAAACAGGTTAGAAACATGGGAGGCAGAGACTACTACCCATCAGATAGTAAAGTTTGTATAGTAATGTCTCTAGGCAGAAAGGCAGAGGTATAAAAGTTGCCCTTGAGTTTATGAGGTCTGTCCAGAAAGTATCCAGCCGTGCGGTATAAAAAATAGGCACATTTATTGAAGAAGATACAAGATATAAGAAATATTGTACGTAGGACAACGACACCTCAGTCCTCTTCCAAGTAGGTACCTTGGGACCTCACACAAATCTTCCAGTCACCATCAGCTATCCCATCATATTTTCCTGAATCTCACTGACAGTTTAAAATTTCTTCCCTTTTAGCCCTGGCTGGTGTGGCTCAGCGGTTGCTGGTTCAATTCCCAGTCAGGGTACATGCCTGGATTGCAGGCCAGGTCCCTAGTAAAGGGTGCACAAGAGGCAACCACACACTGATATTTCTGTCCCCCTCTTTCTCCCTCCCTTCCCCTCTCTCTAAAAATAAATAAATAAAATCTTCAAAAAAAAAAACCCTTTTCCCTTTCAAAGGTGATTTTAGTTTCAGGAAAAGCCAGAAGCTGCAGGGCACCAAATCTGGGCTGTAAGGGGGCTGAGTCCCCTGGGTGATTTGATGTTTCACCAAAAAACTCTTAGGAAGATGCAATGCATGAGTGGACATGTTGTGATGAAGCTGCCAATCACCAGTTGCCCATAGCTGTGGCTTTTTGAATTATCCTAATAGTTTCCACAGAGCGATGTTCAAACTTGATGCAAAATTTGATGCTGATATGTAGCTCTACTTGCTCAGTCATTTTGAACATGATAGCCACACAGTATACATGCTCAGTCAACAGTGCTACTGCCCCTCTGACTAGTACAGTGAAGTCGTCATTGTTCATGCACGTGCATTTCAGGCTACTCTGTTTGACTGCCAGGTCACACTGATATTGTGTAAACCATTCTCATTATATTAATGATGGCTGGGCTTTTCCCAGACATCTTATATTTCCAAGCTTATTCATGGAAAGTATAGTATGAACATCTGTGTTTTTATTGCTCAATAACCTGAAAGCCTCTAATCTGGACCTTTAGGTCAAAGCATTTAGAAGTGATGAAGAGCTCTAATTGAAGAATCTGATAGTTTATATTTTCCTTAAGCTAATGGTTAGTTGTGAATCTTAGGATGTAAGTTAAATGAGGCATATTTTAGTTTTTTAATCTGTAAAGTGGACAAAACACTACTTCTATCTCATGGTTAATTGGGAGGACTAATTACATATAAAGCATTTAGGTAGTGTCTGATGAAAAGTCCTTAATACATAGACCATTTATATTATTCCTGATGAGGCAACTGAGTGATACAGGTTTACCTGGGCTTGAATTTTTAATTGGTTAACATAGAAATTTCACAGTGCACATTTTTTTTTTGTGGTGCTAAGGGATACTTTGGCATTTTGTTGTTTAAACTGCTGTTATCTATATGTTATGTCCGTACCATGCAATTAAATTGATTGCCTTCCATTCAATTCTGCATTGTTTTTCAGCTTGCATAATGGCCAGTTGCAGAGATAGTGATGGAAGTTACTGAGCTTACTTAAGATAACCAAGCAGACACATCCATCCATTTCTTTAGTGGAAGCAGTCCACTGGAGCTGTCCAGGAAGCATTTGAATTTCTCTTAGAAAATTCTGGCTTCTCCCATTGTGCTCTAACTCTTAGCTCTCAAGCCTTTCTAATGAATTTGAATGATGTAGAGACTCACTGGTACTGAACAAGAAAGGAGGAAGGTGTGTCAATAATCCATTGCTGCATAAAAAAATCACCCACAAATTTAGTGACCTAAAACTACAATTATTCTTTTAGCTCATGATTCTGTGGGTCACCCATCTAGCCTAGTACAACCAGCTGGTTCTTCTTCTAGTGTTGCCTGAGGTCATTCTGTGGCAATGGTCATCCATAGGTTCACTTGGGGTGGGAAGGTGTAAGATGACCTCCCTACCATGTCTGGCAGAGTGGAGCTGACTTGCCACTGAGGTACCTATCTTGAACAGGTCGGCTCAGACTTCTTCAGTAGGCAGCAGTATTCCAAGAGGAAAAAGCAAACCCTGAATGACCATGTGAGCCTCAACCTCAGAAGTTGCATTAAAAAAAGCAAGTAAAAAGGCCAGACTGAGTCAGGTTATAAGGGAACAGATTCCACTGTTTAATGGAAGAGCTGCAAAGTCTTTGTGGCAATATTATTCTATCACAGGAGGGGAAGGGTGAAATAGCTAGCATTTGTCAGGGGCTTGCCGTGTGCTAGACACCAGCAACACTCTATATGCATTGTCATTAGTGTTCCTAACGACCTTAGGAGGTAAATAACATCACTACCCTACTTCCCATATGAGAACTCAGAAAGTCTAAGAATGTTTTCAAAGCGACATCAGTTGTCAGTGGCACATAGGACTTCTGATTTTAGAGCTATCATACTCTGGAGAGCAAATTCTTGATTCTTATGCTCTTACAAATCAGAAAGTCCACAGGAAACCTCACTGTCCTTCTTCTTTCTATTTTGATGGGCAGGAGGCTCATTGGCAGCCGAAAAAGTGGCAGTTGGCAGTTGGATGGGCCACCAAGGAAACTTATTTTATTTGCTTATGAATCCTCCCAAAGACCTAAGGTGTTTCACAGTCTCTGTGTTATGTCTTCCAGCATCTTGGGATAACACTTGGTTATACCAGGTTGGCTCCATTTCCTTTTTTAGAATTTCTCAGCCTGGAGGACAATGCTGGCCCAAGCTGCAGGAGGCCCTAGGGGGGGAGCCACCTACCCTGTCAGAGCCAGCTACACAAAGCATGCTCTTTCTTGGTTTTAAAATGCTGACCTTACCAGTCCTGAATATATCCAGAACCATAGGAGGTGAGCAGGTTGATTGCTTGTCAGTCCCCCATGGACCTGCGGCCTCTCACTCCATGCCCTCTCAGGAGAATGGCAGCTTCTCCTCTCCCAAGCACAGTAAACTCTCACTTACCCCCTTTACTAGACCAGAGAGCTATGCAGTCGGCTTCTAGGTGTTCTACTACCCTTTTAGGAGAAAAAGACATCTTTGTGTTTTTTTTTCTGTGATTTTTTCTGAAAACAACTAAGTGACTTTTTGGATCCTCTGTCACTAAAGTAGATAATTTAAAACAACAACAAAACAATTTAATATTCAAGAAGCATTTGCTATAATATGTTGTGATTTTTATTACCCTTTGGAATGGTTCTTAACCTTTTCTGAGTCAAGGTTATTACAAAGAGTTTGATAAAATGATCTTACTAAGCAAATTGTACATGCTAAACTAAACACCAAATATTGAGTATGTTTGCAGTGTGGGTGTTCATAAATCCTGGATTAAGAAAAATGGTTTTAGAAGAATTTGAGTCAATAATTTAGAAAATGCAGTAGGTCAGAGTTATGAAATGTGATGGGGTTCAGAACAGTGTTTCTCAACTCTGCTTGCTCAGTGGAATCACTGGGAGTTTAAAAACTGAGATGTCTCTGCTGTAGCCTGGACCAGATAAAGCAGAATCTTGGGGTGGGTCTCAAGCATCAGAATTTTAAAAAAGTTTTCTAGGTGATTTCAAATTGCAGGCAAATTTGTGAGAATACCACCATTTAAAATCCAGCTTGAACACTTACTAGCTCCCTGACCTTGGCATCAGTTTCCTTAAGTACAGAACATTCATGACAACTGTACTATACTCAAAGGGTTACTTTGAGGAAATAAATTATTCACTATATTTAAAGCCCTTAAAATAATACCTGTCACATAGTATGGTTTAAATTAAAGTTATTAATATTTTATTGGAAAATACAATGAATTGACTCCATACTTGACATCACTTAGAAGTTACTGCATTGTAATACCAGTGGCTCATACTTCAACTGTTTAATTTTTTTTTTACATGGGAGACAACTAAGAGCAAAAGTGACTGATTGCTACCGGGGTGAGTAAGCATCAGTGCCTCACATTTCAAAATGGGAGTGTTGCATCTTGTTCCTTAAATTTAGCTCTTCTGTATTCCAGTTATTCAGTACTTTTGGTTAAAGTTGTCACTTGAGCTGCAGAGTTGGTTATAAATTCTCTTGGTGTGTAGTTTCCAAGCTCCCTGGGATATGTTTTATCTGCAGTGCTTATTCAATCTTTTCCCTTCAAGGGCAGCTCTGAGGTGTGGGTGGTTGGTTGATTGTCTGCAATCCTCTGTTGACAAACGCATCTCACGCAGATTATGGAGAGCTTTCTGATGTAGAGTGGAATTTTCCATACACATTGTGCACCACCAACTTCTCCATTAAATAAATGTAACCAGTAGCCTTAGCTGAGACACTTTCACATTCTCCTCTGCCAAGCTTGCAAGCATAAACCTCATGTTCCACTCTAAGTGCACGGACAATAGTCATAAAGGAGACAGTGTCAGTGCTTCCTAAAACATCAGTCATGTCCTTGTGTTGTATCCTGTCTGTGCTGGAAATTTTAAAGGAATAGCAAAAGAGTGAAACTTAGGCTCTGGTCTGAGGAGACTGATTATTGAAATGCAAGGCTTAGAAGAAATCTGGATTTGTAATTATAAAAGGTGGTCAAAAAGTACAGACTTCCAGGTGTATGATAAATAAGTGCTAGGGATCCAGTGTACACCATGATGATTACTGCTGTGTGATATAGATATGGAAACTGTTAAGAAAGTAAATCCAAAGAATTCTCATAACAATAAGAACATTTTTTCTTTATTCTTTTCTTTTTCCTATTCTTTTCATTGTGTCTTATGAGGAATGGATGTTAGCTGAACAGATTGTGCTAATCATTTCACAATATATGTAAATCCAATCATCATGCTGTATGCTTTAAATTTATACAATAATGTATGTAAATTATTTTTCAATAAAATGGGAAAAATTAAATTAATATGCTACTTAATTCTTTAAAATGGAGCTTCCATAAGGTTGTTGAGGCCTATTCTACTGAGAGTTCATTACTATAGCCTTGGAAGAAATGTTGGTGAGGAAAAATTTTTATATAGGATACTCCTGAAACTTAAGGCAAAAATAATGCTTAGGTGAAATCAGTGTTTCTTCAATGTGGTTGCACATCAGAAATATCTGATAAAAAACAAACAAACTTATAATCACCCTGGTCCTGGCTGAGTGGTTCAGTTGGTTGGAGCATTGTCCTGTACACCAAAAGGTTAAGGGTTCTATTTCCAGGCAGGGCATCTACCGGGGTTGTGTGTTCGATCCCCGGTAAGGGTGCATATAGGAGGCAATCGATTGATGTTTCTCTCTCTCTTTTTCTACCTTCTTTTCTTCTAAAATCAATAAACATATCCTCAGGTGAGGATTTAAAGAGAATTTATCATCATGTAAGAGTTTTGTTTGAGACATAAGCCTTATATAATAAAATGCATTAGCTCATAAGTGTTCAGTTGATGCATTTGGATTATTCTATACAATCACATTACTACTATCCACAATAAAATAAAGAGCCTTTTTGTCACTCTAGAAAGTTACTTTATGCTTCTTTCCAGTCAATTGTCTTTTTCCCTGGATACCAGCAATTTCTAACTTATCACAGTAAATTAATTTAGCTTATCCAATACAGTGTATACTATCTTGGGTCTGACTTTTGCTCAATATAATGCTGGTGAAATCTAATTTTATTGTTGTAAGTTCATTCATTTTTTATCATTGAGTGGTATTCCACTGCATGAATGTATCACAATTTCTTTACCTAGTCTCATTGATGGACAGAAATTATTTTTAATTTGTCCTTATTTTTCCTAAGGATTCTATGAAAACTTTTGTATAAGTCTCTGTGGACATAGTCCTCCACTGCTTTTAGGTAAATATTTAAGGGTGAACTTGAAGAATCTGCCAAAAAAAGTGATTATATCATTTTATATTCCAATCAGAAATACATCAAAAAGCTTCTTGAGTAGCTTTTAAAGATTAGAGATGTCTGTCCTCCCATTTCACTCAGATGCTCTCAATATTTGTGAATAGAGGTCTGTACACTTATGGTCTATTCAGGCAAATATTTAATTAGTAATCTCAGAAAAGATATGTATGCTAATAACAAGCAGATAGATTTGTAAGATTTGCATTTCTCACACTTCAAGTTTCTTTCCCATTCATTGATTCATCAATATTTTAAAAATTGATATGTAATTTACACACCATGCAATTTACTCTTTAACAGTGCTCAATACAGTGGTTTTCAGTACAGTACCAAAGTTGTGCAACCTTTACCACGACCTGGTTCCAGAGCATTTTGTCGTCAAAAGGAACCCGGTACCCGTGGCTGTCACTTCCCTTCCTCCCCGGCCCCATCCCATGACGACAATGACGCTACTTTGTGTCTCTGTAGATTCGCCTTCTCGGGTGTTTCATATAAATGGAATCATGAAACACATAGACTTTTCAATCTGGCTTTTTTCACTTAGCAGGGGAATTATCAACTGGTATGCCAGAAGAATGTTTAAAACATGCAATCACTGACTATTTAGTCAGGGGCACTGACCTCTCTTCCCTTAGATAGTAAAAAAAAAAAAATGACAACACAACACTGTCTAGTGTGAATAAATAAAAATTATACTTTTTTGTCAGATCAGCAAAAAATTTTTCGATGTGCCACAGAATTTTAGTAATTAGTTTATATGTACCAGGAGATGAAAATGGTTGAAAAAGACTAACTTAGGATAATGTTTTCAAAGTTCATCCATGTTGTGGAATGTATGAGTACTTCAGTCTTTTGCATGGTTCACTGTTATCCCATTGTCTGAATGTTTCAATTTGTTTTACTTATTTATCAATTTATGGACATTTGGGTTGTCTCCACTTTTGAATATTATGAATAATGCTGCTACAAACATTTATGCACAAGTTTACATATGGACGTATGTTTTCAATTCTCTGGGGTGTACATTTAAGAGTGGAGTTTTTGTGTTGCACGGTAACTTTATTTTTAACTATTTGAGGAGCTCCTGGCAACCCTCCACAGCAACCGCATCATTTCACCTTCCCACCTACAGTGAGTGAGGGTTTCAGTATATTCATATTCTTTCTAGCATTTATTATTATCAACCTGCCTTTTAAATTATAGCTATCTTAGTGGGTACAATGTTGTGTCTTCTTGTGATTTTGATTTGCATTTCCTTAATGACTAATTATGTTGAGCATCATTCATATACTTATTGGTCATGTGTATATATTCCTATTTAAAACCTTTATCCCTTTTTAAAATTGGGTTATTTGATTTTCTGTCATTCAGTTGTATGAGTTTTTTATATATTGTGAATACAAGTCCCTTCTCAGATATACAAATATTTTTTCTATTCTGTGTGTTGTCTCTTCACTTTCTTTTTTAAAAAATATATTTTATTGATTATGCTATTACACTTGCCCCATTTTTCTCCCCTTTATTCCTCTCTGCTTTGCACCCTCTCCAACTACCATTCCTCCACCTTAGTTCATGTCCATGGATCATACATATACGTTCTTTGGCTCCTCCATTTCCTATACTATTCTTAACCTCCCCCTGTCCATTTTGTACCTACCATTTATGCTTCTTTTTTCCCTGTACCTTTTCTCCCATTCTTCCTCCTCTCCATACCCACTGAAACCCCTCCATGTGATCTGTATTTCTGTGATTCTGTTCCTATCTATTATTTGCTTAGTTTGTTTTGTTTTTGTTTTGTTAGGGTGGGTTGTTGATAGTTGTGAGTTTGTTGTCATTTTACTGTTCATAGTTTTTGATATTTTATTTCTTAGAGAAGTCCCTTTAACATTTTATATAATAAGGGCTTGGTCATGATGAACTCCTTTAACTTGAGTTTATCTAGGAAATATTTTATCTGCCCTTCCATTCTAAATGATAGCTTTGCTGGATAAAGTAATGTTGGATGTAGGTCCTTGCCTTTCATGACTTTGAATACTTCTTTCTAGCCCTTTCTTTCCTCTAAGGTTACTTTTGAGAAATCAGCTGACAGTCTTATGGGAACTCCTTTGTAGGTAACTCTCTCCTTTCCTCTTGCTGCTTTTAAGATTCTCTCCTTATCTTGAATCCTGGTTAATGGAATTATGCTGTACCTTAGCGTGTGCTTCCTTGGATTCAACTTCTTTGGGACTCTCTGAGCTTCTTGGACTTCCTGAAAGTCTATTTCCTTTGTCAGATTGGAGAAGTTCTTTTTCATTATGTTTTCATTTTTTTTGCTCTTCCTCTTCTTCTTCTGGCACCCCTATGATTTGGATGTTGGAACATTTAAAGTTGTCACAGAGGTTTCTAAGTCTCTCCTCATTTTTTTAAAAAAAATTCTTGTTTCTTCATTCTGTTCCAGTTGAATGTTTATTTCTTCTTTCTGCTCCAAACTGTTGAGTTGAGTCTGGTTGCTTTCCTTTCACTGTTGGTTCCCTTTGTTTCACTTTTCATAGCCTTCATGTTTTCTTCTATTTTGTGACCATACTCAACCATTTCTGTGAGCATCCTGATTATCTATGTTTTGAAGTCTGCAACTGATAGTTCATCACTTAGTTGTATTTTTTTCTGGAGCTTTGATCGGTTCTTTCATTTGTGCCATATTTCCTTGTCTCCACACACCTCTTACATTGTAATAGGATGAGCCTTAGGTATTCACCAGGACAGGGCAACTCATGTTGCTGCGTTGTGGCACTGTGTGTTGGGGAGGGGTCCAAGAGGGAACAATGCCACCTGCTGGGCTCTGGGCTGCTTGCAGTTACTTCCTCTGCTACCCACAAGCAAATTGGGCCCTTCTGGTACTGATTCCTGAGGCAGGGAGTGTGTGTGGGGGAGTGTGTGTGTACATTCTAGGACACTGTGGTTCTTTCCAACGAACTCTCCTGTGAGGCTGGGAGTTTCTCCCACTACTTCAACCCCCACAGGTTTTTTCAGTCAGAGGTTTTGAGGCTTTATTTCCCAATGCTGGAATGCTGGGTTGCTCAGTCTGTCTTTCTCCCCAGTTGTTCCTCCTAGTTTATCTGCATGAAATGTGGGGCTGCCAGCTCTACCAGCAGCTCACTTGCCTTGTCCATCAGCTGCTGCTCTGCTGTGAGTCTTCTCCACTCTCGTGGCTGGTTTCTGCCCTTCCTATGGGGCTGGATGAATGTTTCTTCTTTAAATCATTGGTTGTTGGATCTCCATACAGTTTGATTTTTGGGCAGTTCTGGTTACTTTTTTTTGTTTTTAAGTTTGTTGTTGTCTTTCTTTTGGTTGTGCAAGGAGGCAAAGTGTATCTACCTATGCCTCCATCTTGGCCAGAAGTCACTTTCTTAATAATATCCTTTGAAGCATAGAGTTTCTATTTTTTAATGAAGCTCAATTTATCTGTTTTTTCTTTTGCTATTGTTTCTTCTTCTTGTGGCACATCCAGGAAATCAATGCTTAATCCAGTCACAAGTTTTATAAGTTTTTTGTTAAGAGTTTCAGCTCTTATGTTTAGGTCTTTGATCCATTTTGAGTTAATCATTTTATATGATGTGAGGTAGGGATCCAACTTCATTATTTTGTATGTGAATATCCATTTGTCTCCATATCATTTGTTGAAAAGACCATTCTTTCTCTATTAAAATGCCTTTTATCCTTGTTGAAAGTCAATTGACCATAAATACAAGAAATTATTTTGGAATGCCACCTCTATCCCATTGATCTATATGTCTATCCTTATGCTAGTATCACACAGTCCTGATTCTTGTTGCTTTATAGTAAGTTTTAAAATTGGCAAGTGTGAGCTCTCTAACTTTATTCTTTTTAAAGATTGTTTTAGTTTTCATTTCCGTGACAACCGTAGGATCAGTGTGTCAATATTTGCAAAAATGTCAGCTGGAATTTTGATAGAAATTACATTGATTTTGTAGATCAATCTATGGAATATAGTCCTACAGTGAGTTGTAGGCTGCTGGTTTTCACTGTGATAATGGCTGTTAGTTTTCAAGGCTACCATGGAGCTGGGGAGAGAGACATGGGTAGAGAACAAGTTGAAACGCAACAAAGCTTTCTCTTCTTAGCAAGATTCAGACATTTATCTTGAATAAACACTCTCCACATTGTTGCAAGACTTTGCTTAATTTTTATAGTTCTTAAAAGTTTATTTTGATTTTTTGGGAGGGTCAGTGTTTTTATTGCTTTTATGGAGGAGAAAAATTTTAGAGTTCCACACTTCATTATTTCTGCTGATGTCACTGTAAGTTCACCTTTTCAACTTAACCACAAGAATATGTAGGCTTTATATCTAGAAGTCCTACAGAACAATTCTGGCTTAGTCATCTATCAGCGGATAACCTTGGGGAAGGTTACTTAACCTCTCAGAATCCCAGCTTTTTCTCTGTCAGATAAAGCTCCACTGAAGAATGTGGGGGAATATTAAATGACGCAGGCTGCAGATACAAACTTGAAGAGCTTTATACATAAGCTATTTCTTTTTCTTACCTACTCTTAAAGGCACAGTTCAATAATACCAGTATGCATTGCCCTTTTGATTTGGATCTCAAGACTTTGAATATATGATTACTTCTTGTTGATCCTCATGGCTCTCAAACTTGGGGCTTTTCTTTTTAACCTTTGTGATAAACAGACTTTAGGATGACACCATGATTCTTGCCCCCAGGGCTCATGCTTCTTATATCCTCTCCTTTTGAATGTGGGTAGAACCTGTGACTTATTGCTAACCAATGGAATATGGCAAAGTGATGAAATGCCACTCCCCTGATATCTTGCTATGAGACTTGCTCTTTTTCTGCTTTGATAGTTTTGAAGAAGCAAGCTTCCTTGTTGTGCAAATTGACCTATGGAAAGGGCTGTATGAAAAGAAACCTCTGGAAATTGAGGGTGGCTTTCAGCCAACAGCCTTAATTTATGGCTGTAAGGAAATGAATTCTGCCAACAACTTGAGTGGATGTGGAAGCAGATCCATCAGCAGTGAATAACTTTTACAAGACCCCCAAATCTCAAAAGAGCACACAGACAATCTCTCCTTCAAGAAAAAGGCTCTGGGATGGTAAGCTCATCTGATTTCTGCTGCTCAAATATGGAGAAGGCATCAGAAAACAATAAGGGATGCAGGTTATATTCATTCTTGAGAAATGGTAAGAATTTAAGAGATAATTTTGTACTTCACAGAGGAGTCACAAAGCTTCCCCCACCCTCTCCTGCACTTGGGCAGCAATTTGTCATATTCTCAGCCTTTCCATAGCACCTGGTGCAGTGCCCTCAGCCAGATGCTGGGGAGGCCTGGCTGCAGGACACAAGTGGCCTCATTCCCATGTGATTTTCCTCAGTGCCAGGGAACATCAAACACACTTCCCCCAGCAGTGAAGGCACTGGCAGGCACCTGCTCATGCCTCTCCCAAGCCAGTATAGAAAAGCTGTGTGCTCATGTTCAGGAATTCATCACTGCACCTGTCTGGTGGAGACTGGGCCTCTCCAGCTGTCTGGCACATGGCTGCCCTGGGTTCTCACAAACAATGTACCTCTGGGGAAGCCAGCTGTGTTCCAGAAAATGGCAAAGGGTCCCTGAAGGCAGTGGGGATGAATGAATTTGAGGAGCATTATCCAGTTGCTCTAGTCTCAGGATTCCTGCTGCCAGCTCTGCTGTCTGCATCTCCCACTCACAGACATGGCTCCAGGTGGAGGATGGGCTTCACCCCGCAGCAGGTGCCATTCTGTTCTTTCCCTGAATTTTTCCCCGGATCCCATTACCTGGCAAGTTAGCACTGAAGACAGTACAATTAGATGTTAGTTTTCCACAAGGCTAGTAGGGGCCCCCTCAGGGCTTCTGGTTGTTGTCTGCAGCAAGAGGTGATGCTGTGTGCTGGCCCTGAGCATTCTTAAAGCTTTGGAGGCAGCACAGGGCCTGCCTTGCCTTCATGATGCCTTAGCAGCCAAACTAGAGCCCGCCATGGGCTTAAGGGACAGTCCCGACTCCCCTATTTTATTTCAAAACCTGTGAATGAGAATGAGCTTATTTTTGTGGTGAGAACATGCATAGTTCATTTTCACTATAGTCTCTAATTTATAGGTACTAAGATTTTTTCTGAGTGTGGTCCTAAGCACTTAACATACATTTATGCTGTTTAATTCTTTTAATGACACACTGAGGTATGTATTATTTTTACATGCATTTTAAAAATGGAGAAATCGAGACTGCAGATGGAAATTTACTTGTTCAGGCTTGTGCATTGAAGAAGCAGGAAAGCCAGGAGTCAAGCTCAGGTTGTACCACAACAGTGTCTG
The DNA here is from genome assembly GCF_014824575.4 of Sturnira hondurensis. Taxonomy (NCBI): domain Eukaryota; kingdom Metazoa; phylum Chordata; class Mammalia; order Chiroptera; family Phyllostomidae; genus Sturnira; species Sturnira hondurensis. The sequence continues at coordinate 5,798,769 of NW_028076505.1, read as the reverse complement.
TGACCTAAACACGGTTGTGATGATTTGTTTGAATAAGCCCATACAGAAATAACATTACTTCCCCTTTCCTGGTTGCTCAAGACACGATTCTCATTCATAAGGTGGTTGGACCTATCTTCATTCACAAGTATGATACATGATATGACCTTTACGAATGGCTTGCTGCAGGAGATATTGATGTATTTCTAAAGTTTTCATCCACTCTCTCTCCTTTCCTCCCTCCATTTTCTTTTCTTTCTTTCTTTTTTTAGTGTTTAGTGTAGTAATAGACAGAATATAGCTCAGTAAAGTTTTTCACACATAAATATGCATGTAGCTACTACTCAGATCATGACATAGAACAGAAGTCAGCAGACTTTTTCTCTAGAAGGCAGATAATAAATAATTTAGGCTTTGTAGGCCATACAGTCTTTGCTGCAACACTCAACTCTGCCATCATAGTTTGAAAGCAGCACTGCTATGCATAAATAATGGGTGTGGCTGTGTTCCAAGAAAACTTTATTTACAAAATCAGGCCAGGGATCAGATCTGGCCCATGGCCATGGCTTTCTGAATCTTGATATAGAATATTCCCACCACTTCAGAGCGCTCCCTTGTGCCCTTTCATAATCAACAGTAACCCTTCCCATCTATCCAGAGGTAACCACTGTTTTGACATCTGTTGCAATATATTCATTTTCCCCCCTTGGACTTCATGGAAATGAAATCATACATTATACATTCCTTTGTATCTTGTTTTTATTTCACTTAACATCATGTATGCGCGATTCATCCATATTATTGCATGCAGTAGTAGTTCATTTATATTTATTATTTTTTTTCCATTTTTTTTATTTATTATTAATGAATGCTTTGTAGGATTCCACTGTGAGATGATACTATAATATACTCATCTTTTCTCCTGTTGATGAAAGTTTGAATAATTTTGGGCTATTATACTCCTGAGGTAAAAAAATTCTCCAGTTCATTTTTAGGGGTATAAAAAAGGCAAACAAAACTTCTGGCAATATCTCGACTGCTCAGCATGCTAATTAGTTTAATACATTGCCCTCCTACACATTTTGAGAATATGAACCTAAATAGATTCAGGGTTCAAGTCTGCTTACCTTGTGGACTGTCTATCTTCCAAGGGACACTCTTGTTTGGAAAAGATAAAGACACATTTTCAGTGTGTATTTACCCAGTGCCTGCTGAGTAAAAGGCAAGGGACTTGGAACCCAAAGTTCTTTTTGTCCCACTTGACAGATCTATGCCTTTGTCTGTGACAGGTAACTTCCCTGAGCCTCCTTCCTCACCTGTGAAATGGTGGGGGACAATATATAAGAATGAAAAGGCTTGCAAGCTGTAAATTGCCATTCACACATGAGGCAGTAGCATTATCATTTTGTGATCCCTGTCATCAAAGAGTACTCACTGTAGAAAAATAACTACCATAAAGTGTAGCATGTGATGATGTCAAACAAGAAAACCTGAGGGGGCTTCATGCTTTGACCAACTGCAGGGTAGTGAGGGTGGTGAATATGAACAGGCCATCAGGGAGAGCTAAGGTTTGCTGATGGACCAAATGTAGAGTGTGAGAAAAAAGCCAAAAGTGATTTCAGGGTTTTTTGCTAAAGCCACAAGACCAATGGAGTTGCCACTGACTATGGCAGGGATAGATTTGTTCTGGGCTTTGCTGTGAAGACAACCAGGATTTCCCTAAGAGGGTGATATAGGGAATTCTAAGTGGGAAGTCAAGTTTATATAAAGGGGAAGGAAACAGGGAGACCCTTTGGGAGTCAGTTGGTCAAAGCTGAGGATGTAGGGAAAATAAACAAAAAACGGCATGAAAAATGCTGGCGGATTCTGTGGATCACGCTGACAACCTTGGTGACTGCACAGGAAGACAACTGGAGGATTTTGGGTCATAATTTTTAGAGTTCCAGGAATAAATCAATGAGGCTTTAACCACTTTTTTATTTATTTATTTTTTAGAAAGGAACCTCAATGTGTGGTTGCCTTTCATGTGCCCTTTACTGGGGAGCTGGCCTGCAACCCAGGCATGTACCCTGACTGGGATTCAAACCAGTGACCCTTTGGTTCACAGGCCAGCACTCAACCACTGAGCCACACCAGCCAGGGCTAAACACTTTTTACTGAGTCTTTTCTTCAGGCCAGTATGCTCAGTGATTGATTCTTTCAGAGGTGCCCAACAATACTGTTGAAAATGCTTGGAAATAAAAGCAAGTCATTGCTACTGTGTTGATTCTGATGTTCCCCATCTCTCAGATGCCCCACAGCCACAGTAGGAATTTTGGGATGGGTTCTTATTTGTGATTGCCAGGACTGAAGTGAAGAGGCCAATGATGACATGCTTAGATTTACAGAAACATGCATTTTATTGAAATATTCAAGAATCAAGAGCATCCAGTGAAGGCCAACCACAAGAGGAAATTTAAAGCAAAAGAAAACATAAACTATCATGTTGGAAGCACCTGGTTGTGGTTCTTATCCAGCCACCCAATATTCGAGTTATCTTGGGCTAATTACCCACTGAGCTTATTGACATTAGTGTCTTCATCTGCCAAAACAGGTGGTTGCCCTTTCCTGATATTTTTCCAGGGCTGTAATAAAAATATAATACCATGCTGTAAGTCAAACATCTTACATGCCACAGTGCACTAATCAAAGTCTCCTTGTCAGTGCAGTGAATTAGAGCAGCAGACTTATTCTCCTTTCCAGTTTCTGCTCATTTCCTATAGAGCCAACCAGTCTGGCTTTCTAGACTCTACTATGAGATTGATGGCTTGTGATCCTGCAGGCCACTGCTAGCACAAGCCTGGGTGGGGCAGGCAGAGCAGAGAGGGGAGGTCCCAAGGGCTCACTTTAGAAAGTGGTACTAATGTAACAGTAGCTTCTTTTCTGTGGATAGATCCAGGCAGTTTAGAATCTAAAGTTCTTTAGGATTCTGATATGAGAGCCCTGAGTGGTCCCAGGGCGTAAAATTTTACCTTCCAAGCTCTTTGCCAATCTTGGCTAGTTTTTCAGAGCTCTCTGAGGCAGGAAAACTATAGGAGGTTGGATTTCACATCTTGGAAAATGAAGGAATGACTCTCTTTTCTCTTTTCTGTTTTCACAGTGTCCTGCTATACCCTTAGAAAGCAACCACCCCTTCCCCACCAGCATCCCTGACACTGCCAGAGGACCCATAGCTGTTTGGACTTCCATGGATCCCAGGTGCTCACCTGCCCTATTTTGGCAGAGGCCTGAGGGCAGCTCTGGCCCTTTGTATTGTCTTCACTCTTTTGGGCTTTCATGGTCCTTGAGGAAGAACCTTGTGGACGCAGACACATCTGCCTGTGACAATGAATGCATAGTAATTACTTCCCCTTTAATGAATTATCTGATGCCTCATAATTGAAAAGGGATCTTCCAAATTATTTAAAAAACATTTAGTCATTTATGGAAAGAAGTAGTTGTACAACTGATGTTTAAGAGCTTAAAAACTGGCCTTGGATGAAATTGCCATTTACAGAATAGAGGTGGCCTTGGACTAGAGACTTCAGTGTCTGAGCCTCATTCCCCTCATCTGTGAAGTGGACACAATAACACCTGCCCTGTGGGATTATTGAATGGGTCATATGAATGCATGTAAAATGATTCCATTATGCTTGCTATATGTTAGACAATCAAAGATAGTATTTTGATAGTGAGAGGTAAGCAAGCACTGCAGGCCATGTCCCATAAAAATAGTTGAACTGAGAGAGCATGAGTGTATTTAATATATGCTAGAAAATCAAGGTCATCAATTAAGGTAGGTTGTTGACCCTGATTTGACCCCCATATTTGACCCTGATTTGTTCATGCCTTTTTGTATGCATGTCTATGAATAATGAATGCCCTCCAATACTGATCCTCAGTTTAACTTGCTTTGGCTAATGGAATGAAAGCAAACTATGCGGACTGAGACTTGAAAAGTGCTTGGGCATTAGTGCTTGCTCCCTCCCATGGCTATTGGAGATGTATTGAGCAGCCAAGCAAACAAGCCTGAACTAGTCTGCTGGAGGATGAGAGGTACATGAAGAGACAAGCTGTCTCAGCAGAGGGCATCCTATATCAACCATCTCCTGGGTGACCTGGCAGCTGACATCATATGCATGAGAGAGCCCAGCAGAAGAATCAACCAAATGAGCCCATCTCAAATCACCAACCCATTGAATCATGAGCTAAATAAATGGTTTTGTTCAGCCACAAAGTTTTGGGTGCCTTATTTTACAGCTACAGATAATTCATACACCAAGTATCTAGAGCTTGAGAACTTTAGTGAAATATTAGGAAGGACTGATCTGGGCCTTTTCTCCTTTGGGTCCAGAAATGCAAGGAGTCCTTGTGTCTGTCTTACTCCAAAATTTTGCTGCCCCAGCCAGCTGGGCCTCACTGGGAACCAAAGGAATGCATCAGAGACCTTTGGTAGAAATCTCTGCCTGGGTTTAGTAAACCTGTCATCCTATAATCTGAGCATTCATACATGCACCATGAAGCCTTATGAAGCTTTGTTCATCAGTACCAGCCTGCAACAGAAATCCTAGATAGAATAATTGATCAATACTGAGCTGGCTATAATCAATAAAGCACTGCTCATAGGAGATCATCATTTTAGACTTAATTAGAGGAGGCTTGGTTGTTATACAGAGGATATTTAGAGTCAATAAATGAGTTCAATTTCATTTTTTAATTTCTAGTCTAGAAAGGTGGGCTCTGTTCTTTTTCACCTCCCAGACATGAGGAAGAGATTTTAAGAGTAGTTATGTGAGCTGGTATTTACCCTCTAAAAGATGTTCTCAGAGAAGCTGAAAGAGCAGTGGGGCTGAGAGAAACTGGAGGATGATCTGAGATTGGCTCACCTCTGATGGAATTCAGGGGTCAGTTGTCAGAAACTAGTCAGAGCCTCTCTCCTAACAGCCAGAGCTCTCATTTGTCCTGGACATTCTCTGAGCACTGTGATCAGCACAATTCCTATAGGAGAGGAGGAAAACCTTTGTAGGTGTTAAGTCCAGTCAACTCTTTCTTGCCCAGGTTTGGCAATGATGTTTTATCTTTATAATGTTAATAAATAGTGCCAACCACCACCACCACCAGTTATTGAACAGATTCTATGAATTAGGCACTTTTATTACTATGTAGTAAGTGTTGTTCCCATTTTCCACCTACAGCGTGGGAGACCTGCTTCACAGGGATGTTAATAATTCACTCAAGTAAAAACAACTAGTTGAGATTTAAACTCAGGAAGGTCATTTCTGCCTTACAGTATGCTCTACTGCCTCTTGCAATATTCCAAACAGGCCTGGCAATGCCTCCAGAGGTCATGAGGTCCAGCTCCTGCCTCCAGGTAAGGCGAAATCAAGAGCATCTTATCATCATAGTGTGCATTGTTCTGGATATATTGAACAGAGAAAACTCAGATGTTCATAGAAAATATTACAGGCCTTCCCTTTTTTGAAATAAGAGGTTGCTTTGCATTTTTAGTCCAAATATCAAAGTCTATGTTCTTCACTTCTGCTCTCAATGAGAATGAGAGATTCATTCATTGCCCACATGGAAAAACAAAGACAGTAGCTTAGTAGTGTAATTTGGGGGCTTGTAGATGGTTCTTCTTCTTTAAGGCATCCTTGTATCATTCACTCGCCCATTCGTTCATTCATTCATCCATCCATTTAATAAGCATTTATCATCTACCATGCTTACTATTAATCTTGTTTCTACATTTAACCTCATTGTCACCTAAAATTCTCAACTATGTTTATGTTGTCTGTAGAATAAGTGTAATAAAGTGGACTTCGGCTAAGCCCAGAAGGAATTCAAAGTTCCTGGGAACATTATCTTTTTTGTAACCTGGGGAACTTCCATGTATAATTGAGGGCCAAGACAGTTATGTCTGGAGCAGTAAGATTTGTAGTTATTAAGACAAATGCCCAACAAGGACATTAAAAAGGTGCTCAACATCACTAATCATCAGGGAAATGCAGATCAAAACCACAAAGACATCTCACCTCACACATGATAAAAGGCTATTATAAAAAAGACAAAAGATAATCAGTGTTGCAAAGGTATGGAGAAAATGGAACCCTTGTACACTGTGGGTAGGAATGTAAATTGGTATAGCCACTATGGCAAACACTATGGAAGTTCCTCAAAAAGTCAAAAATAAAAGTTAAAATTACCATATAATCCAGTAATTTTGCTTCTGAATATATATTCAAAGGACATGGAATCTGGATCACAAAGAGGTGTCTGGACTCCCATATTCACTGCAGCATCACTCACAATAGCTAAGGTACAAAAGCAACCTAAGTGTCCATTGACAAATAAATGTGCAAAGAAAGTGTGAGAATTTATATCTATATCTATCTATATATATATGATAATTTTAATATACATGTAAAACGTGAGATTATATATAAACATGTATATTAATGTGAGATTATATATATATATATTTACAAAGGAAATCTTGTAATTTATAACAACATAGATGAACCTGGAGGACGTTATGCTCCTGAAATAAGACAGACAGAGAAAGAAAATACTGCATGATCTCACTTACATGTATAATTTTTAAATGTCAGACTTCTAGAAGCAGAGACTAGAATGGTGGTTATCAGGGGTAGGGAGTGGAGAAAATGGGGAGATATAGGTCAAAAGGTATAAAGTTTCAGATGTGCAGGATGAAAAATTTCTGGAGGTATAATTTACTGCATGGTGACTATAGTTAACAATACCATATCATACTGTTGAAATCTTCTAAGAAAGTACATCTTAATCGTTGTTACCAAAAATAAAAAAGAAAGAAAAAATGTAATATGGGGTGATGGATGTTAATTAGTGGTAAACATTTCGCAATGTGTATGTGCATCATGTTGCATACCTGAACATCATGTTGCATACCTGAACATCATGTTGTATACCTGAAACATATACAATTTTACTTTTATTTTTTATATGTATACTTATATTTTTTTATTTAATTATTTTTCAAGTACAGTTTTCTGTCTATTACTCGCATCCCATCCCACCCCCTGTGCTCCCCCCTCCCTCCCATTTCCACCCTTCTCAGTTGTTGTCCATGTGTCCTTTATATATGTTCCTCTAAATCCCTCCCCTATTTCCCCTGAAATTCCCTCCCCTCTCCCCTCTGGTCACTGTCAGCCTGTTCTCTATTTCAGTGTCTTTGGTTATATTTTGCTTGCTTGTTTTCTTGAAACATATACAATTTTAAAGTGTCATACTGTAATAAAGCTGAGGCAGGGAAGAGGGGTGGAGAAAAGGGCTGTGAGAATTTTGCACCATGCGTGTTTATAGCAAGTGTTCAATAAAGGACACCTATTAGTATTGTTACTTATTCAAACTGCCTAAGCCAACTGTGTAGATTCATTGCATTTTGACGTTTATGTTTAAAATAAATCTACTTTACATGGGGTGAAAACAGGGGTTGTGAGCTGGATAACATGGATTTGGATACTGGCCTTGTCATTTATTAAATTCTGTTCTTGGGCAAACTTTGTCCCCTCTCAGACCCTCAGTGTTTTACCTCTCCACTGAAAGAACATTACTGAGAACTTCTTATAAACTCTACCTTTTGCTAGGTGCTTGGTAAGATTAAAACATAAATTAGGGTCTAGTTCTTGCCCTAGGGATTCTCTAGTATGGCTGTGAAACCAAGGGAATGGCCACAGGTATAATCCTGAAAGGAAAAGAACTGTGAGGAATGGGGTAATGTTCAGAGAAGAAGATGAAACACAGCTTCATGAATTATGGGGCATCAGCTGAGCCTCAAAAGTGGGGGACCACCCAGCTCAGAAGAAGACCATTCAAACAGAGATGGGAAGGGGAAAATGTGAACTCTGGCTGAAAATGCAGGGTGTGTTCAGGGGAACTGAGGAGACAGCCCTAGCAAGAGCACATGCCTGGACTAGGAGTGGTGAGTGATAAGGGTACCCAGGAAGAACTGGGTCATTTTAGGAGGGCTTGTAGAAGTAAAATCCATGAATTGTACTTTTTCTCTTTCTTGTTCAGGTCACCTTCAATGTGATGAGCTGGAAAAAGCTTTGTTTTATTTGCTTTGATGAAACCTTCAAAATGGAAGGCAATGATGAAGTTGTCCCAAGGGGAGCTGTGTTCTGTTCTTCAGATTGATAAAAAAAAAGTGGCTAAGCTGGACAGAGCATATTGCTGAGTAAGTGGACATCAGGAAGCAGTATCTGTTGGAACTCAGAACCCATTTTCAAAGACAGAGTTTGGTCTTAAAGAGACAAACTGGAATTTATAATTATCATTTCAGATGACTCCGCTATGGACTTACCTTCTAAGGTACTTTTCTCAAGATTATACTTCCTGAAGGTTTTCCAAAGAAATGTCAATAACAAAAGTATTTTTATGCCTTCGTTTTTGTTTCTTCATTCTTTTTGGGTGCCTTATTCTCTTTGTTAATGTTGGGCAGCCATCTGTTCTACACCCTTGAATATATAACATGGAAGGACTTGTCCAGACATGGCAGAATCATGACTGACTTTTTAAAGCACATTTTGGCCACCCAATGGAAACAACTAAAAAGCTTTGCTTGGCTTCACTATGGTATAGCATGTGTCAGGCATATTCTCTTGCTTAATAATCCCCTTAATGCTTTTTTTCAGCTTTATGTTTTATGGCCAAGAACACACAAATAAAAGTAATTGGGAGTAGAAATGACATTGTAAGTATTGGATTAGTGATGAACGGGTCTCTAAGACTCCAGGACTGAAGGGTCATATCACCAAATACGTAGAAGGCATGTGAAAGACTAGAGGACAAGTTGAAGCCGATCAATTGCTATGAGCAAAGGAGGCCTTTGCCCTAACTTCTTTATATTTTCTTATTAATTAGTCAAGGGCAGATTGGTCATAGCTTTAAAAATTAAAAAAAAACCAAGGGAAAATATTTATAGTCATTTGGGCAAGAGCTTAACTCTAAGAACCTGACTCCTTCATTGTTTTTAATAGAAAGATGAGAATAAGTATTGATTCTAAAGAACACTGGGTCTGTAGTTTGAAGGAAGAACAACTTCTTTTTTTCTCAGGATAACTGAAAAGGTTATTTATATACAATAGTAGGTTCTTCAGATCCCCTTGTCTCTGGTCCTCCCATAACAGTTGAAAGGAGCAAAAGGATGAACAAACTAAAAGATGGAAGCAGGAGTGCGGCTGTGTCTTCTCAACACATTCCCATATGTTCACACCTTTCAGTTCATCTCATAGGTATTTTCTAGTCTTACTTTGGATGCCTCTGACTTAAGACAGGCCAAGCCTTAGATATCTGTATTTTGTTTTGAAATTTTTAAATGTATTTGAAACTATAGCTATAGCACAAATTCTGGCTTGACTATAGGGTCAATGATTTTTGTTGTTGCATTTTTTTTGTTTTTGTTTTTGTTTTTACACTGGCATTCATACAAACACTGATTTTTGTTTTTCTAGTACTTTTTAAATATATATATATATTATTGATTATGCTATTACATTTGACCCATTCCCCACTCTTTATTTCCCTCTACTCTGCACCCCTCCCCCCACCCACATTCCCCTCTCAGTTCATATCCATGGGTTGGACATATAAGTTCTTTGGCTTCTCCATTTCCTACACTGTTCTTAACCCCCCACCCCATCTATTTTGTACCTACTATTTATGCATCTTATTCCCTGTACCTTTTCCCCCAGTCTGCACCCTCCTCCTTCCCACTAATAACCCTCTATGTGATCTCCATTTCTGTGATTCTGTTTCTGTTCTAGGTGCTTGCTTAGTTTTTTTTTTTTTTTAGGTTCAGTCATTGATAGTTGTGACTTTGTTGTCACTATATTATTCATAGTTTAATAATGAATTAAACTATGTTTAATTCACTGTTTCTGACCTTCTTCTATTTCTTAGATAAGTCCCTTTAACATTTCACATAATAAAGGGCTTGATGATGATGAAATCCTTTAACTTGGCTTTATCTGGGAAACACTCTATGTGCCCTTCCATTCTAAATGATAGCTTTGCTGGATAGAGTAATATTGGATGTAGGTCCTTGCCTTTCATGACTTTGAATGCTTATTTCCTTCTTGCCTGAAAGGTTTCTTTTGAGAAATCAGTTGATAGTCTCATGGGCACTCCTTTGTAGATAGTGCTCTCCTTTCCTCTTTCTGCTTTTAAGATTCTCTCCTTATCTGTAATCTTGGGTAACTTAATGACAATGTGCCTTGGTGTGTGCTTCCTGGGGTCCAAATTATTTGGGACTCTCTGAGCTTCCTTGACTTCCTGGAAGTTTATTTTCTTTGCCAGATTAGGGAGGTTCTCCTTCATTATGTTTTCAAATAAGTTTTCAATTTCTAGCACTTCCTTTTCTCATTCTGGCCCCTCTAAGATTCAGATTTTGGAACGTTTAAAGTTTTTCTGGAGGTTCCTGAGCTGCTCCTCGATTTTTGAATTTTGTTTTTCATCATGTTCTGGTTGAATGTTTATTTCTTCCTTCTGCTCCAAACCATTGATTTGAGTCTTGGTTTACTTCTTGCCACTGTTGGTTCCCTGTGCATTTTCCTTTAACTCACTTTTTATAGTCTTCACTTTTTCTTCTATTTTGTGACCACACTCAACCATTTCTGTGAGCATCCTGATTACCGGTGTTCTGAACTCTGCATCTGATAGGTTGGCTGTCTCTTCATTGATTAGTTGTATTTTTCTGGAGCTTTGATCTGTTCTTTCATTTGAGCCATTTTTTTTGTCTTGGTGAGCCTGATATGCAGTAAGGAGTCATAGCCTTAGGTATTCTCCATGGCAGGGCAACTCATGTAGCTTTGTTGTGGTGCTGTTTGTGGGGTTGGGGGTCTGAGAAGGAACAATTGTGCTTGCTGGGTTCTTGGCCAGCTTTTAGTCACTTCCCTTGCTACCCACAAACAAATTGGGTCTTCTGGTGTTGATTCCTGGGTTGATGGTTTTATGTACATTCTAGGACCCTGTGGGTCTCTCCAATGAACTCTCCTGTGAGGCTGGGATTTTCTCCCACCACCGCAACCCCCAAAGGTTTTTTCAGTCAGAGGCTTTGAGGTTCCAACCCCAGGCTGGAACCCTGTGTTGCGCAGTCTGTCTCCCTCCCCAGTTGTTCTTCCTGGTTTATCCACATACAAATGTGGGACTTCCCAGTCCTCTAGCCACCACCTTGCCCAGTCTGGGAGCCTCCACCTTCCCTGCCTTTGTCCTCTAGCTGCCTCTTTGCCATGAATCCTCTTCACCCTGGTTGCCCATCTTTGCCCCTCCTACTGGTCTGGATAAATGTTAATTCTTTGACTTCTTGGTTGTCAGATTCCATGCAGTTCAATTTTTTTTTAGCAGTCCTGGTTGTTTTTTGTTTTTAAATTTGTTGTTGTCCTTCTTTTGGTTGTGTGAGGAGACATAGTGTATCTACCTATGTCTCCATCTTGGCTGGAAATCTGTTTTGTTGTTTTTAAGTCAAAAGGAATTGTGAAAAGAAAGGTCTGGGTGGCTTTTAATGGGCCACTTTACTACTGGCTTGAACCCTGAGAAAATGCTTCCACTTTAGAATGCAATGGGATCACCTCTTGCACACACAGTGAAAAAAGGACATTTTATTTATAAAAAAAGGAAGAACAAACCCTTAGGCAACCAACAGTTACATTTTCTTTTGCCACAGGCAAACCAGAATATATGGTATGAGCCAGTTCATTATGGCTCATGTGAGCTGATTGTTAAATTTTGAGGAATTTGTGAGCTGTTGGTAGCTTGAAATTGCTCATTTTGGAAGAATTTATACTATGGAAATTGGCAGATGCTACAAATCAGAACTCCCAGCCCCACCCAACCCTGACTCCTCAGGCTATGAAAAGCAGTGTTCCATAGCTACTTGGTAAATGATGGAGGTTTTTCTCAAGAATCTGTCAAACTTGTAGGAGAACTTTGGCCTCTTCTGTGCCAGTCTATCTTTGGGGTTCTTTCATCAAAATGAAACACATGTTCAAGATTATAAGAAAGAGATAGGTAAAAAGTTTACACACATAATATCAAGTATGAAGTCAAAGAACAGATGCATATAATCCATACTTTTCCAGCCCTTCATTTATCTGAACTGTCTTGAACCCCAGAGAGTGTTGGTCACTCAGTGTTTGGGGCTGAAAGAGAGGGACTTTATGTACAGTCTGCAGCCAACTCCAAGTCCATGGAAGAATCACCAAGCTAAAAATATAAACATTTCTCTCTCTCTGAAGTGAAAATCATAGGCTCATAATGAAATATAATTATAACTTAATTTAATGTATTTTTTCCTTATATGAGATGAGAAAGGACAAGTGTTTCGTTATCTGTCTATGAAAGTATACATATCCAAAAGAGTAAGTAGGGTCCTTAAATATAAGTGTATATATACATTACATATTAGAGTATTGGCAGTGGTGCCTATTTTCTCTCAGGAGGAATGTAGTCACAATGTTATATGGCAGTTATTGAGTTCTTATAACAGACACTGCTTTTCAATTTGTATGTACTAATGTCTATGGCATATGTAGGAAGCAGATAATTGGCCTAAATTTTATTCAAGGATGCAGCATTACTGCTTACAAAAAACAACACCTTTTTTTTTTTCAAACAAGGAAAGACATTGCTAGAAGAGGCTAGCTCCTCTAAAGATTTTCCCCTGAGAGTTTTTCATATGGGTGTTTTGTCCTCTCAGCTTTGGTTATTGAGATTTCCCTCATTAAAATAACTTCTGTAATGTCTTAAATGGGGCTGCTCTCTTCTGGATCCACTAATTTAATCTCCTTCCTTATCTTCATACCCATCTTCCTGTCTGCTAAGAGGGTTTGGGAATTCTATCAGGGAACTCTTTTTTCCCTTTGCTTTAGGATGCTAGGCTTACCTTTGAGAATTTGCTCTCTAATCATGGATTCCTTCTTTACTAGTGTTGAGAGCCCAGCCCCTGGGTTCAGAGCACCAGAATCAGAATCTATGAGGTCACTTACTTATATACAACCTCTGCTTTTGGTTGCAGGAGGTCCGTGTTACTGTTTAAAACTCAGCGTGTCTACAATTCATCCCAGGGCTGGGTCTTCTGGCCCCTCTAGGGTCAGGGTTGGGTCCCTTTGCCTCAAAAGCAATAGTCCCTTTGATCAAGGCCTAGAAGTCGTGGTGTCAGCCTCCATTCCCCACACAGCAGTCATGTATACAGTACTTCTCCAGAGGTAGCCCACTTTCAGGACACTCCTGATTTTTAAAAATGTCTTTTTGTTGTTGAACTGAACTTCCTGTTTCTTCGGTCCATTGATTCTAGGTCTATACTTTGAAGCTCTGCAGAAGCAGCTTTTTATCCACTTCCCTGCCAGAGTCCTGCACACACATAGCACAGCCATTCTGCCCAGGCAGCGCGGCCTCCTTCCCAGGGGAAGCTGTGGTTTGGTGATAATGTGTAGTAAGCACGTTAGAGCCTAAATGTTAAAACCAAGCAGAAGAAAGGATACTGGGAAGTAAGAACGTGGAATAATTTTCTCTGAGCTCTACTCTCACTGGGGGCTTGTGGATTTCTAGGGATCGTACCACCTGATTTCTCAGAAACCCATGAGACTTGCCTGGTATTCTTCCATTGTCCAGCTGTTTTAGGCCCTTTCTATTCCTTCTTTCTCACTTCCTACTCACTTAAAGAATTTTAAAATCTTGATTCAGAGCTGTATTTTTTCTGTGGTATATTGAACTTGAGACAACTTATTATCCTTAAATGTGATGGCCTTTGTTTCCAGGAAGTCTGAGATATAGGGAAGACATTTGGAGGTGCCGTTTGCAGGGAGGACCATGAGAAATGTGAAGTTTTGGAGACAATGATCCTATAGCCTCTCTACACATGGGGATGAAGGGGTTTGTGGTCTGTGTAAACCTTCATCAACACCATACTGCTTTATAAGTTTATGTGGTGCACTGCTTTCTCCCACAATGTTTTGACTTTAAGAAGATACTTCGCAAGTTACTAGCTTTCTCTTTCCTATGGTTACCTTTTATATTTAAGTATACTTAACATGAAACAGTTTTTGTTAGTCAATTAAGCATATTGAGGTTCTAAAAATTGTGTAATTCAGAATTTTGAATCTCTTCAATATTCATATATATGTGCCCGATATTTGGAATAGTTGAAGGGCTCCTAATGACAAGTACAGAATTAAGGATTTAAAATTAAAAGCATAACTGAAGAAAGTTATTGTTGAGAGATTAGGACAGAAGAGTATTTCCACTTGGATTGAGCAGGGAAAGTTTGCTGAAGGAGATGATACTGAGGGCATTGGAGGGCTGGTTTGTAGTTCTACAGCCAGAGAGTATCTGTCGGGACATTCAGGGACAGGGCAGGTGTAGTCAAAAGAGAAATGTGGAAGGCACCACAACAGTCCCACAAATGCTAACCTGACCTAGGGTTAGGCTCCTAATCCAGGAAGCTGTGAATGTATTACCTTACTTGGCAAAAGGACTTTGTGGATGGGATTAATGTAACGCATCTTGAGATGGAAACATTATCCTAGATTATCCAGGTGGACCTATCTTACATGATTCCTTAAAAGCTTAGAATCTTTCCCAGTTGTGGTCAGAAACAAATGTGATGATGGAGAAAGAAAGGGTTAGAGATGCAATGTTGCTGGCTTTGCAGACAGAGAAAGAAGCCTCAAGCCAAAGAATGTGGGTAGCTTCTAGAAGCTGGAAAAGGCCAGGAAATAGATTCTCCTGGAGATCTTCCAGAAGGGCGTGTGGTTTGGTCAACACCTTGACTTTAGCCCATTGAAATTTAGTCAAATTTCTGACCCACAAAATAACAATATAATAAATGTGTGTTGTTTTAAGTCACAAAGTTTTTTGTGCTTTGTTATTGCAACAATATGAATTTAAAGCAATTGAGGGAAGGTGAGTGGATGTCCCTGCCTAGAATTTAGGGAACATGAAGAAAAAGAGCTACAAAGGATGTTTGAAAAGAAGGATGGTTTTAGAAGGTTCCAGAGTCTTTTGTGATTTTATAAAAATTATTGACAGCATTAGCTATTGATTAATATAGATTCCAAAATAGGTCTTAAGGGCATTCCAGAAGCTACATATCCTATATTTCATGGTTAAATTAACTGTTATACATTAAAACCACATTGAAGCAAAATCCCAACATATATCAACTAAAATTACTCAATTATGTTGTAATCTTGCATACAATAAATGTCTATGGCAAAGAATTTGAATATCTTTTTAGAATCTAATAGAAGACTTTTTGAATAAAAGAACCTGCTCTGTACCACCTTCTGCTAATTGTCTAGATTAATGCAAAATTGGCTTAATGCTCCACATTTGAAATTGTCTTCATCCCCTAGGGGAATCAGTGAAATGGTTAAGGAGACTGATACTCAGTGGCACTAGGTGCCTTGCCCTAGGTCATAAAGCCTTTGAATGAGAGCTGGTACTGGGACTCCAGTTTTCTCCTGGAGTGCTGCCAGGCTCCTGGGAGTGTGCTGGCTATTCTTTGGGCTGTAGGGGTAGTAACTCTCAGACAGATCACTGGGCCTCCTATTGCCAGCCTGTGGGAGACATGGCCAAAGGGACAGGAGACTTCTTTAGAGCTGGTGTTGACTGGCAGACAGCACTGCAGCAGCTTTTTATTATAGTGGGACCCATTTAAAGGCCATGCCAAGTCAGCTGTAAAGGGATTGTTTTCTGGAATTCATGAGGAAACAGTAAGTATACTCATAATATGAGTATTATAACAAATATTATCACTGTAATAATATTTTAAGAAATGAATAAATTCTCAAAATAAAGTTGTCTACTAATGGCATGCTATCAAGATATGTTCCATTCCTAAGCCACACTTCTCCTTCCCCTCTTAGCATAACAGGTTCCTCTGGCTCATGGTATCCAGTGGTTGATAACGAGTGAGGGGAGAGGGAGATGGAGGGCTGTGTCTATTTAAGGGTTGAGTCACAGTTTTCTTGAAGAGGTTTAGGTTATGATCTATACATTTCTGTGTTCCTTTCTTTCTGCAGGTAAACAGCCTCTAAGACAATGTGAGAGAAATATAGAGGCTTTTGTCATATCTGAAACTAAAATTTACAATTATTTTACTAAATAAAGGGTTATGGTTTTGAAGGAAAACTTCTGTTTGCAGGGAAATTTCTGTTTGCAGGGAAGAAGCAATTATTAGACTTGCTTAACCCCACTTAAAAATGCATCTGTGGGTGTATGTAACATTAGAAGGACATTTGCCACGTTGTGAGGACCTACGTGCTACTTGTGAGATTGAGGTTTTAAAGATGTTTAAATGGAGAAATTGTTTCTGTCTGTCTTGAGGATATAGGTTTACTGATGATTTTTTTCATTTTATTTAGGCTCTATATGTATATCAGTTAGCTGTTGCTGAATAACAAACTACCCCTACAATTACTGGCCTAAAAACAACACTTTTATTTAGGTCATGAGTCTTTGGGTTGAATGGGTGGCATCACTGATTTTTGGTAGACTCTTTTATGTGTTAGTGACCAGCTGGAATCTAGATGGTCTAGGATGACTCATTCATGTACGGGAGATAAACAGGATGGTTGGTTTTATGGGAACTCAAACGGAGCATCTCATCTGTGCTCTGTGTCTTCTATCTCAGATTTCTTCATATGATGGTTCAATTATACAAGCACCTAGAGTGCAAGACTCCATGAATGAGCACTCTCAAACCTTTGTTATGTCACAGGCATTGGAATGTCCATTGGTGAAGCCAGATCACATGGCCAAGTCAAGACTGAAGGGGAAGAGGGATTTAGAGGAACCTATATAAAGGATACATGGACAACAACTGAGAAGGGTGGAAATGGGAGGGAGGGGGGAGGATGGGGGGTGGGATGGAATGGGAGTAATAGACAGAAAACTGTACTTGAAAAATAATTAAATAAAAAAATTGAAAAAAAAAGAAAAAAAAAGACTGAAGGGGAAGAGACATAGATTCTGCATCTTGAAAGAAAGAGCTTCAAAACCACATCACAGAGAGACATAGGAAGAGAAAAGAAAAAAAATATAGCCATATTTGCAATCTACCACAGCATGCAATATTGCCCTAAGATCAGGCAGATTGTAAAGGAACTCAGGCCTGTGTGGCTCAGTTGGTTGGAGCATCCTCTCATAACTGAAAGGTTGTGGGTTTGATTCCAAGTCAGGGCACATACCTAGGTTGTGGGTTTGATCCCCAGTCCATGGCTACAATCCCCAGTCCAGGCACATATGGAAGGCAGGCAATTCTATCTCTCTCTTGTGTTAATATTTCTCTCTTTCCCTTCCTCTCTCTTGAAAGCAATAAAAAAAAGTCTTTGGATAAGGAAAAAAAAAGGAACCCAAGAAAGACTGTCTGTGCTGACCAAAAGCTTACTTTCCCTTCCTCTCACTAAATTTGTTTTCCATCTCTAAAGTGTCAACTTAAAAGTGGTCAATTTAGTACTGTATATATAAACCATTAAAATATTCAGACTTTTTGCCCCAGGAATTATTTTCTTAAAGTCTTAAATATTTTCTAAGTAAATAATTCTAAATATGGAAAAACTTATACGCATGTCAATATTCCTCCGACTTTCTTTATAGAAATAAAAATTGTAAATAATTTAAATAGTCAACAAAAGAAGAGTGGTTAATAGCAGATCCATATGAGGGAATATTAGAAAAAATGAAATGATATTTATGTGTATAATAAGAAAATGTTCTCCTATTATAATGATAATTTTAAAATGAAATATCAATACCAGCAGACAAAATATATAAAAATATAAAAGCCTTATGCATGCATTATTGTTATTTTGAGGATAATGAAATTATGAGTGACTATTTTTTCCTTCTACCATTTACTTTTTCCCCCAATAATCATGCTTTCTTGTACCATTATAAATAGTACTTTTATTAAAAAATTTAAAAAAGAAATAATATAGCTTTCTCTAGAACTATTCTTATCTCTTTACTTTGGAAAAATGACTACCATTGTTATATACCTTCTTTGGGGTCATTATTCATATACTGAGTTGTTTTGTTATCCTCTTTGGTTAGAATGTGATTTTTTTTCCTTTCTGAGCCCCTGACCACTTTGAACTATGAAAGTCCAAGGATTATGCTATCACATGACTGAGGCCTCTAACAATATGCTCCTTTTCAAATTGGCCTTGTTGTCTTTCCCTGTGTGAATTGTCCGTTCATTCCTGAGCACATCAAGTGTTCAAAGTATCTACGGAGCTTTGCAAAATACTATGAAAGGGCAAAGTAAGGAATCTCTGTTCAGTCCATTTGATTTTGACAAACATTTATGAACTAGCTGCTTCAGGCCATACAGAGCCCTCATATTAGAGCTTTACAGGAGGATTTTCAGGGGCTAATGCCAAGTTCAAGGGCATGTGGGCTGACTGCTGACTCTGTGGCAATGCAGAGAGTGAGCATCATAGGAAAAGGAGACATGAGTGTTATTTAAGGTTTTATGAGAAATGGAAAACCGTTCCAGAGGCTAAAGTGCAGAACTAAGCCCCAGACCAATTCAGCACAAACGAATGTCCAGGTGCCATGGGAGGCTGGGGGGAGAGGTTGAGGTCATAATGAGGAATATAGGGAGTTTGGACTTTATTTGTAGTGATGGAGAACACTTTTTGAAGCAAAGGTCTAACAAAGTTACATCTACTTTTATGAAGTAAACTAAGATAGGGATTGTAAACTGGTGGCCCTCCGGATGTGTGGGGCCAGAGGAAGGGTTAGTTTGGTTCCAAGATATTTTATTTTCAGTAATTTTTTATGACAGAGATTCCGTACAATATTATAGGAGTAATTCAGATTTCAAACTTTTAAGAAAAAAGAAGAATATAAAAGGAGATCTGTGAGTACCAGGCCATGTTTCTCTAGATTTCTCTAACCTTCACTCCCAACTTTTGTGTATTTTGTCTCTTGCCTCACCCCATAGATATTGTTGCTGAGGATATCAGCTAAGAGAACTATGAAGAAGTTACTGCTATACTGTTCACTCCAGCAGCCATAAGTGGCTACCATTTCAAACTAAACATTAATTTAATTAAAAACTCAACTTCAGTTACATGAGCCACATTTCTAGAGCTCACTGGTTACGTGTAGCCCATGGCTTCCATATTGGACAGTGTAGATATAGAACACTTCCAACAACACAGAAAGTTCTATTGGAGAGCATTGGTACTGAGGCAAAGTAGGAGGCTACTGAAGTAGTCTGAGGAGAAACAACAAGGCTCCTAATATAGAGACTAGAAGAGGAAATGAAACAGAACATCCTTCCACTTTAGAGCACTCTTTTGGTCAGCTTCTCGTTGATACAATTAGACTGAAGTCTGCTCTTGAACTCTCATTTTTGTTGAGTGTTTGAAAGCACATTTTTGCTGCTTGTGGGACAATGTTTGATAAGTGTTCCAGGAGTATGTACTGTTTGTATCTGACAATAGTGATCATTTTCACCCTCAGTTCATTTCTTTGAAATGCTTACTCTTTGGTGTCTGAGAGACCAGAAGATTGAAGTGCTATAAATGCTCATGAAAACACCAAGTGGGAAGCATTTTGAGTGCTTTAGAGAAATGGTGCTTCAAACATTTGAAGCACTATTATTCTCAAAAACAGTAACAAGACCCTCCTATTTGTGACCTCTATCTATTAAGATAGTAGGCGGGGGAACTTGCTGGCAATAACAACAGTGATTCAGACAGCTTTATTATCCCAGATCGTGATTCCTACATAATGCTTCTGTGGGATTCAAGGCCCCGAGAACACAGTATTCATGCTCCTGGATTTGTTGCTCCTCAATACTCACAAATATACTGATGCTGGTGGGAGTCCAAAGAGCGTCTCAGCTTGACCCTGATAGTTTACTCAACAAGGATCTCATCCTGGGCACAACCTGGTGAGTGAGCGATGGAGCTCTTTAAATTAGTCACTACAAATAAACGCCAGGGCTGGTGTGCTGAGTGATGGACAAAGAGAAGGGATATCTTTGAGAAACACTGAATTCCAAGACAGGAGGGCTAGAAGTTAATTACTGTACTTTTAGGGGATTCGAATTCCTCATCCTGTTTATTTGACTCTTGGTAAGGCCAGATGATCCTTACATAAACTGTTCTAAGTAAAATTATGCAGGGACTCACTCACCTTTCTAAGTCTTCTTTGTTCGAGAATAATAAACTTTATTCTTTGGCACAGTAAACCTTCTTTTGATGGATAAGGTATTAATATCCTTGCACAAATAGTAATGACCATAAAAGCATAAAAATAGTTTTCCTTTTGAAGAAAATAATTGTATTTTCTCAATTATTTTGCATATTCTTGTCTATTTTTTAGAAAAAAATTCCTCAGAAACATTATCTTATAGATTATTGATTTTTCCTTGCTCCTATGTCCAATAAAAGCATGACACTTAAAAATTAATTTAAAATGTTTAATAGTAAATGCTTTATCAAAGTATAATACAAGTATGCCCACTGAAAAGTGCACAAATAGTAAATGTTTGGCTCAATTAGTTATTACAAAAGGATGACACTTACATCAACGCCCACGCCAAGACATGGAATATTATCAACACTTCAGAAACCCTCTTGTGCCCTGTCCTATCACTTTTACTTCCTCCTTTCTCCCTAAAGGTAACTATTATCCAGAACCATAACATCACAACCACTTTTACCTATTCTCTTATATATATCATATAACATATACTCTTTTTCTCAGTACACATTGTGCCCATGAAAGTCACACATACTGCTATGTAGATCATTCAATTTATTTAATTGCATTATGGTGTTTTGTTGCATAAATATATTATAACTACTTATGCATTTCACTGTTTATGGACATTTGTGTTGTTATCAGGTTTATGCTATTACAATGTCATGATAAGCATTCTTGTACATGCTTTTTGGTGCACATGGAATTCCTGGGTCTTAGGGTAAATATGTGTTCAACTTTAATGGACAGTTCTAATGAGTCTTCCAAAGTGGATGCACTAATTTACATGCTCAGCAATTCAGTTGCTCCATATCTTTCCCAACATGTGTTCTTATCAGTCTTTAAACATTTGCACGATTTTTGAGTATGAACTGGTAGCTCTTTGTGGTTTTAGTTTACAATCTCTTGCTGATTAATAGAGGTTGAACATGTGTTTATTTTTTCATGTATTTGCTGATTGTTTGGATATTCTCCTTAATTAAGTGCCTACTCAAACATTTTGACCATTTTTCTTTCTTTTTGTTTTTTAAAATATATTTTATTGATTATACTATTACAGTTGCCCCATTTCCCTCCTTTATTCCCCTCCACCCTGCACAACCCCTCCCACCCACATTCCCTCATTTTAGTTCATGTCCATGGGTCATACATATAAGTTCTTTGGCTTCTACATTTCCCATATATTTCTTACCCTCCCCTTGTCTATTTTCTACCTACCATGCTACTTATTTCTATGCTACTTATTCTCTGTACCTTCCCCCCACTCCTCTTCCAACTCCCCTGCTGATAACCCTCCATGTGATCTCCATTTCTGTGGTTCTGTTCCTGTTCTAGTTGTTTGCTTAGTTTGCTTTTGATTTTGTTTTATGTGTGGTTGTTAATAATTGTAAGTTTGCTGCCATTTTACTGTACATATTTTTAGTCTCTTTTTCTTAGATAAATCCCTTTAACATTTTATATAATAAAGGCTTGGTGATCATGAATTGCTTTAATTTGACCTTATCTGAGAACGACTTTATCTGTCCTTACATTCTAAATGAAAGCTTTGCCAGATAGAGCAATCTTGGCTGTAGGTCTTTGGATTTCATGACTTGGAATACTTCTTTCCAGACCCTTCTTGCCTGTAAGGTCTCTTTTGAGAAATCCGCTGACAGTCTTATGGGAATTCCTTTGTAGGTAACTCTCTCCTTTTCTCTTGCTGCTTCTAGCATTGTCTCCTTCATTTTAGTCTTGGATAATGTAATTATGATGTTCCTTGGTGTGTTTCTCTTTGGGTCCAGCTTTTTGGGACCCTCTGAGCTTCCTGGACTGCTTACAAGTCTATTTCCTTCATCAGATTGGGGAAGTTCTCCATCATTATTTGTTCTTATAAGTTTTCAATTTCTTGCTCTTCCTCTTCTCCTTCTGGTAACCCTATAATTTGGATGTTGGAATGTTTAGAGATGTCCTGGATGTTCCTAAGCCTCTCCTCATTTTTTTAATTCTTGTTTCTTCATTCTTTTCTGATTGGATGTTTCTTTCTTCCTTCTGGTCCATTTCATTGATTTGAGTCCCAGTTTCCTTTCTACCACTATTGATTTCCTGTATATTTTTCTTTATTTTACTTAGCATAGCCTTCATTTTTCATCTAATTTGCAATCAAATTCAACCACTTCTGTGAGCATTGTGATTACCAGTATTTTGAACTGTGCATCTGATAGGTTGGCTATCTATCACTTACGTGTATTTTTTTGAGCTCTGATTTGTTCTTTCATTTGGGCCACTTTTTTTTGTCTTGACACACCTGTTATGAATGAGGGGCAGAGCCTTAGGTGTTCACCAGGGCGGGGTAACCCATGTCACATGGTTGTGATGCTGTATGTGGGGAAGAGATCTGAGAGGGAACAATGGCGCTTGCTCCACTCTCTGCCAGATTTCAGTCACTTTCCCCACTTCCTACAAGCAAATTGGGCCCTTCGGGTGCTGATTCCTGGGTGGGTGGGCTTGTGTATGTTCTAGGACCCTGTGGGTCTCTCCAGCGAATTTTCCTGTGAGGCTGGGACTTTCTCCTGCTGCCACCTCAACACCTACAGATGTTTCCAATCATTGTTTTGAGGCTTTATTTTTCTGCTCTGGGACTGTGGGTTGTGAGGTCCATCCCACTTCCTGTTTCTCCTGGTTTATCTGGGCATGAATGTGGGACCACCTGGTCTGCCAGCCTCTGTCTTGCTGGCCAGCTGCAGCCTTGCATGTTGCATCTGGTTCCACAATTCGAGGCTTCACTATGTCTGCCAGCCGTTGCTTTGCTTTGAACTGCTTGACTCCACCCCTTTAAATGGTCTGGAAGAATGTCTTCTTTAACTTCTTGGTTGTTGGACTTCCATGCAGTTTGATTTTCTGTCAGTTCTGGTTGTTTTTTATTCTTAAATTTGTTACTGTCCTTCTTTTGGTTGTGCAAGGAGGCACAGTGTGTCTACCTATGCCTCCATCTTGGCCGGAAGTCCTCCATTTTGTCCATTTTTCTATCAGGTTTGTCTTTAATGATTTGTCAGAGCTCTTTACCTGGTGTGAATATAAGCCCCCTATCAGCTGTACATGTTGAAAATATCTTCTCCCACTTTGTAACTTGACTTTTCACTTTCTTAATGTTGTCTTTGATGACTAAAAGTTCCCAATTTTAATGTAGTCAATTTAACAATTTTTCTTAACATCATTTACTGAAGAGACTGTCTTTACGCCACTGTATGTTCTTGCCTACTTTATCAAATGGTAATTACCCACATAGGTGTGTGTGTGTTGATTTCTGGGCTTTCTGTTTTGTTCCAATTATCTAGATGTCTATTTTTAAGTCAGTACCAGGCTGTTTTGATTACAATGGCCTTGTAGTATAATTTGATACCAGGTATGGTGATACTTTCAACTTTGTTCATCTTTCTCAATATTACTAAGGCTACTCAGGGTTTTTTCTTTCTTTTTTTGTCCCATATCATATTTTGGAATATTTGTTCTAGATCTATAAAATATGTCATTGGTGTTTCAATAAGAATTGCATTGAATATATATATTGATTTGGGTAGTATGGACATTTTAATGATATAAGTTCTTCCAACCCATGAACACAGTATATGCTTCCACTCATTTGTATGTTACTTAATTTCTTTCTCCAATGTCCTATAGTTTTCTGAGTACGTCTTTTACCTCCTTGGTTAACTTTATTCCTAATCAGCTTACTTCATTTTGTTGCAATAGCAAATGAAATTGTTTTATTTGTTTCCTTTTCTAATAGTTCATTGTTAGTATGTAGAAATGCCACTGATTTCTGGATATTAATTTTATATCCTGCTACTTTGCTGAATTCATTTATCAGTTCTAGTCATTTTTTGGTAGAAAATTGGAAAAATAATTTCAAAAAATGAAATTAGACCACCAACTTGCACCATACATAAGAATAAACTCAAAATGGTTGAAAGTGTTAAATGTAAGTGGCAAAATTACAAAAATCTTACAAGAAACATTGACAGTAAAATCTCAGACATCTCTTCGAGTAATATGTTATTGATATGTCTTCTAAGGCAAGCAAGGGAAATAAAGGAAAAAACAAACAAATGGGACAATATCAAACTAAAAATCTGCACAGCAAAAATAAACTATCAATAAAATGAAAAGGAAACCCACTGTATGGGAGAACATATTTGCTAATAATATATCTGATAAGGAGTTAATCTCCAAAATATATAAAAAATGTATACAACTCAATACCAGGAAGACAAATAATCTAATTAAAAATGGGCAAAAGAACCAAATAAGCACTTCTTCAAAGAGGATGTACAAATGACCAAAAGAAGTGAGAAAAAAATTTTAATGTCACGAATCATCAGAGACATGTGAATTAAAAATAAGATATCACTTCACCCCACAAGAATGGATTTCATCAGTAAATCAACAAACAAGTGTTAGCTAGGATGTGGAGAAAAGGGGACACTTCTGTTCTCTTGGTGGAAATGCAGGTTGGTGCAGCCACTGTGGAAAACGTTATGGAGTTTCCTCAAAAAAACTAAAAATGAAACTGCCTTTTGTCCCAGTGATTTCACTTCTGGGAGTATATCCTGAGAATCCTGAAACACCTTTCTAAAGAATATATGCACTCCAATGTTAATAGCAGCATTATTTACAATAGCAAAGATCTGGAAACAGCCCAAGTGCCCATCAGTAGATGAGTGGGAAAAAGCTTTGGTACATTTACTCAGTGGAATACTACATGACCATTAAGTAAAAAAGAAACCTTACCTTTTGCAACAGCATGGATGAATACAGAGGTCATTATGCTAAATGAAAAAAGCCAGTCAGAGAAAGACAAATACCATATGATTTCACTTATATGTGGAATCTAATGAACAAAATAGAAATAGAGGCATGGGTACATGGAACAGACTAACAGATCTTAGAAGGGAGAGGGTGAAAGAAAGTGAAGGGATTAGCCAAACAATACATATGCATAACCTATAGACACAGATAACAGTGTAATGATGACCAGAGGGAAGAGCTAGCAGGGGCTGGGAGGAGGGTGGTAGGAATGGGAACATCTGCAATAGTGTTAACAGTAAAAATTAAGAAAAAAAACATAAAAATAGTTACTTGGGGGAGAATTAACAATTTTTCCTTATGATTAGTTTTTTATATATGTTTATAAAACAATGTTGGTCTACTCTAAGGTCAGAAATATATTCTTTTATATGTTTTGAGAAGCTTCATTACTTTTCTCATTTAGATCTACAATCCATGTGGAACAGATTAATTGATTCTTGAATATCATTGTCCATTGTTTTCATATGGATATGAATAGTTCATCTAAAAGCCTCATTCCCCGTTGATTTAGACCTATTTAATGAAAAACCCATCCTTTTTTACTGCTCTGTTTAGCAAATGTTGTCATAAATCAAGAGTCTATTTGTGTATGGGTCTGTTTCCCACCTCTATTCTGACCCATTCCTCCATTTGTCTGTTCTTTTTCACTTATTTACTATATGCTCATAATAATTTTTGATATTTGGGAGAGTAAATCAACTTTATTCCTCTTGTTCAAGATTGTTTTGGCTTTCTGGCTTTTTACATTTGCTTATAATATTAAAATCAGGTTATGAATTTTGAAACACACATAGTTGAGATATTGTTTGGTATTACATTTAAACTATAGATAAACTTAGTGCAAATTTACCTCTTTACAATATTGTCTTACACACCCACCTATTTGTATATTCTTTAATTTCTTTCAATAAAATTTTATGTTTTTATGGGTAGAAACCTCAAACATCGTTTATTCTATTCTAAGAGTTCCCATCTCAAAGGGAAAACATTGATCATTTCACCCTCAGGGATGATGTTAGATGGCTTTGGGGTATGATTTTGCTTTCTTATAAAATATTCTTTATAAATTAAGACATGATAACATGACATTTTGACATTTTGTCATATCATTTTGACCCTTGGTGTTTTTAAAGAACCCATAAGCTATTAAAGTTTCAGTTGAGGCAGGGTTATAGACATAGTCTGTTGCATTCAGACTCTGAGCTTCAATCCATCTCTTGCTCCAGCCCTGAGAATTGGTACAGAGCCATGGAATGTCCAAAGACTGTAGAAGACTCAAGAGATAGCCCCTGTGAAACCCAGACCTATTTAACAAATAATAAGGAATGGTTTAGTGGTTCCCAAACAGATTCTGAAAGACCAAAGAGATGTCTATGACAGGCTAAACATTTCCTCATTTGTTATTTCATTGTATTTTATATTGTATTTTAATAACTCTAATTTCAAGATAGCACAATTTTACAGAAAAAAATAGAGTTGAATCATTTGTCCAATGTCACAGAGCTAGAAACTAAAAATTAGAGCTGGATCCCTGGTATGGACTCTTCTGATTGGAACCTATTATCAAATGAAAAATCTAAAATATAAGTACTATACTATGTCCCCCAAAGGAGACTATTAGAATATGCAAAATCAAAAAATGTAATTTTACAAAAAGTGCCTCTCATGTAGCCATGATTCATTTTCAAAAGAAACTGTTGTGGGCAAATACAGGCAGAGAAATTCTGCTTTACTCTCCCCCAGAAAAAAAAAAAACCCAAATGACTTCATCTTGTTCTCCTTTTCTCTTCCTCCCCTGTTTTTCCCCATGTGACTTGCTTTCGCCAATGAAATGTGAGAAAATTCACTTTCAGATGAAAGCATGTCATTGCTTGTGTTTGGCTCTCCAGCCCACTCGCCTTCTTGTCAGAGAGGTCATGGGAGCTGGGGGTCATATGGAGGTGCCAGAGAAGGAAGTCTGCTTGGAATTCTGAAAATTTCCAAGTGGCACCCATGCCCACAGAAGGTTTTATATGAGTGGGAAAGAAACAGCTTTTTTCTTAAGCTTTAGGTTGTTAATGCAACATGACTTAGCCCATCCTGGCTGATATAGCAGATCAAATAAATTCTGAACTTGGCAGACCCAACCAAGCCTCAGATGTGTAGTGTCTATTTTCTCCTGCTGTTCCACTGGATAAGACAGGATGCCCTGCTCTGCAGGCACAGCTATCCTCAATTTAGTTGATGGAGCAGAAGGCAGAGTTGGAGTCCATTGTAGCCTTATGTCCAGCCATGATTTCCAGTACCATGTTAGCATTACTAAGAATGCCTTGATCCCACCACCATAGTTCTTTGGTTTATTTCTGAAATGACTTAGACTTTTGCCCTTGAAACTGTGATTCATGGACCAGCAGCATCAGTGTCACCTGAGAGTTTGTTTGAAAAGCAGAATCTCAGGCCCCACTTCAGACATTCTGCATTATAATCAGTTTAAAAGCAATGCCAAGTGATTGGTATATATGTTCCAGCTTGAGAAGCACTAGCTTAAACTTGGTGGTGAAGAGAGGGGAGTGATTTGGCTTTTTACTTTCTATAGCCCTGGAGTGGATGAATGTCTGACAAACTTGCTCTGACCTCTTTTGAATTGGCATAAATCCCTGCTGCGGCTCCTATAATATAAAATGAGCCTTAAGCCCTGGCTGGTGTAGCTCAGTGGATTGAGCTTGGGCCTGCGAACCACACAATCATGGTTCAATTCCCAGTCAGGGCACATGGTTGGGTTGCAGGCCAGTTCCCAGCAGGGGGCTCACGAGAGGCAACAAGACATTGATGTTTCTCTCCTTCTCTCCTTCCCTTCCTCTCTAAAGATAAATAAATAAAAAAAAATCAAATGAGCCTTGAGGCTTCTGGCCTGTAATTATTCCAATTTTCCTTTGCATCATGTCATAAGTCAGAAGTGGGCCCAAGCACAAGGAAGAAGTGTACAGTCCAGTTCTTTACTCTAGTCTAGGTGAGATTACCTGTCATGCCCCACATATGCAGGAAAAGCAACCTGGAAGTTTCCTTTTATTCCCTGCCTCTATCTCCTGTTCTTGACCTTGCTCAGCCATATCTAAACAGATGGACTTGGCAAACACTGGACTGCTGTTACTTCCTTCTAAGCTGTCTTCCCATTTCCTCCCTGGCTGCAGTCCCTGCTTCTGCCCTTTTTCTATAATTCCTACATAAGAGTGCCAGGGACAAGGCTGAATGGCTCCCTGGCCCTGATCCCAAGTGACAAAAAGCCAAAAGCTGAGTCAGGAAGTAAGTAAGCGAAGCTGATATCAGGGCTGATGCCGCTTGGAGCTCAGGCTGCATCTGGTGGGGTGAGGTTATTGGATGACAAAGCACAGGCGCTTGTTTGCTGGACCAGTCCCATACCCAGGGCTGGCTTTGCTCTTGGCATTTCCTTCTGCATTCTCCACATGCTGCCAGCAGTCTGATGCTAGGGCAGGGGCGAGGGGGGCGATCATTGCCAAGGGGAGGCTACTGTCTGCCGCTTGGAGCAGCTTCCTCTCTGTTGTTTGTGAAAGCAGTTCTTCAGGGGAGCATGGTCTGATGCCTTCCACAAAGAATGACTTTCAACAAGCCTGTGCACGGGGCTGCACAGTCGGCTGCTGGATGGAGGGCCAGGAGGGCAGGGAGATCTGGCTGGAGTGGCAGATGGAGTCTGGCCCAGGGCGGATGTCAAGTGCCTTCTTCAATATGCCTTTTCCCTTTTAATCTCCTCTTAAGCAGAGCTGATCAATTAGAGCTGTAATTATTTTAATCTTCTTCTCTGCTGTCCCTGTCTGACTTCCTGCCCCTGCCTGTCCACACTTTCTGCTAACAATGTACTCAGGTGGCAGCTTTGAAGAGACCATGTCAGGCAACCTATCTCTATAATGGACCAAACAATGATGCAAGATCAGGGATCTGCACCTTCCCTTGCTGTATGATCTTTGACAGAGCTGTCTCCTCTCTTTCTTTCGCAGAGTTAGTCAGTTCCTTGAGTGGGTGAGAGAAACATGATATCAAAATGATAGCATTTATATCATACATTTCAGCATCACTGTGATTTTAAGAACATCGTTTGGGGATCAGAAGGATCTGGTTCTTCTACCTATATGTGGAACTTTTCAACTCTGTATGTCTCTCTGATCCCTCCTCTGTTAGGTGGGTATCATCCTAACTTCTCCGAGACAGTTGCAGGATTGGGTGAGGTCATGTGTGTACAGCTCAGAGCACATTGCTGGGCCCCAGTGACAGATGGCTAAGGGAGAGCTCGTTTTTTTTACCCTAGTTATGTCCAGCTCTTCCATGTGACTGAGGGAAACAGGAGTTTGTAGGAAGGAGTCACAATAGTAATCCTGGATTCGGGGTCTGTCGTTATGGGTATACTTAGCCCCTCCCCATCCCATCCTGGGTGGTAAAATGAGGAAAATAATGCAAACTGGATGGCTTTGGAATATTTGAATGACATATTTTTTTCCTTAAACTCTTGTGGAGTGAAGGAGGCAGAGAGTCCTTGGCTCATAAAACAAAAATTTTCATGTTCCATGGGTCCTGGGCCAGATCAGTCAGTTTATTTGGACCTTGTGAGCTCCATGGTTATGGACAGTTCCAGGGAGACTCTTGGCTGCAGCCCGTGAGCAGTGCAAATCATTGCTGGCTACGGTCTCCACTGCACTCTCTACCACCTTTTAATCAGATATTTCATTTTACTCAGCTCAGTGTATCGAACAAGGAAAGGAGTGAGGGGCTTAAAATACAAAGACAATTGGGATGCAGTTTCTGCTATTAAAGATTTCACTGTCCAGGGCAGGGTCAGGCAGAGAAACATAACTGGAAAGTATAGTGGCAAGTACTGTGCAGCCATTAACACTGATTCTGTAGGAGGAGGACATGTGAGGGGGTCACCTACATGGAAACGGGGAAAATGGGGGATGGGTTTTCAGGGAAGGCATCCCAGAGGAGAGGCAACACTTCTGAGATCATTTCTCTTCCTGGGTAATCTTTAGATGTAATCAAGATCATCTTTTTGTGATCAAGGGTATCAGTTACCTTTCATTATCTAAAAAGTAATCGACACACTAGTGACTCCACAACAATCTATTTAGTTCAGATTCTATGGGTCGAGTGTGTGGTAATCTTCTATCTGAGCCAGCTTGACTAATCTCTGCTAGGCTTGCGCATCTGTGCTCATTTGGCAAGTTGGCTGCTCCGATGACCTAGCACGGGCTCCCTCACGGCTGGAGTGCATCGGTTCCCCTACTCATGGACTCTCACTCTCAAGCTGTTAGCATGAAAGCCAGCCACAGTGCTCAAATGCTACTCAAGTCTCTGCTTCCATCATGGTTTCTAATGTCCCATTAGCCAAAGCAATTCACAAAGCCAACTCAGAGAACTTTTGTTTATTTTTTCAATCGACCAGATTGCTTATATTTAGGATGCAAAGGGCAGAAGAAGGCAGAGATATATGAAATCTAGAGCACAGGGAGCTTAATGCCAAAGAAACAGGTAATCATCTAAATGATAGAATCTACTTCCCAAGTAAATATGAAGTATCCAACATTCCATCTTTGAAGATAATTTCTGCAGTGTTAAGCATTTTCCATCCCAGGTGTCCTTTTTTGGAATGAATATGCCCTTGAGAGGTGGTGACATATTGAAGTGTGATTAATCACTTATTTAAGCTTTCCTTTAGAGCAGGAAGTCTTAATAGCAATGAAGGCCAGGACAAGAATTTCACAGGGAAATTGGTGATATTGGGACATGGGAGAAGGAAGCTAGGAGAGGCAAAGGGGGAGACCGAAACTTGGTCTCAGCTACATCCCAATTTTGCCTGAAGCTGGACCTATATGAGTGTTCAGGGGTGAGAACCATCACAAAGTCATGTGCAGAACTAAATTCACAGAGCTTAGAAGCCAAATGTCCTTGAAAGGATGTTAGTAGTGTAGCGTGGTACCTCACTAACAGCCTGACAAATGGTTTCCTTTCTCATTCCCTACTGGCCCAGTTTCTGATTGAGCAATGGTGCATTGGGTCTGCTGGGGACCTTCCTCAGTTACTTCTAGATAAGAATCCAGTTTCCAGGGGGTCATTTGGAGGAGACCAAGAGCTTGAAGTGGTAGTTCCTAACTTTAGCAAACTCAGATTTACTTGGAAAGTTTGTTAAAGAGATTGCTGGGTTCCACCCCACTGGGATTTCTGATTCTAAAGGTTTAGGATGGGGCCTGAGTATTAGCATTTCTATGAAGTTGTCAGGTGATGGTAGCTGGTGGTGCTGATACTGCTGGTTCAGGACCACCTTTGGAGAGCTCCTGGCCACGGGATTTGAGTACCTTAGAGTTCCAACAGAATTCTCCTTATAGCAGAGGTTTTCAACCTTGGCTGCACCTGGGACCACTTTAAAACTAAGGCCAGGTTTCACCTGCAGAGAATCTGATTTAATTCTTCTGGGTAGACACTGGTATTTATAGTTTTCAAAAAATCACAGGGTGATTCCAATCTACACCACAGCTGAGAACCAATATCTTATTGTAGCACTTCTCAAAGAGTTGTCTCCGCTCCTGTAGCAGCAGCAGCAACACCTGGGAGTTTAGAAATGTAACTTTCCAGCTCTCCCGAATCAGAAACTCAGGGGATGAAGCCCAGCAGTCTGCAGTTTAACAGCCCTCCAGGTGCATCTGATGCACAAAAAAACTTGGTTTCATCAGCTTTTTTAAATGATATAGGACTTGTAGAAACTATTTTTAGAGAAGTTCTTTCAATACCCTGTTTTTGGAAAATGAACTCTGGAGAGGTGACATGAAGTTTGCAAAGTATGAGGTTCTGGATATTCCATCAAAAATCTCTGACATAAAACCTTGGGCCCCCAAGACCATGTACTTTTTAAAGACACACATGCCCACATCTGGTCCACAAGCTACGAGGTTTGAGTCTACAGAGGCTTTCAGCCGCATCCTGTAGCCAGAACCAACCTTCCCCATGAACCCAGAGAATAGGTATACTTATTCAGGTGCATGCTGGGAGTTGGCAAACACAAAAATAAAAGAAGAAAAGACAGAAACTATAGCAAAAGCTATGCTGCCTAGTTCCATTTCCCCAAATGCCAAAATCTGGTCTATTCTCCTGGCATATGTAAAACTAAGACTCGGAACTCAAGAATTTCGACGGGGTCTAAGAAGCAGGAAGATTCTATCTCCTAAGAGGCAGGTTATTGTCATTACTGGATGTCAGCTTCTTGACATTCTCTCTGGAGCCAGATCAGTGTAATGAAAAGCACCTTAGAGAAAAGTTTCAATCTTTTAAGCCATGTTTCACATAGGGTAGTAATTAGGTCAGAAGAATCAGCATTGCCCGGGAACTTAAAACTAGGGTCTCATCTTGTAGCTATGATTTGGAAACTCAAGGGGTATAGCCCTGTACTCTGTGTCTTATCAAGCCTGCTAGGTGAGTCTGAGGCATGCTGAATTTGAAAACTATTGTTTTAAGCCAGTAGGATTTGAAACTTGGCTGTACATTAGAATCACCTCGAGACATTTAAAAATTCTCCATGCCCAAGGCACCCCAGGCCAATTAAACCAAAATTTCTGGACGTGAGATTCAGAAATCAGTATTTTTTTGAACTCTCTAGATGATGCCAGTGAGAGCCAATGATGGGAACCAGAGTTTTAAAACCACTACAAATAACCAAATTACCATATTTTGCCATATGCAATGTGCATCCACGTCTTTGGCCCAAACTTTCAGGAAAAAAAATCTTTCACTTAAATTTTTTGATTCAATTATTTATTTATTTATATTTAGAAAGAAAACTGATTATCATATTCCAGAGTATTATTTTATATGCAGATATCACTATTGCTTTCTAGAGTTACACTTTTAACACATAAACATAAACAAAAGAATAAAAAACACATATAGATACATGTGTTATGCATCCTTTTTCCCCCCTAAAAAATTTGGGGTAAAAAGGTGCATATTACATGGCAAAATATGGTAACTAACTAAACAGGTAGTCTTTTCTATCACAACTGTTACTGATGTGTGAATATAAAGATCATAACAAAACAAAATTGATCTAAAAACTGTTTAAAAGCAAACTGAGCCTCATAGGCAAGATATAGCAGGGAACTGAGCATTAGCTTATACATTCTATCACTATAGATAGTCCCATTGATAACTCAGGCTACTTTCCCCTTTAATCTCCTGCAGTTTCTTGCTATGGGGGGATCATTTACTGGTGCAGACAGAGGAAAAGGGCATGGTCTCATGAGGACCAGATGCCGTGATAGATGTGATGTAAATCTTTTAAGAGATGCTTAGTCCAAGATGGAATTTCATGTTTCTAGGAGCCAATATCAGAAATAGCAGTTCTTACTCATAAATGCCTGTGCCTATTAAAGTCCCTTGGTCCATTTAGCATTATTGAATTTAATAAAAAAAAGCGCAGACCTGCCCCTTAGGCTTTTATTACGTTGCTCAATGAGATCATCCGGCTCGTTTCTTCCAGCTGCCTTCTCTCTCTGGGGCTCTGGAGATGAAGCAACGTATCTGACCCTCCAACACTGTCAGGCTCAACTTCATCAGTGTCTGTCTCTGTAGTGACTCTGACCTTAAGGGACGTGTGAGGTAATTTAACTTCAAGTTAGAAAATCAAGCCCTCTGATTTGGATGGCTGCCCCGATGGGCAATTCACCTGGGTGATTGATTTCATGAATCTGTTCTGCTGCCTCTTGATATTATGAACCTGAAAGCAGTAGAAAGGATCTGAGAGTGGTGGGGTTGGGGAGGAGGGAGAAGATATAGAGATAGGGATAAGGATAGGGATAGAGATAGACACTAAAATCTTGGAGGCAGCTATCTGAATGCAGGACAGGCAGGTGGTTTGGATTCTAACTCTGAGAGCTGGCTGCCTTTAATGGGAGTAACAATTGCTTTTAATTGCCTTAGCAGTGTGTGCCCTGACGTCAGCTGTCCTTTCATCTGACTCCTCTGTCCATGAGCTGTTTCTGTGTTCTCTTGCACCAGCTTGAGTACAGATCTCATTACACCCCTGAGTCTCCCTAAAGGATCTACTCTCACAAAAGCAGCAGTGGCCTAATAGATGCTGCTAAATAATTTATATCAGAATGGAGGGGAGAGGGGCTTCAGTTGCATATTCCCAGGCAAATGACTTAAGATCCTCACGGAAATTTCTGTTCTCCAAGGTTTTTTCTTTACCTATGTCTTCAGCCTGCATTTTTAGCCTGTTTTGTTCCATGAGATTTTTTCCTTGGGGATTCCAAAAAGAAATCTCATTTTGAATTAATTTTTCCAGGAGTGGTGGGTGTGGAGAGAAGATGAAAAGTAATAAAGAAAGTATAAATAAAGAATGAGGGTTGGCTCTTTGGAGGGTGCTGTAACATGCCTACTCATACTCCTCCTTCATTCCCCATATTTTCTGCTTTGGCCCCTTTATCACTCAGACTCTTGACTTTGGCTGCCAAGCAAAGGCTCTGGGCAACTGCCTTTGACTTTGTCTCTCAACTGAATATGGTAGGTACCATTCTCTTTCTAGAAGAGATCCCTACATGACCTTTGCTTTGGCTTACTTCTCAGCGATTTAGCGGGCATTTACTTGCTGAAACTCTTCTCAATGTATAGCTTAAATCTTTGTAGTCACAATTGAAGTTCTTTCTTCTTTGTTTTGTTCTTGGCAGATGGAAGAATGCTCATGCTCACAAAAACTCATCTCTCCAGATTGGCAAAAAGAAGACCTCATTTATATCTGAAGGAGCTACTACTTATCAATCTTATTTGAAATAAAAAATAGTGGAAGATCTCATGATCGTATGGAAGAGATGGGTTCTTAGTTTTTTTTTAAATTTTATTTATTTATCTTTAGAGGGGAAGGGAAGGAGAGAGGAAGAGAAACATCAATGTATAGTTGCTTCTCCTGCATCCCCTGCTGGGAACTGGCCCCTGCCAGGAACTGGCCTGCAACCCAGGCATGTGCCCTGACTGGGAATCGAACCGCGATTGCCTGGTTCACAGGCTCGCGCTCAATCCACTGAGCTACACCAGCCAGGGTTGGGTTCTTAGTTCTTGAGACATGTGTCATCTTATCAAGGCTCTCAGAAAAATAATCTTCAAGATGCATTGACTGAAACTATATATCATCAAGGACAAAAACCAAAATAACATAAATAGTTATTTATGCTTCCTCTTGATCTTGTGTTTTGGGCTAAAGTTATGAAGGAGTGAAGGTAAGAATACAGCTTAGCCTGTGCCAAAAAATTAACTTAAAAAAATAAAGCTGAAGAACAAGACTGGAATGTAAGCACAGTTTTTGAAATGCACAAATTCCCATATAAGCTAGAAACATTATTTTTTTCTCTTTCAGTTGTGATAAATAGAAACATAGTTGCAATATAAGAGTAGAGTGCAATTTTTTTTATGACTTCAGAGTTAATGGGAAAAACACAAACTAGCAAACTCCATCTTGGTTTTGGGAGAAGGTGAGTGTAATGGACTTTCCCCCAACTTATGGGACTGTTTACATGGGCTGTTTGAATTAATGTTTTTGTGAACACATGCCTTATATATCATTCATGATGGTCTGATGCCCTTGCTTTCTCTGTTCTGCTTCTCTCCATGCTGAATTAATTACTTTTCCTGCAGGTTTGAATAATTACTTGATTTTTAAAATTTGGTTTTGAATCTTGTAATTAAGATTTTCTTCTCATCCAAATAAAAAGAAAAAAAGGTTTGGCTTTGCTTGCATTTGGTCCCTGTTCACAGTATGAAGCTGGCTCCAATATTTAATGATGGAGCTTAGATAACTTCAGAGATAGGGGAGGCCAGAGCAAGCCTAGCTTTTCCAGTGTCCCCTATTTCTTCCATGTTCACTCAGTTGGAGCTACTCCTAATTAAGTCAGTATGGGGAGTTAGAAATCTAGGCATCATGGGAGATAAGCATCTTCTGGGGCATTGCTTATTGGCACAGTTTCCAAAGCATTACCACCAACTCTGCAGGTGGTCAGGGTGAGCCTAGAAGGACAATCAATGGAAGAGCTGGAGTTGGGCTTTGCCATTGTCATTGGAAAAGAATGCAGTCTCTCTCTCTATGATTTACATGTGAGCCTATCTTATCACTTAGGGAAGAGTCTTCCAAAATGCAGCACGTTAGAGTTCTCAAACACTTTGGTCTCTGCAACCTTTATCTTCTGAAAAAATTATTACAGAGCCCAAAGAGCTTTTCTTTATATGAATTAAATCTACTAATATTTACCATGTCAGAACTCAAAATTGAAAAAGATGCTGTACTTATTAATCCACTTAAAATAAAAAATAATAAATTAAAACATAAATAATACATTTTATTAACATAATCTACATTTTCAAAACAAAAAATAGTGAAAAGAGCAGCATTACTTTATATTTTTGCAAATCTCTTCAATATCTGGCCCAATAGAAGACAGCTAGCTGGATTCTCATATCTGGTTTTGCCTTCAACCTATTGTCATATCACGGATCACATGTAGCATCTGGAAAACTCCACTGTACACTCATGGCACTATTGAGAGTGAGAAGGAAAATAGCATTTTAGGATTACAGTTAAGTCTTGAAAAAAACAGGACTAGTCGCACCAACCACCTGTTCAGTCAAAAATCTGCATGTAACTTAAGTCAGCTCTCTAAATACCCAAATTCTCAACTGTGGATTGAAAATATTGTATTGCAAAAAATTGCTTTGATCATGTGAACATGTAAGGGTCTTGGGAACCCTGGAGGTCCTTGGACCACACTCTGAGAACTACAATGGAAAATGAACAAAGGTAGTTCAAGAGTAACTATTTGTAGTACATACTCATTTTTTGCTGTGTTATTTTTTGTTTATGTGTATTAATGGGTATTTTTGGCAAGTGATATGATTTTTGTTTACACTTAGTAGTAAGAAGTTACTTGTAAAATAAGTTTATTTAGTTTTTAAAATGTGATTATTGTATAACTTCACTTATATGAAGTTTTAGAATAGGTAATGGTAGAAGAATATCAGGACAGTAGTTACTGTCAAGTGGTGATGAGGACTAACATGAAGGAAATTTCTGGAATGATAGTAATGTTCCTTTTTTTAAAGATTTTTAAAAATTTATTTATTTTAATTGTTTTTCAAGTAGAGTTTTATGTCTTTTACTCCTATCCCAGCTCACCCCTCAATGTGTCCCTCCAGTGCTCCCCACCTCCCTCCCATTTCCACCCCCTTAGTTTTTGTCCATGTGTCCTTTATACTTGTTCCTGTAAATCCTTTTTAAAGATTTTATTTGTTTATTTTTAGAGACAGGGGAAGAAAGGGAGAAAGAGAGGGAGAGAAACATCAATGTGTGGTTGCCTCCCTACTGGGGACCTGGCCCACAACTCAGGCATATGTCCAGACTGGGAATGGAACCAGTGACCCTTTGGTTCACAGGCCAGCGCTCAATCTACTAAACCATACCAGCTAGGGCAGTAATGTTGTATATATAGCTAGATAAAGGTTTGGGTCAAAATTTATCCAATAGTATGCTTAAGAGTTTTGCATTTCATTTTATGTAAATTAAAAAAAAAACTTTGTAAATAGTATTTAACTCTAGTCCCTGATTTATTTACATGTTGAAATAGGGAAAAATATACTGTTCTCTGCAGCTCAATTATGAATGCACCACATGTGGGGATTAATTGGTAGAAAGTTAGAGGGATGTGATAAAGTAAATATAATGTAGAATATTGATGGTAGAATCCTAGGTAGTAGATATATAGATGTCTTTTGTAAAATTCTTTTACCATTTTCTTGCTATGAAAATTTTTATAATAAAATGTTGGAAAATAAGTAGATATGAAGAAAACATGAAATAAAATACTAGCGGTGGACATTTGGGGCAAACATTGTGATACTCAAGTGACTGTAGGTGGAGAAGAAATGACATGGAATAGCGAGTGGAGAAGCATTTCTTCTCTCCACATCCCACCTCTGATTAAATAATTAAATGCTCCAGGCAGCTAGTGGATATTGGAAGCTTAGCAAGTAGCAGGGTCTGTGGTGGGTGTTACAGCCAGGAACAGGAATGAGTACAACATAGGGCCTGCACACAAAGCTTAAAATTAATGACCAAAAGAGTAGCTACCTTATCATCAGCATTCGCTCCATCTTCATAACATTTTAAGCTGAGTTTTTATCTTTAACACATTTGTTAATGATAAATGGTAATGATAGGTGGAGAAATTGAGGCTCAGAAAACCTTGTAAGTAATGGACATGAAATTAGTAAGGGATGGAGCTGAACTTAAATTCAAAACTGCACGAATCTTGCATGTAACTAACTACTTAACATAATTATCATGAAAGGGAGCATTAGATATATGTTAACTAACGTTAGAAGAGAGTTGGTATAGAAGGGCAGAGGAAAGCAAAGTCAATTCTGACTTCGTGAAGTCTTCCGGAACAGAGCCTTGAAGATTTAGTGCCATTTTAATAAAAAGAGAAAGGGAAGTGGGGAAAGACCGCCTAGAACACCATGAGATAAGGCAGACTTGGGCATGAGGCTGCCGAAGAACTAGCCGGTACAGATGCCAGCATCACCTTTGCCAGCTGTGTGAGCTTTGGAACATATCCAAGGTTTAGTTTCCTCATCTGGAAATGCTGGTAATTACAATAGGACTTCAAATGGTTTGTGAGCATTCCATGAAATGATGCATAAAATGTATTTCAAAGGTTTTTAAAGGCTCAATAAATATAAACTATTGTTATTTCAGCCACAGGCAAGAAAGGGCATGTCATGTTGTGATGTTTTTTTCCTGTTACATTAATTTTAGCACAAATATATAGAACAGTGGTAACACAGTAGAAGATCACACAGAGCTGCTTGCCCTGCATCCTGGGGGAGAAACCTTTATCAGTGTCCTAAAGGGGATTCTGGAGAGTGGAGATTTTGTCTTTGTGTTTCAATCCCCAAATCATCCCCCACCCACTGCTGGCCAGCAAAATGCTGATTTTTTAAAAAATGTTTTATTTATTTTTCTTTAGAGAGGAAGGAAAGGAGAGAAGGAGAGAAATATCAATGTATGGTTGCTTCTTGTGAGTCCCCTGCTGGGAACTGGCCTTCAACCCAGGCATGTGGCCTGACTGGGAATCGAACCGCGATCGCGTGGTTCGCAGGCCTGCGCTCAATCCACTGAACTACACCAGCCAGACCGCAAAAGGCTGATTTTAAGTAACAGAAGTTTAAAAATATTTACCAAACTGTATTTATTATTTTTTTTTTAATTCTCACCAAAGGACACTTTATTATTGATTTTTAGAGAGAGGAAGGGGGGAGAGAGAAACAGATGCGAGAGAGAAACATCAATCTGTTGGCTCCCATATGTGCCCAGACCAGTAATTGAACTGCACCCTAGGTATGTGCCCTGACCAGGGATTGAATCTGCAACCTTTTGGTGCACAGGTCAATGCTCCAATCAACTGAGCCACCCAGCCAAGACTCAAATTGTATTTTGAATTTCAAACCTCATCTGTCTAGCTTGGGGTCAAACTCTAGAACACAGAAGTTATTTTCAGGTTTTTCAATCCCCATTTCTGTTTCTCCTGCTGTACTTCTCCTTAGAGAACTCTGCTCCAACTCCCATGAACTAACCATTGCTTTTTTTTTTTTTTACAGAACAGAGAATAAACACCTCTAGTACACAATTTTTTTTGTTTCATTTTGGTTTTTAACATGAAATTTCAAGAAAAGAGGGAAAAAGATATTTTTACCTTTATGGGTCTTAATTTTTCTCAATAGAACTCTAGCCTCTTGTCCTCTGGCATGGTCATGTGCCTGGCCACACTGGCCTGGCCTTGAAGCAATGCATGCGTGGAGTTTGTCCTCCTTAGTGCCAAGTGGAAAGAGTCTATTGCTTTTCTGTATCTCCACCCCATTGTGAATCAACTGAATTATCCTACTCACAAGTTTGTCCTTTCTTGAAGGTAGTCATGTTTTATATCTTAATGAGCTGTCTTATATTCCCCCCGTCTAATCCCCACCTCATCTCTCAAAACTGTGATGAGGCCATGTGGGAGGATAAATGCTGAACAAGTTGGGCTGGTGTCTCTGGGCTGGTGGCTGGAGTGGGTCACTCAAAGGAACAATGAAGACCAAGAAAAAGCTGGAATGTTCCACTGGTGCCTGAAGCCAGGTGTTAAGACATGGTGGTAAACCAAAATCCAGGAGCCTGGGAAATCTAAACAGGCGTATCAATAAGACGACGGGGACAAAAGAATGTTAGAACAGACTGTGAGCTATTCAGGCTATTCACTTTCCCAACTGGCCATTGAACGGTGGTCATGGCAGCCACTGCAATGGGAAAAAATCTGAGCAGTGAACAGCCAATATCTCTGTTCTCATGGAGATACAGCCCAGGATGTATCTCCATGAGATACAAACAGGATGCACTATACACAGGGAAAATAGTGTGTCAAAGTAATTATCACAGTGATGAGTTAGGAAAGAAAGAGGTGCTTAAGAGTGACTTCAGAGAAAATGGGCATTAGATGTGCTCACAGGAGCTGAAACCTGGAGTATGGGAAGGAACCAACCACTAAAATGGGGAAGAGCAGCTGACAGAGGGAACTGCAAGAGCAAAGACCCAAAAAAGGGACAAAACGGGCATTTTCAAGGAAAAGAGAAAAGGTATTATTAGATAGATACGTAGATAGATAGATATCTTTATCTCTTATCTGTGTCTGTGTCTGTTTCTCTCTCTGTGTCTGTAATTTGTCAGCTGCCTTGCTCTGAGCCCATTTCCTAATTTTCAGAAAATCTCCCACTGACAAAAGGAGGAACCTGCTTTTCACTAAGCAGTACTCTGTCATCATCTTAGAAGCCAGAGATGAGCATATGGCTTTGAACTTTGAGCAAGTTATTCAAAGATGAAATCACAGAGAAATTAGGGCCAACCTACCCTACAATTGGTGATATTGAACACCATCACTTCAAAAACTTCTGCATTTAACAAACAGGAATGGAAATTCCATATGCCTCTGGCTGGGTCAGGAGGGAGCAAGGAGGTTTCTCCTTCAGGTCACACCTTGCAGGGATGGGCTGCATCGCTTTCTACACAAGACCTGCCCCACTAAGCATTCCCTGGCTTGGGACTGGACAGACATGATGAATTTCACCACTGACACCATCTCGTCAAGAGCCTCCATCACAAGTGCCTTTCCCTCTACACACCAGGGGTATGCTGCGGTTTCATGTTGCTATGTTCAGATTCTCCAGTTGCACATTGTGACAAGCTTAGGGTAGAAGTAACCCAATGTATTTTGTAATAGTGTCTTGTCATAATCACAGATATGTTTGCTTTTCTTCTGTTGCTTTTTAATTTGCTACCTTATAACTAACTCAGGAGTGCCAAAGCTTGGTGCTACTATTGAAGCTTAGTTCCCATGTTTGGACTGGCAATCCTTCCACAAAAAGATATATAATAATTTCTCTGGCAATTTACTCTTTGGTGACTATGGTTTTACTCACTGGGCTACTAAGAGAAATATTTCAACATGTGTGAATAAATTGTTTGTAAAGTATCATAAATAAATAAATTAAATGAGAATACAGTCCCTCCATAGAACATCTATAGATGGTAAATAAGCATATGACAAGATACTCCACATTGTACATCATTAAGGGACTGCAAATTAAAACAACAGTGAGATACCATGACATACCCATTAGGACGGCCAAATCCAGAACACTGTCACCACCAAATGCTGACGAGAATGTGACACCTCAGGAACTCCCCTTTATCACTGTGTGATGGAAAAATTGTACAGTCACTTTGAAAAACAATTTGATGGTTTCTTAGAAAATTAAACATTAATCTTACCATAAGGTCCAGCAATCTCCCTTGGTATTTCCTAAAGGAGTTGAAAACTTATGTCTACTGAAAAACCTGCACATAAATGTTTAAATGTTTTATAAATGTTTATATAAATTTTACTCATACTTGCCAAAGCATGGAAGAAACCAATATGCCCTTTATTAGTGAGTGTTTATGTAGACTGTGGTCCATCCAGACAGTGAGATATTATTCTGCACTAAAAAGAAATGAGCTATCAAGCCATGAAAAGAGATGGAGGAAACTTTAATGCACATTACTATCTGAAATAAGCTAGTCTAAAAAGGCTACACATTGTACAATTCCAACTATATGACATTCTAGAAGAGAAAAAACTAAAAAGACAGCAAAAAGATCAGTGGTTTGCAGGGACTGGGGAAAGGGTGAGGGATGAATAGGCAGAGAGAGCATAAAGGATTTTTAGGGCAGTGAAACTATTTTGAATGATACTATAATGTAGATACATGTCATTATTCATTTGTCCGAACCCACAGAATATACATTAAAAACCTGTGAACTCTAATGTAAACTATGGACTCTGGCAATGATGATGTGTTAATGCAGATTGTAACAAATGTACTGCCCTGGTATGAGCTGTTGATCTGCTGATTGTGGGAAGGAAAACAAACTATACAAACTCTATTAAATTAACCTTTCTAAAAGAATAAATACTCCAGGCAACACTAAAAAATGCTGAAAATGAAAAACAATATATCACTAAATATAAATAAAAAATAATAAAAATGTCATTGCGATTCTATATTGGATGTTTTGATTGCCAAGTAGCACCAAAAATGTCTAACGTCTCACTGTTGTGAGAACAGATCAGGAGCCCTAGAATGAACATTGGGGACACTGAGGTTTAGAGAGCTGCTTCAGCAGACTATCTGTGGGATGTCCTTGGTCTTGCCCTGGTAAGTAAGCAGAGGCACTATTTACCTTAACAGTTGGGGTTTACAAGTAAACATCTCTCCCCATATACAGTCCTTTTACCATTGTTTTGGATTTGGAAGGTCATCACTCATGTAATAAAACAGCAGCTCGGCAAGTGATAAATGATACCATTTCAAATTGCAACCACATTTAGTATATTTAGTGAAACCTGCCCTCCACATTCGACCTTAACTTAGCAGTTCTTATCAATCCCAGAAACCTGTCCCATTAATTAAAGTTGTCTTTGAACTAAGGTGTATCCAAAATGATGATTGGCTTGAGAAAAACAAACAAAACAAAAAAGGTCTAGAAAGGAAGAATGCTTGAAAGGACTTCCAAGAGAAATGGCATTGGTGCAGCTGGTCCTTTGAAAATTCCATGGCCTCAGGCTGGCACCCAAGGGCTCAGATCCTCAACGTTACTAAGACCTTTATTGTAATACCCTGGTATCTACAGTCTCCAGTAAACCCGGAACAGACTTTCCATCTCTCAAATGAGTCATATGTTAAAGCCTCATAGCATAGCAAAATAAAGTTATAACACTTCAAATTAATAGATCTTTGTTGTTAAGCAATGATGGAGAATCTGGTCTTGAAGATCAAGGTCATACTAGCAGGTTGTAGAGTCAATGTGAATGTGAACCCAGGTCTGTGTGACTAAAAAATGTGTATTAAGCACTTAACATGATGCTGACATTTGTGAATGCTCGAGAGAGAGAGAGAGTGAGAGAGAGAGAGAGAGAGAGAGAGAGAGGTATTTATTGGTAGTAGATATAGCAAAAGATCACTGAAATTCTGAAAAGTTTCTGGCCAGCAGATGTTGTCAAATGGAAATGAATCCATTTCCTTTTTTTCTTTGTTACTAATTAAAAATGTGGAAAATATAAATAATATTCTACTAATAAGCACTTAGTGTTTTTTCTTTTGATGTATGAGTTGGGTTTATATGAACAGTCATAGGCTTATTCTATCCCTCACAAAATTTATTTGCTTAAAGTTCTAAGATGTGGTGTGAGTCCTCCTAACTTGTGATTTTTTTAAAGATACTTAATGCCTGAAGTAGGGTGAGGTTTAATAACGGAAAAAGGAAAATGACTGAGGTTCCAGCATCTAACAGCATTTGTGACACTCTTCTGAGAGAATTTGCTGAAGAGCATCCTGAAATAAATCCCCCCCACCTCAAATATTATCGGCAGGTTATTTCTGCCTATTGGGATGCTATAATTACATTTTCTATGGAAATGTCAAATCAGACAATGCTGCAGTGTAATTATTGTGCAGGAAGGAAGCTAAACAGGTGACTACTTGTGTTAGCAAGAGAATTTGGAAGAATTGGAATGGGTGGCTTTTTCCAGAGAGTCTGGTCGACCGGGTGGGTACCCGTAGGGACCCAAGGCCTGCCTGGGCAGGGAGCATGGCAGATAAGGGGAGGAGAGATGGTCTCAGCGGTTGCACAGAGCTGCCCTGGTAAAGTGTTCAGTGTTTCAGGCTGAATAAAAATCAAGATGTTGTATATCAGAATTGAAAGAGACAGGTCTTCTCTGTCAGGCTGAAGTTTGCATATACAGGCCCAAATCAATTTTTTAATTTAAACTTTATTGTATTTTTCTCATTAGTATTTAGCTCCCTTATACCACCCTTGCCCCAGCAACCATGCACTGTTGTCCATGTCCATGAGTCCTTTTTCCTTTTTGCTCAATCCCTCCTTTCTTTAATCTCCCAACATAGCTGTCATCTGCTTGCCATCTATGAATCTGTCCCCATTTCCTTGTTAGTTCAGT
This sequence comes from Sturnira hondurensis, assembly GCF_014824575.4. Taxonomy (NCBI): domain Eukaryota; kingdom Metazoa; phylum Chordata; class Mammalia; order Chiroptera; family Phyllostomidae; genus Sturnira; species Sturnira hondurensis. The sequence continues at coordinate 5,754,067 of NW_028076505.1, read as the reverse complement.
TTGTTCATTAGATTACACATATGAACACAAAACACTAATTCAAAAGAATATAAGAACCCTTATGTTCATTGCAGTGTTATTTACATTCACCAAGATATGGAAGCAGCACAAGTGTCCATCAATAAATGAGTAGATAAAACAACTATGGGATATTTACATGATGGAATACTACTTGGCCATAAAAAAGAAGAAACATTTACCCTGTGGGACAGCATAGATGGATCTGGAGAACATTATGCTAAGTTAAGTACTCCAAATCAATTCTTGCTGTTGAAAACAGCAATTGACATTGTTATTTTTTAGCTTTTCTCAAGTGGTGGCTTTAAGCTGTAAAATAAAAAATCCCAAATATCCAAACCATGGTGACTGCCTCATACTATTGATTCACCTATCTGGTTTTTAACATGACAGTCAATGAAATCTTTATGAGATACAGGGAACAGAAAATCTGTCTCTTATTAAAAATATATAACAGCTTTATTAAAATTATAATCTATATACCATATAATTCATTATTTTAAAGAGTACAAACCAGTGATTTTTAGTGTATTCACAAAATTGTGCAAACATCACCACTAATTACAGAACATTTTCATTCCTCTAAAAAGAAGACTTTTACCTATTGGAAGTTATTCCCCATTTCCCTATAACACCCCTCACCACTGCCCTAGACGACCACACTTTTTCTTTCTGTTTCTATAAATTTGCCTATTTTGTGTCTGACTTTTTTCACTGAGCATTACATCTCCAAGGTTCATTTACATTGTACTATGTGTCATTTCTTTTCATTACCAAATAATATTTTATTGAATAAATATGCAACATTTTATTTATGCATTTATCAGTTGATGGGCATTTGATTTGTTTCTCTTTTTTGGCTATGTAAAAAAAATTGCCATGAACATTTGTGTGTAAGTTTCTGTGTAAGTGTATGTTTTCATTTCTCTTGCATAGATACCCAGGAGTGGAATTGTTGTCATATGATAAATCTGTCTTTAAACTTTTGAGAAACTGCTGGACTGTTTTTCACAACAGCTGCACTAATTTACATTTTTACTAGCAGTGTATGACATGTCCGATTTCTCTACATTCTTTCAAATACTTGTTATTTTCTGCCTTTTTAAAAATCTATCCGAATGGCTGGGAAGTGATATCTCATGGTTCTGCACTGATTTGCAATTGATTGTGTATGATTTGCATTTTCCTAGTGGTTAGTGATCTTGAGAATCTTTTCATCTGCATTTATGCATTCTTCTCTTTTGATAATGTCTATTTAAATATTTTGCCAACTTTTTAATTGACTAATTTGTCTTTTTATGATTCAGTTATGAGTCCTTGTATATTCTGGATACAATTTCTTATCAGATACATGATTTGAAAACATTTTCTCCCATTTTGTGATTGTCTTTTTATTTTCTTCATGGTGTGTACTTAAAAACAAATATTTTTAATTTTGATGAAATCCAATTTATCTATTTATTACTTTTGTTGTGTGTGCTTTGGGGTTCATATTTAGAAAATATAACCTAGCCCCAAATCATTAAGATTTAAACATATTTTATTCTAAAACTTTTATAGTTTCAATTCTTTGGTATATTTTGAGTTGATTTTTTCAATGTGGTATGAGATAGGGGTCCAGCTTCAGTTTTTTGCATTGGGATACCCAATTGTCCCAACACCATTTGTTGAAAAGACGACTGTAAAAATTGAATGGTCTTGGCACCCTAGTGAACAAATTAATTGACTATAGATGTGTGGGTTTATTTCTAAACTCATAGTTCTATTCCATTCATCTATACATCCATCCTTATTTTAGTACCACACTGTTTTGACTATTGTAGCTCTGTAATAACTTTTAAATCAAGAGGTGTGAGTAGTTCAACTGTGTTCTTTTTCAAAATAGGTTTGGCTATACTTACATTTTCATATGAATTTTAGGAAAAGCTTATTAATTGATTCAGAGAAGTCAGCTGAGATTTTGATATCATTGAGTTGAATTTATAGATCAGTTGGGGGTGTGTTGCAATTGTAATAATACTATATTTCAATTCATGGATGTGATATATTCTCCTACTTATTTGGGTTTTTCACTTTTTAAACAATGTTTTGTAGTTTGCGGAATATAAACTTTATACCTCTTTTTAAGTTTATTTCTAAGTATTTTTTCTTTTCTGTGTTGTTATTTATAGTATTGTTTTACTAATATAAATTCAGTTTGTTTATTGCCACTCTAGAGAAATACAACTGATTTTATATACTAATCTTATATTCTGGAAACTCACTAAACTCATTTATTAGTGCTATTTTTTATCGACGAATTTCTTAAAATTTTTCTATGTATAAGACTATGTCATTTGCAAATAGAGATACTTTAAAATTTTTCCTTTCCAATCTAAATAACTTCCATTTAATGTTCTTACCCATTGCCCTGGCCAGAAGCTTCAGTATTGTTACAGAGCATGCCCAGGGGTTACGGGGTCCCTCTGTCACTGTGGATTCTTAGCCCACCACCAGGGAACTGGAATTACGGCTCTCAATGCCAGAGTTTGATGAAAAGAAAGAGAATTATTTATTTAAAAGTTATACAGATTTAGAGTAATGACTTAGTGTCTTCATTAAAATCCTGAAGTCCCTTAAAATACCCACAAATACACACAGTCCTTCTTTCCCTCTTTGCCCTCGCAGGCAGGCCAGTCTCGAGTACCATATCTCAGGAAAATAAATAGAAGTCTGCAGCTCACTTTTCCTGGTTCCTCTCAGTCATCTGTGCTAGGCTGGCAGGCCTACTGAGGTTCTCAGCACCATCAGCTGTGTCGCTGCTGATTTCCAGTTCTTAATCCAAAACCATGTGGTACTTTCTCGTGACCTACCAGCAAGAGTCCTCTTACCCCTTTCCTTCCCTCTAAGGTCTCACACTGCCCCTGTTGCTAATCCAGCATTGTCTCTCCCGCTTCCTAAGCCATGTGGTAAAGGGAACCCTCAAACTGTATGGTTCCTCCCCAAACTGTGGTTAGCTCCCAAACCACATGGTTAGAACCCGCATAGCTGCTGCTCCGGGGCTTACATCCCAGCGTGAATCTTCCTCTGCATCCCCATTCCCAACTCCTCCCACAACTGGCTACACCTGCCAGCATTCCTGTATTTTTCTAGCTTTTCTAGGCTGCCACAGTTAGTCTGGGCAGGTGTGGCCCCATGGCATGAAGGGGAACCATCTCCAAACTCTCACACAGGTGCTGTAACCAGGGGAAGCTGCCTCCCAGTTATGTCATGGGTCGAAGTCACTAGCAACTCCTTGGATCAAAGCCTGGCCACAGCTACTTAACATACCTCCCAACCTAGCCAGCTGTTATAGATATGCAAAATAACCATTTTTGCATACCAGGTATGAAGCTGGCCAATGGTTGATATACAAAATAACTCTTAATTCCCCTGCTCCATGTATCCCATCCTCCAGTTCAGATTTGTGGGGGTGAGGATACCCTATATTTTTATATTTCCTGGGCACCTCAAGTTCTGTATGTCATTATGAATACGCGGTACCCTGTTACAGTATTAGGTTGGATAGAGTCGGCAAAAGCAGACAACCCTGTCTTGTTCTTAACATTAGGGAGAAGGTATTCAGTCTTTTTTAATGTAACATCATTTTTTAATGTTCCACCATTAAGCATAATGTTAGTTGTGAGTTTTCTGTAGATACTTTTATCAGGTTCAGAAAGTTCACTTCTATCCCCAATCTGTTGAGTGTTTTTATCATAAAGAGGTGTTGACTTTTGTCAAATGTTTTTATTTTATCTATTGAAATCATTATTTTTGCCCTTTATTTTATTAGTATGGTGTACTACAGTAATGGTGTCTTTTTAAAGAATAATTAAATGTGAGAAGTATGGAGGAATCAATCTGGGATATTAATAAAATTTTTCTAGAAGGGTCTTGTGTAATTAGGAAGTATAGATATCATCTCCTAGAAAGTTATTTTGGGAAGATATTATATCCACTTAAGGTTTGAGAAAATATTACTCTAAGATGAAAATACATACACACTACATAGAACAAGCTCTTTTTTGAGGGAGGAACTCTTTTCTAGTTAGGTCACTTGAAGTCACCAAAGCTTGAATTTAATTTAAACAAGCATGGCTCTAGCCCTCTATCAGGCTCTCTCTTTTATCTTTACTGAGGTGTAAAAAAAAAAAAGGAAGATGGTATTGGCATAAGTCTGAGCACATATCTCTGCAATTCATTCCCTCCTGTAGAACACAAAAGTTATCACAAAGGACTAACTTCAAACTTTCTTACTACATGTATATTCATGCATTTATTTTGTTTGGTCATTTAGTCATCCATTATTCATTCAACAGATGTTTGCTGAATTCTCTCTACTTGGATATTTAGTAACTCTCAAGAGAGTAGAAATCACAATTTTTATTCTCTGCTACTAAGGCTCTTAACACTTAACTGTTTCTGTAACTGCCCACCTACATAATAGACTATGATCTCTCATAGTGGAAGAACTACTCAGTATCTGATTCTTTACATACCCAGATTTTAATGCGAAGTCTGATGCAGTCTGACACATAGGTGTTCAAAGATGTTTATGAGAAAGAATGAACATATAAAAAAGTGAATTAAAAATGCAAAGGAATAACTCTGATCCTATGTGATATGCAAAGGCATTCTTCATGGACTCAAAAAGATTTGACTTTGAAATTGGGAAATGAGACATAAAACATGATGACCAATGCTGCTGTTTGCCCACTCATCAGCCTCTTCCCCATCTTCTCTGTTCATAGAATTCTGATTTGTTTTCAGGTGGTGATTTCCAGGAAGACCAGACCCTCCCCAGGAATAAGTTATGGTCCATAACTCATAATTTAATCATAACACCCATTTCTCTTTCCTGGTAATTGGTCCAGGAATAAACATCTGATCCAGTTTGAGACAATAAGGTATGAAGGAATACTTTTGTGGTGTTAACTCTTCCCACAAAAAATATAAGGGATATCTGAAAATGACACCTTTTGACCCCATGCTGTTTTCCTTTTTTGGGGGGAGTCTACCTTGTGCTAGGCACTACTCTCAAGGGAATTATTTCTAGATCACTGTTAATACAGTTAATCTTTTTAAAAAAGATTTTATTTATTTATCTTTAGAGGGAAAGAGAAGGAGAGAGGGAGAGAAATATCAATGTATGGTTGCCTCTCGTGCATCCTCTGCTGGGAACTGGTCTGCAACCCAGGCATGTGCCCTGATTGGGAATTGAACTGTGATCCTGTGGTTTGCAGGCCCGCACTCAATCCACTGAGCTACACCAGCCAGGACAACACAATTAAGCTTTTGATTAATTATGATACAATTTAAACAACTTGAGTTGAAAGAGATTATTCTAAGTAGGAAATACTTAATAATACTAGCAATTCTTATCCCAAGTTTGCTTATGTGTTTATTTAATTTACTTAGTGGCATTTGTTGTTAATCTTATTTGATAATTTGGGTACTTAAAATATTTGGTTTCATGTTTTGTTGCAATACTCATCAGTTAAAACTATTTATAGACTTCACAGGCTTAATGAGTGGAATAGATTGAACAGATATTACTTTACCCAAGTGTTGACAGGCTTTGGCAACTTACTGGGTGTGGAGAATGAAGCAGAAAGTAATGTAAAGACCATACTATTCTTTCAAGCCTGCTTTCTGTTGTAGTATCATCCTTCAATTTTCCTGCTATTAACCTTTTCTCACAGTTTTTGTCCCCCAAACTAGGCAATGAGTTCTTTTCAGCAAACATCTACACCTTTCTAGAGCTCTCTCAAAGCCCAGCATGTACCTCATATGAAGGTCTAACTAACAAATTTGGTTCTTAGACAAGGTAATAGTATTTCAATATTAGTATGTCTTTTTTTTTTTGCCTCTGCTTCTCTCCACATGCCCACTCAATTACCCCATGCTAGTAATCCCAGATGGTAGAAACATGACTACCAAGAATTCCAAGCCTGAGAGTTCCTGAGTATCTGTCTCTGGTCTAAATGCCCAGGAAGAACTTGTATTTGGGTTGGCCTTTGCCAATCACTATACTTAAGGAAATGTGGGCTGCTTTGTGTCACATTCCCCTACACCCAACCAAAGAGAAGTGAGGCCTGTGTGGAGTCATGGGATAAGCATTTTGAGTAGAAGAAAGATTGCGTGTTCAGCTTATCTTTCTTTTGAGCTTTCCATCTGCAATGGAACTTCCCACTCTACAGCACCTTTGAATGTTTCTCAGGTGCTTCAAGTACAATATTTTTTCCTCATACTATCCCCAGACCTGATCCTTCACAGTTTGTGGCCCTGCCATGTATCCATTTGTTTAAATCAGACACCTAGAAATTATCCTTAACTCCATTCTCTCTCTCTCTCATCCCTTATACCTTTATATTCTCTGAGCCATTTCCTTCTGAGACTACCTTATTTAGGAAATACTATTCCTCTCCTGACGTAGGTACTCTACCAGCATCCTATTGTCCACTTTCCCCTATCTCCAGTCAATGCATTCTCTACACCTCACCATCCAATATAGTAGCCACTAGCCACATATTATAATTTAAATGTATAATTAATATTAAATACTTTCAAAATTCAGTTTTCCAGTTGCATTAGCCATATTTCAAGTACTCAAACAATAGTGCTATGTGGTAGGGCTAAATATTGAGACCCTTACGAAACATAGAGCTGGAGACATAACAAGAAATTCTCACTGCAGTCAGAGTGCTCAGAAATACAACTATACATCAACATTTGCTGTATTCATGCTTACAAGCAACTCTTAAGACCTTTTCCTTCCTAGTCTTATCAACTCCTTCATTCTCTACAGCATACTATGTTCCTCACACCTCAAGGGCTTCATAAATACTTTACCTACTCTTTCTCATTCATCTACCACACCTTTCTACTAGGAGAACAACCAGTCTTGTTTGAACATTTCAAGTCTTGCACCTCAGGAAACCCCTCAGTCCCAAGCATACAGTAATAGTTTGTCTACCTATTTTTCAACCTGGCTACCTATTATTTATTCTTCAGGTCTCAATGTGAGTATTCTCTAGGGATTTGAACTCAAATTGTGGTCCCTGAACTACCATCCCATCCCAACTTAATCAGTTCTATATTAAGTATCATCCCAAGGTGACTTGGATTAAAGTTCAAAAGCTTCAGGAATGCTACTCTGACCTCTCAGACCAGATCGTACAATATAATTGTCTTTCTATTAGACTATAGACTTCAGGAAGGCAGGAACATGTCTGTCTTGTTTTTAAATAATGATCCAAGCTCTAAGTGTAGTAGCTGACAAATTATAGAAGTTTAATATTTGTGTGGATGAATGAATGAAAAAATACATAAAGTAAAAATAGGTAGACTGTGGTGGATGCCGTTTATGTCCTAACTTAGAGATCTCCAGGCCACCTGAGTTTCCCTGAAATTTCAGTGGACACCTCTCAGGATGGTCTCAGCTTTCCATTTCAAGTTATGGTCTTTCTTTTATGTCGAGGGCTTTTTTCAACAGAGTGACTCTCAGCCTTCACTGGGCATCAGAACCCCCTGGAAGACTTGTTTAAATACAAATTTTGGGGCTTCACATTCAGGTATTCTGATTCAGTAGGTCTCAAATGGGACCTGAGAATTTAGGTTTTGACTAATTCCAAAGTGCTGCTCCTGTTGCTGGTCTGGGCCCCACTGTTTCAGTGAAGTAGCTCAGCTGCTCAAAGAAATAAGCCAGAAGTATAGGGGCTGATGCTTCTTGGGGACCCTCAACCACTGAGGAATTTAGGTCATTGGATAAATACTCCAACATCCTGAACTTGCCATGGGGTCATTGTGAAGTATGTCACATGATTTCTCAGCAAGCCCCCAGGGAGATTGAGGCCCAGCTCCTCACCAATGTTCCCTTTTTGGTTTTCCTCTTTTCCCCTTTCATGTCCTTCATTTGTGTTTCAGGGAATCTCTTCACACCTAAAGTCTACATTCAAGTCCTTTCTTCAGGCTCTGCTTTGAGGGGAATCCAAATCAAGTCAAAATCTTACATCCACATTATTGTAGTTCCCTTGACTCTAATCACTGATATCCCCTGGTATATTCCTACCCTAAATCAGAGGGATCTCAGAGAGATAAAACCCACTCAGCCCTGACAAAGGGAAGAGAATGTTACATGTACTTACAGTGCTGCTTACTTCCTTTTTGTGGCATTCATCAAAATTGTATTTTTCACTACTTATTTGTTGAATTATGTGTTTAATATTTGTGTTTCCAATGGACTTTGGAGGCTGGGTTTTTCTTGTTCGCTCTAATGTTTTTGTGTGTGCATATGTGTCAAAAAAACAAACCCATAGTTGTCAAATAATAGGCACTCATTGAACATTTTGAGATAAACAACCTAGTGAACCAAAATTTTTATATATCAGTTAATATTAATTGCCTACAAGAAGCAGAACACACATTTTTATTAATATTTTTCTTTGATTTATTAATTCTCACTCATGTCCCAAGCTTTTTGCTAGGAGCTAGGATACGGAGGTGAGTACGACTGTGCTTCCCAAACTTCAGCATGCACTCAGATCACCTGGACATCTTGTGAAACTGAAGATCCGGCGTGGCTGGGTTGGAACCTATGATTCTGTGTTCCTAACGAGTTCTAAGGTGATGCTTCTGCTGCTGGTCTAAGGACTACATTTCGAGAAAAAAAGGACTTAGGTCAGTCATTTTCTATCTTGGTTACACACTGGAATTTCCTGGGGAGCTTTAAACATAGTGATACCTGGGTCTTATGCCCAGAGACTCTGATTTAATTGGGCTGGGATTCCTTCAAACATCCCAGGTGGTTATAATGTTAATCCAACTGGTCACGGACAACAGTTCTGAACATTTAATGTGCACCCTGGAAGGCTTGTTAAAACACATATCTCTGGGCCCAATCCCAGGGTGTTTGACTCAGTAAATCTGAGGTAGGGCTTGGTAATTTGCACTTCCGAAGTTTCCAGGTGATGCTGATGTTGTTGATCTGGGGGGAACTCTTATTGGGAACCATATCTTGAATCAGAATAGGGGAGTAAAGAGAAGAGTTCACTAAAATAAGAGTTTAACAATAGAACCAATATACAGTGATAGCAAAAAAGAAGGACCTGGGTTGGAAGGGGCTTCATTTAGGGGGTGATGTCTGAGTTGGGATCAGAAGGACAAGAAGAATGAACAGGAGTACGAAAGGAATAGTTTCAACCAGAGAGAGCACGTACAAAGGTGCACAGAGGTGAAAGAGCAGGCTGCATTTGGGGAACTCCATAAGGTTTAATGTTGTGAGAACATAAAATTAAAACAAAGTAGTTACTGTAGGACACAAGATTTGATCAGTAGGTTGGGACCAAGCCACAAAAAGCAGTTTATACTATTCTTAGATTTTATTATCAACGTATGGGAGCACTGAGGTCACTTTGACAGTAGAGTGGAGGATAGTGATGAGAGTGGGTCAAAGAAACAACAGATGGATGAACTCAGAAAAAATTTGAACATCTCAGGATGCAGACGCTGAGGGCATAAACCCGGGCAGGTGGAGCCCATGAGAATGTAGAGGGATGGATAGAAACCAGAGATGTCAAGGGAATTAAGAGATGGAATCAACAACCCGATGGTGGAGTTAAATTCAGGGAACATTGGCTCAGTTAAACAAATTGATGGTGGCACTAAACAAACATGAGGAAAGGTATTTTAGGGAAGGGGCAGAGATGGGATAGATGGGGAGATAAGAATTTGTATATATTGGGGATATCTGATAGGCAATTAGATATATAACTCTTTAGCAATAAATAGTGGGGGGGGCATCCAAGAAAATGGCAGTTGACTAATGGGAGTAATCCAGTTATATAAAGAGGGTATCCAGATGAAAGGTAGGTCCAGGGAGTAAAGCTTAAAGCCATGTTCCAAATACTATGGCTGCACTAAAAAATAGCCCTAAACTTTGACATATACGATTGTCTAACCACTCAGTCATACGCCCTAAACCAATACAAAATGAAATTGAAAAATATCACTAAACTTTGAGGCCAAAGGGAACAATAAATAATAAACTGTTTTGATCACAAATCTTCCATGTGGGTAGGACTCAGTGGGGAAAACTTATTTCCACACACTTTCAGATGGGGCAATCTGACTGTGGGGAGAGGATCCGCAGATGGATCTGTGCTGTTTTAAAGTTCAGCTCATTCTATGGCTAGAATGAGCTGAACTTGAAAGTTGGCATTGATGGTCAGCTTCGGGCTCAGCCAGGGCTGTAGCTCCAGGGCCTTCAATTCCTCTTTGCCAGGGCTTCTTCATGGATGCTTGTGCTTCCTTACACTAGGGTGGCCGGCTTCCAAAAATGAGTGTCCCAAAGAAACCATAGTGTCCCTGTGATCTCCTCTCAGAAGTCAACAGCTTCACCTCTCTGGCAGTCACAAGGCCAACCCACCCTAGGCCACCTCTTCGTGGGAAGAGAGTTGAACTCATATTGCAAGAAGAGCATATAGATGGGAGATACTGTTTGTCCATCCTTCAGAACAGATCCGCCACACCCCCTGCTTGGGGGAGAAGTCTGAGAAAGAATTGGCCTATGTACCCTAACTACATATCAGGTACTCCTTCCTCTATGCTCAGGCTACTGAAGGGCTGATCTACAGAGGAAGCAGCTCAGCATCACCTAGGACTTGTCAGCAATGCAGAATTGCATTTCTGTAGTCTAGGGGCCTATAGTCAAGGAGATGCATCTGTGCGATAGATCTGAGAACTAGTTCTCACCACCAGGCAGCTCCTCTGGCTGCTGATGCCCAGGGCATCATCCCAGTTCTCCAGAGCTATACAGATGCTGCCCATAGCTCCTCTGCAAGCCCACTACACATTATATGTTAAAATGGGGAAAGGACTTGAACAGACACTTCTGCAAGGAGGACATACAGAGGATCCAGAGACACATGAAGAGATGCTCAATATCGCTAGCTATCAGAGAGATGCAAATTAAAACTACAATGAGATACCACTTTATACCGGTGAGAATGGCTATCATAAACAAGCAATAAACAACAAATGTTGGAGAGGGTGTGGGGAAAAGGGGACTCTGGTCCACTGTTGGTGGGATTGCAGACTGGTACAATCATTATGGAAAACAATATGGAACTTTCTCAGAAAACTAAAATTGGACTTGCCTTTTGACCCAGCAATTCCACTGCTAGGATTGTATCCTAAGAACCCTAACACACCAATCCCAAAGAACCTATGCACCCCAATGTTCGTAGCAGCACAATTTACAATAGCCAAGAGTTGGAAGCAACCTAGGTGCCTGTCAGTAAATGAATGGATCAAAAAACTATGGTACATATACACAATGGAATTTTATGCTGCAGAAAGAAAGAAGGAGCTCCTACCTTTTGCAACATCATGGATGGAACTGGAAAGCATTATGCTGAGTGAAATAAGCCAGGTGTTGAAGGACAAATACCATATGATCTCACCTTTAACAGGAAGCTAAACAACAAAACAAACAAGCAAGCAAAATATAACCAAAGACACTGAAATAGAGAACAGGCTGACAGTGACCAGAGGGGAGAGGGGAGGGAATTTCAGGGGAAATAAGGGAGGGATTTAGAGGAACCTATATAAAGGATACATGGACAACAACTGAGAAGGGTGGAAATGGGAGGGAGGGGGGAGGATGGGGGGTGGGATGGGATGGGAGTAATAGACAGAAAACTGTACTTGAAAAATAATTAAATAAAAAAATTGGAGGAAAAAAAAGAAAAGAAAAAAAATAAAACTGTGCTCCACAGAGACACCTTGGGGCAGGTGCAAGGGGTTTATGAGGTGGCATGGACACACTTCCTCTCAGCCTCTCATCACTGGCAGGGCTTTTGGAGAGAGCATTTTCCAGAGCATGGCCAACATCCTCTGACAATAATCCAGTCCCCGTTGACTGGCACGTGGGCACTTGGAGAAAGAGCTTTTCAGTTCATTGCTTTCTTTGCAAAGGCACAACCCAGTCTGGCAGGAGAACAGAATGTACTGAAGCACCTTTAGAAGTCCAATTAACTCTCTGGGCCAGGACACAGGGTCTTAAGCCTTCTGCTCCAGGGAACAGATTACAAAATAGCTTCTGTTGTCAGTTGTTAGGATTCTGTAAATACAAGGAATGTGGCGTTGGCTGTTTTGGAAGATATGAAAAGCCACAGCTCTTCTGCATGCTAACAGATGAAGGTCAGCTGCCAATTCTGGACTCTCATGACCTGATGCCACTGCAGGGAGCATCTTAGCCTCTGTGGTCATTTACTCATCACAGACTTTTCCGCTCTGATGCTGTGCGGGGCCCTGAGGAGGCAGTGGTTCGTGAACAGGCCCCCTCCCTGCACCTGGCAGGGACATATAAAAGCAGTAAGGCACATGTTAGGTTAGGAATCAGCTTGGTGCCATTCAGCCTTGCCAGCCCAGTCCAAGCTCCAGGACCTCGGACTCAGCGTGATCGCCCTCAGGCTCTGCAATTGTGCTGTTACAAGTGGCAGGCTGGAAGAGTCTGCAGTTTTAGTGCCTGGGCCTCTGAAATCAGGGCCTGCGTGGCCAGTCCTTTCCACTTCATCATGACTGATGATGGAGAAGCCAGCACCTGCTGAAGGGACAGTTCCCTCACTGGCCAGAGATTAGGGCCTGCATTGTGTGCATTAACAATTCACGTTGCCACGACCCTTTATACATTTACAAGTCCTTATATAGGCAAAATGTCCCTGGGACACTCAACTGACCCTAGACTCTGAGGACAGTTTTACAGACAAAGGCGTTGGGGCTCCAAGTTCCAGCCAGCAACTTGTGTTCCCAGTGCTGCTCAGATGTCAGCACTGGTTGCTTGATGCCTGCTTCTCTGGCTTCAGTGTGCTCTGGTCATCTTGAGACTTGTTAAAAAATGGAACTCTGATGCAGAAGGGTTCTGGGGTGGGGTCGGAGATTTGCTTTTTCAACAAGCTTTCATTGGTAGCCAATGCTGCCGGTCCAGGGACCACACCTCAGTTAACAGTCTAAAGCAGGGGCTGCAAATTATTTTCTGGTAAATAAAGTTTATGTACACAACCATGCCCACGGGTTTACATACTATGGCTGCTTTAATGACACAATGGCAGAGTCCAGTAGTTGGGACAGAGACCACCTGGGCCACAAACTCTGAATTATTTACTACCTGGCCCTTTACGGAACATTTTTTGGACCCCTGCTCTAGAATGGACCCTGATACTAAATCAAGGCTCTTTATTTGGATCACCTGGGAAATTCTCACACTGCACCTGGGTCTGACCCCCAGAATCGGATTTACTTGCTTTGGGGTGTAGCCTGGGCATTGAGGTATCTGGAGGCTTCCAGGCAATGCCTGGAAAATGCTGCAGGCAACAATGGGTTAATTCGAGCACCATTGGGCGCCCTTGCCTCCTTCCTTTCCTCCACTGCAGGTTAGCCATGTGACTTTCATTTTTAGATTTGGAATTTACAGCTGATTTCTGCAGCTGCTTTAGGAACAGATTTTGAGGAGAAAGTTTGAATGCACAGCTGAGCGCTGTGATTCCCCCACCCCAGCACATTTATATGCAAATAGACAAGAGCCTTGTTTTTGCAACCATTGAAATTGAATCAGGATCTAGAGGTCTTTTTATGTTGCTTAACCTTTCTGATTTTCCTCTTTGGTTTTCTGTACACATTTCTACTTGTCTTTGTTTTTCTTTTTGCTTCTTTTAGCCCATGGTCAGCCTTTTACTGCCTCCTTATTAATCAAAGCAGATTAAGCTTCATTTTCTTCCAGCTGTGTTTGTTGGGAGAAGATAATATTTAGTGTTTGCCAGTTTCCACAGGGAAGGGCACAGCGTACTGAGTAGCAATAAAGTAAAATTGTTTGAAAAAGGAACATCCCCAGAGCTGACAGTGGAGGTAAATATTCCTTGGAAGATGGAGACGACCTTAAGATGCCACCTTATCCCTTTTTCCAAAATGGCAGGAGGGTTTTTGGACCCATAGTTTCCTTTCTTAGTGCCAATCTCTTCTGGGATAAAGACTCAGAATTGCTCATCTTGCTCAACGGATGCTTCTCCTGTGATGGCATAATTACACTCCCCTTATTCCCACCTCATGTCTGATTCCACCCAGATGAGGTTCCCTTTAGGGCTGGGGCTGCACACATGCTCTGGCTGAAGCTGACACAACCTCAGAAGGAAGGGTCCCTTTACTGGCCCGTGGACAGAAGAAAATTTTAAGAGATAGCCCTCTAAGATGTTTAAAATCCAAGGTAATGATCCTCAAATCTGGTTGCTCTGTAGAATCATCTAGAAGATTTTTACCGCTTAGCTAAGGCTTTTGGGACTGCCCCTCAGTTGCATCTGTGCTATATGTCTAGAGGATTTTTAACAGAGCCTATAGCCAGGCTTCAGTCCCAAGATGTTAATGTGTGGGTCTTGTGTGTAGCCTGGGCAATATAATGGTATTTTTTGTTTTATTTTGAAATAATTTAGGCTTTCAAAAAAGATGCAAAAGTTGTACAAAAGGATTGCTATGTATCCTTCACCCATAATCAAAATCAGGAGATTAACACTAATAGTAACATGTGTTATTACTCATTTTGTTGATTGTCCCAGTAATGTCCTTTTCCAGAATCCCACATTGCATTGTACTGAATGAGACTCTGTTTAAGAGTCTCCTTTAATCTGGGATAGCTCCTCTGTCTTTCTTTGCCTTTCTTGACCTTGACACCTTGGAAGAGTACTAACCATTTATTTTGTAGAATGTCCCTTAATTTAGTTTTGGGCAAGTCATGTTATAAACTCTCCCTATGCAACTAAGTTTGAGGACACTGATCCAAGGTGATTGGGATCATTATACTTAGTAAACCACCACTTAGAGTCATGAGAAAACTATGGAGTGAAGACTGGAGCAGAGAATACAGGCCAACAGAAAATGATGCATCTTCGGTTTTGTCTCTATCCAGATTTTTCTCCTCAACTTCTACTCTTTATTCTCTTTTTCTCTTTCCTCTATATCCTATTCTGAAGTCAGATACTTCATTTGGTATCAGCTCAACTTACTCCTTCTGCACTGATATCAATTCTCTTTCAAAGTTGGATCATATCCCTCTTTTGCTTAAAAGCCTGTGAATGTCAACCCATCTTCCTACAAAGCCTTCTGTGGTGGGACCTGGTCCTTGCTCCAACCTCATCTCTCACACCCCAGCTCCTCCACTCACTAACACTGGCTGTGCTTAGAGGATGGGCATGAGTCAGCCTCCAGTCCTTTGCACTTGTCATTCCCTCTACCAGTTGCTCTTCTCTTCCTTCTGATAACCACACAGCTAGTGTCCTCATTTCCTTCAGGTCTTTGCTTTCAAGTTCTTCCCACTTTCCCACTTCCCTTCCCACAGAGGGTTCACATCTCCCTCCTCTGGTCCATGTAGCAGGAATCTCTGCCTATTTGTTTCTACCCGTTATCTCCAGAACCTCTTAAAGTAGCGATTGATACACAGCAAGGGCTCAATGTATATTTGTTGAATAAACTAATAAAATAGTTAAAATGAAGTGTTAAAATAGTTTATTTTTTGACTAAAAGGAGACCCAACTTATATACTAACACAAGCGATTATGTTAAAATCTCTTTTTTCTCGGCCAGTTGCTTAGACTACCATGGTGTAGATTGCCCCGCCCATTCTGGCAGCTTCCATTTTTCCAGTTTACCTCTTGCTTCTGCACCACAAAAGATGGCCCTTGAAATAAGCCAGCCAACAATTCCCTCTCCTTTAAACAGGAATAGGGTGGGAGCAGATTATCAAATACGCTGCTCTGATTTTTACCCTTGTCACAGTTATAAGCTGTAAAGAAAGTTTGGGTGTTTGATGTGACCCCGGCAAACCTTACTGCAGAAGCTTCTCAAAGTTACATCCCTCTGCTGGTGCCTGAGAGGAAGAAAGGAAACCAGATATGCCCTTCTCATAAAATAAATAACAACCATTATTTCTATGATCCAGATAATGTGTGTGTATATATAATTTGCCTTTACTAAAATCCTAAGTGTCAAGTAACAATCCTCACTATTTTATAGATGTGACAATGAAGCTTAGAAAGATTGTGTCAGCTGGCGACTGATAGCACTGCAATTTAAACCAAGGCGTTTCAATGATCTAAACAGTGCTCTTACTTCTCTCCAAGATTTGTATAGCTGCCTGTAGCCAAACGTAAGTAGAAAGAAGGTAGACCTTGCAGACAACACCAGTTTTGAGTCATTTAAGAGACTGGACAAATATATAAATGCTCTGACTTTAGAAAATGGGATTTAACTTTATGGCTTAATTATTCTGTGCATTTGTTTATTTTTTCTCATCTCACAGGCTCACACCTGCCAATCATTTCTGTGACAAGCAATGTGGTGATTCCCAAAGTCTGCTCCCTGGAGCAGCAGCAGCAGTGCCTGGGATTCGACAGAAGTGCAGAACTCCCGCTTCCCACTTCTGACCCCAGGAATGAGAAACTCAGAGTTGGGATCCAGGAATCTGTGATGTATCAGGCCTTCAGGTGATTCTGATGCTTGCCCTACTTTGAGAATCTCAAGTACTGTGGTAAGGATAGTAACCACTGGCTCCAGGCTTCCTGTGTCAAGTCAAGGCCCTACTATTTATGAGCTATATGGCCTTGTGCAAAATACATACCCTCTTTGTGCCTCAGTTTGCTCATCTATAAAGTGGGCATAATAACATTACCTACTTCATTATTCTCAAGATTAAATGAGTTAAATATATGAAGTGATTCAATAAATGAATAATGTTATTTAATATTGCTATAATTAGCTATACATGTATTCCTTTTCCATATATAGTATATGTCCTGTTTACAAAATAAACAAAGAAAGAAAGAACCTGAAACAAAAATAAAACCCCATCATTATTTTTCCTCTCTGGCCTGCATCCTTTCAACCCTGTGCAGCATGTCTGTCTTTGCCAGGCTAGGCTGCTAATGAATCACTGCTGAGCTGATAATGCCAGCACACAGTACCAGGTGCAACAGAACCAAAAGCCAGAAGATTGCATTTCAGTTTGCTTCAGGAAGAACTCAGATACGCGCTGTGATAACAGGAGCATCTGGCGACCAAATGGTGTATTCCTTTTTCTTTGGGCTCTGAGGATGAGTTTCGTGGACTAGCTCCACTGAGGCCCTCAGCACTTGTTTGCAAAGTGAATGATGATTACTCAGGATGTAGTGATATTTAGCTAGCTTTTGCCACCCAACTCACTATGTTGAACAAAATGACTCAAATGAGATTGAAGGGACTAGATGCCAAGGCAGGAAAAAGCTTTGGAGCAGAATATTCACAAACCGATTGCTATTCAGACCACAGCCGGGACTTGTCAGGAGGCCAGGGATGAACAGGAGTACAGCTCTTCTCTGGAACGTTTCAGGAAGCTGCATCTATAGCAGATGCCCTTTCCCCTTACTCTCGGACCTAAGCGTGGGCTAACTAAATTGACTGGTTCATCTATTTTTCTGGGGATGATGAGAAAGTGAGAATTGAAAAAGGAGGGCTATCTGTAGGAGGAAAATGTGACAAAGCTGTTTTGGAATATAGCTGGAACACCAAACAATGAGTAATAGCCAAGAACATTGAAAAATAAAGGAAGGTGGAGGCATTGAATTTGCCTTAATAGACATGAGCACATACTGTAAAAGTACATTAATTAAAACAGAGTGGCACTAGATAAACCAAAGGAAGACACAGTCAAAAAAATTAAGCCTTCTATAACTGTCAAATAATTGTATGTTAAAGAAATAATCTCCAGGCGATGGGATCCAGACATATTTCTTAAGAATTGGTGCTGGCAATATTGTTAGCCACTCTATCAAGTTACTTCCCACCAAATACCAAGTACCAAAATAAATTCAAAGTGCATTAAACATGTAGATCTAAAAATTAAATCACACACATAAACAGAAAGATCAAAAAAGAAAATATAGATGGACATTTAGAACAATTTTTCCCACGACAAAGAAATATCTTTTTGCAGTTCAAAACCTGTACATTTCAGGACCTTAAAATAATCAAACCAGTTCCTGGACAACAACTGATACAGATCAGTCCAAGGCTTATTCTACTACCCCCTTAATTTTCTGTTCAAGACATGCAACACATTCATATTTTTTCTATACCGCTGCTAAGCCCTCTGCCCCACGTGGGATTGTTTGTATCATCTCAGATGCCCAGACAACAGTCCCTTCCTAAGTCACTGTGGCACATTTGGTCTTGGGAAGTTGAAACAGCAGGCTTGTTGGCAGCACACAGCTCTATCTCAAAGGAGGAAGTTCAGCTTCCAAAGCAAAAGCAATGCTAGCTGAATTACCAAACACATTTCATTTTCCTGCCAGGTACTTGGCCAACCTACATTTTCCAGGAGTTAGAGTGGAGCTAGGTAACTGCACTGTGGCCATACAAAGTGAGCAGCAGGCGTGCCGTCCCACCCATGCTTGGCTAATTACGATCTCCATTCTCTCCTCTTGTTCCATGGCGATCTAAGGGAAAACATTCCAAAAGTGATAGCACCATGTGATGGAAGAACAGGGCGCCCTGTGTCATTGCCTGTTGGAAAGCTGCCCAACTCACAAGGCTGTGATGAGAGAGAAAAGTCAACTTTCATTGTGTTCAGCCATTGAGATGGCACTGTTCCCCCAGAGTAGCCTAGATAATACTACCTGAACAGCTGGTCATTATTTACTCTTGGATTTTAAAAAAAGACCATGGTAACACTAAAACACAACCTTTGCTTTGCTTGAAGCAGGATTAAGGAACAGATTCTCTTTCCCCCTCCCTACCTCCACCTGCCCCTGGGAATAGGTACAATTTTTGAAAAGGGAGTTTTCACCATAATTTTGTAAACATTATTAGCTCTCCCATTGTTTTGATACTTGTCTTCTGGGATTGGATGTAGCCTTTGTTAACTTGGTTAATAGCCACAGTTTAATTTCATCTCTTCTCTGTATTGTACACTTACCCCCAAAAGAAAGAAAAAAAGTCCTAGTTGGGTGGTCACTACTCTCATAAAAATTTTTTTGCCAAGGGTTTCTCAGAACAAAAATTGAGCCCTGGCTGGTGTAGCTCAGTGGATTGAGCATAGGCCTGTGAACCAGAGGATCGCGGTTCGGTTCCCAGTCAGGGCACATGCCTGGGTTGCAGGCCGGTTCCCTGCAGGCCAACTCCCAGCAGGGGACACACCAAAGGCAACCATACATCGATGTTTCTCTCCCCCTCTCCTTTCCCCTCTAAAGATAAATAAATAAAATCTTTTAAAAAAATTGAGCAAATTTTCTTCATTTACTAAACAAATATTTAATGAGCACCTAATAGGTACTGGGTACTTACTACTCTGATGCTTTTAAATCTTCAGTGAACAAATTGGACAAAAACTCCGTGTCATCAATCATATCTTTACCTTATAGAACAGAAGTAGCTTTTTATATTTTTATAAAATTAATTTAACAAATAAGTCATATGGAATATTAGAAATTGATAAGTGCCATGAAAAAAGGGGGAAACAGAGCTGGTGAGTAGCGCCAGAGCTAGGGGTGGTCATGTTAAGTCTCCCTGGGAAGGCATTGAACAGATTCTAAAAACCTGAGGAAAGTAGTCATAGGTACATCAGGGGAAGTGAATTCTGAAAGGGCTAACATAAAGCTTCAAGGAGAGAGAAATGCCTGGTGTATTTGAGGAGGCAGTACGGCAAGAGTTGTGAATGGAGCCCTTGGAGGAAATAGGAAGAGCTGAGTTTGTAGGGGTAATGTAGGATGTGTGTGTAACATTGTGTAAGGCCCTTAGGATATTTTATTTATTTATTTATTTATTTATTTATTTATTTATTTATTTATTTTTAAAGACTTTATTTATCTATTTTTAGACAGAGGAGAAGGGAAGGAGAAAGAGAGGGAGAGAGACATCAATGTGTGGTTACACTTGTGTGCCCTCTACTGGGGACCTGGCCTGTAACACAGGCATGTGCCCTGACTGGGAATCGAACCAGGGACCCTTTGGTTTGCAGGCTGACACAGAATTCACTGAGCCACACCAGCCAGGGCAGGACATTTTAAGAATTTTTTTCTTTAATCTGAGAGTATTAGAGAGCCATTCAGCTATAAGAGCCAGGGCACTAACTCAAACTTACTTCAAAAGGGAACCTATTGGCTCATATAACTGAGTCTAGGAAAAAGCTGCCAAAATCTCCAGGTTTGCCTGCTCACTGTAACTTGAGAGTTACTCTCCCAGTAACCACATATCAAGTCTTAGGAAGACATTGATGTGTCTAGCTTGGGTCACAGGCCCTCTCTAGACCAATCACCAAGAATAGGGAGATAAAGCACTGTGACTGACCAGTCTGCATCCCATGTTTGTCCCCTCTAGAGATTAGGTTTGGGAGGTTATCTCCAGAAAAATGCATAAAAGAAGTTTGCTACCAGGGTGAAAAGTTTTATCACCTGAAGAAGCAGGAATGGATGCTCAGCTGGCAGAAGTAATAAGTGCTAACTACAACAGTAATGAAAGCCAGTACAAGGGAAAGTGAGATTTGATTGCATAGAACATAAAATGAAGTCTGTGTGTCAGAAAAAATCACAATCAAAATTATAAAATAAAGCACACATGGAAAATTACATGCAGGAAACATGACAATAATACTGTCAATGCATGAACAGTTCATAAATATCAATAGCAAATTAAAAGCTCAATTGACAGATAACCAAATAATATGAAAAAATGAATTCCCCAATCAGGAAATACAAATAGCTGACAGAAATCTGTTTAACTTTATTATTATATGAAAAAAATGTTAGTTAAAGTAATGCAAACTATTTTCATACTGACACATTTTGATGTCAATAGTTGTAGGACCCTCAAGGACCATGAGAATTCTACAAAACGGAAATTCTCAGGGTGTTCTGAACTAGCAAATATGGCATTAGGTAGGCAAATACAAGTCAGAGAGGGAGGTCTACTTTGGAATGGGATATTCAGAGAAGTCATTTCTAGGAAGCAACTTTATAGATGAGATTTCAAGTATGACAAGTCGCTTCCAATTGAGAATAGAAAGAAAAGTTTTCAGGTTCAAAGTCCTCGGGTCTGGAAAGAATTTGGCCTGCTCTAGGAATGGACAGGTCAGTGTGTTTGCAACATTGTGAGCCAAGTTGAGAGTCACACAAGATGGGGATGGAGAGGCAGGTCATACAGATTCTCAAATTTTATTTAAAAGGGTTGATGGCATAAGTATCAGTTAGCATGGGCTAGGGTAACGGAATGGTGTCCAAACCTCAAAGCCCAGGTTTATTTCTCACTCATGTCACCTCCTCCATGGTGTTTGCCTGATACTCAACTCCATGCCTTCACTCCAGGTTCTCTGCTACAGAACAGCCTGTCTAGGTCACTCTGGTCATTATGATAGAGGGAAGAAAAAAACATGAGTCTTCAAGCTTCTGTCTCACGTGACATATGTCATTTCTGCCCACATATCATTGGCCAAGGCAAATTACATGGTCAAGTCCAATTTCAGTAGGGTGAGGAGGTATGCTCCTCCCCCAATTAAGGGAAGTGTATGTTGGTATAATCATCACCTAGTAAATCTACATGCTTTTATGCATATTAACCAAGAGATAAAGAAAGTTGAACTTCTTTTCCTCTTTATTCATAGATCCACTGCAGTTATTACCAGAGAAACAATTACTTAAAAAGACTTACTTTGCATCAATATTTTGTGTTGCATGCTTTAAGAGCTCAAATCTCCCACTTCTCCAGGTTTTATAAAAACAGCTTTCTCTGATTTTCATGGGTCCTTAATTTAAACTCAAAATTTAAATCTCCTTAGTAGACAGAATTTTATATTTACTACCCAATTGTAAGACACTTTTATTTTTTTGGTTAAGTGTCTTGAGCTCAAGAGGGACCATTTGCCTATAGTATTAAAATCAGAATCTAATGGTACTAATTTACCAAGTGGCAGATTGTAATATCTTCGCACTTTACTCATGTTTACATGTATAAGAGAGTTCAGGAATGTATTAGTGTTTTCATATTGCAAACTAAGAAATGGAGGTACTTTTTTTTTCTCAAAGCCCCACAAATGGGCCAGAGTCATGGCAAATAACATCTTAAACACTTCCCATTATACCTTTTGGCCCGAGAACCACCAGTAAAGTTAAGCAAAGTTTAACATCACCCTTGGGTTGAAGTAAGTCAAAGAGGAAGAAGTATTGGGAGGAGAAGCATAAGAGTGACAGGGAAAGAGATGAAAAATTGAATGTAGATTAAAACTGCATCTAGCCATGCTTGAATCATGTCAAATTCTCAGTACTGTCGCTCTGAAGCATTGCAGCGTAAGACTGTCCTGCCTACAGTTTTTTCCTCATTAAACTGTGTTTACTACTGGAAAATACTCCTCTGGCACAACAGTTGAAAAAACCTTATTCTCTTTTAACTATTAAATTTTTGCCTTCCTTGGATGGAAGGGTTGACTTTCTTTATTGCCTTCTAGAACAACAAACCAGATAGTGCTTCATCTATAGGAGATGGAGGCAATTAAATTTGATGGAATACAGATTTCCATTTTCAAAAGAACATTGAGTTTTTCCATGGCGATTTTTGTTGATCCATTGCCAATCATAATTCTTTCAACAATAGACTAGGGAAGATCATTCCTGTGGTGATCACATAGCCAGTCCAGGGGTTGGCTCCTAAAAAGTGCTCATAAAGAATTCCAGTAATAAATAATGGGTTAAAAGAATAGACTGATGTTTATAGAATCACTGACTTCAGCTGAACAAATTCTATTTTGCCCCTCAAAGGCTGCTGCTAGGATGATTAGTTATTTAGTGTTCAGAGAAAAGTTATACACTGGGATGTTTGTTCAAACTACTTTATAGTTTATAGTTGAAAAACATGGACAAAACATTAACCAGTGTTAGGGAAGAAAACTGATAAGTTAAAGTTGATCTAACAATTTTAACAGGGCAGTTTTAAATACACATTTGCAACAAAATGCCCAGTATTAAATGAACATTTTGAGTTACTATTTCTCATGACTAAGAAACAAATTTCACAACACACAGATAATTCCACCTTATCCTCTCAAACAAATTTTATTTGTATTCTGCTCTAACAAATATAGTATAAAGGCAACAGTTGTTTAAGTTTCTTAGTGTATGGCACAGATGAAAAGCAAGAAATGAATTTAGAAGCAGTGCAGCATTTAAATGCTGGTTTAACATAGGAGGCACGTATTATTCTATTTAGCAGTTTATACCAGATATCAGAAGACATATTTTTCCTGGCAAGCAACAGACTACATTTATTTGCATGAAGTAAAAACATATCTCGATCAAGAAAATTCATTTGTTTTTCTGATTTTTCTTTATATCACAAATGTCAGGGTAAGGCAAATCCTTAATGAATCATATGATAAAAACCCTATTCCCCAAGAAAATATATTAAACATTCTGCTAAGTTGGTTATTTTTCAAAGCAAAGCCAACATGCGCCACATACAGGGAAATGTCATTTCAAATCAAGTGCATCAAGCAGAACTGTGTTAATTCACAAAGAGGCTTTTTAGGGTTTCACAGAAAGATTTACAATTAGCTGCGGTGCCTAATATGTGACCCAGTCTCACAGAGAGTGTTTCAGATGCCTCCTTTGTAAGTTTCTATGAAAGAATTGCCTGTCATCTGAATAGTTACCAGCTAGAGGACAAGCCCCTTTGTCTCTCCTATGACCAGGACCTTTTTATTTAGAACTATTATGTTGAAAGCCTACTTCAGTCTTGTGTATGCAAACATGACTGACATGGGGTCATCCCCGCTGCCCTGTTACCCCTCACACCACATAGCTGGGCTGCAGTGTGGCTGGAAATTGACCTATGGAATTCATGTGTTGGAAGACTGATCAGCTTTTCCAACTTTCCACTGTATCACTGTGCCATGGATTTCTTGTGTTGAGGGGTCTTCAGTCTGGCCCAACACTAGATTTTTAATATTTTATGATTAAAATGGAAATTAACTCCATTATTTATTTTAAAGCATAAAATCTTATAGCCCAATAGCAGTCAAAAACTATAATAAAATAAAAATGACAACACACTTTAATCATCAACTGAAATTTAAACAAACCAGGAGTGGGACTGATGATAGTTACTCCTCATTCTCTTAGTTTCCTATACAAAAAGCTTATTTCCTTTTCAGTTTTCAGACAGAGAACTCCTTCCTCCCTCCCCCACATTGAAAATGAAGGAATAAAATGGCTGTTCTGGATGATGAGGAGAACGAGGACTAAAGTAATTCCAGTCCCACTGTTTCTAGCAGGGACATTAGGTCTCTTTCATCTTTTTCCATTAAAAATCTCTACCCCTCTTTTCTCCCTCATGTGTTTTGAACTGTAACGTATTACTGAGCAAGAGTAGCACTAATGTTTGGGAGCCACAGGAAAATGTGCTCCTAGCAGATTGCACTTGTCAAGTACTTCACAAAAATGACAGCAACTTTCAATTAAGTTATAAAGATGACATAAACTATAAAAATATTTATATTAATATGGCATCATTTCTTCAATCATCTAAAATGAGCCTTTTCTTTTTCTTTTCTTTTCCTAGAAAGCAATGTCTAGTGGCAGTGAAGGACAGTAGAATAAATGACAGAAGGAGCAATGGCCATGTTCCAAAATCATGAGGTCACTTAAATAGAATGGCTGCTAGGTTGATGAGCAGTTTTAAAAATGGAATGTTAAAAAACATATCTCATATGCAGAAATATAACTTGCTGTTGATGTCAGTACACCAGATGGGCCATGCAGAGGGGCAATACGTTCGGAAAGGCCAACACAAAATTCACAGGAAGATAAAAAGTTGAATCTCCAATATAGGAAAGGTAAAAACAGAAGAATTTCATGGAATATTTAGAAAGCAGGACATCCTTTTATTTTAGAAATACTCAATTTGATCTATTAATTTTATTCTTCTATTAAGAAAAAAATATATAAATAACTTACAATTCTAAAGCTTTTATAAGGAAGACGAATTTAAGAAGATATGCAAGAAATGATAACAGTTTCCACAGGGGAAAAAAAAACAGAATGATCTTAGAATCCAGGGAGGCTGTGGGAAGCAGTCATCTTGCCCCATAAGGTCTTTGCTTGTGTTAGCTCTAGGACAGACATTTGTGATGTCAGACTTTTTCCTGGCCCTTCATCCCTGTGCCCAGTGTACTTCTGGTATCTTGGCTCATTAGTACTGCTGCTCCCCTCAGAGGTCATAATCTGCTGAAAGAAAGGGCCAGCTATTATATTAGTCTTAGACTTGGCACAAGAAAACCACAACATTTAAATGGAACGAGGAAGCCAGAATTGTAAACAAGACCTAACGGCCTCTAATTTTAAGTGAGAATCTGCTCCGTGGGCCATCAAACTTTGGGTAAAGATAATGTTCTTCTTTGAAAGCATATATATAAAGAGAGATTTCAAGTGGAATTTTTTTAATTTCACAAGCATATATTTGGATCCTAAACATAGCAGCCCCCTCTTAGCTAAAACACCTGGAAAAGTGCCATCCCTTTTAATGGTGTAACGGAGTCACAGCTCACTGGGGGCTCCGTGCTGAAGCACTTGGTAAAGACCTCACAAACCAAGAAAGCTCTGCTAAGATATAAGTCAGGGTCAAAGAACACCGCGGCTGTCCTACAGATGAAAGGAGAGATCCGAGAATGGGCTGCCATCCTTGGTACACCTCTGTGCTCTGTTCTGAATAAAGCCCCGCCTCCGTATTCCTCATTAAACACATGGAAACTGGAAACTGTAAACTCTACTTCGGGAATCCCTGAAGAAAATATCATTTTCAGTTAACCATCCTGACCTTTTTTCCAAGTGATTTTGAGAGTCTTGCCTATTTTCTATTCTGCTTATTTTGCCGGTGGATTACACTGATATTGGGCTTGGTGATTCCTGCTATTGATACTGCAGCTTATGCGACAATCATCTTCCTTTCTTTCTTTGAAGAAACCGCTGTTCGACCAGCTTTGTGAAATAACTGAGAAAACAGACAGGGCCCAGGCTACACACAAGTGCTAAATCATGACCCTGGGGCAAAGCTGTGAGAGAAACGACAGAAATCACAGGAATAGAGCCTGAAAGATGCGTTAGTGTGGGTGCCCCACCAAATTAAAGGGTTTTTGTTTTATTTTTTCTGCAGGTAAACAGAATAAAATACAGTTGGCGAAATGAAAGCAAAGGATTTCTGGTCCTTCCATGGGACTTGCCTACCCCCACCCCACCCTCCTCCACAGCTCTGGCCACTGTCTTCCCGCTCTTCCCCAGGGCCATCAGAGTCTGCAATGCTGAGGACTGGCATTTGACTTCCATTTCTTTGCTCCTTTGCTTCACCTTGTGCTCCTGCCAAAAACAAGGAGAAACCACTTATTAGACTAAGGATAAACCATCTTCACAGGCTTAGTAAAGATTCTCATTTTAAATACAGTTGTTGCCCCTTATCTGTGGCACAATTTGTTCCCAGACTATGTGCCTGGGACTCCACATAGTACCCAATCCTATGTATATACTATGTTTTATCCTGTACACACATATGTATGATAAAGTTTAATTTATCACATAGTAAGAGAGTAACAACAGGAGCTAATAACAAAATAGAACAATTATAAAGGTAGACTGTAATAAAAGTTACGTGAATGTGGTGTCTCTCAAAGTATCTGGAATTTCCATTTAATATGTTTGGACTGCCGTTGACAGCAGATAACCAAAACTGGGAACAGAAAACTGTAGATAAGCAGAGGCCACTGTAGAGCTGTTTACATTTCTTGCCCTTCAAATAAGCCTAGGAATATTTTATTTGATTATCAAAGAACTTTGGATGTCTAAGATGTAATTGCTGGCACATGGTATCTTTAAAAAGCATATAAATCACTGCTTAATAAATGTATACCACTCTGACAAGTTGCCTTTGTTGATGGGTATGGTTAACACACCTCTTCAAAGTATTATTTTAAAGATCTAACCTTGACCTGATGTTCACTCCCTTTGTGGGACCATTCCTACACTTTAGTTTCCAGATATCAACATAGGAATAATAATAATGACAGTTTGTATAATGCTGATTTGCAAAAGACATGATGGTTATCCCACCATTTTTGAGATCTTGCTTATTAAGTATCTGCTGTGTTCTCCACCTGAGAGACCTCTAAGAAAATGCCATGCCTTACAAAAGCCTATATCCTTTGTATTTTTATGTTTTTAAATATAAGGTGTAACCCATATATAGGGAAATGCATAGATCTTAAACATGTTTTAGTCTGTTTTAAAAATGCATACATTTAATTCACACCACTATCAAAACAGAAAACATTCCCATTGCCCTAGAAAGTTCTCTTCCCAGTCATTAACCCCACTTGTCCTGAGATCAACAATTGATCTGATTTCTAGCAACATAAATTTCTACATTTCTTCAAGAAAAATTGGAGCAGATGTCCTCTGAGCTAACTTTTTACTCTGATATCCTATGAATCTTTTTAAAAAATACCTTTGAAGTTTTTAGGTGTATGTAAAAGCAATACTGTACCGACTGTAGACAATATTTAAAATATTCTCAAGTAGACAAAGGAAGTAAGAATCCTGCATAACCCTCCCATTAAGAATAAATTCTGTAGTAAATATTATGGAGTATTTTCCTACAAGATTTTTTTCTATATCTTCCCTACATATTTGTATAACCATATGTTTTAATTTTAGCAATGAAAATTGTAAACATGAAGAAAGTTAGACAATAAAATAACATACTAGAATAGATCTATTATACAGATTTAATGTGTCAATATTTTTCAAATTCTCTTGTAATTTTTGTTTTACTTAAAAAATAAAACATTACAGATAACTTAAAATTTTATAGATTAATTAATGTAATTTATAAATAAATTAAAACTATTTATCTTCCTTAGCAGAGATTACCAAATCCTGATATTGATATGAATCAATAAGTTGCATGTTTTTATACTTTTAAATAGATATATTTATAAACATGCACATAATAATGAAAAGCATATGGTGATAACTTTGTGTTTTATAAGATGTACATAAACAGTAATTTTGCTTTACCCTGTTTTGAACCACACACCTATTATTATTATAAATTTATAGTCAATATACATTTTAATTTGCCTTTGTGCTTATCATTTTTCTTGGCTCACAATTGTTTCCTGCATCCTATTCTTTCCTCTGGGCTCAATTTTCTTTTTACTACTGTACTTTTAGGTGCTTTTAAAGAAAGTAAGCAGCAAATTATCCCCCCTGAAAATAGCAAGTATCGCTTTCTTAAATGATAATACAGCTAGTCTAGGACTATATTGACAATTATTTTGATCCATGTTTTAAAAACTCACAACTATTTCATTGTCTTCTGACGTAAATTCATGTTGGGAAGCCTGCTCTCTGGGCAATACTGACTTATTTCTAGGTTAACTCCCCTTTCTCTTAAATTCCTTAAAATTTTTCTCTTTGGCATTATTTAGTGCCTACATGTGAATTTACTTTAAATATAAGTCCTGTGACTTATTGTTCTTCCTTTAACTTAAAATTTATGATCATTATCAATTCTCATAAATTCTCAGTCATTATCTTTCAAGTATTGACAATCCACTCTCTCCTTTTAGAATGACTATTGAACATGAAACAAAATACTGTATTTTGCCATATATAATGCACACTTTTTGCCCAAATTTTTGAGGGAAAAAGAAGGGTACACATTATACATGGGTAGAGCCTGAAATACCTTTTATTTGTTTTTGTGTTTTATGATTGTTTCATAAAACTTCCTGTGCCATAATATATTAAAAATAAATGTTAAAATTCCTTTATAATACAAAAACAAGTATCTAAATATAAATAAATACATAAATTTAATTAAAAAATTAAAATGAAAGGTTTTTTTTTTCTGAAAGTTTGGGCCAAAAACGTGGGTGCACGTTTTTGGAAAAATACAATATTCTCTTATCCTTCATATTTCTTCCTGTGTTTTTTATGTACTATATATTTCCACACTTTTTCTAAATTAATTTTATTTTTTCATAGTGTTGCTCTTTTCTTTTTTAGGTCTGTTTTTATCTGTCATTTATATGTATATTTATTTTATAATATCTTCAAATTTTTCTACTCAAGTTCTGATAGTACTAGTTGTCTCATAATTTTACCCACTCACTCCCATTTTTGATGGATCATTTCCTTGTGTATTTTATATCTTAAAATTATGAATTTATCTTGAGAAATTTTTTTCTGCCATAGGAATTCCAAGTAGTAGTTTCACATTTCCATTTGCTACCTGCACCAGGGATAAGGCTAATCTATAATCAACTATTAAATTAACTTCTGTTTGCCAATTACTGGATAATATTGGGTGGCATAAATTTGTTTCAAACTCATGGTATATTTTTGTTTTCTACTTATTACGGGAACCTTTTTCTTTCTTCAGGCAGCATCCTGAACAGACACCAGTCTCCCTGTTAATTTCTTGATCTGGGAGTCCCAGATTTATATATGTACAGGTATCAGTTCCTATTTGTTATGCTGAGTGGCTCAAGGTCACAGGTGGGCATTAGAACCCAATCCCTAGGCATAGAGCCTATCTCTGCATCAATGACCAATCTGTAGCCCTTAGAGATTCTGCACCTTCAGTGCACCAGATTATTGTTTTGCCTTTCACGTTCCTCTTTACTTCTGGTACATTTGCTTTTGTGTCCGTTGAGCTTTGCACTTTAAAATATTTTTGTTATAGTTTATCTCTAATTTATAAGCATTTGTATTGGGAGGGGTTCTGCATTACCCTCACTGCTTCGGTTACCTATTGCTACGTGACATTCCAAAACTCAGTGGCTAAAACGATCAATTATTTATTACTTCTCATGATTTTATAATTTGGCCTGGCCTCAGCTGGGCAGTTCGTCTGCTCCAGGTAGTATCTCCTAGGGCCAGAACATCAAAGAAGAAGACCTTTCAGTTCCTTTTCATGTGGCCATCGTCATTGGGTAGAAGAGCCAGAGCTTCATTCAAGGCGGCTAGATTCTGGGAGCAAGCATTCTGAGTAAGCAAAAGTGGAAGTTACTGGGTTGGCCTAAAAGTCCATTTAAGTTTTTTCTATAAAATAAAATACCTGTTTTTCATTGTTGTTAATGATTTTATTGATTTGGATATTTTGAGTATGTTGGCTATCTCCTACGTGGGATAATGTTGATCATTTATAATTCATGTCTTGATTTGATTGTTATGAATTTTAACTAGTCTACCTGATTGTGCAGCATCATCCAGTGAGAAATCTCCAGCAGGAAACTTCACAAACCGCTTTGGACACATTAAATCTGTCATAGTACCTTCTCCATATGCTGCATAAATCTTTTTTTGCATTTCAGTTGTGTTTTTGCCTTTCATGAAATAATAAAACACAATATGCTGAAAATGTTGCTTATGTTCTTCCATTTTCAATATTAAAATAGCTGTGCAAAAATTCACCAGTTTTGATAAGTTTTTTCAAATGCACACTGATATGACAACTGTCACAATACAATCTAACAAAATTGTTTTTAATGAATTTAAGTACAATTAAGTGCTACTAGAGTCATCTTACGGAAAAAATCAAATGAATTTTTTGGCCAGCCCAATACAAGGCCTCTTAATGCCCAATGTGGAAGCCACAGTCTGCCTGCCATATTTCTCCATACTTCTCTAGTTCCATAGCTATCTTTATATGCCCTCAAATACTTATTTAAAAATTATATATTTTCAAATATTCTATAGATTCATTAATCTATTCCAGTGTTATTTATGATATCCCTGATTTTTTACAATGTTAAATTGTAAACACAAAGCATTTTGTCTTTGACCTTTATAATTCTAACTTAGTTTCACTGCAGTTCTTTAATTTCTGTGAAGGTATGACACACGGAACTAAAGGTTAGGCTCTTTTTTCCTGTCAAACTACCAGATAACCTCTCCAAGCACAACTGTGTAAGTATCTCTGTGAGTATCAGTGAAGTTCCTCGGGTCACACCGTCCTTTGTGACAATGGTGTACAAAACTTCAGTATTGTCTGAGGAGCATTTTGGTATCATCAAAAATTTTTTTATGGGACTGGAATTGAATTTCCATGAACTAATTTTGAACTTCAAGTTTGGACAACTTACTCATTTGGGTAAAGGTGTAAATTATAGTTTATGGTCCAGAAAAATATTTTGACATTTACCAAGAAAGACAGATTTGTCCTGGTACTGTATCTGGGTATAATAGTGTCCATAAGAAAAAATCTGGACAAGAAGCCTACTGTTTGTCCCAACAAAAGGACAAAAGGTAAGGCTACACTGAAGAACTTTTTTTAAATTTTTCAGGTTTACCCTCATTTCACTACTTTTTACAGGAATTTCTCTACCAAATCATTTTTGCAGCTTAGTAGGATACTTAGTAGGATGAGGTTAACAATAAAAAGAAGAAATGATTATAAGACCATGTTTGCATGTGCTTATTTTAGCAGTCTTATGTTATGCATTCATTATGCAAATTCTATTATATTCAATTTTAAACAATGTTCAGGATCATGATGGGAAGGACAGATGTGTGTTTTCACACATTCTCCAACTTCATTCGGCTGCGATGCAGGAGCTCCGGAGTCTGGAGCAGCATGTCCTTCTGGGGGAGTGCAGAACCTACCGAGAAGATACAGGGAGTGCAGGGAGGAGCTGGGAGGCAACAGTACAACACATTTGCGTCTCATATTAGACAACCCACAATTCATTTATTCCATACGATGTTTTTACAGCTAAATATTTTAAGCGAGGAATTGAAANGTGTCCATAAGAAAAAATCTGGACAAGAAGCCTACTGTTTGTCCCAACAAAAGGACAAAAGGTAAGGCTACACTGAAGAACTTTATTTAAATTTTTCAGGTTTACTCTCATTTCACTACTTTTTACAGGAATTTCTCTACCAAATCATTTTTGTAGCTTAGTAGGATACTTAAAATACAAGAATGAGGTTAACAATAAAAAGAAGAAATGATTATAAGACCATGTTTGCATGTGCTTATTTTAGCAGTCTTATGTTATGCATTCGTTATGCAAATTCTATTATATTCAATTTTAAACAATGTTCAGGATCATGATGGGAAGGACAGATGTGTGTTTTCACACATTCTCCAACTTCATTCGGCTGCGATGCAGGAGCTCCGGAGTCTGGAGCAGCATGTCCTTCTGGGGGAGTGCAGAACCTACCGAGAAGATACAGGGAGTGCAGGGAGGAGCTGGGAGGCAACAGTACAACACATTTGCGTCTCATATTAGACAACCCACAATTCATTTATTCCGTACGATGTTTTTACAGCTAAATATTTTAAGCGAGGAATTGGAATAGCAAGCCTGACTTCTTTCCTCTAATTCTTCTCACCAGCCCTCAAGATATGGAAAAGAGTTACAGACCACTAATCATTCTAGACATACTTCAGTCTCTGCTAAGAGATTCAGCATGTTGGTCTGGAAAAACTTCTAAATATGGTCTGGCCCAGATTTTTATTTACTTTGGGAGTTCCCTGAGGCTCATTTGACTCAACCAACCTATGTGCAGACATACAGGTCCACAGGTAGTGGTGTGAGAGATTAGGATATAAGACAGGCCTCTTTCTGCCCCAATACACTCAAGGGCCTTTACACATTCTCCAGGGCAAAGATTTAGTTAATATGCTTAAATAGATATCCTAAAACAACTCAGCAGGTAAATTCTAGAATAGCAATACTTCAGAATCAGCTTGGGGTTGCTGAAATAATTTAATCACTCTAGGAGACCAGGTGGTGAGATGGATCAAAAACCATTTTTTCCTTTGTTGTCAAAGCTTAGAAGACCAAAGTACTGAATGATTTGAATATGCTGTGGCTTTTCTTTTTCTTTTAAAGTTGTCAAGGGTCTGTGGTAATCCTTCCTAACTACACTCTGTTATTTGGTATAAAGATTTTTAAAGTTTAGTATAATGCATGCTGTGGGAATTGGTAGAGTGGAGGGCAATCCAAGACACCATTTACAAACAGCTCCTCTGACCATTTGAGTCCATTGAAAACCCCACTACAGCAGCAACTTACCTCTTAGTTAATCTTGCTGACTCTCTGTTGGGTCATTTACACTGTCAACCTGACTATTCATTTCAACTGTAACCAGAAAGGAAAACACAAGGGTTAAATATTTATTAAAACCAAATGTCTTAAACACATTAAAATGGTCTCTGAGATGTTAAATTTGATTTTCTTTCTTATACTACTTTTCAGTTAATTTTCATTAATTTATGATTTTGGGGACAATTCTTGTAGATATTTATTGGAAAAGAATGGGGAGGGTAGAATTACCTCTTTACTGAATTGTAGAAATTAAGTTGTCAGTTCAGATATTGGGGTTGACATTTTGGGTATATCCTTAGGTAAATTCAAAGGCCTTAATAGATATATGAAAAATATGAAGAGAAAACAAAGCAAAAGAGATCATTGGCCTGCTTAGCTCCCCTTGAAAAGACTATGTCAATAGGCCCCTTTATTTTGCTATGTTTTCAATTTTGAAATTCAGAACAAAACTTATAAATTTCAATGTGTGCAGTGCCAATGGGCTCCATGAAATAGAAAAGGAAAACACCTAACCAGATCACAAAGTAATAATAATTTACTTTGTATTGTTCTATGTGAACATTTGCATACAAATACAATGCATCATTACTGCCAGTGTTCAAAAATAGCCAATAACAGGCATAGCTCTGCTGTTGGAAATTTCAAGGGCCATTGATTTAATTAGAGTGATATTTTTAAAGCATCAAAGCCCATATTATTAACTGAGAAATGATATACAAATGGACAATGGCTAGAGCATATATAACAATAGAATTCTTACTTAAAAATTCTGCAGGAACCAGCCTGGGCAATGAAACTACAACATCTGCAAAAATTAGCTCAGACCGGGCAGTGACTGCCAGGTTCCCTATATTTTGACTCATGCTTTCAACACAGGACAAACCAGGCCAGAGTCAGTCCCTAAAATGCCCCATTTCTATTTAGTCCAAACTCTCTTCCCCATGCCAAGAAACTCAGTCAGAGGATGCTTTGAGCCTTCCTTTTTGTTAACTATAAAATTTCCCACTTCCTTGCTGCCTTTAGTTGGCCAAACACAAGTGATAAAAGATAATACTTTTATAAGCTTTGAATGAGGAATCCTTGTGTTTTCTTATTTGGGTAGCCTTTATTTGCATGAAATCAACAACCCAACTAACTTTTCTTGAAAATGAAAGCTTGACTGAGGTAAAATAGTGGCAGATGCTGATTTTCACTCTTTAATGAATGACATCCTACCCAACTCTTTCTCAAGGAGGAGGGTTTCAAAAGCCAGCCTTTTGGGTTACATCTGCATACTAGCCTGGGATTCTACTGATGTGTGAGCTCATTCTAAACTCAGGTATAAACTGGTCAGATATGAAGTAGAAAATTCTGCTTATATAGGAAGAATAATGTGAATGGGGACTGCCAAAAAAACAGAATTATCTTCTGAAGGGTAGGCCCCTTGTAGTACAGGCTTTTCCCACTAGGTGAGTGTTCTAGAAACCCTTCTGTATCAGTGTACCAGCTCGTGTTTTTGTGAGAGGCTGTGTTTGGCTTCAGTGATTTTTTTTTTGAAAATTCTTTTAACATGCTTGCCCATTTCATGATGGGTCATTTCCGAGTGCACCAGCACATACCACACTGAGTATTCAGCAGTTTTTGACCAAAAACAGCATGACACCCATGCCTTCACCCTATTCACCAAATTTTGCCTAAAGTGACTTTTCTTTCTTTCCCCAAATGAAAAAGTCCTCAAAGGGAAAGTGTTGCTGATGTGGAAGAGGTGAAACAAAAAACAACAGAAGCACTAAAAGGCATCAAAATTGACAAGTTCAAAAACTGTTTTGAGCAGTCTGAAAAACATCTCAGTAGGTGTGTTCCTTCAAATGGAAAGTACTTTGAAGGTGACAAGTTAAAAAATGTAAGAATGAATACACATTTTAAAAATAAACTCTGGGTTTATTTTGGTCTCTCTTTGTACATGTACTTTTTTCATTTTTAAAAGATTTTATTTACTTATTTTTATTTTATTTTAAAAATATTTTTTATTGATTATGCCATTACAAGTTGTCCCATTTTCTCCTCTTCATTCCTCTCCACCCTAAACACCCCTCCCCCCATTCCCCCCTTTTAGTTCATGTCCATGTGTCACAAGTTCTTTAGCGTCTACATTTCCCATACTATCCTTGCCCTCCCCCCTCTCTATTTTCTACCTACCATCTGTGCTACTTTTTCTCTGTACCTTCTGCCCCCTTCTCTTCCTCCCACTCCCCTGTTGCTAACCCTCCATGTGGTCTCCATTTCTATGGTTCCACTCCTGATCTAGCTGTCCTGTTAGTTTGCTTTTGTTTTAGGTGTGGTTGTCAATAACTGAGAGTTTGCTGTCCTTTCACTGTTCATATTTTTCATCTTCTTTTTCTTAGATAAGTCCCTTTAACATTTCATATTATGAGGGCTTGGTGATGATGAACTCCTTGGACTTAACCTTATCTGAGAAGCACTTTATGTACCCTTCCATTCTAAATTAAAGCTTTGCTGGATAGAGCAATCTTAGCTGTAGGTCTTTGGATTTCATGAGTTGGAATACTTCTTTCCGGCCCCTTCTTGCCTGTTAGGTCCCTTTTGAGAAATCAGCTGACTGTCTGATGGGAATTCCTTTGTAAGTGACTGTCCCCTTATCTCTTGCTGCTTCTAGAATTCTGTCCTTCATTGTAATTTTGGGTAATGTAATTATGATGTGCCTTGGTGTGTTCCTCCTTGGGTCCACCTTCTTTGGGACTCTCTGAGCTCCCAAAGCTCAGTACATCTACTTTTTTTTTAAGATTTTATTTATTTATCTTTAGAGGGGAAGGAGAAAGGGAGAGAAACATCAATGTATGGTTGCCTTTTGTGCATCCCCTGCTGGTAGTTAGCCTGCAAGGAACCGGCCTGCAACCCAGGCATGTGCCCTGACTGGGAATCGAACCGAGATCGTCTGGTTCGCAGGCCCGTCAGTACATCTACTTTTAATCGTGCTCTTCAAAGTTATTGTAAGTGTATCCATCTCAGCATGGAAGCATGCAGAATAAAGTGTAGTAGAGCATTAGTTTTCTGTTTCTTCCTCTAACTCAATGGTCACTAATTTTAAAACCTACTATCCAATGTTACTACACAAAGCATTCCATGATCAAATACATTTAGAAAAAGTAACTTTAAACTATGCTTTAAAATAATGTATTTATTTATTCTGAGAGAGAAGGGAAGAGAGGGAGAGAAACATCAATGTGTGAGAGATAAATTAATTGGTTGCCTCTTGCACACCCCCAGCTGGGGACATGGCCCGCAACTGAGGCATGTGCCCTGACCAGGGACCCTTCAGCTCAAGGCCACGGCTCAATCCACTGAGCTACACCAGCCAGGGCAAAACAATGTTGATACATTTCTTTATAGTTGAGACTTCTGAAAGCCTGCGTAATATGCATGGTGAATCTCCAAATAAGGATTTAGTATTACTCACACTTATTTCCTTTATATTCAATAAGCATTGTATGGGGTTGGTCTTCTTCAGAACATTCTTTGTAAAAATTCATTAGGAATTGTATCTATGGAGGCAAAATGAGGCTGAACAAGTTTTGTTCAACTGAGTGTGACTAATGTGTGGTAGCTTTTAATGAATTACTCTGGTATTTAAAAGCATTATTCTCTTAGATGATGTTTGCCCATGAGTAAAAAAAAATAGTTCATGTAAAAGGGCCTATAGCAGAGGGCATACCCAATACTATAGAAAACTCTATGTAAAACCACCAAAAAACAAACCAGCAGCTGTTTTTGTTTCCCCAGGGTCATTATCCACTCAAATTAATTTGCTGCCCCCCATTTTTTTTTTTTTGCTAAAACAACTCAAACAGCAAGATATATATGTACAATTGATCACTGATCAATTCTGGTTCTCCTAAACTCTGTGGGGGCAGTGGCAATTAAATATTTATTAAATCAGGTATGTTCAAATAGTAGTTTTTTTTTCAATGCAAGCAATGACATTTCAAAGGGTTTCTAGCAGGAGTCAAGGTATGAGTGTATTCCTGAGGCTCAGAATCTTCAAACACTTTCAAAATGAGATGTGAATAAAAAAAAACATAAATACATTTCTATGGTGCTTTTAAAGACTCAGAGAGTTTTTAGGGCCAAGACATCTGATGCGATGCAGTGAGGTAAAGTGATAAAGGTACTGGAACAACCTTAGCCTAACTTCAAGCCAAGGCTCCAGAGTGTGGTTGAGGTTAAAGCTGAACAAGCACTTTTTTTCAGAAGTGAGTGATATTTCTGTAACGTTCACCAGCTAGACTTCATGCAGTCTATATTAGCCTCAGAATTGCCCAGTGTGGCCTCATTTTTGTGAGATATGAATAAACTGAAGCATATTCTTGTTTTTAAACTGAGCTAGAGTCAGTGTTTAAAAAAGGCTGACAATTTTATTATTTCCCAGTAGAAAATTTTTTTGAACTTGACCTTGGTCTAACTGAATATGCGAATTCATAGAATAAATGGCTCTCTTAATCCTAGGTTACACAAGGAAAATGGACCAGATTTGTAGGCTGCATGAGCTCAGAGTATTTAGAACTTACCATCCGGACTTGTGGAGCTTTCTGTGTCACAGGAGCCTTTGCTTTTCACAGAAGCTCTAGGTGTGTCCTCACCTTGATCTGGAAGAGTGAAAGAAGATAGTCCCTTGATTAATAGAAAATTAGAACAGTCTGATGGCCAATTGTTCTGTCACCCTCCATTGCTCTCTTAAATTTAAAAATACTCCTGGGATTCAATTTCTTTTGAAGAAAAAGTTAAAGGAGGAAATAGTAGTTTGAGTTGCTGGGATACCTTAGTGCTGACATCTTGAATATTTTCTAATTTGTGAGATAATCACATATATACATATATACACAATTTTTTAAATTAGAAATCTGGTAGCATGAAAGCAGGGAAACTTGGTTTAATCAGAACAACCTATAATTTAAATTTAGGAAAATTTGTATATGTGTGAGTTTATGCAGCTTAACCTTTGAAGAGAGAGGAAAAAAGAAAACCTACTTTGCCTTAGGCACACCTGAAAGCAAAGCAGAAACATTCATTTTCCTGGCCATGAGTCTTTTTCTTTTTTTCCCCTACAAGTGAATGGCTTAGTTGCTTCTCTAGGAAATTTCTCAGATGCTGCCATTTGGGACTGCTGAGAACCCAGTCTTTAGTTAATTTCCATTGTGATTGTTGTCTATTTGCATGGTTTTGGAAGGCGTGTCATCCATCACTCTGACTGAAACTATGTTACATTCTTACATGTAGGAGTAAAGGAATTTTTTATTGTGAGAAACTTTCCTGGTAGTTAATATGCTCTTTTTCTTAGTTAAGTAGCTATTATGTTTTCACAACTTGGAGAACCAGAGCATTTGAAAATCAGGATACTCACAGAATTGGTTGAATATGGTCACAAAATAGAGGAAAAGGTTAAGGCTATGAAAAATGAAATAAAAGAAAATGTACAGTGAACCAATAGTGAAAGGAAGGAAACTGGGACTCAAATCAACAATTTGGAACAGAAGAAAGAAAGAAACATTCAGTCAGAACAGAATGAAGAAACAATAATTCAAAAAAAATGAAAAGAGGCTTAGGAACCTCCAGGACAACTTTAAATGCTCCAGCATCCAAATTATAGGGGTACCAGAGGGAGACGAGGAGGAGCAAGAAATTGAAAACTTATTTGAACAAATAATGAAGGAGAACTTCACCAATGTGGCAAAGGAAATAGACTTTCAGGAAGTCCAGGAAGCTCAGAGAGTCCAAAAAATAAAATTGGATTCAAGAAGAAACACACCAAGGAACATCATCATTGTTACCCAAGATTAAAGATA
This sequence comes from Sturnira hondurensis, assembly GCF_014824575.4. Classification (NCBI taxonomy): domain Eukaryota; kingdom Metazoa; phylum Chordata; class Mammalia; order Chiroptera; family Phyllostomidae; genus Sturnira; species Sturnira hondurensis. The sequence continues at coordinate 5,715,022 of NW_028076505.1, read as the reverse complement.
AGAAGAGAATCTTAAAAGCAGAAAGAGGAAAGGAGAGCATTACCTACAAAGGAGTTCCCAATAAGACTATGAGCTGATTTCTCAAAAGAAACCTTGTAGGCAGGAAGGAGCTGGAAAGAAGTATTACAAGTCATGAAAGGCAAGGACCTTCATCTAAGTTTACTCTATTCAGCAAAGCTATTATTTAGAATAGAAGGGCAGATAAAGTGCTTCCTAGATAAAGTCAAGTTAAAGGAGTTTATCATCACCCAGCCCTTATTACATGAAATGTTAAAAGGACCTATCTAAGAAAAAGAAGATGAGAAATATAAACAGTAAAATGACAACAAACTCACAGCTATTAACAACTGAACCTAAAAAATAAAAACAAAGTAAGCAAACAACTAGAATAGGAACAGAATCATAAAATTGGAGATCACAAGAAGGGTAATCAGCAGTGGAGTGGGAAGGTGGGAGAAGGGGAAAAGTTATAGAGAATAAGAAGCACAAATGGTAGGTAGAAAATAGACAGGGGGAATGCTCATGTACAGTCATCCATGGACATGAACTAAAGGGGGGAATGCAGGTGGGAGGGGTTGTGCAGGGTGGAGGGGAATGAACAGGGGGAATGGGACAACTGTGATAGCATAATCAATACAATATATTTTTAAAATACAAATACACATACAGATAATGTGCTGGGAAATCTATAATTTTATTTAGTTATTTCTGTAATTTTTTAAGCAGAAGATTAAATTTATTTTTATTACATGAGTATTACTGAGCCTGCAGTATATTTAATTTCATGTGCTTTTGGGTAAGAATGAAGCAAGGATGGAAAGGATATGGTTTATAATTTCTTCAAAGGAAAATATGTGCAAAGATAGAACTTTCACTCTTGTAATGATTTACTGAAAATCAAGAAGCATAACTCAGAGTTGATCAATCTCTGAGCCTGGGTAGATGGATGATAGAGCTGACAGTACTTGAAGACATATAAAACAAGCAGATTTGAGGAAGATGAAGAAAGTCATTTTAGATTTGAAGTCTGAAGTGCTGGGTCATTTTAGTGGAAATGCCAAACAGGTGTTTGCACTCAGTGCTGAGGAAAAAAATGCATTAAATGTATACATATTCGAAAGTTATCAATATAGAAGTGACACTGATAATATGAGAGAAGTTAGGAAAAGGATAGCACAGGAAGGAAAAAAAAGAGACTCATTGGCTCCCAAGCCCTTCCAGAACAACATGAAATAATTGTGTCCATGAGTTCTTTTTGTTAGTTCCTGTGGATGAAGAAGGGAAAAGAAGACTTGAAAGTTCCAACTGGACTTAACACTCTATCAGATCCTTTCTCACTCTACCAATGCTAGAAAGAGACATTGTTTCAATTAGTCATCAACCTATTTCTTAAAGACATAATTATAGTGGAAAACATCAATGGATTTCTCTAAGCCTGAAAGAAGATAATCTTTGCTAATTTTCCTTCAAAACACAGAATAACCCCCCCCCCAAAAAAATAGAACTATTTAGTGTTATCTAAACATAATAAATTTTGGATGAAAAAAATACAATAAGCAATGTTTAAAAAAAGAAAGGTTGCCCTGGGTGGTGTGGCACAGTGGATTGAGTGCCAGCCTGAGAACCAAAGGGTCACTTGGTTTGATTCCCAGTCAGGGCACATGCCGGGGTTGTGTGCTTGTCCCCAGTAGGGAGTACTTGAGAGGCAACCACACATTGATGCTTCCCTCTCCTTCTCCCTCCCTTCCCCTCTCTAAAAATAAATATTTATTTATTTACTTATTCCCTCTCTAAAAATAAATAAATATTTTTTAAAATAAAATGAAATAAGAGAGGTTACAAATTGAGAAAAATATTTATACCTTTTATCATAGACAAAATGTTAATATCTTTAATAAATAAATATAAAAATAGAAATGAAAAAGATCAAGAATCTTATAGAAAATTGAGCAAGAAATTTAATAATTGTTCGTTAAAAAAAATAAATAAAAATGGCCTGTAGTCATGTGAATACATGACTTACTTTGTTAATAATGAAGAAAACACAAATTAAAATCACATTGGGAAAGGAAGTTCTGCCTAAAGTAGACTACTATGATGTAGCCTAACCCTCTTACCAAGAATAGCTAGAAACACTGGAAAGGTTATATAAGACAAGATGTTAAGGCACCAGAGAGTCATCAATACAGCACACTCTTGAAGAGGCACAAAATAGTGTGACACTCCACATGTTCCAAGAAGTTGATCAGAACCTCCAGAAATCTTAAGAGATTAGGAGGGGTGGGACAGTAGGGAGGGGCAAAACTTAAGGTCAAGGCCCACCAAGAAAAAGGCAACCTGATAAGTACTTTGAGTTTTCTGTGGAGTCTCTTGAAGGGTTAGACTGTGGGGTCAAAGGTGAACTTTAAAAAGACCAGCTCTTCAAAAAAAGTGAAGTTCATCAGCTTGGTTTCTTCAGATTGTTGAGCTTAGCAGTTGTGTATCTTTTAGCTAGCTTCTCTCTTGCCAGTCTCAGCTTTGAACAACAGAATCTTTGAAATATTGTTCTTATACACTTTCCTGTTCTACCTTTACCTAAGCCAGGATGAGCAGAAATCTTATCTGCTGGCTTTTTTTCTACAAGGTCTTCTACTATTTGTGCCTTCTATTTTAGGCCTGGATGCAGCTGCTGCTGCTGCATGGGGCAGAGATAAAGAAAATGTTTTGTGTAGGTTGCTTAATGAATAATGAGGATCAGAATAAAGGTCTCTGATCAACTTCGAAACAAAAACAAAAAATACAAAAGAAAAAAAACCCCTCCACAAACAAAGAAAAAAACTGAAGTCCAACTTCTAATCAACTCTGTTCCTAATATGTTACATTTCTCTGCTCTGTCTTACCTGATTTTCAAAAGCAAAAATAAATCCTTCCTGGGAAAATGTCAAATTACCCAGAGCCTCAAGTTAGCAGTACAACATTTTACACAGAGTGTAGTGTCCTGCATTAAAAAAATTGCCTAGCAGTTCAAAAGAATCAGAATGAATCACTTAAAATCAAGACTATAAGATAATAAAGACATAGCAGAGATCCAGATATTACAGATACAAGATACAACTTAAAATGATTAATGTGTTTAAGAATTAAATGCCAAAATAAAAAATTTTCATGGCAAAGAAGTTGGTCAGATAAATGGGAACTATTAAAAAAGTCAGATGTACATTTTAAAAGCAAAAAATATAAACTAATTGAAGTTAAAAATTTAATAGGTGGATTTGGCAGCAATTAGACACAGTCAAAGAAAGAATTAGTAAACTGAAAGTTAGGTTAAAAGAAAAATAAACAATAAAGTACAGTTTTAAAAAAGACTAAAAGGATTTACTAAATATATAAGATAAGGTCTAAGCCATACATAATCTAGCAAAATCAGTATTTTAAAATATAATGGCTGATAATTTTTCCCAAATTACTAGAAGATGTCAAATCATGTTTAAGAAGTTTTATGACCCGCCCTGGCTGGTGTAGCTCAGTGAATTGAGTGTGAGCCTGTGAACCAAAGGATCATGGTTCGATTCCCAGTCAGGGCACATGCCTGGGTTGCAGGCCAGTTTCCAGCAGGGGACTCATGAGAGGCAATCATACATTGATGTTTTTCTCCTTCTCTCCTTCCCTTATCTTCTAAAGATAAATAAATAAAATTTTAAAAAAAGTTTTATGATCCACAAGCAAGATTAATATAGAGCATACTTCACTGAAGTTGATCTATGTAAAATGGCTGAAAATCAAGGTTTAAAAATATAAAATTATTTAGTTTGCAAAAATCCATTAATTTCAAAAATAGTGACAATAGTACCAATAGATGACTTCTCAACAAAAATGATAGAAGCCAGAGACAATGCAATGGCATCTTGAAAGTGCCAAAAGAGAAAAATATCGAATATAAATTTTGTGTCTAACACAAATTAAATTTTTGTTAGGTGCAAAAATTCTTTCAAGTTTTAATTTAAAATAAAACATTTTCAGGGAAAAAAGTGAAATTGGTAATCAATAGACCTACCCTGAAGGAATAGTTTTCGCCACACCCCAAATAAATTCTGAATAGATTATAAAACTGTGAAAGGTAACAGAAAAAAGGCCTTCACATTGCAAAGCACTAACCATTAGGGAAAGCCTAGAAATCTGGAAGACATTAATCAGCATCATTAGTTTATCAAAACACCAGTAAGAATGTGCAAAATAAGCAGTGTAAGCCTACATTAACAATATAGGTCATTTACAAAGGACTTTGTACTAATACATTAAAAAATCAATATGCAAAATAACATAGAAAACACAGGAAACCCAACACACACAAAAAAGACACAGATATGTCACAAAAGAGGACATCTTGGTTGGTCACTTAATGTTCTGAATTATTTTTGCCAAATCTTATAGCATTTAAAAGCCGCGCCTTTTTCACTATTAAAATGACTATAAAATGTTCTAACTTTTTGTCTGTCTAGGAAACAGTCAGAACTACTTAACATGTAACATTATTGTTATTGTTGTAAGAAATGATAACTGCAGAATGAAAATTAATTGATCTAACACTTTCTCCTCAGGTTTGTGTTTTTGTAACGGTAGGATCTAGAAGTACTTGTGGCTGATTCTTCCAGGAAATTGCTTTCAAAATCATTATAACCAATGGTAATAACCTTGGTGATATTACTATGGAAGAATTTCCTTGACATTGAAGTAAACTTTCTATGTAATAGTCAGCATGTTAGTCAATTAAACAATGCTCAATGAAAATGAAGCAGCATACAAAATACTTTTAAGAGCTGGGTGAGAGAGGAAGGAAGAAGTTGAAGAAAGTATAACCTGAAAGGCAAATCAGAAAGTAGTAAATATGTTGCTCTCCTAAGTTTTATTTTTTCAACTTAATTATTTTATAACTAAATATAGTCATATGACAACTCTCAGGTTGCACCACCACATTGGAACAGATTAGTAGGGGATGCAATGGCAGGTTTGAGATCTGTAATAGAGAGAAAAAAGCAGAAATCAAGGTTGTAGCTCTTTGAACATTGCTATATTTTAGGAGCAGAGTGAGGCATAGTTTGTTAGATCTCCCTTCAAAGACTCTCTAAGTATATCTGGTAGACAGTATTCATTTATTTAATATTATGAGAGTGCATGATGCATGCATATATGTGTGTATATATGGTATGAATAAATGACTATAGGTGCATGTAGTGGCATACTTATGTGAATGTGAATGTGCTTGCATGTATGCATGTAAAAATGTGTGTATGGGGGTATCTGTGTGTGTGTCTGTGGTGTTTTGGGAAAGAGAAAGAAGAGTGACAGACATTTGTTACCCTGACATGTATGGAACTAGTATTATCTTAATGGTTTCTCCCCTGCTGAGAATGCAACTAAGTGCCTCAGAGAAATGAGTCCATTTCACCTAGATAATAGAATCTGATCAAAACAAAAATTGCCTCTACAGCTTATTCATTTCAGTTTGCCTGTCCCTCCTCCCATTTTGATTGCTGCTGCTTGAAACACAAACAAGAGGTGCCTTTTAGGGTTCTCAGCAGGAGGTTAAAAAAAGATACTGAAATAGAGTCTGGGACATTCAGTACTATTCTCATTTTAATTTACCAACTATAACTGTTCTCAAAATCTTGATTACGGTATTCTTTTGTAAATCAGTTTCATTACATAAAATGTAATAAATTAAGCAGGTCTTCTCACAAGGAAAAGTTACTGCCTTGGCTGGTGTGGCTCAGCCGCAGGCTGCATGGAAAAACAGCCTGTGAACCAAAGGTCACCGGTTCAATTTCCAGCCAGGGCACATGCCTGGGTTGCAGGCCATGTCCCCAGTGAAGAGTGTGTGAGAGGCAACCACACACTGATATTTCTCTCCCTCACATTGTCCCTCCCTTCTCCTCTCTCTGAAAAAGCAAATAAAATCTTTGAAGAGAAAACAAAAAAAGAAAAGGTAGGAAGATGCATATGGAATGCAATTAACCGGATTTTTAATTACATAAACATGGAGAGATGTTAGAGGAACTTCAAGTTTTTCTTTTCTGATTTGAATTGACAATAAATTCCATGCAACAAACAGAATTACAAACAATTATTTATCAGAATGTGAGTTTTATAGGTGTCATGACCACTATAGACAGCAGGCCTGTCTGGATTTAATTGCGTTGCATTAAAGTGGTGTTGACTTAAAGAAGAATTCTTGAACCATCTTCAAAACTTTTGCCATATCTATGTTCCAACTTTGCTATTAATGTAATGAATTAGGTAATTGTCCAGCAATGTTCTCTTCCTATCTTCTATCCTTATAGGAGTCCGCTACATTGTCCCTTGACATTGGCTTGTCCATGGAATTTACTTTGGTCAATAGGATATTAGCAGAAGTTAGTTAAACAGAACATTAAAATGAATTTTTAGAGTTGAGGCTTGTCCTTTTGAACTTCTGCCCTTCACCCCAAGAAGAACATTCTTTATGGAACAGTTGATCCAAGGAGGATGAAACCTGAACTCAACTTACAGCCTTTCCTGGCCCAGAGGATGTGGTTGACCCTCATATCCATGATCAAAAGAATAGGTGATGTTCTAAGGTCCAGAGATTGAAGATGGTTTGTTATGTAACAATATTTGGGCAGAGCTAAAATACTTGATAATACATTTTAATTGCTTCTTAATTTTGTTCCATAGTGATACCAATAACCTGGCCAGACCATGGGGAGAAAGGAGGGAATGCAGGAGGGGATGGTGAACCACTGGAGGCAGTAGTCAAGACTGCACTATCCAGGTAACCCAGTTAGTGCTTTGTGAACCCTCCACCTCAGAGCAGGCCTGTCCTGCTTCTGGTGACAAATCCTCCACCCCTGGGCAAGATGGTGGGAAGAGGAAGCATTACACTGAGCATGTGCAAGGTTAGTGAGTCAATTGGATAAGGGGAAAAGTCCTCCCACTTCCTTCTGGTACATGATTGGGGGTGGGACTGGGGAAAGGCAGGCACATGCACCCTAGAGATTGAAATGGCACCAGGGGGAGGTGCTGTATGAAATTTGTCAGTCTAGCCTGAAGAAAAGGAGGAATTGGATCCTCCCAGAATACATGGAAGTTTGGGCTTGTTGAGGAAGCACCTGGCCCCTCTTATACCTAAAACTGATTTAATCCCAAGGGAAGAAAGGGACACTATCTTGCCTACCTGGTGAACATACTGGCCAGTGCATTTGTAGGAACTTGTGGCCCTGAAGCCATGTGGCCATTGGTTGCACTGGCCCTACACACCATGCTGAGGAAGGAGCCTGAAGCTGGACAGCAACCAGAAACAAGTAAACCACCTGGATAATGGCTCAGCAGCTGCCTGCAGCTCTCAAAGGATGGTACTTGGAATAGGAAAAGGAATTGTGAATGCTGCCTTTGGTTTTGGCCTGGCTGAGGGGTGGGCTTTCTTCTGGGTTTCCAGAGGTAATGAGCTTTTGAAACAAGAGTGCCATTCACCCAGATTGTGCAACACTGAAAATCTTTTTCCTTTCTCATCAAGCTCTGCCTCTGGAATTTGCCTGTTGGTAGTGGCAGGCAGCCAGACCCCCACTTTAGTTAGGTAACAATATCAATTATAGCTATAAATCATGAAATTGATTGGTACCTAATTTTAACACATTTGAATAAATGTGTTAATTTTTACATGACCTAAATTATCTTTAGAACTATAGATGGTAAATAGAAAAGATGGTGGCAAGGTAGGAGGAAACTGAATCTACTTGCTTGAGTACCCAACTGGGATACATAGCTGATCTGAAGAACAGGGTCAACAGAATCCCAGCTGATATGAAGTTTGGAAACCAAAGGTTTCAGAGGATGCATAAAAATGGGCAGCAAGGAGATTTTGTAGGCTGAAGAGGTGATCCCTGGGCCTTGCCCTGGAGACCACAGCAGTCACAGGAACTTTGGAGGAGAGCTGGGTTAGTGATTGCAGCTCAGTGGTTCACTCCCTTTCCAGAGCAGGGAAGTCATAGACATGTGCCAGGAGAGACCTGGATGTGTAAAATCATTGAGGGGATAAAAAGGCAGTAAGTGACTTGAGGGGATAAAAAGACACACTGTCAGTGGTGTATCCTGGCTGGAGTGGTGGTCATTGGCTGGGACAGTACCAAAGAAATTGGGGAGCCGGGTGACACCTGGATGTGGGAGAAAAGATGGGCCATTACTGGCTATAACCAGGATAGACTCAGGACTGGTCAGAAAGTTGGTCTGTTTGGAAAGTTGGGCATGTGTTAGGAACAGCTGCTGCATCCAAGGGAACCTCCCTCAAAAGAGGAGCTCAGCCACTGTGCAAGGACATGGCATGCATGGTGGCTGGGCAAGCATGGGAGGAGTGGGGGTGCAATTTGCTCCTACTGAAGTCACCTCTCAGATTGATCAAAGAGGGTGGCAAGGGCTTGGAGAGGTAGCAGTGCCCTGAGAGACTTCTTTCAAGAGGGAAACTGAGTACCCCTGAAGGATTTTGCGCACGTGTGCATACCCAGGCCAACAAACAGGGAGGAGGAGAGGTTGGACTTGCTCCCACTCAAAGGGTTTCACAATGAGATGGATTATAGGTACCTGCCTGGCACATATACTCAGAGTGGACAGTGCTGGCTGCACAGTGGACTGAGGGCCTGGGCTGGAAACTGGCCACCTGTGATTACTGTAGCCTAGACTGAGTCCCCATCCTTGTGGAACCATACGAAAGGAAGAAAATGGAGCCCAGCCCCTCTTGTCCTGCAGTATACAGGAAGACCAGCAAAACCCACTTTTCAGGTTTAAAGTCAGCACAAAGCTTTTTTCCCAAGTGTAAGACAATAAGAATTGCGAAAAAAACAGAGACAGATTCAGAAAGAAGTCGGAAGGCAAACTCTAACAGCTGAGACAAATTTCGCTTTGAAAAGCAAACAAAACAAAGTGGGAGCTGTGAATACCAATTAACCTGCTGGAGCAGAGAACCCACCAACAAAGGGGCCACCAACAGGCAAAGCCCCAGTACAATAAGAGAGCCCACTCAACCAGAAGAAAGGGCAACCCTAGAGCATCCAGACAAGGAGAGAAAAGAGGCTGCAGCACCGAGTCCCACAGAATTCCTACCACAGAGTTCACACTATGAAGACGGTTGGTAAAGCAGAACATCCAGAATCACAGAAACAAACAAAAAGAGTCACATAAAATGGAGGCAAGCTATCAGATGTAGAATTCAAAAGAATGATTACAAAGGTGCTCAAGGAACTCACTGACAACTACAAGGAACTGAGCAGAATCTACAACAGTATGAAAAAAATAGAAACTATAAACAAGAACCAAGAAGAAATGAAGAATACAATATCTGAAATAAAAATATACTCTAGAAGGAATACATGAGCAGTCTACAAGAAGCAGAGGACTGAATTAGTGAGATGGAAGACATGGTAGAAAGAAATACCCAGGTAGAGCAGCTGCACAATAAAAGAATAAAAAAATATGAAGATAGCTTAAGGGAACTGCAAGACAACCTGAAATGCCACATTTGAATCATAGTAATACCAGAAGGAGAANAAACAAAAAGAGTCACATAAAATGGAGGAAAGATATCAGATGTAGAATTCAAAAGAATGATTACAAAGGTGCTCAAGAAACTCACTGACAACTACAAGGAACTGAGCAGAAACTACAATAGTATGAAAAAAATAGAAACTATAAACAAGAACCAAGAAGAAATGAAGAATACAATATCTGAAATAAAAATATACTCTAGAAGGAATACATGAGCAGTCTACAAGAAGCAGAGGACTGAATTAGTGAGATGGAAGACATGGTAGAAAGAAATACCCAGGTAGAGCAGCTGCACAATAAAAGAATAAAAAAATATGAAGATAGCTTAAGGGAACTGCAAGACAACCTGAAATGCCACATTTGAATCATAGTAATACCAGAAGGAGAAGAAAAGGAGCAAAGGATAGAAAGTCTGTTTGAAAAAAATGACCAGAAATTTCCCAAATCTAAAGAGGGGAAAAAATCACACAAGTTCAGGAAGCACAGAGGGTCCCAATCAAGATGAATCCAAAGAGGCCTACTCCAAAGCACATCATAATTAAAATGCTAAGTTTTAAAGACAAAGAGAGAATCTTAATAGCAGCAAGGGAGAAATAAGAAGTAATATATAAAGGAGCTCTGATAAGGCTGGCAGCTGATTTCTCAACAGAAACACTGCAAGATAAAAGGAAATGGCAAGGAATATTGTAAGTAATGAAAAACAAAGGCCTAGAACCAAGACTACTCTACCCAGAAAGGCTCTCAATTAAAATGGGAGGTGAATGGAGGATTTTCCCAGACAAAAGAAGGCTGAAGGAATACACCTCCACCAGACCAGCACTGTAAGACATGCTAAAGGGACTGATATAAGAAGAGGAAGAAAAAGAGTGAGAGAAAGAGAGTGGAACACAGGTACAAAGGAAGAAAATGAATAAGTACCTATCAATAATAATCTTAAATGTTAATGGAGTAAATGCTCCAATCAAAAGACATAGAGTGGCTGAGTGGATAACAGAACATGACCCACACATATCATGCTTACAAAAGACCCGCTTCAGAACAAAAGACCTACACAGACCGAAAGTGAAGGGTTGGAAAAAACATATTCCAAGCAAATGGACAGGAAAAAGAGCTTGGGTAGCAATACTTATATATCAGACAAAATAGACTCCAAAACAAAGGCCATAAAAAGAGACACAGAGGACACTTCAGAATACTCAGGAGAAGACTCCATCAAAAAGACATAAACATTATGAACATATATGCACCCAACATAGGAGTACCCAAATATATAAGGAAAATCTTGGAGGACTTCAGCAACATGTTTACACTAGGGGATATTAACACCCCACTGTCAAAAATGAATAGATCTTCCAAACAAAATAACAAGGATATTGTGGCACAGAACAACATCCTAGGACTTAACTGATCATATATACATACATATATATATAACCTTTCATCCCAAAGAAGCAAAATACACACACATTTCAAATGCACATGGAACATTTTCAAAGATAGATAACATGATAAGACAAAAAATGAGCCTCAACAAATTTGAGAAAACTAAAATCATACCAAGAATTTTCTCAGACTATAAGGGCCAGAAACTAGAAATGAACCTCAAGGAAAAAACTCAAAAACACTCAAATCCATGGACATTGAATACCATGCTATTAAATAATGAATTGATTAATAATGAGATCAAGGAAGAAATAAAACATTTCTGGAGACAAATGCAAGTGAACTCAAAATAGTCCACAGCACATAGAACATAGTGAAGGCAGTCCTGAGAGGGATGTTCATAGCAATACAGGCTTACCTAAAAAAGATAGAGACATCTCAGATAAACAACCTAACCTTTCATCTACAAGAACTAGAGGAACAACAGCAAACAGAGCCCAGAGCAACTAGAAAGAAGGAAATAACTAAGATCAGAGCATAATTAAATGACATAGAGACTAAAAGAACAATTCAGAGGATCAATAAATCCAGGAGCTGGTTCTTTGAAAAGACAAACAAAATGCACAAGCCTTCAGGCAGACTCATCAAGAGAAAAAGAGAGAAGACCCAAATAAATAATATCAGAAATGAAACAGGAGATATTACAACTGACACCAGGGAAATACAAAGAATTGTAAGAAATTATGACAAATAACTATATGCCAAGAAATTTGAAAACCTGGCTGAAATGGACAAATTTCTAGAGACATATAATCTTCCAAAACTGAATGAAGAAGCAAAAAGCCTGAACAGACTGATGACAGCTGGTGAAATCAAAGCAGTAACCAAAAAGTTCCTGGCATACAGAAGCCCTGGACTGGACAGTTGCACAGGAGAATTTTACAAAACATTTAAGAAAAAGCTAAACCTTATCCTTCACATACTATTCCAAAAAATTCAAGAAGAGGGAGGACTCCTAAACTCTTTTTATGAAGCCAGAATCACCCTAAGGCCAAAACCAGATTAAGACACAACAAAGAAAGAAAACTACAGGCCAATATCGCTGATGAACATAGACACTAAAATCCTCAACAAAATCCTCAACAAACCACATCCAGCAATGCACTAAAAAGATCATATACCATGATCAAGTGGGATTTATCCCAGGAATGCAAGGATGGTACAATCTTTGCAAATTAATAAATGTAATACATCATATAAACAAAAGGAAAGACAAAAATCACATAATCATATCAATAGATGCAGAAAAAGCATTTGATAGGGTACAGCACCCATTTATGATAAAAACATTTAGAAAGTGGGAGTACAGGGAGCATAGCTAAATGTAACAAAGGCCATATGTGAGAAACCTACAGCCAACATCATACTCAATGGGCTAACTTTTAGTTTTTCATACTCAGTGAAAAACTAAAAGCTTTCCCACGAAGATCAGGAACAAAACAAGGATGCCTGCTTTCACCACTCCTATTCAACGTAGTATTAGAAGTCCTAGTCACAGCAATCAGACAAGAAAAAGAAATAAAAGGCATCCAAATTGGAAAGGAGGAAGTAAAACTGTCATTGTTTGCAGATGACATGATAGTATACATAGAAAATTCTATAGACTCCACCAAAAGAGTACTTGACCTAATAAGTGAATTTGGTAAAACAGCAGGATATAAAGTTAATATTCAGAAATTACAGGCATTTTTGCACACCAACAATGAAATATCAGAAACAGAAATTAAAGAAAAAAATTCTCATTTGCTATACCAAAAAGAAAAATAAAGTACCTAGGAATAAACCTAACCAAGGAGGTAAAAGACCTGTGCTCAGAAAACTACACAACACTGAAGAAAGAAATTAAAGAAGGCACAAATAAATGGAAGCATATACCGTGTTCATGGATTGGAGGAATTAACATCATCAAGATGTCCATACTACCCAAAGCAATTTATAGATTTAATGCAATCCCTATTAAAATACCAGATAAAAAACAAGCATTTAAAAAATTTATATGGATCCATAAATGACCCTGAATAACCATAGCAATTTTGAGAAAGAAGAACAAAGTAGAAGGGATCACCCTACTTGGCATCAAACTATATTACAAAGCCATAGTAATAAAAATAGTCTTGTATTGGCATAAGAACACATAGATCAATGGAGCAGAATAGAGAGCCCAGAAATAAACCCAAGTCTCTATGGTCAGGTAATATTCAACAAAGGGGGAAGATGCATAAATTAGAGTAAAAATAGCCTCTTCAACAAGTGGTGCTGGGAGATATGTACAGCTACATGTAAAAAAAAAGAAACTTGATCACTAACTTACACTACACACAAAAATAAATTTAAAGTGGATAAAAGACTTAAATATTAGTTGTGACCATAGAGTCCTAGAGAAGAACACTGGCAAGAAAATCTCAGATATTCCATGCAGCAATATTTTCACTGATATGTCTTCTAAAACAAGGGACATATAGGAAAGAATAAATAAGTGAGACTTCATTAATATAAAGGGTTTCTTCACTGCTAAAGAAAACATCAACAAAATAAAAGGGGAACCAACTGTATGGGAAAATATATTCGCAAATGATACCTTGGACAAGGGTTTGATCTGCAAAATATATAAAGAATTCTTATGACTTCACTCCAGGAAGACAAATAACCCAATTAAAAATGGGAAAAGGACCTGAACACACACTTCTCCAAGGAAGACATACAGAAGACCCACAGACATGTAAAGGATGCTCAGCATCACTAGCTACCAGAGTGATACAAATTAAAACCACAATGAGATACCACTTTACACTGGTCAGAATGGCCATCATACACAAATCAACAAACAACAAGTGCTGGTGAGGTTGTGGAGAAAAGGGAACTCTAGTACACTGTTGGTGAGTGGGTAGGTTGGTGCAGCCCCTGTGGAAAACAGTATGGGATTTCCTCAGAAAACTAAAAATGGAACTGCCTTTTGACCTGGCAGTTACACTGCTGGTATTATACCCTAAAAATCCTGGAACTCAATTCAAAAGAACCTATGCACCCCAATGTTCATAGCAGCACTTTAGACAAGTATTGGAAGCAACCTAAGTTCCTATCAATAAATGTGTGGGTGAAAAAATTGTAACACATTTACACAATGGAGTACTACAGAGCAGAAAGAAAAAAGGAGCTCCTACCTTGTGCAACAGCATGGTTGGATCTGGAAAGCATTATGCTAAGTGAAATAAGCCAGACAGTGAAAGACAAATACAGCATGATCTCACCCATAAGTGGAATCTAATTAACAAAACAAGCAAGCAAAATATGATCAGAAACATTGAGATAAAGAACAAACAAACTGAAGTAACTAGAGGGGATGGGGTGGGGGTAATGGAAGTAAAAGTGGGAAGGGTCATCAAGGAACATGTATAAAGGGCCCACGGACAAAGCCAAAGTGGGGTAGGATTGAGGGTGGGAGATGGGGATGAGTGGTATGGGGGGAAGTGGCGAGGGGGAAATGGAGACAACTCTATCAGAACAACAATTAAAATGAAAATGTAATCTCAGAATTGTTTTAAAGATTTAAAAAAGACCTACAGATGCTACAGATGGTACACGCATGAACTTTTAAGAAATACCAAATTTATATATATACATAGACTATATATATATATAGTATATATATACTATAATATATAGTAATATATATTATAGTAATATATAATAGTGTCTAATAGTGCTTGTCTAATAGTGCTGCTATTATTATAGTATATTATATATTATAATATAATATATAATATATAATATATAATATAATATATATTACTATATAATATAGTAATATATAATACTATAATATATATATAGACTATATATATATTTATACATATATATATATATATAATTCCAGTTCTCCTTTCCTCTTTCTGCTTTTAAGATTCTCTTCTTCTCTCTAATCTTGGGTAACTTAATGATAATGTGTCTTGGTGTGTTTCTTCTTGAATCCAATTTTTTTTTTGGACTCTCTGAGCTTCCTGGACTTCCTGGAAGTCTATATATGTATAAAAATATAATATAAGAAATATATTTCTTAAAAATATATATATAAAGTTTCTTCACAGGCTATACTGTGCTACCTTTATAATTGTACTGACATGGAAGATAACTGGTCTCAGAGTTTGGGATATTTGTGACATGAATTTAACTTACAAGCTCATTTGGAAAGAGGCTATTATTCCACATGCATAGATACCAATTTGTGTTCTTTTTACACTACTGGTTGTTAGGAGAGATGAGCCCAATTAGAACTTACTTTACCTTAGACTGCCAAGGTCACTTTCTAGGTATAGAATCCAAGTGCAACTAAGTGAAAGGAGATTAAAGACCAATTTATGGAGGAAGGACAGAGTGTTACTGAAAATGCAGGATTTGAAAAGAAGTTGAGTTGTTTTGTTATACTGTGTTGTAATATTTCTCCACAAACTTCTGTTTACAGTCAAGTCACCAAAACTATCTAAAATTATCTTAAAATTCACTCTTTTAAATGATGTGGTTGCAAAGGCCATAAAGTCATTATATTTAATCTCAAAAAGAAAATTCCAGTCCTTGGTAATGGCATGGACTTATCTATTTACATAGCTGCTTCAGTAGCATACAGGTCCATATCCATGTATTTTATAACAACACACAAGGGTCCAGGGGGTAAACACCTACTCTTGGGAAAATTCATCTGAGGTGAAGGGAGGCAATATTTAATCAGGCAGTATTTAACAAACTCTACTACTCATTCCCCTTCAAAAAATGCCATACGACAATCACAAGTCCTGCCTCTCTAAGTTCCTTGTCTCCACTGATATGCCTTTGTTTTTGTATTTCCCTTTCCTCTTACCCAGGGTAGAATGTGAACCTCAGTGGTGCCCAGTTATGGCCACTTTTCTTAGAAGTGTCACTACCAGTGACATGGGATGGATTAAACTCTCTGGAGCTGAGCAAAGCTGGTTTCAAATCTAAGCTCTGGATTTCTGTTTGTGTGATCTTGGGAAAGTCCTGTTCACATCCAGAGTCTCCGTGTTTTTACTTATGGATGGAGGTAATGATATCTCCCTTATAACATATGAGGATCAAAAGAGATAATGAGTGACTGTAGTCAATGCTTGATTAATATTTATTGGCTAACAGAAAGTAGTTTAATATCCATTTCTGAGTATCTTTAGAACTTAGCACACAAACTTAAACTTAGCTGAATCACCTCATTGTGTCATTAAAAATTTATCACATTTCTTTCCTCTGTGGTATCATTCATTCATTCATTTATCCAGCCATTATTTATGTTGAGTCCCTGCTATACATGAAGCTTAATTAAAATAAATGAATGAAATAGAGGTCTGACTTAGGAGGATTGAATCTCAAAGAAGAAAGCATTGTTGTTTAGAAGTACATTTTTCTTTTAATACTTTTTGTCCATAATTAGCCTTTTTGCCTTCTAGACAAAGAACAAATAAGCATCAAAAATAAAATATTATACATTTCTCTTTTTCAGGCTTTAGGACACTGCAATTTGATAAGTTAAGATATTCATTCCAACTTGCTAAAGGTAAGTTGGTCCAAAGTATTCCATAAAAAGAAAGCATTATGCTGAGTGAAATAAGCCAGGCGGTGAAAGACAAATACCATAGGATATCACTGTTAACAGGAATCTAAACAACAAAACAAACAAGCAAGCAAAATATAACCAATGACACTCAAATACAGAACAGGCTGACAGGGTCCAGAGGGGAGAGAGGAGAGAATCATAGGGGAAAAGGGGATGGACTCACATGAACAAGTATAAAGGACACATGGACAATAACTAAGGGTGGGGGGCGGAAATGGGAGGAAGATGGGGAGCACTGGGTGGGGGGATGGGCAGGGCTGGGAATATAAGACAGAAAGCTGTACTTGAACAAGAATTAAATAAAAAAATTATAAAACAAACAAATGAACAAACAAACAAAGTATTCCATAAAAAAATCAAGTTCTATATATAAATTTTCCTAAGGTGTTTGTTCTTCTTTCACTCTTTATGTATTTGATTGCAAATAGGTGGTTTTAATTACAAGGGCAGGTCTTTTTTTTGGTCAAAAGCTAATGCTTAAATTCTTTAACCCTCTGCTTAAATTAAATCACATGCTTTTAACCCAGGGTCCTGCATTTCAAAGGCATTTTCACTTTCACTTACCTTTAGCCATGTACAGATTTAACCTGTACAGATTCTTCCTCTCCTGTTCCTCCTTTTCCTGCCTTTTTTCCTTTCTCCCTTCCTCCTTCCATTCCCTTCTCTCTCCCTCCCTTCCTCCCTATTTTTGTCATTTATTTTGATATTTTACCAATATTTCTATTTAGTTGTTGATTTTTCCTTATTGACTTTTCTATATTCTTTATAAATTAAAAAAAATTAACTTTATCTGTGTCAAATAGGTTGCAAACATTTATTTTCTTCTGAAATATCATGTCTTGATTTTATTTAATACACACTAAATAAACTTAATTATGCTTCCTTCTAAAAGTTTAGATATTTTTTAAAGTGTATTTTATTCATTATGCTATTACAGTTGTCCCAGTTTTTCTCCTCCCCTTTATTCCAACCCCACCATTTAGCATCCCTCTGCCCTTTAGTTTATGTCCATGGGTTGTACGTATAAGTTCTTTGGCTTCTCCATTTCCTACACTATGCTTAACCTCACCCTGTCTATTTTATACCTACTATTTATGCTTCCTGTTCCCTGTACTATTTCCCCCATTCTCTGCTTTCCCCTCCCCACCGATAACCCTCCAAGGGATCTCCATTTCTGTGATTCTGCTCTTGTACTTGTTGTTTGCTTTCTTTGTTTTTGTCTTTTACATTCAGTTGTTAATTGTGCATTTGTTGTCATTTTACTGTTCATAGTTTTTGGTTTTCTTTTATTTCTTAGATAAGTCCTTTTAACATTTCATATGATAAGGGCTTGGTGATGATGAACTCCTTTAACTTGACTTTATCTGGGAAGCACTTTATCTGCCCTTCCATTCTAAATGATAGCTTTGCTGAATAGAGTAATCTTGGATGTAGGTCCTTGCCTTTCATGGCTTTGAATGCTTATTTCCAGCCCCTTCTTGACTGAAAAGTTTCTTTTGAGAAATTAGTTGATAGTCTCATGGGCAATCCTTTGTAGGTAATGCTCTCCTTTCCTCTTTCTGCTTTTAAGATTCTCTTCTTCTCTCTAATCTTGGGTAACTTAATGATAATGTGCCTTGGTGTGTTTCTTCTTGAATCCAATTTTTATTTTTGGACTCTCTGAGCTTCCTGGACTTCCTGGAAGTCTATTTCCTTCACCAGATTGGGGGAGTTTTCCTTCATTATTTGTCCACATAAGTTTTCAATGTCTTGCTCCGCCTCAGCTCCTTCTGGCACCCCTGTGGTTAGGATATTGGAGAGTTTAAAGTTGTCCCAGAGGTTCCTCACCTCTTCTCATGTTTTGAATTCTTGTTTTTTCATTCTATTCAGGTTGAATGTTTATTTCTTCCTTTTATTCCAAATTGTTGATTTGAGTCCCGATTCCCTTTCCTTTACTGTTGGTTCTCTGTATATTTTCCTTTATTTCACTTTGCATAACCTTCATTTCTTCCTTTATTTTGTGACTGAACTCAGTCATCCCTGTGAACATCCTGATTACCAGTGCTTTGAACTCTGCATGTCATAGGTCAGCTATCTCCTCCTTGCTTAATTCTTTTCCTGGAGTTTTGCTTTGTTCTTTCATTTGTGCCATATTTCTTTGTTTCTGCATACCTGTTATATTTTAAGGGTACTCACCAGGGCAGGGCAACCCACTATGTTGCATTGTTGCACTGTCTGTGGTTGGGGAGGGGTAAGAAAGGGAACAGTGCTGCTCACCCCACTTTCCACCACTTCCCTTGCTTCCCACAAGTGGATTGTGCCCTTTCAGGTGCTGGTTCCTGGGCAAGTAGTTTTATGTATGTTCTAGGACCTCATCTTCCTCTCCAACAGACTTTCCTGTGAGACTGAGTTTCTCATGCCTTTGCAACCCCCACAGAGTTTTACAGTCAGTGGTTTTGAGTTTTTAGTTTTCCACACTGAAACCCTGGGTTTCAGGGTCTGTTGTGCTCCCTAGTTGTTCCTCCTGGCTTATCCTGACATGAATGTTGGACCACCTGGTCCACCAGGCCCTTCCTCGCCCATGCTGTCTACTGCCTTGCAGCATGTCCTCCCCACCCCAGCTGCCTATCTCTGCCCCTTCTACCAGTCTGGGTGAATGTTTCTTTAACTCCTTGGTTTAGGGGTTCCATATGGTTTAATTTTCTGACAGTTGGTTGTTTTTTTATATATTGGTTGTTATCTTTCTTTTGCTAGTGTGAGGAAGCAAGGTGTTTCTACCTATACCTCCACCTTAGCAGGAAGTTTCCCAGTTTTAGGTATTTTTTAAAATGGCTTCTAGGTGCCAAGATAGCTATAAAATTATTTCTTTTTTCAAATAGATTAGCTTATCAAAGATGTATTCTCAGGGTGAGACTTAGCTATTGATTTTTGGGACAATTAAATTTTCCCTTCATCTTAGGGAATTTTCCTTTCTACATGCAATTTCTAAATTTCAGGAACACCAATTCTTCCCACATAGGACACTTTATTTGTTCTCTCTTCTATGTAAATTACATTTCCTGTAATTGTTTTAGACGTTCTGTGTTCTTTTTCACTGTGATAATCTCAAGTCTTTTAAAATTTTTCAGTAAATTTTGTCTTTGTTGTTCTTAGATAATTTATATCTCTAATGATTAAAAAGTTATCTTTTTGTTCTTACCAATATGAACAAACTATGCCATTTTATCAATTTGTCTTTAAACTCTTTAATGTTCTTACAAATTTTCTACAGTAATCATAGAGGATTTAAATCTTTTTCTCAGATTGTGTTTTTCTCTGTAATAAATTCTTCACCATTCCTTTGCTGGCTTGCATGCATCCTTCCTTCCCACACTCTCTCTCTCTCACTTATGGCTTCTGTGTGCTTGCGTGGCACATGTCAGCAAGCGACTCCTCACAATTATGTGTGGTATGTTGGTCCTCTAGGAGCCATCTAGGGAAACTGTTTTCTTTTGGGAGCTTTTTTGGGGAGGACTAAAGTGGCCAGAGCCTTAACTACATTAATTGTGGTAAATTTATCACCAAGCATGTCCCCTGCCCAGCCAAGTTCCACACCAATTTGTCTGCACCGCAGCCTGTCACAGTGGAAAGCTATCAGTGGAGTTTGAAGAGCGTTTTCCACTTATCTGGAGACTTAGAACTTTCTTTCCAAGAGTAAGAAAGTCAGCCTAGGATGTTCCCCCTTCTCTTTTGCTGTTTCTCCCTTAGCCTTCATAACCAGAAAATGATAATAAGCCCTCTGCAAATCTTATAAAGATTCATCAGAAAGGAAACGGGGCCCCTTCTTCACGGAGGCTCCACCTAGGCCTTTCACACACTTCCTTGCCTGCGTCTTGTTCTCTACAAAGATCTTGCCTTATTTATTTTCTCTTTTGTTTTCTATTTGGTGGAATGCCTGTGTTTTGCTAGAGGTAATTAGTTCTAGGCATTTGTTATTGATCTGCCTTTTGCTCTCCCATTTTCTTCTCAGCAGGAGATAGTAAAATGGAGAATTACAAGAATTTTCCTGCCTCTTTGGGGAAGGTAGAATAAAAGGTGTTCGTGCCTAACTTCATGTACTTGCCGAAATCCCTCTGGCTGCTCTTCTCCCAGTTAGGCAGGTAAGTGGTAGCTAGTATGAACAAAATCTTATTCAGGACTATTTCTTAGCCTGGTGGTCTTGGGAGGTAGGTTGGGGCAACACCAGGCTCATGCCTTCTGCATTTCTGGAAAGGTGTCTTTCTTTTTGCTAGCTACCAGCCTGTTCTTTTGTTTAATTACTGGGTTTTATTCTTCATTTCTTGCTTTACTTATCTATTTTCATATTGTTGTGCCTGGAGGAGAGCAAGATATGAAATCTGACTTCACATCAGCATCTTAAAGCCAAGACCAGGTGCCTAAAGTCCTTTGATTTGAGTAACTTGGTATTTCCTACGGTCACTATACACCTCTAGCCTCTTGTCAGCAGCTGGTTTCAGGTAAACCTATCAAAAATTGTTCTGATTAGACTTCACGTTATAGATTGAGTGTTTGTGTCCTCCAAAACATTCATATTTTGGAGCCCTAAACCCCAATGTAATTATACTCAGGTCACATAATGGTAGGGTCTTCATGGAGGTGATTAGGCTAAATGAGATCATAATGTGAGGCTCTTATCCGGTAGGTCCGTGGCCTTATAGAAGAGAAGAAAAGAGAGACCTCTCTCCTTCTGCTATGCGAGAATACAGTGAGGGAGGTCATCTATGGGCAAGGAAGAGAGTCCCCACCAGAAACCAAATTGGCCAGCACCTTGATCTTGGACTTCCCAGCTTCTGGAATTGTAAGACAACAAATTTCCATTGTTTAAGCCACCTACTCTACTACATTTTGTTACGCCAGCCTGAGCAGACTGATACAGTTAATTTACATTTAATTCATATTGTAAACCATCTGTCTATCATCTAATCCATTCCCCCACCAAAAAAAACCAAAACCCCCAATGCTGCAGTTGCTACTTGACCGCTCTACCTCTCTTTATAACTTTGACAAACACTATTCACATATGCCCATGGCTTCCTCTCCAAAGTCAAATAATGAATGATTACGCCAACAGGATTGTACGGGTGGAGAGGTTTTAAGTTTCTACCACATATCCTTATCATGGCAACACCCATCTTCATGTATTAATTGGGAGTATTTTACCCTAATCACAATCAGAAGCTGTTCCTTAGCAGAGAATGAAAGGCAGTGGTGGTAGCTGGGGGTGGGCATGGATCCCAATGTACATCAATTCTTCTTTTATGTTTCACCAGATAATGAGCCCCTATGCAGGCACTCTGAGAATGATGTGTGAGTGGATACAAAACAAATGGAGCATATTGCTTCCTTCATGGAGTTTGCAAGCCAGTGTCTGTGTGTGTGCACATATGTGCATGTGTGTGTGAGAGAGAGCACTAACCACACACAAGCTAAGTGACAAGGGCCATGGGATGAACCAATAACTGAGGAGGCCCAAAGGACACAGTGATTCACCTTTTCCAATGCAGGTAAAGAAAAATTTTGCAGGAAAAGGAGATGATATGTAAACTGGAGCTGGATGACAGAATCAGTTTCAACTTTTCTGCACTCATACCAAGTATTTGGACAGGTAGAAATATATTTTCTGTGTATAAAACATGTGGAGGACCCAGTTTAGCATCTTCAACCTGACTTCCTTGGGCCCTTTTTCTCTTCCTTGATTCTGCCTTTCTGATTGTACTGCTCCTACAGAAATCTAAAAGGCTGTTCCAGCCCCTCTGTATGTGATCATGGCCATCGAAGCCTTCTTGGGTGTTGTTGCGTTGGGCTTAACTGAGCAGACTTCTGATCGCATTCTACATGTCTGACTTTTTTCTTTTCTTCTTCTATGCCCCAATTAAGCGCCTAATTCTCATTCAACCTCATTATGCATTCCCCATCTCCTCCAGGGCCTGGCAGGAATGAAGACTACAAGGAGGCCCTTCTCAGCTGGGGGCTGCCAGAGCTGGTCTCAGATCACAGACTTTTCAGCAGGAACAATACAAATTGGGTGTCTCTCAAACTCCCCCGCACACCATCACACACCCTTTGTGGCTTTTGTCTCTCTACAGCAACCAGATAAATCTGTACACAGCAGGGTCCCAGTGAACACAGAGATATGTATTTTTTTCCCACAGGAGTCTCTTGATTCTTTCATTCTAATAGGGTTTTAACTATGTAAGGAGCCACAGTGGGGCAGCTTTGGGCTTTTCAATGGTTCTTTATGTGGAATCTTTCATAAGGAAGAAACTTACTGCTAGAAATAACCAAAGCTGACCCAAAGAACTATATACAAAATCATGCAGAATTTCAATGAAAGCAACCTGATCATACTCTTAAAACTCCTGAAATAATGCACTTTTGACTGCTAGGGTTGAAATCTTGCATGATTTTGTATATAGTTCTTTATTCAAAGAATAATGTAATCCTATACATTCTTCATAGATTCCTTAATTATTTACACTAGATTTTCCCTCTGTATGTTACATTTTCCTTAAAAAGCATAATTTATTCTGAACATTTAATAAAATCTAGTGCATCGTGTTTGTCCACAATGAAAGTGCTAGAAATCTATACCCAAGAAGAAAGCTGCATCCAAGAAATAACAAGCAGATTTACAGAACCACCAGAGGTCAGCTATCAGTGGGCTCTGAACTGGAAGTAAGTATGTTCAGTTCTGCTAAGCTATTCCATTTTTGGTCTTGGTCCCTCAACACCAATTCATTTAGCTTTGGAGATAACTGATAGAATTTTTCCTACCAGAAAAAGTTTTCAAACACTCCTGGTGTTAAATGAAAGTTCATTTCCATTCAGCTTTTCTTCACAAAGCCCTATGACAGATACCAGGATCTTAATCTTTGAACTTCTCTGGAGTTAATAATTTTTCTGCCTTCAGAGTTTATCCTTACCAGAGCAAATACACACACACACACAGACACACACAGACACACACACACACACACACACACACACACACGACTCATAAGGCTACATCACTAAACATTCAACTCAGCCAGAAGCTTTTTACTAAAGAGAATTCTAAGTAACCTGTGAGAGGTTGATGTTATATTTACCAAACCTCTCTGTCTAGAGGCTTTCTTCCCCTTTTAAGTTGTAGAACTATTGTTTTTTGTTGTTTGAAAAAGACTCCTTTCCTCAAGAAATAATAAAAAAATTCCTTGACCATATTTCAGTCCACCCAAAGCCCCTGACAGAAGGGGACACTGGTCCCTAGAGAAGTGGTGTGGCTGTCCCAGGTCCCCAACAATGAGGCTGGGGCTAAGAGTCCTAACTTAACTCCTGAGCTGTTTGTACTACATCACCCAATGCTAGCAACAATGGTGAAAGAGAGAGGTCTATGAAGGCAGCTGAAATGGAAATGGAATTTCAGAAGTGGCCCAGAATCTTTTTCATAGATGTGTGGTCCACCTTAATCCATTTGAAAGCAATGAACTTGAATGCCTTCTGTATCCCTAAAATGGCTTGGGTAGAGTAAAGGTAGCACAAACTGATTCAAATGAAGAGAGTAAGTCCTGTCTCAGTAGAAATGGTGGCACCCAATGCTATCCCCTCCCACGGAGTCTTCAGGGCTCTGTAACACAGACCATGCTTTTCTGCCAAATAGTATTTTAGAGTCAAAGCTTAGTAAGATTCCCCTCTTGAAGATGACCTCACTCTAGCCCCTTAAATCTGAAAAAACAAACTTATGCCATCCTGGAACTCTTACCACTGGGGTTAGAAGTATATGATGTTTTGGTCTGGCACTCAGGGAAAATATTTAAAAAAAATAAAGCAACGTAAGTTTTCATTACTTCCTTGGTCAACAGAGGATTGGGGATCCCCAAGAGTAAGGGTAGCCAATGGACAGTGGTTGGGTCTGCCATGCCAGGCAGACCAAGGTTCCTTCGTGGATTTGTGTTGTAACACTGGCCTCTGGCGCTGACATCACTAGAGTCCTCAGTACCCTTCCTGAACCTCTGTGTGCTGAGCATCTTACTGGCCTGTTGCTTCATAGCTTGATAGACTTCCAAATACTGAATTTAGCCTTTTCTTGACTGCTGATATCTCTAGATACCCTGGCCTTTCCCATAGTCATGAATCTCTTCCTTGTTGAAGAATTTTTATAACTGAGAAATCCCTAGCCATCTGTTTGGCTGCCTTTTTGCCTCATTTCTCAGACTGTCAAAGCTACTTCTGTGGTTTCCAAGCTGATTTCATTCTCTGTGTGGAAACAGTGCCTCCAGTGAGAAAATAAGCTCTGACGTCACTAAATAATGGGCCTTGCACCTGCTTTATCTCTTCACATTTACTCTCTTGTTCTAGGAGACAGTTCAGAAAACTCTCACATAACAAAAAAAAGTAACACTCAGAATCTTTCCTTTCAGCCAGAGAAATCCTAATCCTTTTTTTGTTCATGTATTTTACAAAACCAGAGAGATTGTCACATAACCTCTTCAGCAAGATAACAATTCACTTTTAAGGAGGAGGCAGTCCAATTTTGATTTATTGATCTCAGGACACAATGCTTTCTAAAAATGTTATATACCAGTCAGTATGTGATTGTCAAGTTAAACCTTGAAGACCAGACTTTTTAAAGAAGAAAAAACCAAGAGTTTAATTTCTTTCTTTTTATAGAATTATATAGACAGTTTTGCTTGTAAAAATATTTTTTGAAAGCTGAAAATAATGCAGCTAGAATCAGGAACATTTCCCCTGCCCTGTTATTTCCTTTGGGTAAATGGGAAGAGTTATGGTAAAAGCTGCTATCAAATTTTAGCTTTCTGCTACTGTTGCATTTAATCTGGTAGCTCTTTGGCTGACTTAAATGGAACACTGACTACTTGTGTGACTGTTACTTGGAGAAAGAAAGGAGACAGGTTCTCATATACCATAAGTGTGCCCCTTTATAAAAAGGCTTCTTTAGAGGTGTAATGATGGGGTGCATGGGTGTACACATGCCAAGTGCATGTGTGTGGATCCAGGGGGAAAATAGTGCTCCTTAAGGTTTTCTTATGTAGGAAGGTAGTGTCTATTTTGTGGCTAAATTATTACCACTGTATTTCACATTAACTTGAAGACACTTTTTTTCCTCATGTTAACATCTAGGAATTTGAGATGAATTGAACACTCAATGGCCTTACAATTGCTACTAACCTGGATTAAAGCCAAGTTCAGACAGAGGATTTGCATTTACTTCTTACTCACTAGACAGCATTACCAACCAGAGATGACTTAAATTAAATTCCCTGTGTGGATTTTCTATGGACCACACTGGGGCATGAATTCAGGACACAGACCTACTCGGTTATCAACAGTTTGTAATTCAAGTTTTTAAGGGAGATGTGTTTTAATCTTTCATCAATGCCAAATGTAAGACACTGAAGTTTCCCAGGTTTTTGGAGCAGCTGTTGGTTCCTGGGCCACCATGCCGAGGCTGGCTCTGAGTTCCCCTGCAGCTGCAGGAGACGGTACCCTAAGTACTCCGACAGCTCCCTGCTCCAGGCCCTGCATCTCTCTGCTTCTCTACTAGAAGTGCCAGCCCAGGGGTCCTGTGCACATGGATATCTGAAAAATCACTTAACTGCTCTTCAAAATGTGCTGGGGATCTAACACACTTGGAGTCAACCCTCAACCAATGAGGAAAGGGAGTCGTCTGATAATATCCCAGCTTCCCTTATCCCTCCACGCAGCAATGCTAATGAGTTTCTACATAATGCCTAAAGGGGTCCTCCTTGGGACTAAGCCCTTTGCTCACAGCCACAATCTGCTCATGACATCCTGTTACTGAACAGCAGTTGGGGTCCTGCTGCCTGCCACCACCCTCTAGGCAAAATTCCAGAGGCAAAGGTTTCAGAGTCTATTCAAAATCTTCACAATTTTGGAATAACAGCTTTTTAATCAGTCACTTTGGCCTATCTATTAAGACTAAACTCCTTAACTCTTTAGTTACTGCTTTAATCACTTAAGCCTATCAATTAGGGCTAAACTCTTTAACACCTGAGTTCTCCTATCATGCCGTTAGCTTTAATTATCTTATTTCAATAGGGTTAGTTTATAAACCGAAACAACATTAGATACAAAAGCGACACAATTTTGGAAGAGTGGCAGCCTTCTGCCTCAGAGGTTATCCCCTCTAGGAGACCCAAAGAATAAACCTGCCACCCACTGCCAGGTCCCACCGGTCCTAGTCTGTGACCGGAGTTCCTTCCCAGTACAAAATACTATCTGTCCTCCGGCAGCTGCAGCAGGATCTTCCAGGCATCCTCCAGGAAATAGAAGCTGAGAGCCAGAGCTAGCTCAAGCCTGCCCATCAGAGAGCCCTCCTTTCACTTCAAATCTTCTTGCCCATAATTCCATGTGCTCTGGAGGCATTCAGCTAGTTTCTCAGGCAATCCTCTCTTAGACTGTTTACTGTTGCCTCAGTAAACTGGTACAGCTCCTCCCTACCTCTCCCCAGTGCTCTGATCAGATCTCTCTGTAGCTATCATGCTTCGTTGGTTGCCTTCCCTTCTTTGTCTCATTTCCCCATAACTTCCTTTGTGCTCCCTGGGCACATCTCTCAAAGAAACTACCTGAACACAAGGTCTGGATCAGGATCTGCTTTTGAAGAGACACAAACTAAGGCACCGTCCCCTCTGTCTCCTTCAATCTCACCTGAGTGTGTAGCTCTTTGTTGTCCTGTATTGAAGACTCCATTTTGGAATTTTTTCTTTCTCAATGATATTATTGAACAGATGAGTAATTCTCATGATTGAAGCCTTTGTTATTTCAATGACTATTAATGGAAAAAGAAAGCTCTGCTGGGATGACATAAACATATTAAACATGAAAAATGAGTCCTTAGCTCTTCCCTCCCAAATCAGTATAATGTATTAAATAGTTGGGAAATGTTCTGTCCGCCCTGATCCAACTAAGTTAAGCTGGTACATACATGGGCATCAGGACTGTCCATACTGTTCTAAAAGTCATTATGGGAAATAATGGACATCAAACCATTTTATTTCAGTAGTGATTTTACCTTTTGAAAAAGCTGTATATCTTTCAAGATTTCTCACATGTGACAGAGAGGTTTATTAGCTGATGACAGCCCCAGTGATTAACCTCAGTTGTTCCAAATGTGGTTCATGGACCATCTCTACTGGACTCACTTGGATATTATTATAAAATGCAGATTTATGGGTTTCATATCAAATCTACTGATTAAGAATCTGTGGTTGGTGGGTCCTGGCAACCTATTTTAATAAGCTTCTCCAGTGATTCCTGTGAACATGGAACTTTGAGAATTGTTTGTTTATTGACTGACTTCACAAGCAAATAACTAAAAGGAAACCTAAAATTATACTTATCTATCTCAGTGTCCTATAGGAGAAAATTGCATCTTTAAGGCCTTTTCTAATATGTGTGCTTAATGTATAAATTTTTAGGAATTTTATTTATAGCATAAAAGCTATTGCTAATATTTTTAAAGAGAAAACTGAAACAATGGGAATAGTATTATCTCAATAACATATCTTTTTAAAAATGATCACAATTCTTTTTGTTGCTTTCACTCATTTTTCTTTTCTTTGATGACCACAATTCTATAATTTGATAGAAATTCTGGAAAAGGACATTATTCATTCATTCATTCAGCAAATTCTTATTCAATGTCTATAGTTTGTTAGGTTATATGATTACAAAGCTGAATGAAATTCTATCCCAACTCAAAGGCAAAGACAGCATTACAAAAACATGGAATCAGGGCTGAGAGCATGAGTTTGAAGTGTGAATTCTGATTTTGCTACATAATTGCTGGACAATTCTGGGCATGTTATTTAACCACGCTGAGACTCAGGTTTCTAATATATAAAAGACAGAAAGTAATGTCTACCTCACAGATAGGTGATGGATATAACAAGAAACTTAGTGAAATGTTTGGCCCATATAAATAATTATGAAAAGCTATGATTTGAGTAGTAATAAAATACATAATCTCTCAGGAGAGGAGAAAATACAGGCAGTACACACAGTGGTTATGCACCTGAATTCTGGAGCCAGATTTGCAGGTCTCAGGCTTGGCCATCTACTAGTTGTGTGGTTCTGCAGAAGTGAGACCATGACCCCTCCAGCTCCCCTCCAAAACTCTGCCTCATCTCTTTGACTTTCACATATCATCTTCCTCAATAAACCTTTTGTTCCTAACTCTATCTATGTGTCTACTTCATGGATAACCCAACTGACATGACTGTTATTTGGGCATGTTTTTTTGAAATGGGAACAGTAGTCATGCTTGTAGACTGAGGAGACAGGAAAAAGAGAAAGAGAGGGGAGAAGAAGAAGAAGAAGAAGAAGAAGAAGAAGAAGGGGAGGAGGAGGAGGAAGAGGAAGAAGAAAGAGAAAGAGAGAGAACTGGGTAAAGTCCAGTTGAAAATGAATCATGAGAGAATAAGGAGCACAGGCAAGGGGGACCCAAGGGCCAGAAATGGTTTCTTCTGCTGATGTTCTGTGCGCAGGAATTATTTTAACTTTCAGAGGCTAAAGCTACTTATTTTTATATCCCTATGAAAGGGTGTGGCCATATCTTTTTAAGAGAAATCCTCTGAGTTTAACATTTTTAATTGAAAATTACTCCATCTGAATGAATCATGGCAGAAGCACTGACAGCAATAGCAAACTGATTCATCTGATAATTAAGCTACTGAGAGATCTTCTTTGTCCTACCAGCACCAATAAGCTTTATTTTCTATTTTCTTTTAAAGATTTTATTTATTTATTTATTTATCTTTAGAGGGGAAGGAGAGAGGGAGAGAAACACCAATGTATGGTTGCCTTTTGTGCATCCCCTGCTGGTAGTTAGCCTGCAAGGAACCAGCCTGCAACCCAGGCATGCGCCCTGACTGGGAATCAAACCGCGATTGTCTGGTTCGCAGGCCCGCGCTCAATCCACTGAGCTACGCCAGCCAGGGCTCTATTTTCTAAATAACTTAATTTGATTACACTTCAAATACATAGCTTCCTTACTTTATTTATTATGTAAATTACATATGTAAATTCACATGGGATGAAAATATGTGGACTGTCCATGAAAAGATGGGCTGACTCTGACCACAGCGTGGATTTGAGTTAACTTTTCCGGTGATGAGAATGGGTTTGCTTCACCCCAATCTCAGTTATATGCAGAAGCCCCCTGTATTCAGAGCTGAAGGTCTTGGCTATAGTTTAGGTGCAGTACTTAATCGAGGAAAAGAAAGAGCAATAATATTGGACTTAATAACAATTCTAGCCAAAGTAGGGTACACAATTAACATACTCATATATAAGCGCCCACTGAGCATCTATTAAACAACTTTGAATTAATTACTTGGCAGACATTCACTGAGCATCTACCACACACCATATTTTTATGGGCAACAAGGAGACAACACTAGGTAAGATTCTGGAGCAGGGGTGTCAAACTCATTTTCACCACATCAGCCTTCAAAGGGCTGAATGTAATTTTAGGACTATAAATGTAAATACTCCTTAACTAGGGGCAAGGAGCTCAGCACTGCCACTGGGTAGAAACAAGGTGTCAGTCCATATAAAACAAGGTGGAGGGTTGAATTTGGCCTGCAGGCCTGTGTTTGCCACCTGTGTAGCTAGAGACTTATGTGATTGAAATTCAGAGTGGTAAGAATTATTCTGGGTTAGTAGAAGGCATCTAACCCAGTTCTGAAGGAGAGATAGGGAGTGGTTTCAGTGAGATATTTCTGGAACAAGTCACATCCTAGCTGAGCCCTGAAGAATGAATGGGAGTGGCCGGGAGGAAGAGAGCATGGGAAGAGCAAAAGGTACCATGGCCCAGAGAAGAAGGCATGTGGCTCATAAGAGGACTAGCCAGTTTTTCTCATAGCAATTTGGGACAGCTGGAGTTTAGAGTTCAAGGGAGACTGGCAAGCCATGAGGCCAGAGAGGCTATAGTCTTTGCAATGTTAAGACCGGTCATTCAGAGGCTGTGAGCCAGTGTAGATTTTAGTCAAGAAGTAGCCCAACAGATGCACCTTTTAGGAGTATTAGTCTGACTAGTGAGGGGAAAATGAATTTGAAGGGGAGACACAAGAAGTAAGAAGAACAGTTAGGAGAGGAGTTCTTTTCTTCCTGGACATAGAGCTACACTATATATCCCAGCTTCTCAAATAGGTAGGCAGGGCCTTGGGACTAAGTAGCAGCCAATGGACTGTGGGCAGGCAGAAGCATTATACTACTTCTTGGACTAGTCATTAACAACCCTCCTGCATGGTCCTCCACACTTTCTGCTCTCTTCTGCCAGAACTTGGCAGTAGTTCTCAAACTTGAGAATCACAGAAACAGCTTGTTGAACACATATTTCCAGGTCCCAGAGTCAGAGACTCTGCTTCAGCCAGTCTATGGTGAGCCCAAGGATTTGAAATTTTAACAAGTTACCAGATGCCACAGATGCTGCTGAGCAAAGAACTACATTTTGGATACCAAAGCTCTAAGAAATGCAATTGCAAGACATAAGAACCAATTATCCTAGCTTACTGAATGACTGTGTGGATAAGAATTCTCCCACTTCAGAACCACTTTGGAATATGAAATGAGTAATAAATATACTTTTCTCAAGTTACTGAGATTAGGAGTCTATTTGTTTCTGTAG
The DNA here is from genome assembly GCF_014824575.4 of Sturnira hondurensis. Lineage (NCBI taxonomy): Eukaryota > Metazoa > Chordata > Mammalia > Chiroptera > Phyllostomidae > Sturnira > Sturnira hondurensis. Next base: position 5,683,745 of record NW_028076505.1, on the reverse strand, counting down.
TTCAACTACTCAAATCAACACAGGTAGCACTTGTAGAAGTGATATGTTAGAAAATGCCACAATGTGTATGATTGACAGACAGTACTATGTCTAATTGGCAGGGTGGTCATTTTTCTCATAACTGGAAGAAGTGTGAGTGTGGTTTGAAAACCTGGCTTATCTTCCCCTCTTTCTTGGTCTCAGCCCAGGATTTGCTCTCCCCTTTCAAAGTGGGCTTACAATGATTACTCATTTGGCCTTTCTTCCATTAGACCACGGGTTTGTACATAGCTAGGAATTTTATTTACTATGCTTGCAATATTTGAAGCTCCTCATGGAATAAACTTAAGAAATAATTGTTAGTCTTCATGCTGATGTGTCAGTAAACACTCATGTGCCCAGCCATGGTGAATAGATGGAGGTGTGTGCCATATTGTCTTCTCTTGTAGACTTTTGCACCTGCTGATCCCTTCCCCTGCAACACTCACCCACCCCCACCACAAGCTAGCTAACTCTTCTCACTTAGACATCACTTCCACCAGGATGGCTACTCACTCTTCTAAGTAAGTTTGTTCTTTTTAAACATTTTTAAAATTTTGTTTGTCTTTGCAGCCAGGTAAACATTTTTTGATTCTATTTGCATCCCTGTAAAACCACGCTTATGTTTAACTCATGGTTAACCAAGTATTCCAGTGGCCTATTTTGATTAATCATTCAAATATTTGATATGGGGTGCTCAAACATTATCTGGCCTTTAGAATATACTCAGTAATCTTGGGAATTGATTTATTGTTTTACTTAAGCCACAAAAAATGAACAAACTCTCAAGAAAAACTTTTTCAATAAAAAAGAGTAGAAGGCCTTGGGATATTGTCCCCACTTAGGAAATAAAAATAATTCAGAGATGGTGTCAAAGTAAAGTTAGGTGCATGCATCATACTTCAAAGTCAAGGAAGGTGCCCTTGCTGCTGCATCTCAGTGGATTGAGTGCCAGCTTGTGAACCAAGGGATCGCCAGATTGATTCCCAGTCAGGGCACATTACTGGGTTGTGAGCCAGGTCTCCAGTTGGGAGCGTGTGAGAACCAACCCTACATTGAAGTTTCTCTCTCTCTCTTTCCCTCTCTCTAAAAATAAATAAAGAAAATCTTTAAAAAAAAACAAGAAAACTCAAAGGAAGCTTATGGAATAAATGCTGCATAGCCAGGCAGAGTCAACACTGGGAAAAGGCCACCAAATGTGAAATGCAGAAAGGCATGTTTGGTATTCATATTTGTAGCATGGAAGTCCCATGTGAACAGAGCCAAGACCTAAAGCATGAGTAGAACTTTGTTATAATGGATGGACTATACTGTAGAAGAATAGAGATAGTATGTCATGCATATAAGACACCTAGCCATGAAGAATAATATGGGCTTGATGGGAGAAGTGGGCAAAAATAGACACCACTGTTTTTCTAAGACAGGAAAGACCCGTGTATTTTGTAATTCCAAAGCGAAGGAACTTCTGGAAAGAAAGCTGTATGTAATGCTGGTATATTGGAAATAATTGAGGAGACACGGTATTGTTTGATATACACACAAAAAGGATAAGGGACCATGATGCAATGTTAAGGTTAATTTTTGGAAGGGAAATATATAGCTATTATGCAGAGACAGAAGAGAATGAAGAGAAACATGTGTTGGACCAAAGATATTTTTGGTAGAGAAAATAGAAGGTTAAAGGATTTCCTCCTCAGTGATCTTGATTTTTTTCAGAAAAGTGAAAGATAGAACCATCTGTGAGGAGAAGTGTTTAGAGAAAAAAAGAGAGAGTTGGGGAAAGTTTAGAATAGCTCCTGAAAGGAGAGTGCTTGGCTAATCAAAGAGATGACTTACAGGAACCATTAAACATAGCACAGCAATAACAATATATTTTAGCCTAGAAACAAAAAGACCACGTAGATTTATAACACCAGAAGCTTGGCATTGCTCTGAAATGAGTACCTGAATTGATGATCTCATTGTTGCATTTCTTTTTCCTATATAAGCTAATTTCAGGCACTTAATTTTTTCACATCTTAACTCTTTTTTATATTCTTCACATGTGGCTTTCCTTGACTATCTTATAATATTTACTTTGCAATATTTTACTGTCTGTGATTTGTATTCTCCATCTTTTACGTGAAATAAACTTGATGAAAAATTTGTGTAGCCATTCTGCTGCTTCACATTAGTTCAGCAAACATGTATGGAGTACCACAAAGTGCCAGGAGCTGTGGGAAATGACTGGGAAGTAACTGAGAATTCAACATTTCACCTGTTGCAGAGGTTCTCACAGATTCTGTGGAAGACAGACTCACAGATGTACAATTTCAGCACCATACAGCCAGTGTTGCCTGGGGGCCACAGATCTTACAATCTTGGCAGCTAGAGGAATGATATCCATTTATCCACCAAATATTTTGTGATTGCCCACTATGTTTCATGTGAGGTGGACCTCTGGCACTATAGTGGAGAAAATAACAGGTCTTTGCTATCTGAAAACATGCCTTGAAAAAAATATAAAAATCTGATGTGATAGAGACAATAGACACACAACTAAGGGGAGCCATTTAGTTTGAGTGACTGGGAAAGGTTTCATCAAGAAGGCAGCTCCAAAACAAGCCTTGGGTGAGGAGTCACTCTTGTGAAGATGCGTGAACAGACACTTCCCCCCAGAAGGCACATTCAACAAAATGGACCAAAGGCTCAGATGCACTGGCCCTGTTCAGAGAAAGGAGTAAGATGTTGTTGGAGACACTGACAGAGGCAAAGAGTTTGAATTGTATTCTAATGCAGTTATTCAGTACTTAAGCCGTATTATCTTAGTTCCAGAAATTCAACCAGTTTTGCAGAGATCACATCATGCTACAATATTCTTTACATGCAACACCATCAAAATTGATTTCCAGTGAGCATAGTTCAATCACTCAATAATCATATATTGTGCATCAACTATTCTACTAAGTATTGTAGATCTACTAAGTATTGTATATTGTGCATCAACTGTTCTACTTGTTGAAGATTTGGCAGCTACAAAACAGAAAAAACATCCTTGAAATTGAGGTACTTCTACCTAAATGTGTATGTGAGTGAACATTTCAAATAAAAGGGCAGTTAAGTACAAATGACTTGAAGCCAGGGCACGCATACATGTTTGGTGGGGGAAGGACATGAGTGAATGAAGAGAAACTGACATAAGAGAAAAAAAACGTGGGGGGAAGGGACAGTGGGTCAATATCACATGGGCTGCTGTATAGATTTGGGATTACATTGGGAATCATTGGAGAATTTTGAGAAATGAGACCTTTTATTCTTATTTTGTAGAAAGATCACCTCAGCTGTGGTGAGAAAATAAACGCTAAGGAGGTAAATCTGGAGTTCATGGGAAATATCAGGAATAAGATAAGATTTGGGAATCAGAATTGGAGGCAGGGGTGCCACGTGCCAGCAACCCAGTGGGGCACTAGGTTGTCTCTCAAAGTCCTATCCCTCCGTGGCTTGGGAGCAGGGCCTGGGTTTCTGCTTGCCTCCTTCTTTTCAGCTTCTGGACACTGTGCCACAGAACCTCTACATCTTTGGAAAGACAGAAAATGAACTAGAACAGAAAATGATCAGAAAGAAAAGGGAAAAGAAGGAGCAATGTGGGGATTCTAGCAGCATTGGGGGTAGAGCCAGCTGCCCCACCTAGTTCTCTTGTAAGAGGCCAGAGAAAGAGCACTTCCAGCTTCTCAGAGGCCCAGAGAAGAGCTGCAGTGTGCCCCTGCTGCGATCTCACTGGGGCCGCTCCTACTGCAGCATCTCTCTTCCCCGAAGAACAGCAGGGAGCCGGTAGCAGCGGTGGAATTCCACAGCAGAAATAAGAGAAGACAGGAGCTGGATTAAGATGAGAACACAAAGACCAAAACTAGTATACTTGAGGAAGGTGTGAATACACAAGAAATTAACATAGAAAAGGCATGGCGGGAGGTGCACAGGTTTGGCATCATGGGTTATGGAAAGGAGAGGAATGAGTCCTGGATTGGGAACTCATGGTTATGCTGGGCACTCAGCCTCCCAGCAGCAGATCAAAGGAAAATGGCAGCAAAGGATGAAGAAAAGAGAATGGCCTAGGACACAGATATTTTCAAGAAAAAGAAGAAAGGACAAGAAGACAGGGAATCTGAAAAGAAGAAATCAGCTCCCAGTATTTTGTCAAGTGGATGGATTGGACAGGTTGGAAAATTGAAAAATGGGACATTGATTCTGAGCCAAGTTGATATCAAGAAAATAAATTCTTCCCAAGAGGCTAAATGAAATGTTTTAGGAACTAGACATGAATGGGACCCATGCAAGACTTCCACACAGTTCTTATTTATTTCTTATTTCATAAGCTGCTTTTTTATGGGAAAAAATCAAACAAGTGACAAAACTTCTGGTTGCTGAAGTCTGTTTGATGGCGGTAACCATGTTGGTCCAATCACACGCAGTGTGAATGAAAAGTAAAACCATTAGAATGTTTAATTTTCTCCAGCCAGGTTCACATGAGTTTCAATTTCACTGATGTTTTCTACATTTGGTCACATATGATTATTCATAAATTTGCTAATTTGTAAGTGCTAATGTTTAGCTTTAAATTGACATTTAGTTTTGTAAAAATAATTGAATGTTACTATATCATGAAAAAAACTAAGAATGTGATAATTTGGCAGGTATTTTGTTGGAAAAGCAGTTTCAGTTTTCAGTCTCAAGTATATAAAATCTACTTAATAGAAAATTATGTAAATAAAAATGCAAATTTTATAATAAAGAAAATAAAAGATTTGGGAGTTAGCAGCCATTAGTGATTAATTTATGGAGGTAAGGAACTAACTTATTGTTACTTTGAATCAAGTCAAGTAACCTGATTATGCTTGATTTAAGAGGAAAATGAGAAAGGTGGAGGCAAGGAGGCTAGTGTTTGGGAGGAAAACCTCTAGATAAAGACCTAAGAGACTGCTTCCAGTCCTGATTGTCCACTAACTTTCTATGTGACACTGGAAAAGTCATCTCATTTCAATTTCTTAATTTGTGTAATGAATGAATAGATTAGAATAATCTTGAAATCCCCTGCAACCTATGAACTAAAGATTAAAAATCAATGGGCATAATATAAAAAAGATTCATAAATCAATAAGAGAAAAAGATGAATATTTGGTTAGAAAAATGGACACAAAATACATATAATTCTTTAAGGAAAAAAATAAAAATAGCAGTAAGTCTCCAAAAATAGTTCTGGCACTCAGATTCAATTATATGACAAATTAAAACAAATTAAATTATATAATAGGAACAAAAGCAATAAAATAAATATAAAAAAGGGCTGGCTGGGTAGCTCAGTTGGTTAGAGCACTGTCCTGTACACCAAAAGGCTGCAGGTTCCATCCCTGGTCAGGGCACGTATCTAGGTTGCGGGTTTGATCCCTGACCACAGGTGAGGAAATAGATGAATGTTTCTCTCTCACATTGTTGTGTATATGTCTTTCTTTTCCCCTTCCTCTGTCTCCTAAAAAAATTAATAACTATATCCTTGCGTGAGGGTATAAAAATAAGAGTAAATGCAAAAGAAAATAAGAACTATACATAAATGGAAATTTTAAATGCTAAGAGGATGCATAAGTGAGGATATGAGGATATGTTGATAATGAAGGCTAATTATAAGGGTGCCTAAATTTAGCTTACTCTCAATAAAAGAACCCATTGTAAAATGTAACAAAGTTATTATGAAATTTTTTATGGAAAAATATGCATTCAACATTTGTTTTTCACCCATAAAATTTCTGTAAATGAGCTCATTCAACATAGAGCTCTTTTGCTTAAAGTGGATGAACAGAGCTATAGCATGAATTAAGACTAGATTAGTTGAACTAAGAGCGAGTTATTTTAGTAATAATCAATTGGATGTGGACTCTCTTCCAATTCCCCAGGTCACCACTGTTTTATTTTCTACAGAGATGACAACAATAGTACAATCCTATGTGGGTCCCATTGACAGTAAACCTTTCAGGATTTTACTTTTAGTGAAAGCGTTGTATGTTTCCACTTGGTGTATATTTAACATGATATTTCAGTTGCATTTAAATTGATTGCTGAATTTTAATGGTTGAGTCACCAGGAAGGAAGTCTGTGACCACATGGTTAGAAAAAAATAAGTTTCTAAACATATAAATGTTTATACATATATATATATATATATATATATATATATATATATATATAAAGTGAAAAATAAAATTGTCTTTTAGACTGAAGAAATATTGCTTCCATACCAAAAAACAGAGAGTTGTGAAGAGTAGGTGATGCCTACCAGTAAATGAATCATTGCCATTGACTCATTTATACAGTCCTCCTTTCTTGCCTCTCTGCCTTCCCCTCACCTTTCTATAGGTGACAGACAAGAATATAGAACTAGGCAACATAGATTACTAGAGAACTCTAACGCCAACACAGGCAGATGGTGCACAAGTCAAAGAACGTCAGATGGTAACCGCTGTTACCTTGGGAAGTAAGGGTAGGACTCTTGCTTGGCCAACGGAAGACCTGCCCCAAAACAAACTCAAATGTATTGAACACTACAGCAGATATTCTGGCTAGAAAAATTGGTCAGGGATGGGAAAAGAGTATGGCCTGGGGATATTTAATCTACTGTGCTGTATTTTTCTTGGCTTCTGGTGAACCCAGATGGGGGACTGAGATTTTCGTCAGCACACAGAGTCATGTGAAAACAGAAGGTTTGCTGCTTTGTAAATGAGAAAAATGGTAAAATTTGACCTAGTTATCTGCAAATTCACATAGAACTTCTCCTTGTGTGTTTATGATAACCTATATTTCAATCTAGGGAGCAGGCATTAGGCTATTGATGTAATCTCCTTCTTCAGCATAACAAACTGACATTTATAAAGAATGTTTTTTGGACTAGAAAACATATACATAAAATCCTTCTAACAGAAGTCAACATTGATTCTCTATTTTACAGGTGAGGATCAGAGGTTTGAAGAAGTTAAGATATTTTTGTTCATGGTCATCCAGCCAAAAGTGATAGAGCTGTAATTTTAATTGTATTTATATGAAGACAAGGCATGTTGCTGACCTGTGTAACAGGCTGCCCTATATTTTAAAGCCTAACAGAAGTGGTGGATACAAATTTAAAAAGCCCAGAGGAAAACAGTGGCACTTCCTATTCTAGAAAAAAATGCTTGATGTGTTGAATGTTAAGGCTGGAAGGGAATTTAAAAATTAAGTCAGAGAATGTTCTCATTTTTTCAGATATTCCAGAAGTTAAGTGACACAACTGAGAATGTAGAACCAGCTGAAGGCTGGAGCAGCCTGGATGAGACATCATAGGTCCTCTATTCCATTCAGTGCTCTATTTACATCACCTGTGGTCTACCTCAACAGATACTTCTCAGAACATCTAAAGGCACATGCCACACAGACCAAAGCCATCTGCTAAAACCTTTTGGCACTAACAAAATACCATTACTCAGAGTTAGAGTCCATAGACTTTGCAAGGTGGTAAGCTAGAATGCCTCTCTATGAATTCTCCATAAATGTTACCTTCTCTCTATATTTCTCCTTAAACTACAGAATTTAAAAGACTGTAAATGAATCAAAATTATGGTGAGCCATTACTAACAATGACTGAAGGACTTGGCCATGTAGAATCTGAACACCTCCAGTTAAGCATGTAACACTGTTTTGAGCAAGGGCCTGGGATCCAGCATTTGGCCTATGGCGGTGCAAGGCTGTAAATCAAGGTCATCAGTGCAATGACCTTGATTTATGATAGTCTCCCAAGCCATCCCTTGATATGGACCACAGTTCAGAATCCCAATTTTATTATTTTTTAATCTGTCATATTTGCTAGATGTATGTACAAATTAAAACTAGAAATACAGAATCGGTCCTTGTCCCAGATACCCCACGTTCTTCACCAAGAGACAACCTGTACAATTTCTATTTTTAGTGCTCTAAGTAGTTACCTTCTTACCTTTAAATAACATGGAAGTAAATTGCTATTTTTATTTATCTTTCTTAGATGATAGTTATTCACTCTTGCAATGACCATGGAGATATATCATTTATTTCATCCTCTCTCTTCCAAGACTTTGATAGCTAAAATAATTTTCTCCCTTTTCTATTGGTTAGCTCTGAATCTTTAACTAGTGCACCTGAAGCGTAAGGTTCTCCAACTTTTCTGTTGCACTTCCCCTACTCCCTTTACACGTGCAGCCCCTTGTACAGGGCCAAGAATAACGTTTACATTCTGTTCTGTAATCATGATAAACCAAAATAATTTATTCTTTGGTTTATCACTGGAATATACTGGAAATAAAAATTTTGAGACTCTATATGTCTTAAAATATATTTATTTTAGCTATACCTTTATTAGATATCAGTATTCAAGTTCAAATCATTTTTTCCTAGAACTTTGAAATCTATGTTCTATTGGCCTCTAATATTCAGAGTTGCTGATTAAAAGTATGGTTTTTATTATTTAATGACTAGTTTTTTAGTCTGAATTTTTATGATGATGTCTCTCAGTGTGAGTCATTCATATAGTTGATACCTATTGGGACCTTTCAATCATATCTTTCAGCTCTGGGAACATTCCTTCAGTTACTTTGAAAATTAGACTTCAACTTTTCTCTCATGTTTTCTATTTATTGGTATTTCAGCACATATGTTAACTTTATTTTTAATTTTGGCAATTTTATTTTACATTCTAAACTCTTCTTATTTTCTAATTTTGGTACTTAAATCATATCCTTTTATTTTGAAGACAAGTTTTTTTTCATTTAAGAGATTACAGATTATTGTCATTTCTTCATTTTGTGTGTGTGTGTATGTATGTGTTCTTTTAAAATTACTACCCTAAATTATGTATTTCTTTTACTTCTATTTTTTAGTCTTTCTCTTACTCTTTCTCATTTGCTGTGATAGATTTCTTATTATATTTACCAGTTCTAGGTTGCCATTCATATTCAGGGTAATACTGATTTCCTCTAATAGGGACATGGGTCTGTTTCCTTGCCTACCTCCCTTGCAAAAAGTTTCTGATGGGGTGGGGGATCCTTACAAGGAGTAGTATGTGTGGATGGAGAGGCTATATCTTAGGGTAAAATTGCAAGGACACAAATGTCAGACCCTCAAGTGCCAGAATGAAGGTTATTAATTTTGGGTAGTAGTATTCACAGAAACAACACTAATTTTCTTAATTTTATTTGGTTGATTTCTTTAGGATTGAGCTCCCTGTTCCTTTAGGTGCCATGATGGGGAGACTGACTACTTTGGCAATTCCAAAGAGAACCTCAGTTAATTCTCTATAACCAGCCCTTCTTCTTACCCTTGACCTTCATCTTGCTTACTGACTACATGAACTAGTTTCTCAGCAGAGTCTCAGGTTGTCTTACTGTCTCACCCAGGGTAATTACTAGTAGTCTTATCTTTTTCTATCAAAAGTGTCCCAGTCAAAAAAATAAATTGCATGGCCACTCTACAGCTGAACACCAATCTGGAGCTCGTCAGGGATTCTAAAATGAAAGAGCTACTTCCTACTGCATGGTGGCCGCTTACAGTCTATTCTAGAATCTGTTTCATCTTCAACATATTTCCATTTGGTTTCCAATGCTCACATATTTGTTGGAATCCATTGTCCTTCTCCTGATTCCTTCACTGTTGGGGTTTACTATAAATTTGTGTCTGTATGCTATTATCCCAATGGTGTGTTTTGCAGAAATGGAAGTGAATGTGTATGTTCATTCTGAAATCTTGAACTAGTAATATCCTGTTTGGTTTTAAACAAAATTAAAAATGAAGCCCCCAGCCTTTGTTCAATGTTGCAATATTTAGGACAACACTATTTTCCAAAATGCAATACATCATCACTGACCTAGTGATGGGTCACAATCTACCAATGGTCTGAGATTACTGACATTTACTATCATCAGAAATGGGCAGAACACAGAAGCCAGCAAATTCAGTTTAATGTTCATTGTAAAACTTAAGTTTCTTACAACAACTTGAGGTTAAGTAAATAATAGCCCTAAATACTGTCTTTGGAGCAGAGGAATAATCAGGGTTAAATTTTAATATATTACTGTCCATGTGAGAATCATTAAAGGCATTATTGTTCCTCTATTTAATTCAACTTCACACTATAGGGGGAAAACCATGATACTAAGATTTAAGTTATGTTAGAAATGTGGTTGAGCATTAAAAGTTCATCTACATGTAACTATTCAATTTAAAGTGCATTAGCTATGATATGGCAGTGAAGTCTTTGTACTCCCTTTCATTTCATACTCTCTGTGTATTATCACCTTTTTAAAGAAAGATTTTATTTATTTATCTTTAGAGGGGGAGGGAAGGAGAGAGGGAGAGAAATATCAATGTATGGTTGCCTCTTGTGCATTCCCTTCTGGGAACTGGCCTGCAAACCAGGCATATGTCCTGACTGGGAATCGAATATTATTACTCTTTTGACACAACTAGGCATCCATGCCATATTCCAAAAATGCAAAGGTGATAAAACATGTAGGAGACACAAATTATCTGGCATATTTTTTGCTCCTTAAAGTATTTGCATAAGGTGCCACTATTTGTCTCTCATACTTTAAGCATGATCCCTGGTGATCTGAAAGATGCATGTGTTCTCCAGATCTCCATGGTCTAAAGTCACTTGCCTTCTAAGAACATGGGGTGCTAAGTGCATGTAACAGAATGAAGCACCAAAATAGTTATAATAGAGAGATCCAGGAATTCTGATATTCTGGTCCGCCCAAAAGGGAGGGAACATTGGCATTAAAAGACTTGCTACTCAGAGGAATGTAAGTAAAAATACAATATAACTCTAGAGGCAGTGGATTGGAATGGTGCCCCAACAAACACTCTGTACTTTATATGTGCTAACACCATTTCAGAGTGGTAGAATACACAGAAGAGGAACTCAACTCATCAAAAATGAAAACTGCTTTTGGCGACCTGGGCCAGAGGAAAGGGACCACAAGCCCCTCCCATTCTGTGTGCTGTGTGAGAAAAGATAGGTAAAGGTAAGTGCAAATTGAGGTGCTATTGCAGAATCCTTTGACCTTTGGTACTTCATGCCCATTACAGAGAAAGCTGGGCACGTGGGGCTCCCACAGAGGAATCTCTGCAAATTTTCAGTTCTGTGACATATATTCAGATGTGACTACAATTGGGATTAATTTCAGAGCCCTCAGTAATTTCAATCTTTTGAAAGAAATTTCATTTTTTTGTGTATCTAAATTTTGGTTCATAAATTTTATAATCAATGTAGCAGAAAAACAAGCTTGTTTCTGAGAATTAGCTACACACTTAAATTGTATGCTTAAAAAGTAGAGTATAAAAATGTATTTTATTAGCTGTTTATCTGAGTTTCTAGAACTTTGTGTGGCAGCCACAAATCAGCACTTTGCAGACCTCGAATCACAGTGAATGTTATTGCCTGAGGGCCACAGCTGCTGGGCTCTGGAAACCATCCATCACTTTATTTGTTCTGAGGTCATGTTTACCATAGGCAGCTCCCAGCCAATGACTGAGGGGAACTAAAGCAAGTCTGTTGTTGGCTGAAATTGCCTCAAGGACTCTTAGGTGGTTTGTCAATACTTTCTTACACCATACACTTCCCTCCTTGTCTCCTTCACTTGGGGGTCACACTTATAGTGTGGTCTGATGACTCTCCCCACCTTTACCAGCCCCCTCCTCCTTTTTGCTCATGCAGGCATTTTCCTTAAGAAATGCCTTGCCTTTTCCCTAATGAATTCCATCTTAATACTTTCTCTTAAAAAGACCTAGACTAACACTCTCTACCTTAGAATAACTTGCACAACTTAAAACCACTTGAATCTGCTAGTGTTTCAATCTTTGCAATTCCAGACAGTTAGGACTTCACGTCTACCTCAGAGACATCAGGCTCATCCAAAGTGTATGGCCAACTGGCTCATTCTAGAACAGTGGTTATTGTTTTTGCTTCACAAACTCTGACCATATGCAGCTGTTACCACATCATCCTGCTGGTGACCACGGACATACCTTCAACAAACAAATGTCACATCCTCAGTATTTGGTCTCACACCCCTTTATTCAACAGGGAACAGACTGCCAGAATCTAGATGAGGACAATGTCTTCAGATTCCCAGTCCATAGCACTTCCAGTAACACCAAACATTTCTGTCTTACCAACGTCACCCTAGTCATGGGTCGACCCAAACCATGTTGTTTTCCTTTTAGGGTAAGATAATTAAAATCCCAAAGGTAATGGGTCTAGCATATACAGGGAAACTTTTCCTTGCAGCCTGCCTTCCTGACAACTGAAAAGGATTGACTTGATTTTGAAAAGGAAGAAGAGAATGCCATGTGGGGAGAAAGGTCTTGGTTTTGATAAGACCACATAAAATTGTGTTGAGGGGGTACAGTTTCTGTCTCTGGTTTCCCAAGTCTGGGTTCCCTTACCAGGGTTGCTTTTTTTCCCAGTTGCTGATTTGCAAGAATCAAAATCATGAGGAATCTGGATTCATAGGGCCCAGAATGGGATTGCTAGGGACTTTTGATCTATCCTGCCTCCCCACCCCCAAGGGATAGAAGGGATACTGAGTCTTTGCACAAGTTTCTCATACCCTAAACTTTTCAACCCTTCAAAACCCCAAGGACCACAACCCTGGAGTGGCATACATGTGAGATATGGGGATGAGCTGCTCATGAGGCCTTTCAGACTCCTCCCAGTAGCTGAAAGTATGAACACACTCTGAAGAGGTGTGTGATGAGAAAAGCTCAAAGCAGTTTGATGTGATGAGGTTGTGATAGTGCTATTTTTAGCACTAAGTCATAGTGCTATTTTTTTCCTAGTCTCTAAAGCTGCCTTGTTACAATATGGTTGGTACAAAATATAAATTCTGGAGAAAAATAAGAAAAAATAGTAAGAAGACAAAGCACCATTCTTTTATACTCAGTCCCCTGGTCTGTGTGACTGTGATGACTGGCATGTGCTGAGATAAAAAGTGAGTGCCTATGAGGTTTTGTACCCAGCACAAAATGTCACAAGATGCTGGACCTGTGGGAGCCCTGCAGAGAAGGGCCTTTGAAGGTCAGCTCTGTGCTGTTAAGCTGTGTGGTGCAGCCTGGGTGACCCAGATGCACTGGGACAAGCTCATCTGGTTCACTCTCTTGTATTTTTCTAAGGTGAGATTGCCATAATCATTAATAATCTTAATAAGAATTAAGATACCAATGATAATGTAACTTTTGCAAAGCATTTAAAATCAAGTAAGTAGAGAGAAAAATTGGACTTCTGCCATCATTGTCTAAGATTGAACCCAATGGGAATGACCTAGAAGGACTAAGAAGAGGTACCTCTGTCTCTCTCAGCAATTCCTTACAGTTATTGATTTGTCAGAATCAAAATTTCTATTTGTCCTAAACCCAAGGCTGTTCTCTGAGAATAGGGCTCCTTTGGGATTTTGAATTCTGTAAAGGATGGATGGTGGAGGGTGCTGGATGTTGTTTCTGTTCCTTGCTTTATAATATGTTTTGATTACAATAGCAACAGTTGGAAGAAGTTCTAAAAATTAAAAGCCTCAGAACAAGGAACAGAAGAAGTTCCCCTAGAACTTGGAAGTTCCCCTAGAACAAGAAGTTCCCCAACAATTGTTCCCCTAGAAGAGGAACAATTCCATAAGAAGAGAGTGGAATTAATGATACACCCTAAAACTTTAAATCTACAAGCTGAATAATAGGTGTTTCTATGCTTCTGTATGCCTGTTTTTCCAGCTTTCTATACAAATGTCAACCATGCTTATGACAGTCATTTTTATATGCTTCAGCATATACTTATTATTTGGTGCCTAAGTAAACATAATGTCAGTGGGAGCACATAGGTCCACCTCCATTAATGTTTTATTCCTTAAATTTGCAAGCCTATTTTTTGCCAGATTTTAGAGTTCTATGCACTCCCTTGTCATTTCTGCATGGGGACAGAACCTGCTGTGACACTCTCAGGACATAGCACATCTACCTATAGCCAAGGGCTGCAGGGTGATTTTCTTGATCAGCTGCATCCTTTGGTGAGCTCTCTTATGATCAAAGACATTGGCAGCTAAAATAAAAGTACGGGACTTCAAGCTGGGGCACATTTGAAGGATAAAAGTAGTAGATGTCTCTCTGGTTGTGCTTGTGGTCCCAAATTGTGCTTATAGGAACTAGGGAGCAGATTAGCCAAGTCATTTTGGGGCAGAAGGTAACATTCGATTCAGTGTTCTTGTAGTTGTTAGGTTTATCACTGTTCATTACAAAAATGTGAGAATTTCCTTTGGCTTGGAGTATGGACTTCTGTTCAGAACAATGATGACACCAGTAGTTAACACTGATGAAGGGTTTACTATGTGCCTGGCACTACTGTAGGACTGTACGTGTATTAGCTCATACTATCCTTATCAATAGTCCTCTGAGGTGGGTGCTATTGTTATCCTCATTTACAGATGGGCAAAACAAGTGCAGGATAAATAACTTATTCCTGGCTCATTAGGGAAGAGCTCAGCTGGGTAGTCTGGCTGTGATTGAGGCTGGTCTTGATTTCACTGTGGGGACAATTTACCATCTCACCCAGGAAGATGCTCATACTTAGAATTCCCAGGGCCTGGTGCTATGTCTTTTAAAATAAGTCCTTAGCCTTTGTTTTGACACATCGAAGGTGTGTATCATTTTATGCAATTCTACATCCATAGTTTGAATGGGATGTTGACAGATCTAGCTTGTATAGAGGTGTGCAGCCAAGATAATGAAGGGTTTGGAAACTATGTAATATGAGGGGTGTTTAAAACAAGTAAGGGATGGATTGAGTGATAACCAGAAGACACAGGAAGTGGCTCTGCAAACTGCTTTTGAATGACTCAAGGAGCTCTCTCCACATGGGCCAGGCACATTTGAGTTCCCTCTTCAGGACAGAACTGGGATAAATGAGCAGAAACTTCAGGAAAGTCAAGTTCATTTTTGAATGCACAGAATCAACTGAAGACAGAACTGCTCTGAAAGGTAATGAGCTCCCCATTATGTCGTTCCTGTAGTGAGGGCTACAACATCTGCTGGGAGAAAATGGGCTTTTGTATATCAGGGCAGGAGGTTAAACTGGGTGAACTCCAGCATCAACTCCAACACTCAGATTATAGTGGAGTGGTTTTACCATTTCAGAAAGGAACTAAATTAAAATTCAGCATATACCTCTTTAGAAATCATATTCTATTAGGTACAGCCCCATAGGACAGCTTATAGGGGGAAAGGTACGGTGAACAGAATACAGGGCCACAACTTAGACAACAAATATCAGGTCCTGCCTGCACCATCTACATATAGGACCCTACACAGGTGCGTTACTCCTCACACCCTTAATTTCCAAAACTTTAAAATGGAAGATAAGGGGTATCATTTGAAAAGTTTTAAAGTAGTGATAACTAGCTCTGAAAGTTTTCTGATTAAGCATCAGTTATTTGGAAAATGCAATAAAATAAAGTTATCCTGCCCACAGTGGCATGGCTAATGGTGGAAGTGCTGTATAAAGGATCTCTGTAGAAGATCATTTCTGCACATTTTTTGGACATTGAGTTTGCTAACAGACCTTGCACCTTTTTGTATCTTCTTATAAAGTGAAGGTTTTCTCAGCTATTTCTTTTCCTCCTCTCTTTGTCTTCTTCATTTGGCACCAATACAAGTAGTTTGGGATCAAGAACTGTCCTCCTGGGCGGGATCGTCCAGTTTCTTAAGGTTTATTACATTCCAAACAATAATAGTGCAGCTTTACTGTAGTTGATTGCTCATTCTTCTACCATTTATATATGTTACATAGAAAGCATCCACTTTTTATAATAACACCAACTTTTTATTTGTCCTACCTACAGAAAACTTTTACTTTGCTTATATCTTTGGGTAAGTCAATTTGTACTTCAGATATTGTGCTGTATTTCGGAGACGAGTTAATTCATAAATGTTTTGGGCTTGCTTTGCAAGCCTACTCCACGGCATAATACAGCTCACAACACATTTCCCATGTTTTAAAAGGAATTTTCCTCTAAATCATGATTGAAATGCCCTCTGAAAGCGTGGCATTTATGTAAAATCTTCATTATAGACACATATCCATAACTCATAAAAACTCATTAGTTCACTTGAGATAAAAAAGAAAGCCATTCTAATCAATTGTTGCCATTGGTCCCTTTTATCTGAACAAGATGGTAGTGGGTTTATAAAGAACCATTCTCCTTACACCCAAGTGTTGGCGATGAGAAACTGACAACAGACTTCATCATCCTACTACCCAACACTTGAGGCTTGGATCCTCCCACCCAAATGAAGGGGGAAACACATAGCTTACTATCCAAGGATGGGCCCATGCCCATACCCTAACACACACACAGTCTGTGCTTCACATACTCAAATGCTCCTTCACTCAATTTCAATAAAAATAGAATTCAATTTTGTCTCAGAATCTTGCTTTCTCCCCAGTATGGAGTAAAGGGCTTGGGATGTGGTGTTAAGTGCTGTAATACATGTGGCTACTCAGAAATAAGTTTCCTCTCCACTCAAAGGCAGGGTGCACATCTGTATTGCAGTTAATTAATTTAGTCTTCATATCAAATGCTTGGAACTACAAAGAAAGCTCACCGGCTAGTTTCCAACAACCAAAGGATAAAACACTTAATGAAAAGGCTAAGAGATTTAGCAAACAAACAGTTTGCCATTTGGGAGTGACTTAGGGCTACTCAAAAAGCACTCTTTGATTGAAATCAATTAAAAGGAGCCAAACACCTACCCCCGCTGAAGAAAGCTTAAATATTCCACCTACCCGATAATGGTCCTGATAGAGTTCCAAAGCCCTGGAGACCTCATGAATATTCTAAGAATTTAAAATACCAAAAGAAGGAGAGATGGGGAGGAGGAAAGAAGTCTTTGCTTCTAAAATAATAGTGGCTCTCCTGTGGTTTTGCATAGCCTTCCAGGATTCGCTTTTCAAGCTCTTTATTGAATTTGCTCAGGTCTTTAACTGATCTCCTGAGGACTCAGAAGTCTTAAGCTAATTACATTTGGCTCAGATATGCTTGATGAGATGGGAAAAATACAAAGTTTTGAAAGGGTGAAAAAATCCTTAACCATCTGCTGGTGGTGTTACTAAAAAAAACAATAGGCGAGAAAGAAGAGGGCAGCCAGCCAGAATGAAAAGGTACTGGATTTCTTTAATTACTGGGTCAATGAGCCTATTACTGCTTAGAATGTTGGGAAAGGCCAACCGAACAAGTTTAGTGGACTAAGCAACAAGAGTGCTTAGTGAATAAGCAAAGCCAAACACTGACACCAGAAAAGGGACACCGTTTTTAAGGGAGAAAAAGGAATTAGGTCAGCTTGGTTTGGAAAGGCATTTCTAATTAGAAATCACCGGTAGCTTATGGAAAGGAGAGAGGGAGATATGCTTCTAAATTGGAATTAGGTTTCTGAACAGCCTCTGTGCTTCTCTTTTAGGTTATCTGTGTTCCGCAAAGGCAGTTTCAGATGGAGCCCTGGTGACGTGTGTTTTCTCTGATGCGTCAGCCAGACAGTTGCTTCTGTTTTCCTTGGCAACCCAGGTGAATGGCCTGCCTTTAGCTTTGAAATCAATGCCCCAGGTGCTAATTCAGTATGGCAAACAGCTTATGAGCATTGCTCTGAAAGCCCTGTTCAGTTTCTCCTTTTATTTTTTGTAAATAATGAATCCCCTCCAATTCAGCTGAGAAAATGTTAGAATTTGGACTTAAATCAGACAGGGACTGCTAAATCAAAGTTTGTTTTTCACTTTGTGTAGGGTAACTCTTGAAGTTGAGCACAGTGGTGCCCCAATCCTATTTTTGTTCTTTTTTCAGCCTCTGCAGAGGAACCACCATTTTCTTTCACATTGCTCCATCCTGCTTCTGTGCCTCAAGATGGGCAAATCTGCTGAGACAACAGCGAAGAAATATTTTTTTCCCTTTGTTATTGACTTTTCATCAAAACTAGAAAAACATGACTTCAGTGGTGAACACATTTTTCAGATACGTAACTCAAACGCTGTGTATTTTCAGATAAACAGGTCAGGGTGTGCCTGGAGTACCCTGGGTTTCCTTTCCAATGGACAAGCACCGTCCTCTTCTGCAGTCTCTTTGTTTCCTCTTCCATACGGTCCCAGACCTGCCACCCTGGGAGGGATGAACTGTGTCATTGGCCACAAGGAGGGCACATGGGGGAAGAAAGGTTTACAAACAGCTGATCTCAGATATACTGGGATTTGAGCTGGGAAGAGGTACCTGCACTTACCACATTACCCTATGCTCTCTATTCCAGCTGCAGGTCCTGGGAATCCATGATATGCTAAAGACCTCCCATAATGCCTGATGTGAATCAGATGAGTGGATAAAAAACAAGGGTTTGGCTAGTGGTTCTTAAAGTGTGGTCCCCAGACCAGCAGTATTAGTATCACTTTCGGACTTGTCAAAAATGCAAACTCTTGCCTACCCCTCATCCGCAGATCTTCTGAATCAGGAACTTGAGGTATAGGGCCAGGAATTTACCCTTTAACAAGGTATCCAGGTGATTTGGATCTACCTAGAAGGGAGTACTGATACAGGGTGCAGCCAAGAGGGGGGCCTCAAAAAGGGATTGGGAATGGGGTCCAGGACTCAAAGTACCCAGGGAATATTAGAAAGGTATATAAGATGTCCTCACCCCTTCTCCCACAGGTGTGAGTTGGGGAAAGGGAAACAAGGGGCAGGAACATGCAGGGCTGTTTTGTACAGCCACAGCTTTGCAGCTAATCCATGGCATGGTCATTTAAGATATCTATAACATTTAACTGGCTGCATAGATATGTTAAATAGCTGTGGCCATGCTCTGAGCCAGTGGGACAGAAAGCCTTCCTCCAAAGATGTAACTGGGGGCAGGTCCCCCAGGTGATAGTGCCTGAGTGAGATCTTAGTGAGACAAGATTGGCTCTATGACATGATTGGCCATACCTGCCCAGACTCACAATGGCAGCCCAGTAAACTTGGACTCTTACAGGAATGCTGGCAGGTGAAACTGATTGTAGGAGGAGTTGGAAATGGGGGTACAGAGGAAGATTGGTGTGGGGATTTAAACCCAGACATGGCAGCCACTGAGGGGAGTACCAGGTGTCTTTGCCAGAGTGGGGACCCCCTCCTTGCAGCTATTGAAGGAATATCCATGCAGTTTGGCCAGAGTGCAGACCCCCACAGCTCTGGTGGAGAGAAGAACCATGTGGTTCTGGCCAGAGTAGGGACCCCTGAAGCTTTGTAGAAGAGGACCATGTGGCTTTGGGGTGCTCCCTTTGACCACGTGACCTAGAAAACAGCAGAGACTTTGCCTGGAAGAAGGGTGAAAGGGCTCTTGCCAGTAGGCCATGAGAAGGTGCCACATGGCTTTGGATTAATTGGAGATCCTGCCTGGACGGCAACACAGCTGACGGTGTCAGCGGCCTGAAACACGGACATGTGCTTCTTTTCTGGAGTTACAGTACCCTGATTTAGGGCAGGGGAGAAGGGAGCGCTGTGGGCGGCTGTGGGTGTCCTAATGGACTTTGATATTTTAATGAAGACATTATTAGGTCACTACTTTAAGTCTGTATAGCATTAAATTAACATTTCCTTTCCTTTTCACAAATCTCTGGCATTAAGAGGTGTCTTTCCTATAAGGTGGTGGACATAACAACCCTGGGTGTCCTATAGGTAACAGTATACTGTGACCCCCTCTTGGCCCTATCTGTTCTGTAACACTATGTGCTATGTCGTCTATCCATCTAATCTAATCTACTATCTATCATCATCTACCCATCTAAATATATGATATCTTTGCTGTGTTTAAACACCTACTTTCCAACAAAAATAAGATGGAGGAAAAGGTCTAAGAGATTTTCAGGTAGAACAGTCTGAATTTGGACGCCAGATATTAGAGTGGTTGGTGCCACTGAAAATGTGGTCCACAGACCAGCACTTCACTGTCACCCAGAAACTGTGCACAAGTGCAGATTCCCAGGCCCACCAAGCCCCAGTGTGTCAGAATCTCTGGGGGCAGGATCCGGAGATCTGTGTTTTAACAAACACTCTAATTTTATACATACCTAACTGCTAGAATAATATATTCACAGTATTTGTGGCCAGTGTGGCCTTAAACTATTAGAAAATCTTCAGAGTCAAGAGGTTCTCTATTCCCATTTTGTGGTGTTACTCAGGGAGAGCTAAATTGGAAAGAATTTAGACTTGGATTTTATATCTCCTTTCTTTCCAAAAAGTTGTTTGAATATTTACTTCATTATTTTACCCAGACCAGAAAACAGAAACCAGCTCTTTCTCTTTCTACCATCCTTCTTCCTTCTTTCCTCCTTTTTTCCTCCCTCTTTCACTGTTTTTTCTCTTTCCCTCCTAACGCCTTTACTGTAATTCCTTTTCCCCTCGAATCTCCCAGAGATGTGTAACTATTCTGCTGGCTGCGGCCACAGTTATTAAATTTACCTGAATTAAATTTCAGTTGTGCAACCAACAGAGACTGCCATTAAAAAGGGATGGGTCATGATAATACAAATGCTACCTAATTGAGCCTGGATTATAGGAGCAATAACTGTGTGGCAATTCCCAACGAGAACACAGAAAAATAGTGAAAGCTTCTGCTTTCTCTGGGGATCTATTAGGACAAGCCTACATTGTTAACACGGTTTGAAGGAACTCTGTTGCAAGGAAACATATTAGTTTCCATAACAAATTACCATAGACTTAGTGTCTTAACATAATACATATTTATTATCTTACAGTTCTGGAGGCCAGAAGTCTGAACTGAGGCCTCGAGAAGGGAGGCCAGAAATCCCAGAATGCAGTTCGATGGGGCTAAAATCAAGGTGTAGGCAGCTACCTTCCCTATGGAGGATCTGGGGAAGAACCCATTTCCTTACATATTCTAGTTGTTGGAGGCTGCCTGCATTTCTTTTCACATGGCCTCCTTCATCTGTCTTCAAAGCTAGCAACAGAGCATCTTGAAATCTCAAGCAGCCTCCTTCTCTCTCCCTCTCCCTCTCTCTCTCACACACACATACAAACTATATCTATCTTGTCTATTTAGTTATATTTAATTATTAGATGTTATTTATTATGCAAGTTTTATTTATTATGCAGCTTATTGCACAAGGTTGTTTATAATATTTTGTTAATGGAAAAATGAGAGTAGTATATCATAGTAAAAAATTAATGTTCATTTTGAAAAGTATCCATTACACTAAAATTATATGTCTCTATCTTAATGTTATGAGCCATATATCTCTTGATCCTGAATATTATTATTTCATGAGCTGCACTCAAAGTATATGAAAAAGGAAGGACAGGTGAAGTAATTTTTGTGTATATTTGAGGAATAAAGTACACATAATAAATGGAAAAAATATTTTTTGAAAATGTCTCTAAAAAGAAACATCCAGGTTTTGTTTCTGTCACTTCTATTTCTTTCATTTTTCCTATTACTTTCAATTAAAATTCAAGGCTAATAAACTATAAAATCCCAGAAAAATGAATAGACATCTATGTCAAAAATGTAAGCTCTAAAAACAAGATAATATTTTTTTGGTTGGAAACAGAACTGACTCATCTCAACAACATTTCCTTTAAAGATTCACAATGAAATAAAGGTATTGCATACAAGTGAACCAAATCTCTTGCTATTGTTAAAATGTTTACTTCCTTTTTTTAAGTCATTGTAGCAGATGTTATAAAATAAATGTAGTAAAACATTCAAGCAGCAAGCTCCCTAATTGTTTTCATCTTGATTATAAAAACACATTGAAAGGTAAATCCTCCCAGTGAAATAAATGAAAAAAATAATTAACATTCCAAGTCGTACTTATACCACCTGTTCTTTACATACTGCACTGAAATGAAGACACCTGATATATAGAGTAATGGAAAGAAATTGGGCTACTTCTAAAACAAAGAGAAAAGTAGCTCTTCAATTTGCAAGCAGATACTCTAATAAATTTCTGAGTTTAAGGATATATGTTAAAATAATAGTTGAGAAGGATTGGGTCTTTACAACAAAACGTGTAAGTGAACTCATATACACATCTGTGTTATTACAATCCCTATTAACCCCACTCACTTTATGGGTGGACCTCGTCTGTTGCCTCATGGTCTTTCTGTAAAAATGTTTTTGATTAGAATGTTTAGTGCACAGTCCTAATGCAAATCTCACTTGCAGTATACCCAGAGGAAGTAAAGATCAACCGGTTTACTAGTAAATAAATGGCACCACTTTTAGGCACAGTAGCAAAAGGAATTGTGTTCAAAGGAAACAAATTTTTCTTCTAGGGAGACAGATTACTTCACACCATCCATAGGCTGAACTTCTCGGAGTCCAGGCCGTTCTACTTTGGGTCCCTCTCAAATGGGGGTAAAATCAGGGGGCACATTTTCCCGAGGCCACTAGGGTGAGGAGGGGTGGACAGAACAAATTCTGTGCATGCAGAAGGTCAGGGCATTGTGGGATAATCCTGTTTTCCCAGTGCTAGTGAAACATACATGTGTCAGGTCTGTTTCTTTGATAAAGACTGCATAATCCAGGAGTTCTGCATGGAAAGGAGGAGTTTCACATTTAGGGTAATTTGAACTACCTTGACATAGATGATATACACTAGAACTTAGCAAAGGTTTGTTTGTTTGTTTATTTATTTATGTTAAGGGCCAGATAGCAAACATTTTAGGTTTTGTGTGTTTTACCAAAATTTTATTTGTGGACACTGAGATTTGTAATTTCCATGTCTCACAAATTATTACTCTTTCTACCCCCAACCATTTGAAATGTGAAAACCATTTTTAGCTCACAAGCCATATGAAAAGAGGCAGTAGGTCAGGTTTGGCCTATGGGTTGTAGTTTGCTCACTCCTGCTAATCCTGCTTACCCCAGCTATTCTTCAAAAATCATGTTATTTCACCTTTTTCATAACTTCAAGATGCGTGAGGATAAGTACATGCTTCACTGAAGAGGAATCTGAGGCTCCAAGAGGCTTAAGAAGCTCACTCATGATTATAGCTAGGCAGTGTCAAAGCCAGAACTAAAGTTCTTCTGAGTCTTAACCCTATCTCTCTCTCTCTCTCTCTCTCACACACACACACACACACACTCTAAAATTCATATGGAATAGTGAACAAAAGCATACAGAAAAAGAATTGTGTGTGTGTGTGTGCCAGTGTTCCTTGGTATCCACCAGGCAATGCTTCCAGGATTCCTTCTCCACCCACCTTCCCCAGGATAACAACGCTTTCAGACGCTTGCATCCCTCACCACCCTCATTATCTGTGCTGTAAGATTAATGACATTGTAACTTACACTTGTTGCTGGCTTGCCCTTCACTTTCTGCCTGTCTATACCTACTTTTGTTCCCAAGAAGACTTTAACCTGTAATATAGCTTCAGTTGCTATCAATTTTGTCCAGCTTTAGTAAGTAGATAAAGGATTAGTATTCCAAATAATGTTTATTAATTGATATAAGAAAAATAATAGGGATGTATGTTTTCTACATAACAGAAGTCTAATATATTCATAATAAAAACAAAATTATGTGATATCATAATATGTTAATATAGTTATTAAGACTTTGTGCCAAATATTTCTAAATTTAACTACAAATTAAAAAAACTGCAGGAAAATGGTTTAATGCTAGCTTTGTCGTTTATGCTAAAATATTAGATCCTTTTTAGAGGAGAGCTCCTGCAATATTACTTTCCTCTTTGGTTATTAGCCTAAGTGAGGTTATTTGACTGGATTTCATATGAGCTGCAGATCCTGCTGGGAAAGCATAAACCTGGGCTCATTCAGGAGGAGGCAACGCGGCAACACGAGAAAAGCTGCCATATGTGAGACCTCACTTTGTGCCTATTGAAATGTTTTATTTCAGGTCTCCTAGGGACGTGTCCATTGTGCTATTGTGTAACTTTATCAGCATGAAGTTCTGCTGAATATTTTCTCTTCTTTTCAAAACCCATATTTTGGTAGGGCTAACTTCAAAACTTAATGTTGCAACATCTGTGCCATACACCTGGGAGCCACAGAAGACGTATCCTGAAGATTATCTACATTTTCTAATCTTACAGAATGCTACAAAATGAGAGGAAAAGATTATACATTTTTTTTCTGGTCTAGAATTCTTTGAAAGAAACCCCTTTATGTCTCCTTAGAAAGACTTTCAAAATAAAAGAGAATCACTATTTCTAAAGCTAAAAAGAACATTCCTACCAATGTCATAGAATACTCATTTGTTTTTGTTCACAGATAAGAATAAGTCATAATACATATGTTCAACTTTCCATTAAGAGATACTGTGAATATACACAAAACCTGGAGCTATTTTCTCAAGATGTTTTTAAACAAGGCTCTTTAATACCTATATAAAACAAAAGAAAATTCTACTATTTGAACTTATTTACTACTTTTATTCTGTAAATCTACCAAGAAATCATTAGATTTCTTCTTTATGAATCATTATGTTGCACACCTGAAACTAACATGTTATATGTCAAATACATCTTGATGAAAAATAAAAAGTATTGTTCAGTCAGCATTTCTCAAACAGAAGATTGAGATCATGACAAAGAAAAAGTACTTTGTGACTAGGACAGGTGCCTCCCACATCATCTTTCATTAATTATTCTACCTTTACAGAATGAAATCTGTGTATTTGGAACACCCTGCAGGTAATGATGCTAAAAATGAAACGCACAGAACAATTTTTGTTGAAAGATAATGTAGCATATGCAAAGTTTATATGGATTTAAATAGTTAGGAGGGACAATAAATGGATTTGAGAAACTCTACATATGGGTTCTCTTGACTTTGTCATTAATTTATTAAATCATGATAAATATTAAATGGTAATGTGTGTGTACTTTCTATGTCCCAGGTATCATTATAATTGCTTTTCAAATTTCACCACAACTGTGTGAGACTTTTGTCATCATGATCTTACAGACAAGGAATTTGAGGCACTGAAAGACTAAACAACTTGCCCAAGGACGCCAGTTTGTTCATTAGGGGCCGAGCTAGAGCAGAGCAAACTAAATCTACATTGCCCCATCTTCCTTCAGTTACTTTTCTTGTGTGCAACTGGATAGCTTTTAACTCTTGCTTTGAAGCAAGTAAAATGGTAAAGATGATACATTTTAAGTTCTTTCAAACTTAGAAATATTCAAGGCAGGGTCTGTGGTAAAGAAGGGAAAGGACAATGTGGTTAATTCAAGCCTGCAGGCATTATTACTCTCCTACAGGTAAGAGTCAACTCTTTAAAAAAATTCAACTTCCAAGTTTTGACAAGCAAGTAGCAGAAATTGACCCAATTTCTTTCTCACATGCTATTTCACCATTTACAGAAGAGGGTTGGTATTCTCACAAGGGAGACGTAAAAAGTGGTAGTTAACTCCTCAGTAATTGCAGGAGTATTCAACACTAGAGAAGCTACTGCAAGAAAGCAGACACGCCCATGTGTACTGAACACAAGTTACTTTCCTCTGTAGGTCAAATTAACAAGAAGAAAATGTATATCCAATTGATGCTCCTTATTTGCATGTCTCCAAGTACAATATACAAAGTAAATAATTTCTGCTACATAGAAATTGAGCAGGCAGGCACCACTGGATATTTTATATTTTACAAGTACAACTGAAAGGAGCCATGCCATGTAACTGTGTCTAAAGTAAGGGTTGTATCAAATGTTTATTATCATTGTAAGACATTAACTACTAGTACCATTTACTTGACTTGCCAGGAGCATGGTGTCATGAGCCTGAACTAGGATTTGCAACACAGAAACGTTGTTAGAGGTATGGACATGGAAGAATATTGTGCTCTAAGTAGAGTGAAAATAAAAAGAGATGTGAAAATCACTAATATGGCTTCCTGATTAAACTGTATCAATACCTCTGTCAAGAAGACTTTGTTGTTTGGAAGCTGTAGCTACTACTGACCTGATTGTACAGTTGAGATCATATCTGTATGTTACTTGTAATTTGGAAACAAAACTGATCACTGTGTTCTATAAAAAAGGCCTGCCAAGTTATTACTCTGCAACTGATTTGCAAACACATATTATTTAAGAGCAGTGTGATTTCTTCAGGGGCAGTATACCAGAGAAATGATTTCATTTCATATTTCATATTTTAGTTTCTTTTAAGATATTTTATATATATAAATAAAATTCTTCAAGATTTTTAATAAATACTGAATTTCTTTAATGATGTATTTTTATTTATTTTTTCACATTTTTTGTGTTGTTGTTCAAGTACAGTTGTCTCTATTTTCTTCCTATCACTCCCCCCACCTCAGCCATCCCCATTTCCCACCCTTGATCCTACCCACTTTGGCTTTGTCCATGTGTCCTTTATATATGTTCCTTACAGCCCTTTCCTTCCCCCCATTCCTTCCCACCTCCCCTCTGGCTACTGTCAGTTTGTTCTTAATTTCAATGTCTCTGGTTATATTTTGCTTGCTTGTTTGCCTTACTGATTAGGTTCCACTTAAAGGTGAGATCATATGGTATCTGTCTTTTACCGCCTGGCTTATTTTACTTAGCTTAATGATCTCCACTTCCATCCATGCTGTCACCAACGGTAGGAGCTCCTTCTTTCTTTCTGCTGCATAATATTCCATCATGTAAATGTACCATAGTTTTTTGATCCACTCATTTACTGATGGGCATTTAGGTTGCTTTCAGCAATTGGTTATTGTAAATTGTGCTGCTATGAACATTGGGGTATTGGAAGGAGTGGGGTATCTGCATTCCCATAAGCAGAGTACCAGGGTTCCCTTTTGTTCACATCTTCTCCAGCACTTGTTGTTTATTGATTTATTAATGATGGCTATTCTCACTGTATGAAGTGGTATTTCATTGTAGTTTTAATTTGCATCTCTCTAATGGCTAGTGATGCTGAGCATCCTTTCATATGTCTCTGGGCCCTCTGCGTGTCCTCCTTAGAGAAATGTCTGTTCAGGTCCTTTGCCTGAATGTGCCTGATCTTGTTTGATAATATTTTTATTAGATTTAAAAAAAATTTCTGCGTTTACTCCAATGTATTGACTTCTTGTCCCAAATACTGCTTTAAATTTTACAAAGTGTTCATTCCTCCCATGTCTTCAAAAATCATTAAAATTCTCAGTTATTTTTTAACAGTACTCAATATTATGGCATCCTAATGTTACCAGAAAAAGCTTACAATTTAGAATGCTCATATAACATGCATATTTTATAGAAATTGCTTCTTTAATTATTATCATATGAAGGATGACAGAAGGAAATCAATACCAAAAAGTCAATTTATTTGTTTCATAGCCATCTCAAATTTTCTGACTCATCCATCTAGTCCATAATTCTGATTTTTTATAGGCTTTCTCAATACTATATTTTTTAATTAAATTGAATCTAAGTGAATAATAAAACCATATTCATACTATCTTCACTTGCTAAGGATTATATTCTACTCATATGTATTTTCACTTGCTAATGGATTATATTCCACTCACAAAAGTAGTTTTAGTATTAAAGAAATGTTTATTCTCCCCTTTAACAGACTGCAGTTGCATGAGGATAACTCTGATGGTGAGTTCTAGGCAGGAACCCAAAGAGACTCTATTTTGTTGGGTTGTTTAAAAGCAGTCCTACCTTTCTCCACTTTTTCTTCTTGGTCACCTGTTACTGGCATCACTTCCAGTTGCTCTACAATCGTGGCATCTTCTTGGTTTGATGAAAGCTCTAAACGGAATGAGACAGAAGGCTACTCAGGAATGTTTTAGTTGAAATCATTGACAAAACACACTTACTAAAAGCACACAAAGTTAAAGTTTTTCCCCCACCCCCTCCAAGATTTAACAGGCATGCAAAGCAGGAAACTATTGCCATTCTCTAGAAATCATTGCCCAAAACCCACCCACCCCACTCTCCCCCACACAGGTATGTGTAGGAGTCATGGTCCATAGTTTTGTCTCATTCTCTGGTAACAATATATGCCACTTTCAATACCTTCTGTTTCCATGTATGAGCTCTGTGACTCTTCCTCAATTTTTATTTCATTCTTCATTGAATCATTCTCTTGTCCTGTTAAGAAGTGTGATTGAAAAAATTTTTTTAAAAAAATGTGATATACATGACCATAGCTTTAGCCCTGGTTTGAAAAAGAAAAAAAAAAATGTCAGAAACCATGCTTCAGCCATTCATGGAGAGGTAGAGAACAGTTCTGAATGAAAGCAGAGGGGGAAGGTATCATTTTTGGTAGATCGTCAAATTTATCCCAATTATTTTATAAGAAATATCTAGATAATTTAGGTAAAAACTCCTCTTTGAATTGATTAGTATAATGAATATCTATCTTATGAATGTATTAACAGCAGTGAACACAACCTGGAAGCTTGACATTTTAAATAATTCCTGGGCTGCATGTGTTAATTATATCTAATTTTCCATGAAGATATAGATATCCCCTGTAATGAAGACTCCTGGAAAATTAAAACACTGCTTGCATTTTCATTCTTCCACCGATGGAGCATGAACAATTGGGGGAATGTGAGCACACGCAGACTCGGCCACCTGACAGCCCAAACACTCTCTGACGGCACCCACTGAACACAGCAACGGTCAGGAGAGAATTCCGCCAACTCTTAGTTACCCTGAGGCCCATTATCCAGTAATGTTTTTTATTCCCCTCTACATCCCCCGGCTTCTCCTCCTCCCTTTCCCTGTAGGGTTTAGAACATTTAAGTGTTCATTAAGGGGGTAAATTGAAATCTGTCCATTTTGTCTCATATTGATGAACGATTTTGTGCTGAGGATTTTTCACTGCTGAATTTTAAAAAATCCAGAGCCAGGCTTGGTTATAGGCAGAAAGGGGTTGTAGAGGAGCTTGGGCTCTTTGCCTGAGTATATCCCTGTGGTAGATGCATTCTTGTTCCTCCCCCTTTCTGTAAGAGGAGACTACTTCTCTGTGACCATGTGACCTTTAGTGGCCCCTGTGGGATGAGTGTACATTCCCACCTCATTGGTGCAAGGCCTATTCTGTCATTTGGTTTAGGAAATGGCACAGCAACAGACATGAAGTGATTAGATTTACACAGAAACTTCAATATCCGTTGCACACTTCCTCCAGATCCCTTGCTCCTAAGAGAGTGTGCTCTTCAGCCTAGATCCTGGAATGAAAGCACGTGGAGCAAAACCAAGCAGAGACATGACAAACCTTTGTTGTTGCAGCTATTAGAAAATTTAGGGTTATTTGTTCCTACAGCAAAGCTGACATGCAACCTCTTGTATTCCTAGCTTCCTCTTTAACACAACTGTTAGTAATCTGCCTGTTAGTACTTCCTTTTGAGACAACTGTAATTGAACAATAAAAAAAAATTTTAATTCATCATTAGAGTACTTCCTTCTGGTTTATTCTCTGCTACAATAACCAATTCTTTTTAAAAACTGTTTTTTTTGACATCCTTTCCTCTTGAGCTCAATTTTGATCAAAAGGATCCAATAAAAAATTGCAAGTACAATATTTTATATACTCGTTCATTGAAGCTGGAAATCTCAAGCTGCCTTTGATATCTTTCTGTCATCACTTAAAATTCAATGAAATGATAAGATTTGATGTTTCTGAAAAATGCTTATTTTTTTCCTATTTAGTCCCCTTCCTTTTTATTCATTCAGGGATATATGATCTCTCTATTGGATCTGTTATTTTTCTCTTGTAATCTTTGTGAATTGCTAACAGTAATATTTTTAAAATATGAATTTAAGAACTTTCCCCTGCTGATAAACCTCATTCATCCCCATTTCTCTCCATTTCCATGGACAACCTGGTCCATGGGTGAGCAGCATGGGAATTATCCTGGAGCTTTTAAAAAATACAGGGTTTCAGGCCTCATCTCAGACCTATAGATTCATGGTGCACATTTTAGCAACATTTCTAGGTGTTCTGTTTGTACATTGAATGTTGGGAAGCACTAGCCTAGAAAATATATTTATAAATCAATTCTATACAAATGCCACACTTTGCCTATTTTATACACATTTTTTTCTAATTATTATATCAGCCCTGTAAAGTTAGTGTTATGATCCACATTCTACTTTCAAAATTCTCAACTAGCTTTATCTGACCACAAATTCCTTTTTTCTGGAAATGCTTTTACTTTGCTTTTTAATTTTTTAAGCTGAAATACAGCTTACATGTAGAAAAACACTCAGGTCTTAAGACTACAGGTGTCTGAATATGCAAACATGGGTCACTGTGCAGTCACCACCCGGATCACGAGTGTCTCTAGCAGTTGTTGCTCTACTTTCTTCTTTGGTACCTGCAGGTAACACTCCATCGGTGACCATTCTGTTTCTGAATTTCATATGAACAGAACATGCAGTATGTATCTTACTTTTTAAGGTATATTTTATGGATTACGCCATTACAGTCATCACAGTTTTTTTCTGCCCTTTATCCCCTTTGGCCCTGCAAGTCCCACCCTTCTGCATCGCCCTTTAGTTCATGTGCGTGGGTCGTTCAAATACATTCTTTGGTTCCTCCATTTCCTATACGATTCTTAACCTCCCTCTGTCTATTTTGTACCTACCATCTATGCTTCTAATTCCCTGTAACTTTTCCCCCATTCTCCTTCCTCCCCCTCCCTGCCAATAATCTTCCATGTGATTTCCATTTCTGTGATTCTGTTCCTGTTCCAGTTGTTTGCTTAGCTTTGTTTTAGTGTTTCAGGTTCAGTTGTTGATAGTTGTGAGTTTGTTGTCATTTTACTGTTCATAGTTTTTGATGTTCTTTTTCTTAGAAAGTCCCTTTAACATTTCATATAATAAGGGCTTGGTGATGGTGAATTCCTTCAACTTGACCGTATCTGAGAAGCACTTTATCTGCCCTTCCATTCTAAATGAAAGCTTTGCTGGATAGAGCAATCTTGGATGTAGGTCCTTGCCTTTCATGACTTGGAATATTTTTTTCCATCCCCTTCTTGCCTGTAAGTTCTCTTTTGAGAAATCAACTGACAGTCAGATGGGAACTCTTTTGTAGGTAATGGTCTCCTTGTCTCTTACTGTTTCTAGAATTCTCTCCTTCATTTTAATCTTGGCTAATGTAATTACAATGTGCCTTGGTGTGTTCCTTCTTGGGTCCAACTTCTTTGGGACTCTCTGAGCTTCCTGGACTTCCTGGAAGTCTACTTCCTTCACCAAATTGGGGAAGTTCTCCTTCATTATTTATTCTTATAAGTTTTCAATTTCTTGCTCTTCCTCTTCTTCTGACACCCCTATGATCTGGGTGTTGGTATGTTGAATGTTGTCCTAAAGGTTCCTAAGCTCAGCTCTCTCCCCACTTTCTACCACTTCTATTACTTCCCACAAGTGGGTTTGATACAGGGTGCAGACAAAAGGGAGGCCTTAAAAAGGAATTTGGAATGGGGTCCAGTGCCCAAGGTGTCCAGGAAATATGAGAAAGATACATAGGATGTCCTCACCCCTTCCCCCACAGATGTGAGTTGGGGAAAGGGAAACATGAAATAGGAACATGCAGGGCTGTTTTGTTACAAAGCTACAGCCACAGCTTTGCAGCTAAACCATGGCATGGTCATATAACGTATCTATAACATTTAACTGGCTGCATAGATATGTAAAATAGCTGTGGCCATGCTCTGAGACAGGGGGATGGAAGGGACTTCCCTCCAAGATGTAACTGGGGGCAGGTCCCCCAGGTGACAGCGCCTGCGTGACAGCTTGGACAAGATTGGCTCCATGACATGGGTCATACCCGCGCAGGCTCACGATGGCAGCCCAGTAAACTGGGAGTCCTACAGGAATGCTAGCAGGTGTAACTGATTGTAGGAGGAGTTGGAAATGGAGGAACAGAGGAAGATTGGTGCAGGGATTTAAACCAGACATGGCAGCCATTAAGGGGAGTACCAGGTGTCTTTGCCAGAGTGGGGACCCCCTCCCTGCAGCCATTGAAGGAAGATCCATGTGGTTTGGCCAGAGTAGGGACTCCTGAAGCTTTGGTGGAAGAGGACCATGTGGCTTTGGGGTGCTCCCTTTGGCCATGTGGCCTGGGAAGCAACAGAGACTTTGCCTGGAAGAAGGGGGAAAGAACTCTTACCAGTAGGCCATGAGAAGGTGCCACATGGCTTTGGATTAATTAGAGATTCTGCCTGAATGGTGACATAGCTGACAGTGTCAGTGGCCTGAAATATGGACATGTGCTTGTTTTCTGGAGTTACAGTACCCTGAATTAGGGCAGGGGGGAGAAGGAAGAACTGTGGGCACCTGTGAGTATCCTGAAGGACTTTGATATTTTGATGAAGACATTAGGTCACTACTTTAAGTCTGTATAGCATTAAATAAACATTTCCTTTCCTTTTCACAAATCTCTGGCATTGAGAGATGTCCTTCTTATAAGGCGGTGGACATAAGAAACCTGGGGGGTCCTTTCTGTAAGAGTATACCGTTACCCCCCACTTGGTCCTGTCTGTTCTGTAACAGATTGTGCTGTTTCAGGTGCTGATTCCCAGGTGGGTGGGTTTGTTTGGGTTTGTGGGTTTGGGTCTTACATTCTAAGACCTTGTGGTCCTCTCCAGTGGACTCTCCAGTGAGCCTGGAAGTTTCTACCCCTGACATAATGTCCACAGATTTTTATAGCCAGAGGTTTTGAGTCTTTAGTTTCCTGTGCTGGAACTCTTTTTTGTGTAGTCTGTCTTGCTCTCCAGTTGTTCCTTGTGGGGGCATCTTTGCCAGCAAGTTCCCCCATCCACCATGGATGAAAGTTAAACTACCAAGATATGATCTGCTTGGGGAGGAGAGGTGGCCAATCCCTCAGAGTAGAAGGGCCAGGAGCCCCTTCCTCAAGGGGCTTTTTTTAGGTTGTAATACATAGGAATATAGGCAGCAAGGATAAAACAGTAGATAACATTTTAAATAAATCTGAGGGCTTAGTCTGAGTCAGTGTCTGTCAGGTAAAGTTGATGCAGAAACTTTGGGAGACATACTCATTTCCTGCCTGGGCCCTATCATATGAATAAAAGCACTCTTAGCAAAGCAGCCTTCACAGGACTTTTAGGAATTCTTTCTTATGCCTGATCACCCTGGATCCCACTCTAGCTGAGCAAGGGGCTGCAATACCTCCCCCATCACAGGTTTTCAGGCTTAAGTGGATTAGAGCCAGGAAGCACTTCTCCCAGAGGACATGGGGACTCGGGCTATGTCAAAACAGCTGGGGGTGAGGGTCCATCACTCCCTTTTTGTTGCAGCCCCCTGAGTCCTTCCATGATGACCTCCCAAGTGATCATATCTGGCTTCCGTTGCCCCTTCTCTGAGGAGTTGTACCCATTTCTGACTAACCGACCATGCATTGGGGGCAGGAGAAGAAGCAGAGACAAGCTTTGTCTCCTTGTGGCTCATATTCTGGAGGTCGCTCATTCGGTCTTAGCCATGCGGGGCAGTTATAATTCCTGAAGCCAGACAGAATGACTCCCAACAGTTCCTCCCAGCTTGTATGGCCTGGTCAGCCAGCTCCCACCTCACCCTCACGCTTGGCTGCCTTTCTGAGCATCCTCTCTGCTCCAGCTGCCCATTTCTGCTCTTCCTACTAGTTTGGATGAATGTTTCCAAATTCCTCAGTTGTTGGACTTCCATGCAGTTTGATTTTCTGGCAGTTCTGGTTGTTTTTTGCTTTTAAATTGGTTGTTAGCCTTCTTTTGGTTGTGAGGAAGAGAAGTATTTCTAAATATGCCTCCATCTTGACCAGAACTAACAATCTTACTTTTTTAGAGATTTTTTTCTGTGAGATTAATCCCCATTCTTGATTCATTATTTTTCATTGCTGTATACTATTTCACTTTCTAATATGATGTCATATAGATGTTGAATTATGTTTAATTTGGGGCAACTGTAAATAACACTATTAAAATTCTTGTACATTTATTTATTTATTTAGCGGGCATACGGACTTACATCACTGGGGTATAAACCTAGCAGTGAAATTTCTAAGGAATAGGCAACATACATGTTTAGCTTTACTAGAACCTAAAAAAACAGTGTTCAAAGAGTTTGCTCCATTCTATACTCCCACCTGAAATGCATGAGATTTCCATTTCTGCTTCTCATTCTTTATGATGCCATGATACTCATCCCAAAACTCTTTAATATGGAGGAAAGAGCCATGGAAAATCTTTCCCCCAGACCCATTTCTACCCTTCTCACCTTTGAGTACCATATAAAGTGATTACATCTTTGCTCATTGAGTTCCTTTGCTCATTCTTCTATTTATTACTTTCCTTATTACACTGTAGTATAGATGCGTCTGCATTTGTTTCTCTCACCTGGTTATGAGCATTGTGAAGATAGTAATTGTAGTTTATTCACATATTCCTTCCCAGCACCTACTGATGAACGAGCAATAAATAACTATTTAATTTGCCTTCTATTATAGTACTCATCAATGTTTATAAATAGTAATTAGGGGCTATAACTTACTTCTTACCACATCCTTTAGTAATAAGTAAGTGCCTTAGGCTACTATGCTCTTCATATACTATATTTATGGCAAAGGACCCTGGAAGGAGAAATGAATGCTCTTTGGGCTTTAATTTTATTATTATTTTTAAAGCCCTCCCCCCCCAGAAAAAAACCCAACTGAAATTCTTTCTATCTTTGAGATCCTTTCTGTCTTTGGTGGCATATGAGGATATATCTCCTGGTAGTTTCTAGTCACATTTACATTTATTTATTGGGAAGATGATATTGAGAGGGAACCCTAACTGTTTATTGAGTGAGCTTCATTATCTATCATGTAGATATGGGAAATTCTCAAGGTTGCTGCTCAAGGGGCCTGAACTCATTATTCATGATCTGCACAACGAAGGGGAAGAGTCAAAGCAGCCACTCTGTATTCTTGTGTGTATCCAGTCCCAGTGCTCCACTTGATACATTTTTAGAGGAATTCTATCAAGAATGGGAAGATCACAGTTTCACAGGGCTGGGGCACTGCTGATATGGTGGGACTGCTAGAGGAGGCAGCCTGTGGTTGTTGATGAATACCAGGGTTTTTCTCTGTGACTAGAAAGGTCTGGCACTTCACTTTGTGGATGAGAGACCACTGCAGAGATTTTGTGGAGTATTTTGCTTCCCTGCCATTTCACCCATGTGTTTACATATTTTAGCAATCATTACTTGAAATGGAAATACATATATTTTATGCTCTCTAATTTTTCTTAGGGAAAGTTAGTATAAGAATAGGGGGAAGAAATGAAGTTCATGGTTTTGAAATCCAAGAATAATCATAGATGCTTATTCCTGGACCTGGCATATTACACAGAGGAGGTATGTGTGAGTCCCTTGACCCACACTCAGGCCTACTTTGTGTTAATGATGACTCTAGCCCATCTGCGTTTGTCTTCTGTGCATTCAGACATTCTACATTCTATCTTGCTTCCTTGACCCCCTGGGGCAAGCTTTATACTTGCCTCTCAACATTCAATCTAGTTGAATTCCAGCCACTGCTCTTTGCCCTAATCCCTCCTGGCCGAGAAAACAAAGGAACGTAAAAGATCCCACAGTTTACATGTATATTTTTATAGTAAACTTAATCATCCATACTAATAGGAGGGGACCATTAAAATAGATAATACAAAAATTCATTCACTTTTCTATAAAACTAGATCACATGATTGTTTCTTGGAGCCCTGGTAATTAAGTTTGGCTCAAGCTAATGTTTTCATTAATTTGCATAAAAATTGGTCTGGGGACATCAATCTGGAATTAAACATTTCTAGAGACTAAACCTACACTCACTTTGCAAATGCCCCAGTTTTAACCAATAGCAATAACAATATAGTTTAATTGTTTGTAGATTATTAGATGGTTAGATCTTAGTAAGAAGAAAGACTTTGTTCCTTTGATGCTTGTCTTAAAGACAATAGAAATTGTGTTCTTTATTTAAACTTAAAATTTGATTGCTGCTGTTTTTCAAAACTGTACTTTTACCATGTCTAAAACCACCCCAGATTAAGAGCAAAATTTCAATTAGAGTGGATTTGATTATTTTTTAGTCATCCTTAGTTTTCTTTGAGGTCAAATAAAACTTTTCTAATGTACATTATTATAAAATTATTTTTCTGTATTACAAAAGAAAGGCAATTTACTTATAGAAACACTAAAAATGCATACAAATATTGATAATTAGGATAATTTTACAACTAAGTGATGGCCACTGTTAACATTGTAAACTGCTATCATTCTTGTGTGTGTATATGTAGGCGTGTATATTACTGTACATATATGTATATAAATTTATGTACTGCTATATATATGTACATATGTATGTAGTGTGTCCACATACAGACAGATATATAGAAACATATGCATGCATGCTGGAATCAAAATAAATTTATACTCAAATACTTGCTTTCTTAGCTTATATTTTCATAAGGAGCTTTTTACACTGTCTATAATTTCTTCAGAAGTCTTGTTTTTAAAAGATGAATTATTTTTTATGTTACAGACAAACTTTTGGATGTTACCTTTTTTGCCATGAAATTATATTACAATGAAAGTTTTTGTGAATAAATAGCTCCATATCTTAGTGAGTGTTATTTTCAGATAAATTCATAAATTCTTGGATCAAAATATAAACATTTCACCTCTTATTAAATTTTGTCAAAATCTATGATAAGGAGGTTATACTCATTAGTCTCTCATGAATGGCATGTGTGTTTAAATACCCAGTCATACTAATTCTATGTATTTTCAATCCCACTTAAACTTTTGATATTCAAAAGGAAAAGATATGGAAAACACTGAAACCATGTTTTGTCTACAATTCCTTAGGTAATAAAGAGATTAGTCATGTCTTCATATTTATAATGACTGTATTCCTTCCTTGTAAATTATAAGTGAGTTCTCTGCCTATTTTCCTCTTGGGTTGTTTATTTTTCTTATGGATTTATGAAGTCTTTATATTTTTTAATAAAAATTAATTCTTTGTCATTTAAGCTGGGAGCACTTCATCCCAGTAGTTTTTCTTTAGAATGTGACTATAGCCTTTTTTATCATGTCAAACTTTTATATTGAGATTTAGCCATTTCTCTCTTCTTTGGCATATATTGACATACACATGCACATACGTTGCAGACATGTGCATCTATTTTACACAATCATGTCTGTGTGCATATATTCATAGTTCAGAAAGGAGTCTATTTCAAAATTAAAAAATAGTCTTTGGTACTTTTAGTCTAGCAATTTTATAGTTTCATTTTTATATTTCATCCTTGCTCCTTATAGAATTTAAGCTGGTATAAGGGATGAGATTGGGATTCAGGTTATTTTTTCATGTGGTCAAATAGTTGACTTAATACCATTTATTGAGTTATTTGTTTTTGAAATGTCAGCCTAAATATGTACTGAAATCCCGTATCTCCTTGGGTCTATTTCTAAACTCTATATTTTGTTTCATTGATCAGCCTGTCCATTTCTACACTGTTAATCACATTTTTCAAAGATTACATGTCACTTTTAGTCTATTTATTTTGTCATTGACTGATAATATCATATCTGTGAATTCCCCATTACATTCCAATCAAATTTTATTCATATTGTATCTCTTCCTATCATCTGACACACACAAAAACACCATTGCTATATTTAATCAGGGATTTAAATTTTATTGATATAAAATGACAAACTTTCTCACTTGAGGCTTTTTGCTAGAAGCCTAACTGAATAGATTCAAAGTAGTTTTTCATGATTTATTTTTATATTCACTTTCCAAATATACCTTTTTATAACTTTATATTTTTATACCATTAGTATTTCATTGAAATTAATTCAATGTGACTGGTTTTAACACTTAATAAAGTCACCTAATTACACATACTGTCCTAACTGTTTGCACGTGTTTCTGTCATCTTATTTGATATGTTGTGTTTGTGTCACACTGCCACTTTTTATTATCACTTGCATTATTGGCTATACTCTCATGTTTTGTATAATGTTTTCGGAAATTTAGAAAGTGAGATATATTACATCAACTCTATTGTTGTTAAATTCTTTTGTAACGATCATACAAATTTTCAAAATTATTCTTCAACTTAGCATCGGCAGAACCCATAGCATGGTAGGGTTTTGGGTTTTTGATTACCTCCATGCATGTCATCACTATGGGCAATACCACTGATACTCAGCATTCTCTTTGTTTTATAAAATGTATACTTCTTTTTATTTTGTTCTCCCTCATTTCCTTCCTTATGACCTCCCATTCTCCTTATTTTATTTTATAAAAATGCAACAGAGTAATTTTACTCAAAATTTACACAAAAAACATGCAGAGCTCAATTCAATGACCAAAAGCAAGTAGAAAATCTATGTATTCTTATGATAACTATCAAATCTAGAAAGAGGCTCAGCTCACAGTCCAGTCAGTGAGCACAGCTGTCTTAGTAGTAACTGCCTAGATTTTCTTTACACTTTTATCATCTGAGCACATCTTTCTAAGTGTTATAGTTATTCATTCTGCTTCTAAACGTTGATATAAATGAACTGTACAACATACATGCTTTTGTGCCTTCTTTAGTTTAATATTTTGTTTGTGAGATTCATCTATGTTTTTGCCTGCTACATTTGTTCGTCTTCGTGTAACTTGTCTTTTCCTTTTGAGATTTTTCTTGTTATCACTGATGTTGAGCAAGTTGATTATGATATACTTAGGTACAATTTTCTTTATGTTTTTGTTTTGTTTTGGGGTCACAGAACTTCTTGGATGTGTGGGTTCATAGTTTTCATGAAATTTCTGAAAAATTTCAGCCATTATTATTTCTTTCCTTCCCCTGTCTCTTCCTCCCATGCTTGCCTTCAGAGATTTCAATTTACATATATTAGGATTGGAATTATTCTTGGAGTTGTTCCATATCTCTCCAGTGGCCTTCTCTTTTCCTCAGTCATTTATTCTCTCTGTGTCAATTTGAATAGGTTCTATTGGTACAGCTTCAAGTTCACTAACCTTTTCTTTTGCAGTGTCTAATCTGCCATTATTTTTATCAAGTATGATTTTTCTCTCAGCCACTGTTTTTTATCTCTAAAAATTCAGTTTGTGTCTTTCTTTATTTCCACCATGCCTCTAAATATGAACAATCCTTTTAGCTTCTGGAAGTTGTAAAATACAATAATAGTAATTTTTAACATGATTTTTCATATTGTTACTCTATTTGTGCCATTACTAGATTAATTTATATCAATTGATTTCTTCTATTGGCCATATTTTTACTTCTTGAATTAAAAATTGGGAGAGGTCTGAGATTTTAACCCATTTGTGAATTAGTAAATTAGCTGGACACCGTTCAGTGGCTGATGACAGGAGAGAGACTTGCAGCCCAGGAATAAAGGACAGTTTATTATTCAGAGCAACAGCAGTAGCCAGACGACTGGTACTTGTTCCCTGAGCCGCAATTCCCCTTGGGTGACCTAGTGACACTTTCACACTCAGTGGGTTGTATTATACGAGAGAACCTACATCTTGGCCAACCTGAATATTTCACAATGGACAGTAAGGATGTCTGTCTCTTGGGAGAGGGGCACTATTTTTATCTTCCAAGACAGTTTCTCTGTCTTCCAAGACTGTTCACTTTTAAAACATCCTTAAAAAGGTGAGTTGAAACAAGGGCAATTGGGGCTTCTGCTGGTAAAATACGCAGACATACAAGAGATGCGTGTATATTTATTTTGCAATACATCTTTTCATGCCCAATAATTTTGTCAATGAATCCGATGGGCTTGAAATATATTTGTATTTCTATAAATAATTTTGATCTTCATTCTGGGAGCATTTAAGTTATTCACAAAGTTTCATCTTTTCAAATCTTGTTTTTAAGCTGAATTGTGGAGGACAGTGGCAGCATTTAGTATATTGCAAGTTCTGGTCCACTACTGAGGCAAAATCCGTCTAAGCCCTCCATGAATTTTTAGGTTTTCCAGTCTGGTTTATGGGAAGAGACATTTCACTCAGCTCTGTAGAAGCTTCAGGTATCATTCCCTCAGATCCTTCAGGGTTCCTTATTCAGCCTCTCACACACACCCTGGTAATTTCCTCTCAGGTATGCACTGATCAGTACACAGCTGAAGACTTGAGGGATTCCCTTTATACACCTCTAAAGAGTTACCTTTTTTGCCATGGTTGGTGTGGCTCAGTGGATTGAGTGCTGGCAAGGAAACCAAAAGGTTGCCAGTTCAATTCTGGTCATGGCACATGCATGGGTTGCGGGCCAGGTCCCCCTTTGGGGGTGTTCAGGAGGCAACCAACCAATGTTTTTCTCACACATTGATGTTTCTCTCCCTCTCTTTCTCCCTCCCTTCTCCTTTCTCTAAAAATAAAAAGAATCTTTAAAAAAAGAGAAGAGTTTCCTCTTTGGAGCTTGTTCACTAGTACTTGGAGGTGGGTTCTGCCTGAATTCTTTCTCCCTGCACTTTGGGCTGGGAATTCTCTCCAAGCATTTTTCTGTTACCTCACAGAACTCACGTTGCTTCCTGACTTAGGTATCACAGAGACATTGATTTTAAATGCTAATTGGTGTTTTTGTCCTCCATGACAATGGGAAAACATTAGCACACTTAATTTACCTCATTCTAATAAATGCAGTTACTGTAGTATATTTTAATTTTAAGTATATCTTTGGTTAATTTTTATTTTTCAGTCACAGTTTATCTTAACCCTCATAACTCATTATTGTTATTATAATCATCATTATTGATTTTTGTCATTAATACTCATTTAGACTTAGTTAATAATTTACCTTGCTCTTAATTCCTTCTTTCATCTCTGACCTTCTAACTGGACTCAGTATCATCCTACCTTAAGAACACCAGGATTCTACAGTGATAAACTTTTATTGGTCTGTAACATCCTTAGTTAAATGTTGTTCTCGA
The DNA here is from genome assembly GCF_014824575.4 of Sturnira hondurensis. Lineage (NCBI taxonomy): Eukaryota > Metazoa > Chordata > Mammalia > Chiroptera > Phyllostomidae > Sturnira > Sturnira hondurensis. Next base: position 5,642,749 of record NW_028076505.1, on the reverse strand, counting down.
AACATATCTTTTCCTGGTGTTTAGAATTTTGGTTGGCAGATATTCTTTTGTACTGTCTTTTTATTTCCATCCTATCTATTGAAAAGTCAGCTGTCAGTCCAATTGTTTAAAGATTGCTTTTTGGATGTTCTCTTTATCTTTAATATTTAGCGATTTTATGATGGGCCTAGCTGTGGATTTACTTTGCTTGGCGTTCAAAGGACTTTTGAAACACATGGCTTGATATCCTTCAACACTGTAGAAAATCTCTCACTGTAACTTGTTCAAATGTTGCTTCTGTGATGGACTATCATCTTATCCTCCTTGTGTTTTCATTTTATTTAGTGTTTGCCATCCAGTGTTTCTTCATTTCAGATATATTCTTGTGACACAACGTCAAGTTCACAAATTCTCTTTCATCTGTGTCTAATATGCTGCTAAACTATAAAGTCATTCATCGAATTCTTCATGTCAGTGGTGGCATCTTTTACTTTTAGACCTTTTTTTCTTTTCCTCCTTTAATACTTTGAGTTTGCAATTCTCAGATAAATTTTTCAATCTTGTCTTTATTTCCTTGCATTGTACATAGCTCTTGTGTTTTATTGCCTGTGTTCATAACTAATGTTTTCATCTTACCACCCTTGACTCTTTGTTTGGTTTTCACGTTACCTTGCTTTTTCATTTATTCTGGTTATTTTTGCAGGTGTGCATGGTGAACATTACATTTAATAGATTGTTTATATAAATGATTTCAAACTTAACACCCCTTTTCAATCTAATAAATATTTTACTTTTTATAGGTGCCTAGAGGGACTAGCAATCTTAGTTGGTTCTAATTTAATTTGAGAATTGAGACAATTTAAGCTGGTCAGCAGTCTTTAAAAAAATGAAATTATCTTCTGGAGGGTGGGCCCCTGGTAGTATAGGCATCTTTTGTTAGGCTAGGTGAATGTTCTAGGAACCTATCTGTATCAATGTACCTGCTGGCATTATTGTGAGAGGCTGTATTTGGCTTCAGTGAATTTTTTGGAGTCAGTGCCTTTGCTCATTTCACAATGGGTTGTTTACAAGTACACACTGTGCTGAGTGTTTAGCAGTTTTTGACCAAAAACAACATGACTCCCATGCCACATCCTCCCTAATTCATCCCATCTCACCACAAGTGACTTTTTTTTTTGTTTCCCTCGGTGAAAAAAGTCCTCAGGAGAAATGTTTTGCCCATGGGGAAGAGGTGAAACAAAAAATGGCAGAAGTACTAAAAGGTATCAAGATCAACAAGTTCAAAAACTGTTTTGAGCAGCAGAAAAAATATCTCAATAGGTGTATTGCATCAAATGGAGAGTACTCAGAAGATGACTAAAATTTTAAAATGTAAGAGTAAATACACAATTTTTAATAAATAAATTCTGTTTGGGTCCCCCCTCACATCTTTGGGGTTTCCATCCAAAAAGCAGGTGGTATACCAAAGCCCCTGACACTTGGGCAGTAGGACTCAAGATACTTTTTGAATAATCAGAAAACATCCTAAGGTAAAAACAGTTTCAAATTCTGAACTCACATCTCTGAATATCCATTTTCTCCCATGAGCCAGCCAGAGAATACTCTATCTTTTTTTAAAAAATATATTTTATTGATTATACCATTACAGTTATTAGCTCTCTGATGTCTTCTTTTTAAAAAAGTTTTAATTGTTGTTCAAGTACAGTTTTCTGCCTTTTACTCCCATCCCAACCCACCCCCCTGATGTCTTTAAATAGACTCCTGCTCTGTCTAAGTTGTCTGGTTGTCTTCATGAAAATAATGGAGTAATAGTCTAATTTATTTAAAATTTTATTACTGATAGAAATGTGACTCCTTTCTCATTCAAAAACATATACTATAATTTCCAAAGGTAAAAGCAAACATTTAAGACATTTTTATTCTAATTCAAAACAATTATTTCAACATTTTTGTGCATTTAACGTTTCTTATGATATAGTCCTACAAAACTGCTTTTCTTGGTCTTGAATTTTTCCTTCCTTTCTATATTTATTGTTCTTGCACAGGTCTTCTGTTGGTTCATTCAGAATGAGTACTTCAGTGGTATATTTTCTTAATTTTTGTGTTCCTGGGACAATATTACTTTTGACTTCATGCATGAATAATGACTTCGCTACTTCCGTCAAGATGGAGGCATAGGTGGAAACACTGTGCCTTCTCCCACAACCAAGTTTGAATACAACAAAGGTCTGGAGAAACAAAGACACAACCAAAGGACAGAAAATTGAATTATATGGAAGTCCACTACATCTAACCATTCAACGGGGACAGTAAGAGGGGCGGAGCCAGCAGCGAGCAGGGTCGGGCACGACAGGTCCCCTGACCTAGTCACACAGGCAGCCCGGAACCACTTGGGGTGCGGGGCAGACTGACCGCGGTCGCACATTCGTGCACAGTGTGACGGACCATGCAGGCCCCAGGGGGCGAGGGCTGACAGCAGTGGCACACTTGCGTGCGGTGGGATGGGACGCGTGGGCCTGGTGACGGCAGCGGTTGCGGCGCCAGTGAGGGCCGTGGCGGCAGGCAGCGGACAGGATGCCATAGTCCCTCTTTGACCCCGCCCCCACATACAGCGTCACAACCCAGCGACTTAGTTGCCCTGCGCTAGTGAACACCTTAGGGCTCCGATCCTGCTACGGAACAGGCAGGAATAGCCCAAAAGATGGCGCAAGAAGGACTCAAAGTCCCAGAGCCGATAACTCTCAGCAACTGAGAAATTGCCAGCCTCTCAGAAGCACAATTCAAGACACTGTTTTTCAGGATGCTAACAGAACTGGTGGATTATAGTCACAAATTAGAGGAACAAAGTCACAAATTAGAGGAACATATGGAGGCTAAACTAATTGAAATGAAGGGAGATGTCCAGGAAACCAATAGCAATGGAAAGGAAACTGGGACTCAAATCAATGGAATGGACCAGAAGGAAGAACGAAACATCCGACCAGAAAGGAATGAAGAAATGAGAATTAAAAAAAATGAGGAGAGGCTTAGGAACCTCCAGGGCATCTTTAAACGTTCCAACATCTGGATTATAGGGGTACCAGAAGGCGGAAAGAAACAGCCACGAGTGGAAACCTTATTTGAACAAATAATAAAGGAGAACTTCCCCAGTCTGGCAAAGGAAATAGACTTCCAGGAAGTCCAGGAAGCTCAGAGAGTCCCAAAGAAGTTGGACCCAAGAAGGAACACACCAAGGCACATCATAATTACACTAGCCAAGACTAAAATGAAGGAGAGAATCCTAGAAGCAGCAAGAGATAAGGGGACAGTCACCTACAAAGGAGTACCCATCAGACTGTCAGCTGAGTTCTCAAAAGAGACCTTACAGGCAAGAAGGGGCTGGAAAGAAGTATTCCAAGTCATGAAATCCAAAGACCTATAGCCAAGATTGCTTTATCCAGCAAAACTTTCATTTAGAATGGAAGGACAGATAAAGTGCTTCTCAGATAAGGGCAAGTTCAAGGAGTTCATCATCACCAAGCCCTTATTATATGAAATGCTAAAGGGACTTATCTAAGAAAAAGAAGATAAAAAATACAAACAGTGAAAGGACAGCAAACACACAGTTATTCACCACCACACCTAAAACAAAAGCAAACCAAGAGGCCAGCTAGATCAGGAGTGGAACCATAGAAATGAAGAACACATGGAGGGTTAGAAATAGGGGGGTGGGAGGAGGAGAAGGGGGTAGAAAGCACAGAAAATAGCATAGATGGTAGGTAGAAAATAGATAGGGGGGAGGGTGAGAATAGTGGGGGAAATATAGAATCTAAAGAACTTGAGACACGTGGTTATAAACTAAGGGGGGGAGAATGGTGGGGGAGAGAGTGTGTGGGTGGGGGAATGAAGGGGGGAAGAGAACAACTGTAATGGTAAAATCAATAAAATATATTTAAAAAAAGAAAAAAATAATGACTTTGCTGAAAACAGAAACTGTGTTCTTTAGAGCTCTGGAAATGTTACTCCATTTTCTTCTAGTATTTAGAGTTGTGGTAATGCAGGCTACAGGTCATCTGATTTTGGTAATTTTGCTTGTAACCTGATTTTGATTTTTCTATTTGCTTTAAAAGTCTTTATCATTGATCTCCAGAAATTCCATTAGCCTTTGTAGGTTTCTGTTCTCCTTTCTGTTTTCATTATCTTTCCCTATACATATAATGTGCATAAATATTTTGTGTTTTGGATGAAGGAACTGGTTTGCATTAGGAAAACTTTTTAATGTAATTTTTCTAAAGATTGCTTAATTTCTGTTTGTTCTAGCCTCTTTTCCTGGTATTACAAGGATATGTAGATTTAATCTCCTGGATCTGTTTTCTGTATGTTTCATATTTTCTTGTTGTTTTTATATCTTCACTTCAATAGTTGTAAACCCAATGACTATAGAATTCAAGCAGGTAACAAAAATCAATAAAGCTAGCCTAGAGCACACACATAATGAGTAGTAAGGATGGAGAAGAACAAATGCCCCTTCTAAATTTGACTGCTACTACTCACTTGGTATTGAGTTCTGATAAAATATAACCAGACTCCATTTTTACAGAAAAACCAAAATCTGAGTTTTTAAAAAAAATGTAGTATTCTTAAGCAGAAAAACACTGAAAAAAGACCTCATTACTTACCATTAGGATTATCTTGGTCACACACAGCATCTTCTGTTACTTCATTGCCTTTTGTAATATTGTCATCTTTTGCAGATTCTGACACAAGAAACAAGTAAAACATCTAGTCAGCATTTTCAACCAGGAAATACAGCGGCTTCCAGTACTAACATGATTCATGTTTGGGGATAGAATTTATATTTTTTTTAAAAAACACCAGTAAAATACTTAAATACTTTCACCAATAATACACTTTCCTTAAAATGCTACATGAGATGTTAGCACAAAGTTTGCAAGATAAAGAGTAAAGTTTGTTGGGACTTTTTTTTTGAAACAGAGAAGAAATATAAGCAGGTTTATGCATCAGTGAAAATTTTAGGAGAATTGTGCAAGAGAATATGAAAGAAAGACAAAATAGAGAATATTAAAGGAATATCTAATATTCGTGTTCTCAATGCTTCCATTACTGTAGTTGTTAATATAGGAGGGGCTTGAGTCCTTGAAAAAGCCAGATGTAGACATTTGAAATTCAGTAGTAATTAAATTCACCTTCCTTAGGAAGTCTACCAGTAAAACAATAGCAAAGGACAGATGCAAGCCTTCTGTTCTGTGCAATTTCATCTTCACTCTTGTTTAGCACATTTAAGCATGGGATTAGCATAAGTTTATATGATACACTTAACAGTGGCTAAAAGGTTTCCTATGACTGTGTACTCTTGTGAAGCTAAAAAGGACCCCCTGTTAGAAATTTGAGGCCTCTCTGGAGGCTTCTTAAAACACCACCACAAAGAGCATGTGAGTTGGTCAGCAGGAAAATAAAAAAAACAGGCCTTTCATTTATTCTACAAATATTGATTAAGGGACTGCTCGATGCCAGATCCTGTTCTTGATTTTGTGGAGTCTGTTGTAAACAGACTTTGTTGTAAACAAAGATGCCAAATTTCTGCCCCTATAAGGTTTCAGTCTAGTGGACATTTTTTCATGCAGCTGAAAGGATGATAATGCAAAGATAAAGAAAACCATGAGCTAATCTTACACACATGTGCCCTGAAGAAAACTGGGGGTGATAGAATGGCACCTCTATAACTCACAAATGGGCCCTCTACTGAGTTCATATTGCTCAGTTGCGTTTTAGTTCCCTAACAGAGCAGATCTAGTTGGAATCTAAAATAAATCATTCTTTATTATCCTTCCCCTCTCTTCTTTCTCACTCCACAACCAGGAGACAGCTTTGAATAGCCTAGTTTGGAATATTTGAGCAAACTTGTTTCTCAAACATACTATGAACAGCATTTGATGGACAAATGTGAAATCTGTGGAGTTAACACATGATTCAGATTTAATAGTCAGTGAAGCAAGTATACACCCAAAGTGTATGGTTTTAATTACCTTCAAATAATTCCCCCCAGGCAAATGTTTAATTATGTGCACAGCTTCTTATTTCTTTCTGAGAACAACAATAAGTTTCAAAACCCAAATTTGTAAGCAAAACTAAGCATAGGTGCATTTTCCAAACTGTTACTTCACTCATGTCAAATTGTCTTAAACCAGCTCCCATTAAAATATGGCTTTTTAATTTTGCATCTATTGTTTGAATACTTTTTCCACATTAACACTGAAAATAAACAGTGATTTAAAAAGTTACTATATGGCCCTGGCTGGCGTAGCTCAGTGGATTGAGCGCGGGCCTGCAAACCACACGATCACGGTTCAATTCCCAGTCAGGGCACATGCCTGGGTTGCAGGCCAATTCCCGGCAGGGGACACACCAGAGGCAACCATACATTGATATTTCTCTCTCTCTTTCTCTCCTTCCTTTCCCCTCTAAAGATAAATAAATAAAATCTAGAAAAAATAAAAAAAAAACAAAAATAAAATAAAAAGTTACTATATGGATCAGGCCAAATTTTAGTTTTAAGAGTGTTTTAGTTTTACTTGTTTATAAAAATGGTAAAATTCAGTATCTCAAAATGCTGCACTGCATTGTGTACAAAATTATTATTTATAATGACAAAGAAAGAAAATATATGCAATATATATGGTCACTAAAAAACTTATTATTTCTATGAATGTTCTATAAATGATCATGAAAAAATGTATTTGGATATAGTAAATTTTTGTAGCACTTTGGATTCACATTTTAGTTAATTCTAAAAATTATCATGTGGCAATGTTAAAAAAAAAGTAGGGTAATTACCTAATTCTGAGATTCACTAGATGTTATTTTAATAGCAGAGAACTGGAATTAAATTTATATGTATAGTCTGACATTCAAAGTCTTTGAGGTCAATATCCTATTAGAGAATGTTTTTCAAATGCAAATATTAAATCCAATAGTCAAGCTAAGATTCTAAAGCTAGGTTACCTCTTAAGATTAACAAGAATAAATAATAAATACTTCCATAAATTTAAAAAATCTCCTCATTTAGAAAGTTGAAAAAGTTTTAAAAGAAAATTTAAAATAGATTAAAACAAGGAAAACATGAAACAAATTTCAAAAAGTAGGCTTTTTAAAATTTATTAATTTGAGAGAAAGGGAGGGAGGGGGGAGAGAGAGAGAGAGAAAGAAATGGTACTTTGTTGTTACATTTATTTATGCATTCATTGGTGGATTCTTGTATGGGCCTTGATCTGGGATTGAACCTGAAACCTTGGCATATCGGGATGATGCTCTTACCAATTGAACTAGCCAGCCAGAGCCAAAAAATAGGTTACATTTAATGCAGTCAATTACACATGTTCACACAGACTAGTATAATATATGTATTGATTTAAGCTGTGATAATACATGATGAAACTATTGAATTTTTAATAAACATATCTAAATCATAAATCAAAATACATGTGATTTCTTTAAAAAATATCCTCTTACAACAAAAGTACTTAACCCTAGGGGATCTCTGAATGTACTCTAGGGGTTCACAAATTCTTTTGAAATAATATGTAAAATGTGTGCATGTGTTCATTCATATGTTCATTTTTCTGGGAGGAGATAGCTCCCATTTTATTCTCACAGGGAGCCATGATGCCAACAAGGTTAAAAATGACTATAGACATTCATGCCCTAATGCCAGTGACACTGTCATCTTACAAAAAATTTCTAGGACTATCATTGAGGAGCTAGCTACAGAACTTGATGCCTACTCAATTAACTATCAATGATGGCAATTCTTGAATTCTTAAGGTAGATTTGGCTTGAGGAAATAGACAAAAATATGGAGATATGTTTAATAAATGAAGAAGACACTTCAACTCACAAGAAACAAAGAGTTGCCTCTAATGTAAAAAAAAATTGCGTGGGTAATTAACTGTCTTTGAAGACATTTCAAGCCAGGAGATATACAGAAACTACCTAGTAAGAGAGGTAGCCCCTGATGAAAAAGTACTGGCAGGAAATTATTTTGGTGTAAAAGTGCTAATGGGTTTGAACAAAATAGTAAACGGTATACAAAACACCTACATATAAAATATTCTCCCCCTGTAACATGTAAACATACCTACATGAGTACCTTAGATTGATGTAGAAGTTGCACAGAAACACAATCACCTGGATAGTCTTTGATTTTTGTAAACGGATTCAAGTATACCAAGCAAAACAACATTTATCCTGCCCTGTTTTATTTAAATCACTGGCCTAGTATGTGAAGCAATGAGAATACTGTAGTTTTTCCTTTATCTGAAAAGTGTCCTCATCCACAGTCACCTAGGGTCTCCACAAGCAATTCTGGTCTCATCAAACCTCTGCAGTGACTATGCATCTATATAGGAAAAATATATCCTGTAATGCGGTCCCAGAGTATTCAGATGGCCATGATCTGAACTGTGCTTGGTCACGTGAAGCTGGACATACGAGGATAAACTATATTTACCTGAGAAGTAACTTGGTCCCAGGACAGTAATACATTGCCTTGAATGCTGGGAGGCCTGATGAGCTATGGCCAACCATTTGCCTTCAGTATGCTCTCATTAACCCCCATTGAAATGTGGCCAGTCACTCCCAGAGTTATTGAATTCAGGTACTAACAGTCTTTGAGATGCTGCTAGGAAAACTACCATCATGCACCACTAACATATTTCAAATATCAAATAGTAAATACATGCAAACCAGCTCATTACTACATTGGAGGAGATATTCATCTGTAGGCTATTATTTGAAAATGTGAGCAGATAAGAAAATCTGTCTTGCTGGGGTAGGCAGTGGCTTGGGGTTGGGATTATAAATCTAGCAAAACCCATTCTTACATAATCTCAGTTTCTGTATGTAGGAACTGAGGGTTTTGAGCCAGATAATCTCTCTCAAATACCTTACAATGCTAATCTGCTGACCTGTTCAAACTCTCTTTGTAGGAACACTTCTCTGTAAACATTTCCAGGCTTCCCTCATTATCACCTACCTCACTTGGACAGTTCTCACTTTATTTATAAAATAAAGCAGAACAGTGGGGGAAGCAGTACCATGTGACTCCAGTGCCACACTGGCCATCGTTACATCTGCAGTTCCAGGAAGAATCATCACCATGTAAAGCAGAGCAGCTGGATATAAAGCTGGGCTGAACCATGATGGAAAAAGAATTGCTTAATTACCCTTTCCATCAAGTTAATTTTTCCCCTTTGGCAAAGTAAACAAAGGCAAATCTGCTCTTGTTTTGGTTGTCTGTGACCTGCTATCCTTGACTTCCATCCTTCTGGTTCCTTTCTATTCTTGCCTCCCTCTGCCTTGCTAGGCCTCCCACCTGAGGCTCTCCTGACATTAAAAAAAATATCTGACCAGGCCAGAGGCATGAAAAGTAACTGTGGTTCTAAGTATGAACTGACTTAAAATTCTATTTAGGGTTCATCTCTAAATCAGGAAAAATACAATTGTTTTATTTAAACTTTGATTTAATTCCATCTGACAATGAAAATTTGTTGTGACTGTACTACTGAGTGGAACTTCTCCAAGTAAGTGGTGAGGGTTTTTTTGCCCCTAACTCTGAGCAGGGTTATAACCTAGCAGCTGGCAACTATTAAGTAACTATTTCTTAGTTACTGTATTTCAGGGAGAAGTTGAGAAAGTAGAATCTGTCACTGGATTTATCAATGCTTCACCTTCTGGACTCATGCTGTTTTTACCTGGANAGGGTTCATCTCTAAATCAGGAAAAATACAAGTGTTTTATTTAAACTTTGATTTAATTCCATCTGACAATGAAAATTTGTTGTGACTGTACTACTGAGTGGAACTTCTCCAAGTAAGTGGTGAGGGCTTTTTTGCCCCTAACTCTGAGCAGGGTTATAACCTAGCAGCTGGCAACTATTAAGTAACTATTTCTTAGTTACTGTATTTCAGGGAGAAGTTGAGAAAGTAGAATCTGTCACTGGATTTATCAATGCTTCACCTTCTGGACTCATGCTGTTTTTACCTGGATGGTTGGAAAGAGTGGCTGAGGTGCCAGGACCTTGTGCTGCCTGGACCCAGGAACTTCCTGCAGTCTTCAAGGTGTGAGACATAACCCACCCCATTGGAGGGAAACTTAAATCATTTTCCCCAAGTGATGAGACATTTTTGGATATTCAGTTAAGCATTTGAACTCTTTCTGAGAGTCATTCATTTTATGTGAGTCTCAAAGATGTGGGTGACTGCTCACTAGCACCTATTTTCCCCACCTAGAAGAATACAAAAACCCATGCAAATGAAAGTGGATGTGTTTAAATTTTTCTCTTTTTTCCTTTAATTTTTTGCACCTGCTATGGAATATAATTCTATAATTTTGATGGCTGTCAAGTGCTTCATTATACGGATCTACTACAAGATATTTAACTATTGCCTCTTTTATAAGAAATTCAATGAATTCAATTTCCAGCCATTCTAAATAACACTATATTGTTATGCTGGGTGTCCCAAGACTAGATTAACTCCACTCTCTCCTTTCTGTTACTTCTTCTCTGCCCACTCCCATGTGAGATCTAGAGGGGACAGATATCTCTAGAGCTAGATAGCTAAAACAGAAACAATTTATGTCAGTTAAACATCGCAAATAGTGCCCCACCCATATTCCTTTGGACTATCCCTGAGAATGCAGCAGGGGCTTTCAGGAGATAAGATGATTTCTGAAACTGAATAACAGTGTTGTTGCTCCAGATGAGCCAGGAGTGCCCCAGAGCTTCCCAACTCCTGCCTCCCAAAGGATTCAGGGGGTAAAACCCCAGTTTCCTCACCCCTCAGGAAGGCAGTGCTGAATGCACTCTAAACATCTCTAAGAGGAATGGCACCCCAGTGCCCCTCAGCAGTAACCTGCTTACTAATGTACTGTCTATTGGCTGTCTTCACTTCCCTGTCTCACTTCCCATCTCTCACCTGTGTTTTCTGGGATCACTTACCAAATAAACCAATTACACCCACATCCCTCTCTTAGGATGTGCTTTTGGAGAACCCAAACTAAGACAACCAAGAGAGGCACTAACCTTCACCCACTTAGATATAAAAATGTGTGTTCATCCTACTTTCCTGAGTCTTACACCATGCTGCCTTTTATTAGGAAACATTGGGGAAAGTGTCTGCTATTTGACATGAAAGAGGTTGTGATGTTATGTGCCACGTAACTCTGAGAGCTGGACCCAAATTATTGGTGAGGGAGTAGCCCTGGGCAATCACCGATAAGTTGGCCAACAGACATTAAAGTAGCTTATCAGGAGAGTTCCACCTGCCAGCAGAGAATTGATACTCTATTATGATGAATGAATCCATCAACTCCTTTGTTTTAGAGCATTTCATGGTAACATTTATAAAAGAATGTTAAAGTGTAGCATAGTGTAAAGGCAGAGATTCACTGAAAGCAAAGGGAACAAACACAAGCCATGGATGAAGTAGAACAAAGATGCATAAAGAGTTACTTGGTAGCACTGCAAGAGTAGAAAGAGGAAAAGAGGGTAAAGTCTTAGATACCTCTTGACCAGATGATTGTTGAAGTTTTGAGTTTCCAAAGCTGCTTGAATTATTGTTGCCTTCCAAATAAACGATCCAGTTTGTGAAGCTATGAAAAGGTTTACTTTTGTCAGATTTTTCTGCCACCTGAGATGACCTCAATGTGTGTCACTTTTACACAATCCAGTATGTGTCACTTTTGCATAATTAAAAATAATTAAAATGACTCTCTCTGGCCATTGTAGCTCAGTTGGTTGCAGCATCTTCCCATAACTGAAAGTTTGCAGGTTCAATTCCTGGTCAGGGCACACACATAAGTTGCAGGTTTGATCCTGTCTGGGTGCCTGTGGTCCCCAGTCTAGCATGTATGGGAGGCAACCGGTCAATGCTGCATTTGTGCATCAACTTTTCTTTCTCCTTTCCTTTCTCTCAAAAAGCAATGAAAAATGTTCTTGGGTGAGAATAAAAAAAAGATAACAAAAAGGGGTATGGCTCACTTGCTTTGTGGTTCTTGAAAGTTCTTATTTAACTAAAATGTGTATATATACTTTAAACATTTGTAAAATATTGTTTTTTTCTACAAATATTATTTTGAGAAGTATAGCATCCCTTTCAATCTATTAAAAAACCCCACCTTTTTAGACATTTCAAATATTCAGTGCCCTCATGAAGCCTGTGCACAGATTTAAAGATACTGGACCGAGAACCTTAGAGAAGGTTAAAGAGGGGAACCACCTGGTCATGCAGAGTAAAACCGGTTCAGTAAATTTCATTTTCAACAATGACCCTGGTGGGGAAAAATCAGGTGACATGTGGCATTACAGGAAATGGGGTGTATAGAAGCATTTGTATGATAAGGGCAATGTTTTACCTCATAAACTGAGAAAAATGTATTAAAACAAAAGAGTGTACAGTATTATCTTATGAGGACCTTGGGAAGTATACTAAGATTAACTTTAAAGTGTTATTTTCTATTTCTAGAAAAATTTTATTTTAATCTACTACTAATTTAGACAAGGTTTAGCTATAAGTTCTAGAAATTATTACTATAGATTTTCCTATGCAATCACTGACCATATTAGTCTGCTCAGGCTGCTGTAATAAAATAGCATAGATGAGGTGACTTAAACAACAGACATTTATTTTCTCGTAGTTCTGGAGGTAAGGAAGGTACAGGCTGACAGAGCTGGTAAGGGCCCTTTATTTGGTTTTCAGAAGGATGCCTTGCTATTCTATCCTCACCTGGCCTTTTCTCAGTGTGTATGTGCGGAGAGACAGAAATTGAGATCTCTTTTTCTCTTCTTCTTTTTTAAAATTATTGTTCAATTATAGTTGACCCCATTCCACTCCCCCATAACTCTCCCCTGTCCTGCCCACCCACCTCACCTCTCACATTCTCTTCCTCTTATTTATTTTTTATAGAGGGGGAGGGAGAGAGAAAGAAAAGGAGAGAAACATTAATGTGTGGTTGCCCCTCACATGCCCTCCACTGGGGACCTGGCTGCAACCCAGGTATGTGTCCTGACTGGGAATCAAACAGGTGACCCTTTGATTCTCAGGCCAGAGCATTCAACTGCTGGCCTGATTCAACTGGTGACCCTTTGATTCTCAGCATTCAACTGCTGAGCCACACCAGCCAGGGTGTCTTCCTCTTCTTAATAATGACATTAATCCCACCATGAGGATTTCACCCTCAAAACCTAATCTCACTTTAATTACCACCCAAAGACCTCATCTCCAAATATCATCACATTGGCTGGGCTTAACATATGAAATTTGCATTTTGGGGGAAAACATTCTGTCCATAAAACTGACATAGGCATTTGTGCATATGGCCATTTGGATGATTTATTTAACTTTTAATGTTAGCTATTCAAACTAGTATTCCTGTTGTACATCAAAACAAAGTCTCAAACTAGATTTGGAAATGACTTCTTCCTTAAATGCAAGGTTCCCCTTCTCTGTTCCAATTCTCTTGTGTCAGTTTTCATCTGCCTTCAGACTGCATCAAGTCAGTGTTTGGATAGAGTGAATACAAATGATAAAGGAATCTGGGGTAATAGTCTAACATTTGATAATTAGTGTCCACAGCTGTGGGGCAACATCCTGGAGCCCACCGGTATGCCTGGGATGGCAGGGTAGTAGCGAGGGGAATTAAGTCACTATTTGCTGAAAACATGTAAATATTTCAATCTTAAAAACAACAACAACAACAATAACCTTGCAGCAATAGCAGGGTGTAGTGGCGGAATATAAGCTCTGTTTATAGTAGAGAACTATGTTGATAAGTTTCAAAAAAGATAGTGTAAGTAGTTTAATAATCAACAAACTCTGATGTTCTAATATTGATTGAAAGAATGAGAATCAGGTTTGCTGTAATAGATCCAAAAAGTTTATCGTGCTGGGATGGAAAAATCCTCAAATACACATTTGTGATCACCTCATTTTTTGTGACTTTACGTGATAAAGCTCCATTGCAAATAGAATCAGCAAACACTTTAGGTCAGCAGTACTTTTATCTGGAACACTGCACCCTTCCTATTGAGGGCAGCATCACACATCCCCGACTCCTTTGTTTCACACACGCTATTCTACTGCTCCCCGCGTCATGCTGAGGTAACACGTCTTATCAGGATGGCTGTGTTAGCAGATGAAGCTGATGGCCCTATGGCCGTCTGTTGTTAGATGTAATGAAACACCAGATAAAACCGTCAGTTCAAAAATATCTACCCTGTCCTCTCTTTGTTCCCAGGAGGCATTTCATTCTTTTGTGACTTGAAACTTTTATCTTTGGGGATATTTTAGATCTCTTTGGAAGGATCCCGCTTGAAGCCATTTCATTGTAATGACTTGATAATCAATTGCTAGGAATGGGTCTGAAGCCAGTTGAGAAAAAGAAAAGAATGACACTGAGCAGAGATCAAGAGGGAGAGAAAGACTTAACTAAGTAAAATACACAAGAGAGCACGGAGGCAGCGCATGTTGATTCTATAACCCTGAGAAGTACTAACAGGAGTCACCTGAGGGGAAATCTCTATTTGTTCTTTAAAAGGAGTAATTGGTGAGGGGCTGCTGAATTACAGGTCGTGTTATTTATGCTACTAAATACTTTCTCGAAGAGTTGTGTTCATAATTTTTGTAAAAGATATGAATTCATAACTCTTCATTGAAGATAAACATAAAGAAAAGTAAAGCTAAAATAATTGAATTTGATAACTAAAGCCCATCTATGTGCATTTCTTTTCTATGTGTAAGTCAACTTTCACTTAAAGTAGGATTTCTAAAATTTCATGTGTACACCTTGGTAAATTATCACAAATTGAACACTTCTATATAACTTGCACCAGTTCAAGAAACAGAACATACCAGCATTCCGGGAGCCCTGTCACCCCTCCTTCCAGGCACTACCCTCACTCCCAAAATCACCCCTTGGCCCCCAACAACCTGTATCAGTTGTTCTGTTGTCAGAGTTTCTATACATTGAATTATACACAATATATGCTTTTTCATGTCTGATGTCTTTTGTTCAACATTACATTGGTTAAATTCAGTTATATTTTTTCTTATAAAATGGATTTTAATTGCATTATTAACACTGGCTATGTCATGAGATCCTATGGTAAATCTTATTGGAAGAGTGAAAATGATATTTTTTTCTCTTTGCAAACCTCATTCACTGCCTCCCCATACTTTGTGGTTCTTAAATATTAGGGTACCCAGGAGGTCTTTTTAGCACTCAGACTGCTGGGCCCTCCCCCAGAGTTTCTGATTGCATAAATCTGGGGTGAGACCTGAGCATTTGCATTTCTAACAAGTTCCTGGAGGATGCTGATCCTACTGCTCCAGGGACCATTTGGAGAACTACACTAAAATATATTGAATTTGTTAACCAAAGCCCTTCTGTGTGCATTTCTTTTCTCTATTTAAGTCAGCTTTCCCTTAAAGTAGGATTTTTAAAACAAGTATCCTCATTTGAACTGCCTATGTGTTTTCTGTTGCAGTGAGGACCCATCCCACACGTGCTAAGGAAGGACACAAAGCTCAGAGTGGCTGAATCTGTGGAGACTCACATCATATGTGAGGAGGTGAGAGCCATTTTTAGAGCATTCCCACCTTAACATTACATATACTTAATCTTACTATTTAAAAATCTGAAAAATACTTAAAGCTTGACATGTATATCCAGAAAACAAATCAAAACCCTGTTCAAGCATCAAGAAAGGCCCAGGTTATAGCAGTGTGCTTGCATCAAATTCTGCAGGCAAGAGCTCCTAAAGAATAAAGACTTACAACTAAAAGTAATAAACCATTGCTATAATGTATTCCTCTCAAGCTAGTTTTAGACACTGTCCTACATTACCCCCAGACACATACAGCCAGTGAGTCCTTGTAATGTTGTCAGTCTCAATGACATGTTCTAGAATGGTGAAATGTGTGCTGGGTTTCATAGACTTGGTAGGGAAAAAAAGGAATGTAAAATATCAATAATTGTTGTATTGATTATATGTTGAAGTTTTTATATTTTGGATATATTGGTTCAATAAAATATATTATTAAGACAACATTGCTTGTTTTTTCCTTTTTTAATATGGGTATTAGAAAATTTAATTACATATGACTCTCATTGGTAGTTCACATTTATTTCTGTTGGGCAGTGCTCTCCTAAAGAATTTAGCATTAGCCTGACTTATACAAATAATTAACAACATGCTTGAAGGCCAGAGTTATGAAGATGGGAAATTGTAACTTTCCAAAGAATGGTTTATCAGAAACTAGAAAATCACATTAGGCTAATAGGAAGCATCTACAAATGCTAATAGGAATGGCTGGGAACAAAAAAAGTCTAATTAGTTATTATTAGAGAGAGCATGTTCTAAGAAAGAATTAGAGGAGAAAAGAGGATGATAAATTTGTTAAAAACTACCACACTAGAAACTACTTACACCCAAATGATATACAATGATTGAAAATTCTTGCTTTATGTTGATTTGACCCAATTTTTTTTTAGCCTGGTATTCAGAATTTTCTATAATTAGGGCTCCAAGTTAGTGACTAATTAATGAGTGGATGGATGGATCCAGTGTTTAAGCCACATGGATCTATTTATTGTACCTAAAATAAGTTTTGATGTCTTGCTTCTAATGTTTCATGGATTTCCTTCTTTCTAACAAAAATAGCTACTTTCTACTTCATTATGTTAGCTAGATCCCAGCTCAAATCTCATATTGTCTTCCTACATTTCACAGTTAATTTTAGGCCAGAGATACTCTTTGACCCCAAACTCCTTTAATATGTTTCAGTATAATCCTTCTCTGGTATTTGTCATTCTCTTTTCTGTTAGCTGTCTGGCATCCTAGCTTTGTGGTCTCAGGTCACTTACCTTATAGCTCTGTGCTTTACAGTGCTTCTCTATAGAGTGGAATGATATTGTATTGATATTATAGCTTAGAATAGAATGAGTGAAAGCATAAAGTTCTTAGAATAGATCCTGATGTATAATATGGGCTAGATAAATATCAGCTGCTATCATTATTGTTGTTGTTGACATTAGCTATGTAACACACACCTGGATATTTTACTTTTCCATCTAGATTGTAAATTCCTTGGAGGGCAAGAATATATTTTCTTCTTCATATCGCAGAAGGTCTTACAAAAGGTTGAAACCTAATAAATATCTGTTGATAATCATAATAAACACTGATACATTTTAAATGAGTTTTTCTGTAGGCCCTGCTGTGCACTAATCACTAGGGATACAGTGATGGACAACTCAGGCACTGTCCCTTCCCCCCAGAAACTTAAGTTATAATGGAGGGAGATGGATGAAAGATAAGCATGCAAAAGGAAAAAGAGGTTTACATAGTTACAGGTAGCTGTGTTATGAAATAAAGAAGAGGGGGTAGAGATGGAGGTTTAGTGGAGCAGGGTTCTACCTAAAAGCGTGAGCAGAGAACACTGGGATAAGACTGAGGCACAGTGAGGAAGAGGATGCTGTGAGGTAAAAATGGAGGGACGAGAGAATCTGCAAGGCTGTACCTTACAGGTTATAGTTAGTGAAGTCTTTGCATTTTATTTTGAGGCAATGTAAAGGTATTATAGGAATGCCAGAAGGAGTGGTCTGTAATTTGTTTATTTTATTTTGTCTGGTAATATCAGTAGACCTTAGGAGCTGTCACTTTTTACTTTATTTTTGAAATGAGATCATATTCAAATATGACATTAATAGGACCATGAGCTTCAACTATATAAGGTTAGCTGATTCATATAGGGTTAAAACATATACACTTGACCTTGGACTTATTAAAACCAGTTGTCTGTATATGATGTGAGTATGTGAAATCCTAGACCAAATATAATAAGATATATGCCTCAGGGAAAACCAATAAGCAAATGCATGAATCAGAGTTATATTACAGCCTCCTTTGTGACACCTTCACATTTATTAGTTTATGTAAAGATCCTGCTGTTCATGACAAGTGTCATTTTTGTGGAAACAACTTTGAATGTGATTCTGAAGTAAGAAAGGATATAAAGAATAAAAAATCATAAATAATTATAGAGTGATTCTGATATAAAGCACAGAATGCAAAAATCTAAATATATTATCATTTGATTCTAGGCTTTATTTACTTTAAAAATAGCAGACAACTTAAAACATAGTATTGTCCTTTAAACATGAATAAAACAAAACCAACAAGTATTTATCATTTATTTTTTCCCTGTGGCATTAGCTGACATCCCATAAAGACTTAATAAGGTGTGTATGTGATTAGAGCCAACTCATGGCATGGGGAGAAAAACAAAATGCAGACATGGGTGGTTTTTATTGATTTATTTTTCAAAAGTTCAAAGCTCAAGCCTATTCTGTAACCCTCAATACTTGTGTAGGTATCTCTGGGCAAGTTACCCAGGCTGAGTCTTGGTTGCTTTATTTTTACCTTCAAGGGGGAAAAATACCACCTCCCATCTCTGAAAAAAAAAAAACCACAAAAAAACCCCCAAAACTGAGTAACTGTTCAAACCCATTTCCCTTATCTTAGTCTCAGAAAGGAGAAGCTTGCAGTCAGATGGGGCCCTGACTGAGTCCTGGCACCACGGGAAGAGAGCAGTAATGTGTGCCACTTGTAGATGTGGCCATAAAAACCTTCTGTGCAACCCTTTCTCTCTTCATCCTGTTTTCTGACTGGGTGTTAAGGCTCAAGACAATTTCGGGGACCACACATTAAAATTCACAAGAGTTTATCATGTTAAGTCCCATAATGACTGCATGGAATATTACCTCTCACTGTGGATTTTTTTATGTAAGAAAATAACTTTCTCTTGTATAAGACGAATGTTTGTTTTATAGCAGCTAGCATTGCCTAACATATTCCATCTCAAAAAGTCATTGAAAAAATTAAATGAGATAATACTTGGGCACTATTAATCATTAAAAAAATGACATTATTATTCAACACAACTATAGGATCGGTGAATAAAGCTCTTAGTACACATCCTTTCTTTCTTACTGCTGAAAGGATTTTCAACATAGAGGAAGAAATTAGCAAACATGACATAACAGGAAAGATGTTTTGAGAATAAAGAAGAGAAATACAATAATTATGTTTTGATCTCTCTATTTTTTTGAAAACATTGAAAAGTATTCATGGGGACAAGAGCCAAATTTATTTATTTATTTTTAAAGTACTATGTCTTTTATTATTATTATTCACTGACATTCCATGAATCCATTCTCCTTGTCAATTAACTCTATTAAACAACCATTCAAAATTTAGTTTACCATGAGATGATAGTCTATGGTCAGAAAGAGGATTTCTTCCCAGAAATCCCATTACATCATCTGATAAGAAGATGGAATCTTTGGAGTGAGAATTATACTTAAAAACCCAGGTCACATGGTCACCATATAAACCACAAGTGAATTCCTGGTTTCTTTATACTTGGTAAAAAGGGGAGATGGATGAGTAGGAAGTGTGGTTCTGAGAGGGGACCCATTATGCAGGTGAAGGGACAAGGCATTAGTGGAGATAGACAAACTGACACTTGTAAATTTAGGAGACATGGTCCCAGGGAATAAAATTGAAGCAAAGTTTGATATTCTCTTTTAGTTTACCCTTGGGGGAAGCACTGGGGAAGAATTGGTAAGGGGCTGTGACCCTTGATAAAGAGTATTGTCAGGATGAGGAAGATGCATGTGTGGAAGGGTTCACCTGAGCTCCCCATTGTGACTGTGGTGAATATCAGTGTTAGGTAATAAATGAGTAACTGCAGATCCAAGTTCTTTAGACTGATCTATAGCAGCACTTCTGGCTAGAAGGAGCTCCAGAAAGTAGAAAGCTCCCATCTGTAGAATTAGAGAAGATGGTTGTTTATTTTCCTGAAACTAAAAAGAAAGATTTAAAGAAAGCCAGTGCCAAGTGCTTGATGTGGTCTAAAGGTCTTAATTGCCTGTTCTGAGGAAGAGGTCGATTGAAAACATTGACACATTTTAATGTGTGGTCCCCAAAGTTGTCTTGAGCCTTCACACCCAGTCAGAAAACAGGATGAAGAGAGAAAGAAGAATGTTTGTCTCATTAAATGGCTAGGACAGAGTTATTGAATGAATATTTAGTAATTGATTCAGCTTCAAAATATGGTCGGCTTAGTTAGATAGCATTGATGGATGGTTTAAGTAAACTGAAGCAGTTTTATGTCATTTGAAATATGTCTTTTGGAAGTCTTAGATTCTTATGAGTCTCCAAGTATCAGAGAAACATCATAAATCATAGACCAAGCTGAGATAAATGTTGTCTTACACAGATTTTTGTTGGATCTCAGAACAGGGTGTGTGTATGCATGTACATGGGCAGACACACATGTGTTGTTTCTGTGTATGCACACATGTGAGTGTTACTATCCCTCTGGCTGAGGAAAATCACCTGTTTGCCTTTCCACTTCAATCTGACACATCTTGTGTGAAACATCACAGCCAATTTCTAAATGAAATGGGAAGACAAACTTTCCATTAAATGCCATCAACACTTACTAGAAACCTGGTCTTTATATTTGATTTAAAATGTGCCAGGATTGCTTGGGACTTCTGGCCAAGAAGGAGGCATAGGTGGAAACACTATGCCTCCTTGCACAACTAATTGTAAAGACAACAAAGTTTTAGTAACAAAAATGCAACCAAAACACAGAAAATTGAACTATACGGAAGTCTGACAAATATGAACCTTTCAGCCAGACTGATAAACCAGGCAAAGGAGTGAGAAGTGAGATGAACCTCACAGGCCCCAGCAGTGGGAAGCAGCAGAGGGGACTGCCATTGCCTCTCTTTGACCCCATCCCCACATACAGCATCACAACCCAGCGACTGAGTTGCCCCACCGTGGCGAACACCGAGGGCTCTACCCCTCATACATAACAGGTGCAAACAGACCAAAACATCATGGCTCAAGAAGAACTCAAAGCCCCAGAGCCAATAACTCTAAGCGACCAAGAAATAGCCAACCTATCAGATGCACAGTTCAAAGTACTGGTGATCAGGATGCTCACAGAACTGGTTGATTTTAGCCACAAATGAAGGAACAAATGAAGGCTAAACTAATTGAAATAAAGGGAAAAACACAAGAAACCAATAGTGATGGAAAGAAAACGGACTCAAATCAAGGGAGTGGACCAGAAAGAAGATAAAAATATCCAAACAGAAAAGAATGAAGAAACAAGAATTCAAAAAAAATGAAGAGAGGCTTAGGAACCTTCAGGACATCTCTAAATGATCCAACATCTGAATTATAGGGGTACCAGAAGGGGAAGAGGAAGAGTGACAATTGGAAAACTTATCTGAACAAATAATGAAGGAGAACTTCCCCAATCTGGCAAAGGCAATAGACTTCCAGGAAATCCAGGAAGCTCAGAGAGTCCCAAAGAAGTTCGACCCAAGAAGGAACACACCAAGGCACATCATAATTACATTAGCCAAGATTAAAATGAAGGAGAGAATCCTAGAAGCAGTAAGAGATAAGGAGACAGTAACCTCCAAAAGAGNGCTCAAGAAGAACTCAAAGCCCCAGAGCCAATAACTCTAAGCGACCAAGAAATAGGTTACCTATCAGATGCACAGTTCAAAATACTGGTGATCAGGATGCTCACAGAACTGGTTGATTTTAGCCACAAATGAAGGAACAAATGAAGGCTAAACTAATTGAAATAAAGGGAAAAGCACAAGAAACCAATAGTGATGGAAAGAAAACTGGGACTCAAATCAAGGGAGTGGACCAGAAGGAAGATAAAAATATCCAAACAGAAAAGAATGAAGAAACAAGAATTCAAAAAAAATGAAGAGAGGCTTAGGAACCTTCAAGACATCTCTAAATGATCCGACATCTGAATTATAGGGGTACCAGAAGGGGAAGAGGAAGAGTGACAATTGGAAAACTTATCTGAACAAATAATGAAGGAGAACTTCCCCAATCTGGCAAAGGCAATAGACTTCCAGGAAATCCAGGAAGCTCAGAGAGTCCCAAAGAAGTTCGACCCAAGAAGGAACACACCAAGGCACATCATAATTACATTAGCCAAGATTAAAATGAAGGAGAGAATCCTAGAAGCAGTAAGAGATAAGGAGACAGTAACCTCCAAAAGAGTTCCCATCAGACTGTCAGCTGATTTCTCAAAATGGAATCTTATAGGCAAGAAGGGTCTAGAAAGAACTATTGCAAGTCATGAAATCCAAAGACCTACATCCAAGCTTGCTTTATCTAGCAAAGCTTTCATTTAGAATGGAAGGGCAGATAAAGTGCTTCTCAGATAAGGTCAAATTCAAGGAGTTCATCATCACCAAGCCCTTATTATGTGAAATGTTAAAGGGACTTATCTAAGAAAAAGAAGATAAAAAATACAAACAGTGAAAGGACAGCAAACTCACAGTTATTATCAACCACACCTAAAACAAAAGCAAACTAAGAGGCCAGCTAGATCAGGAGTGGAACCATAGAAATTAAGATCACATGGAGGGTTAGCAACAGGGGAGTGGGAGGAGGAGAAGGGAGGAGAAGGTACAGAGAATAAGTAGCATAGACGGTAGGTAGAAAATAAATAGGGGGAGGGCAAGAATAGTATGGGAAATATAGAATCTAAAAAACTTGAGACATGTGGACATAAACTAAAGGGGAGGGGAATGATGGGGGAGGGGTGTGCAGGGTGGAGGGGAATGAAGGGGGAAATAAGACAACTGTAATGGTACAATTAATAAAATATATTTCAAAAATAAAATGTGCTAGTTTTTGCTCTTCGCTAGACAATTATTCCTTTTTTTTTGTTAAGTAATGAAGCAGTTCAGAGACTTTCTCTGTCTCTCTTTTTCTCTGTTTTAAGAACTATAACTCCTTGGGGGGAGTGGTGGGAAGAATAGATGGCAGCAAACATCATTAGGAATGAGGAAAGACAACATATTTCTACACATGAAAATCTGTTGTCAAAAACTATGATAAATTGCATTTTTTTCTGAGACTTCAGAAAATGTTTCCTCAATGACATTGTACCACCATTAATTTAAGAAACTCAGGGCTTGTTTTTTAAAATAATTTTACCATTGCTCATTTTGTTTTATAATAGTATGATTTATTGAAATAAACATTTTATGTTCTTTAATTCTTTTGGATAGGGTGTGGAATTGTTTCCAAAATTGTATTTTGTTAGCTTTTAAAAATATTCTCTATAAAATAAAATGTAACAAGAAGTAAAAATAAGATTCAGGCAATTAATGTTGAAAATGCCTACACTGCCATCTTCTTGACCTTCTCAATGCCAGTTAGTGTGGTAAAGGCTCTGAGGAGTCCTGTACTGTAGAAACTACTTAACATTGTCTAATCTTGTAGTTTTTAAAATATTTTTTTAATATTGAGCTCTTTTATCACAAAACATTTATTAACACCCTGACTGATACCATAAAATTTTACACATGGAACTATACAAAAAAGAGCCCCACCATGTTGCTTAGAAATTGAAAGTGATTTCTTTCACTTTGCCTTTGTTTAGTGTCTGTGCCCAAATATGATCATGTGCAATTGTAGAGGAACCACTCCATGATCTCTGTTTTTAGTGAAGTCATATCTTACGTAGAAGCAAAAACAGTTCTCTTCAAAATTAACTCTGCAAATCCTTTAAAATACTTTTAAAATACAGGAATCAGTTTTTAATTGAAATAATGTATACTTGACTTCAAAGCATATTAAAGTTTTAAAATCATTGAATTCATCAATAGACATCTCATAAAAAAACAGATAGCACCTACCTAACAGATATTCTGAATCTATCCAGATTGGCTAGAAAACACCATCTGCAAGATTATTGTAAAGAATAACTCCAAAAAATTTTTTTTACTAATTAATAGGAAAGTGACAAAGCCAGAAAAAAACTATACTCTAAGGATGGTACATTTTTAGGGATCAAAGTTCAAGGAACATTTTTGAATATCAGTGAGAAATATAGTTTTGATTTGTAAACAGAAAAGAATTTATGCATTTTCAGTAAGGTGATTACACATCTTGGTTTACCTGGTCTCAATATGGCCAATTGTTACTAGTATGATTATAAATTGTAGCTTTATCACTCTCAAAAGTGTGCTCATTTTAAAGATATCTGATTCTTATTAGGCCATGCTGACAAAAGCATCCTAAAATATAGACGTACAGGGTTTCCATTCTAGGTCTTATCTATACAAGAATAAAACAAAGCAGAAAGAAGAGTCTATAGAAAGACACAAGGAAAGTCTATGGCTGGTATGCAAACCAGGCTACCCAGCTATCAAGGTAGAGTTAGCTAGGTAGTGTTCTGAAGTGTTCTGCTTGCCTGTACCATTTACTACAGTTGTTTTTAAAAATTCAACTGGTATATGCCACTATGGTACACTAGGAGGAGTTCACTTTTATGGTCAGGCACTGGGCCACCCCTGTTGCTAAATATTTAGAACACTATAGGTGATTGAGCCTCGGTAGCCTTAACACACATGTCCATAGATTTAGTAATTTGGTGATGATTCAGTGAGATACAGGAGTAACTACTACTTGGAGTAGTTAGAATTCTAAAACCAGCACATACATTTAATATTAATAGTAATGTAAAAATGTTGCCAATATGTGTTGAAATTTCACTGTGCTTGAGAAGCTATTCTAAGCACTTTAAATATATTTATTTTTTTACTTTTCACAATCCACTATATAAATACTATTATTTCCATTTTACCCAGGAGAAAACTGAGGCACAAACTAAGAAAGTTACCCAAAGCTATGTAGCAGGAGTGATGTAAATCCAAAAGAAATTAAATCTCTTGTAGGCTGCGTGGCTTGCACTATAGAATTAGAAGAGTAGGCCAGTGAATCTGAAAATAGGTCACATTGAAGTTCATATTAATTTAGACCTACCTAACTCTAAATTTAGGTCCAAAATTGGGTGCTGGGCAGAGTGGCTACAGTCACCTCAGGTAATCACTATATCCTAGTCTGGTCGATTTTGTTTCTAAGTCTCACCCACCAAATCTTTAGAAATGTACCCCAAGATATTATATAACTGAACTGTTACAAATATATAATTGTGGCCATACTTAATTTGTAAGGAAAAATAATATATGTGAAAGTGTAATTGGAAGGCACCTGTTATTTGCTCCCTAAGAGTCAGGGAAGAATATTTTTAACTGTACTAAAAGTAGATAAATATTTAATAGTGTAAAGTAGATACATGATTTCATTTACTTTCACCTACTTCATCCACATCTATGAATACATAATCAAAGCATGTGAAAACATTACCCAACAAACTTCAGAAATAAAGCAAGCATGTGTAACTAGCTTTAGCCACAGCAAATAGTCTACAGACATTTATCACTTAGAAGATGTTTATTTTGTCCTCTTACAGGGTAAGAATATCCAAGTCTAAAAGTGAATACATAGGGAAGTCTCTGGCTCTACTTTGTCTTTGTGCTTTCGCTGCATGATATTTTCAGGAAAATTTACTCCTGAAACAGGAGAATCCTGAAAGGAAATTTCCTCTACTAGGAGCCTTAATATTAGTAATACACATTTTGGGGAAGTTGCCATAATATTAGAATTATAAGAGTTCTAAAAAATAGTTTTGTACCATTTTAATTTTCTTCTTTCTCCTTCCTTCCTTCCTTCCTTCCTTCCTTCCTTCCTTCCTTCCTTCCTTCCTTCCTTCCTTCCTTCCTTCCTTCCTTCCTTCCTTAAGTTAATGACCAAAATAAAGTGAATCCAAAATGCACAGGGAAAATAAAATAGTGGCCCCTTTTCTACAACTTCTGTATCCACTATTGGGGACCTACTTTCAACAAGTCACTGTGCTGGGCTTCGTATAGAACATAGCAATGACTGAGACTTGGTACTTCATCTTAAGATACAGTTTAACGTGGTGGATATGTCATGTATATAACTACTATTTATACAAGGTACATGATGATTTTTAAGGTTTTACCAAGAAGTTTGCAAGAAATAGTAGAACAAACAATTCATTATTGTAGAAGTTGAATTGTTTGCTCAAATAGTTTGTGATGGAAGGACAGAAAGGAGGAAAAAGGAAGAGAGGGAGGGAAGAAGGACAGCACAGTAAAGTGCTGATGTACAGGTAAAATGCTGGAAGTGGATCTTTGAACCTGGAATAAAATAGATGTGATAGACCAATGGCAGAATGTGTAGGCCATTGGTCTTTGGGAAGAAACAAGTGAGTCGGGCTACTGAGCAGGGTATGAGGAAGCATGGAAATACCTACAGAAAGATCATGAATGACATGCAGAAGGGGTTGGGCTTTATTTTTAGTAGTGTATATGTTAGGTCCTGGTTAGGATCAAGGTTATGATGTGAACCAAGAAGGCTGTCTCCCCTTGCTGTTGTCTCAGTCTGAAGGCCCTGCTCACCTAGTTTGGCTCCCAGCTTTCCCATGCTTCCCTCCAACTACTCTGTACCCACCTGCATCCTACCCCTGAGCAAGAAATGCCCTGATGAAGCTCTGGCTGGTGTAGCTCAGTGGATTGAGCACGAGCCTGTGAACCAGAGGATCGAGGTTCGATTCCCAGTCAGGGCACATGCCTGGGTTGTAGTCCAGTTCCCTGCAGGCCAACTCCCAGCAGGGGACGCACAAAAAAAGCAACCATACATTGATGTTTTTCTCCCTCTCTCCTTCCCCTCTAAAGATAAATAAATAAATAAAAATCTTAAAAAAAAGAATTTATTAAAAAAAAAGAAAAGAGATGCCCTGATGATGTGGGAAGCAGCAAGGGGGGAATGGAAGAAAGATAGGCTTTGGGTTCAGGCAGACTTGGTATCCAAATTCTGGTTCTACCTTTTGGTTAACTAGACCAGTTAAACTTCCTCAGCCTCAGTTATCGGCAAAATTGAGATAATAATACTGACCTTTAAAAAAATAAGACAATGCTTTAGGGTATTGAACTGGCAAAGATTAGAAATAACAAAAATAACATTTGCTGATGGAAATAAAAATTGTTATAGCCTTATTGGAAAGCATTTTAGCAGTATCTATGCAAAACACATACTCCTCTAAGCAGAACTCACACTCCCGGAGTCTTTCCCATATACAAATACGAGCACTGTTTATAAGAATACATGGGCAAGGCCACCTATTGCAGCTTTGTTTGTGTGGCAGTAGAGTGGAAAGTAAGTGCTTGCTCATTATAGGATCGCTGAATACATTATAGTACTTTCCAGCTATGGAATATCATGAAAACTTTAAAACAGATGAATTAGATCTACAAAATGACTTGGAGAAATACCCATAAGGTTCTGTGGCCTGTAACAGAAGAAGATACAGAAAAAATGTACATAATGTAATACAATATTTCTAAAATAAACATTTATATATAACACTGGCTAAAAATTATGAGCTTCCCTCTGTCTTGAAATGCTGAAATTGATTTACTGTCCTTTGATGGAAGTGTTATTATCATTCGTTTTACACACGAGGAAGCTGAGGTGCAGAGAGTGTGAGTAGTTTCTCCAAAGGTCACAGGGGTCAGGGTAGAGGCAGAACATGGACTTCAGAACTTGAAACTGAAGACTAGATTCCTCACCACACATTATATTACTAGTTTATATGAAATTTTGTGTGTGCACATATATTCAGGAAGCGATTCATGAAAGGATGGTCCTCGACACACGAGGGGTCACCTCAGGGCACTGTGAGTGCACGTCTGTTTGCTCTGTTCCTCACACTCTCGTCATCACTTCAGTTTTCTACAATGAACATATATTATTGAAGACATAAAAAAGGAATAAACTTATTCATTGCAGAAAAACAAAGATTTGTATGCATTTCTATTAGAGTTTTCTTACAGAAACAATCATAAGCATTTACAAAGTTGAAAAGATATTTCTGGGCAGTATAACACTTGAAACTTAAACTAAAAAAAGGACTCAAAATGGAGACTGGGTATGTAAATTATGGAGAGTCACTTCTTGAGGTATACAATTAAGCGATATTAGATTATGAAAAGACATGAAAAAATTCATAATCTATTGTTATATTTATAAGACAGTTTCAAAATTATCTGCATTGCAGAATACCCTAAAAAGCTCCATCTCTGTATAAGGCAGCCTAGAAAAAGACAGGCAGTTTATATACCAGTATTTAGTGCTATGGACTGAAGTTAATAGAGGGGATTTTTAAAATTTATTTTGCCTATTTTTATGTAATAAATGCTTATTACTCTAAAACAATTTTTTAAATTTGTACCTGAGGACACATTTTTTATTGATTTGAGAGAGAGAGAGAAGAAGGGTGAAAGAAAGAGAGAGACATCAATGTGAGAGAGAAATATTGATAAATTGCCTCCCATACATGACCCAACTGGGGATCAACCCCACAACCTATGTGTATGTTCTGACAGGGAATTGAATTCACAGCCTTTTGCTGGGCAGGACAATGCTTCAACCAACTGAGGCACCTGGCCAGGGCAACACCTATTACTTTTAAAATAAGAAAATAAATGCAAACAATAAATATGTCTTAATCTTTTCCCTGGTAAATCAACAACAACAAAAAAAGATAGAATTTATCCTGTGGAACTGACCATAGATACACACAAAGATTTATGTAAAGTGCATGTACTGTATTTTCTTATCACTTATAATAGAGAGAAAATTGTAAATAACTAAATAGTTTAACATTGGGGCACTGGTTATGTAAATTGTGTACCAGCCATATAATGAAATATTCTGCCTTTAATGAAAAGTCATGCCTTTGAAGAATGTTTGAAGATTTGGGAAAATATTGATGGTATATTATTAACTGGCAAAACAGAATAAAGACTCTTTCTTTAAACAATCTAACCCTCAAAGGAAAAATGATTATATGATTTTACCTTTTATTTTTATCTATATGTTACCTGTATTTTTTCTGCCTTTAAATTCTTTTATAATAAATTTGTAGTATAAACAAAAATAATTGTTATATTAAATGAAATAAAATACTACTGTTAATAAGGATTATGTAAGCACATGTACGTATCAGCTAAGGAGTCAACCTTAATGAAGTAGTTCTCCTCTCCCCACCCTCTACACACACACCTTTCTCTCTCTTCTTCCTGAGTCTCAGGTCACCCTTGTATGAAATGAAAAGTACATTGTACCTAAATGTAAAGCATTAAGTATAGGAGACACTCCGTATATCTTGGTTCTTTCCCTTTCTCTGAACTGCCAGAGGGCAGCAGCTTTCATTCCACACTTTAGACTCTAAAGATTCAGACGTGATGACCCAGGTACGACAACTAATCCAGACACCCTCTCAGAGCAGCTCTAGGATGGGGGACAGCTCGGCCTCACTGTTGCTGGCAGTGGGGAGGACACGTAGTAGGGGGACAGTGGACACCGACAAAGGAAAAAAATCAGCTTGGAGAAGCCTGAGGGGAATTCCACGGGCAGCACGATGTTTTGTTTCTCCCCAAAGGTGTAGACCAGGGACAGAGATGAGGTTAAGAGTCATCTGGAGCCCACCCCACTGGCCAAGGCTTGCAGTGGTATGTGCTTGGGAACATTTACGTTCACCTCTCATACCCTCTCAGATCTGCCTCCTCATACGTAACCTCTTTCCCTTTGCTGTCTTTGTCAAGGCTGATTCCTACTGTGTCTCCCTATTCTATAGACAATTCGACCTCCAAGAGGTTGTAAACTTAGACCAAGGGTTAAAAAATCCTTTGCTGGGTGACATTCCACTTCATAAACAGCAATGGCATGACTTACACAAAGCTCCAAAGGAACAGCAGCTTGTTGTGTATGCACCTGAGTATTAATTGATTTAGCCTTTAATATTAATGAGTGTATGATTTGCTCTAGTTGACCTTCAGATTCAAATTGGGCGATTAAGTACTAAGACAGGAGAATGGTGATGTGTTTAAACAGCAGTTGACACCCCCAAGGTGCCTTGGCCTTGCCTGTGTATGGGGCTGAACTATTATGAGTGCTGATGCAGCTAGAACAAAGCGTTCTCCTTGAATTAAGGAGATTGGCTATATTTCAAATAATAATAATAATAATAATAACAACAACAACAACAATAACTTTATAGCAGTTTCAACCAGAGTACTTGATATTCCTAATATAAATTTTATTCCTGTGCTTATACTGCTTTTTATCTGATTGCCTGTGTACTTGGTAACTTAAATAGCCTTAAGGTTTGAACTCCTGGATTTGTTTTTAAAGATTTAAAGTGCACACAGCCATTAAATCAATATTTTTGCCACTAGAGAAAGAAATCTCTCAACAGATAAGTGAATACTATATTTTTAAAAATAAAAATTTTTATTTATTTATTTATTTTTAGAGAGCTGGGAAAGGGAAGGAGAAAGAGGGGTAGAAACATCAATGTGTGGTTGTCTCTTCCAGGCCCCTGACTAGGGGGCCTGGCCCACAACTCAGGCATGTGTCCCGACTGGGAATCAAACTGGCAACCCTGTTATTCACAGGCCCATGCTCAATGCACTGAATTACACTGGTCAGAGCTGGATACTGTATTTTTACAAATAACCTTAGAACTTCTCTTAATCTCTCAAGCCAGCTCATCCTCTCAAACTCTGCTCCTGCCCATCTGAGGGCTGTACTAACTATTGGAAACAGGTGTCTTCAATCTATAGCTCACAATCTAGCTCTTGAGACATAAACCACCCAGTGGTACTTCCTCTATCAGCAGCTTCAACTGTATGCAGTTATGTGAGGTAAATGGGCAATAAGCATACATTCTGGGTACCCAGTGAGAAACAAGTTTAGAACACTGGAACAAATTCACTGCCATAGAAGACACCCCAGAAGATATTTCCTCTTGAAGTTATTCAATGTTCACATACTTTTTTAATGTTAAAAAAAATCTAATCTCCCAAACCAAGCCACATTGGCCAGCTCCTTTGATTTGATTGTTTTCAGTCCTTGCACCCTAGAGGCACCAGTTTCCTGCAGGAACCAAAGTTATAACAAATGTAAAGCCAGACAACCAACTAGCAAAGCTGGAAATAACTGGTGAATCTCAAAATCTATGGGAATTATATCGGAAAGACAGAGAGGAAAAGAAAACGCAGTTCCTTAGATTGGTTGCTCCAAACCCAAGAAGATGCTGGGTCAGGATCAAAGCCTGGAAACAAAAGCACAAGAGCAAGGGCTCCGTCAGGACCCTTGGTCAGCAAACAAGTTCTGCCATTTAAATTTAAGGGTGTGATATGCATTTTAATAAGCAGTCTTATACTGCAGAGCTCATAAATAGCTTGGCTGTCACCAAGGACATACATTTCTGCAAGAAACTAATAATGGTGAATATTTGAAATAAATCACCAGCCTATATGCCTGCCTTTTAACCTCAATTTGACCTCAATCTTGGGGAATTTCAATGGCAAATTCATTCCTTTTCCATTCTACGCAAAGTATCTATCAGTCAGGACAGCAGTCCTATAAGCATTAAACACTTGGTCTAAGCTTTGGACTGATAGTCAGTCAAAAGCAGTACATGCTATTTTGGAAGGACAAAGCAAAAATTATATCCTATATGTTCTATTTATAGTGACTTACATGCTAGTGGGGACTTTAAAACACTTTCTTTTCCCTAGATCAAGATATAAATGGGTATTAGCAATTTAGTTGTGTAAAATCCTTGAAACTTCACATTTAGTCATTACTGGGGAACTGCATTTATATAGTAGGTGGCAGAACTCTTTGGAACTACCACCATTACAAGTTTCATGTAGAAAAAAATTCTGAAAGTATTCTGAGAAATTGATCCTGGCATGAGCAATTAATGGTGTGAGATCATAAAAGCATCAATAAACATCACAAACGATGCGTTTTTATAAAGGTGTGATATCTCCAAACCAAACAACTCAACAGGAGAAATCTCAGCTTGAAACATTTAAATTAGACGATCTTTCTTGTTTCCTAAACTCCACCACTCAACTTTATGACATTAAAAAAATTTCTATCACGCCTAAATAATTGGAATTTCCAAAAGTATTTACTTAGAAGGAACATCGCTTTCTGTCTTTTCACTTTCACTTGGTTGGGTTTGTCTGTAGGATGACCTTGAGTTTCTTATCAGAACGGGTGTGGATATCTGACATTCAAGATATACCAGATAGAAGCAGGAATCTCAGGACACATACCTAAGCACACGAAAAGGAGGTGTGAAGGGAAGCATTGAAAAAGTCACAATGAACAAGACAAGGGCCCCTGGAACTAACAGTGCAGACGGTGCCAGCTGCAGGCAGCCTCCGTGCATCTCAGACTCCCTCAATGCACGGGACCCTTTATGTAGAAAAAAACCCATTTACCATGAAACACAAAATGAAATGAACGATGCAAATAGCTGAGCATTATAATTTTGATTTTCTAAACACAAAATCAAGGAGTAACTAGTATCAGTTATCTAGTATGGGTTTATTTTCATATCATTCCAAACTAAAGAAATGCATTTAGCATATCTATCCAGAAGTTCCAAGTAGATCACATGATTTACCAGATGTCCACTTGTACAAATACAGCAGAAGCAGTTTTTAGTAGTTATCAGTGACAGATATAAAATAATATTAGCTTTTTGAGGTGAAGGGATTAAGAGCTATGAATTGGTAGTTACAAAATAGTGATGGGGATGTGAAGTACAGAATAGAGAACACAGCCAGTAACACTGTAGTAACTATTATACCATCCTGGTCAAGGGGAACATTTTTTAAAGTATATGATTGTCTAACCACTATGCTGTACACCTGAATACAAAATAATATTGAATGTAAACTGTAATTAAAAAATAAAATTAAAAAATAGACACCTAAAAATAAATATTATTATCTTTCTTCTGTGGGGATAGTTAACTTTATTTTTTCTCTAGGTTCCATATAGACATGAATGTCCTTCACTGTTTCTCCCTCATATTTTCTTCTAGAATCTAAATCAAATTTAGTTTTTGCTTCCTCTAGAGATACTTGGATCAGCAGCATTTCCTCATAGTAACTGTCCATAGAATGAGGAATGATGCTCTTGCCAAAGGTTTATTTCTAAGGAGGCCTGTCAAAGATTTCTTCTTTCTTATGTCTGGATAGTGAAGCTCTAGTAGGTATTTCCAGATACCAACTCTTTTGACCTTATTCCTGATGAGTAGCTATAAACAGCAGAAATGCCTAATTTTGTTTAAACATCTTGAAGCATAATTTCTCCAATCATTCTCTTGTTTCACAAAGTCACTTTTCAGAAAAACAAATGTAAATGTACAGATACATTCTGAAAAAGGCAGATATGGAATAAAACAGAGTGAGTGGGATCTTTGATTGTGTGGGAAATGGAAATGCTCAATGAGAACCGGACAGACTTTGCTTTCTGCTTCCTTTTTTCCATATAAACAAAACCCAAATGGTCTCCTAAGAGTTTTTGATTTTTAGGTGTAGTAAGTAGCCTCATACCTTCATCTTTACAGACTTCAGCTGCCTCTTCTGAAGCAGGGCTGTGCACAGTCGCAGTATTGACACCATCTATAAAGCAAAAAAGAGAAACTGTCTCAGAAGTAGCACTGCCAAGCCGGAGCCTCACCTCGCCGCCTGCCCTGCTGCCTTCCCCGGCACCACGGGGAAGCAGGAGCCTGCCGCATGCTCTAACGCTCCCAAGGGATGGATGGTTTACGAGTCCCTTTTGTAATCAATGAGACAGAAACCTTCAGTTAAGAGAGAACCCAGTGAACTAAAAACTACTTTTTGTGTGAAAAATGCTATTTGTTGGTACTATTCTACTGTGGCATTATGCTTCTTCTCCACCTCTAGTAGAACAGTACATTATTTTTCTTAGTAACAGATCGTGAAAGAAAGTATGTTCTTGAAAGTTTCCACAAAGTGCTTTTATATGTGCGTTTTTAATGTTTGTTTTTTTTTCTTGGCACAGCACATCTGCTCCTTTAAGCCAGCCTCAAACCGCAGGGAGCACGGCTGGTGACCCCTGGCGCGGAGGCCCAGAGAGGGCATCGCATGTAGGAAAGCTCGGGGAGCCCTTGGAGATTTCACGTCACCCAAGCACGGGGTGGGGAATAAGAAACCTGGAGGCCCCTGTCCTTTTACAGAAGGAATTAACCTCGTCAGAGCTGATCTGTCTTCTCAGTATCATCGGCACCCTAGTGATTCCACCCATGTCTGAAACTTCTAGGCCTCTAGGACGATGGATAATTAACTTACTAACATTAACATGGGGAATTTAAGACATGAAGGATTATCAAAACCATCTGAAATGGTTAATACTTGACAACTGGAAAAGAAATGCATATATATATATATATGCATATATATATATATATATATGCAGTAACATGGTCATGGAGCTAAAGAGTCATACATACATGCATGGCAACTAACATATTTAAAAGCAACTCACACACTTTCTAAATTATCTTTTGTTCATAATGTATATGACTATTACTTTTAGGTCATGTCTACATTGGAACAGGGAATAAAAATTTTAGTAGAGGCATAACTGAAGAGGGTGAATCACGTTCTTCTTTAAGTGACAATCTCCTACTAAAAATCAATAGAACAAACTATTAACCTCGAAGTCACATCTTCCCATTTCTTTACTTCTCTTCACAGCACCCCCCCCTAAAAGAGCAGTGTGTGTTATCCTTCTACACCGCCTCACTTCATGGTCTCTCCATAACCCACTCTCACCGGCTTCACCACTCTGCCACCAATTCTCTTATCAATGGTGCCAGTGACCTCCCTTTGCCAAGTCCAATGGTCATTTCTCTTTTTTTTATCTTACTTGACTTGACTTCTCAGGAGCATTTCTTTAGCCTGGTTCCTTCTGAAACACTTTCTTGTTGTGGCTGTTCTTTCTCCCTGTTACCACATCCGTAGATGTGATGGTGTCCCAGGTCTCAGTTTTCTCTGCTGACTCGTTCTCTCTGCTGAATCTTTCTTATTCAGTCTCATATAGTTTATATGCCAGTGAATCTCAAACCTGTATCCCTGGTCTACACCTCTCCCTAAAAATCCAAACTCATATATTGGCTTTTTGACATCCCATAGGCTAAGAGTCCTTTCAAATTTATCATGGCCAAGACTGAGCTGTTAACTTTCTCAGCAAACACTGTGCCCTACGGCCAGTCTTCCATATGCCCTCCGGTAAGTGGCACCATCATCACCATAGTTACTAACACTAAAAACTAGGACTGACTCCTCTTTCCTCCCTTCCCCACCCCCACCCATCAGCATATCCTGTTGCCTCTATCTCTGGAATGTAACACAGTTCAGTTCATTTCTGTCACCATTTCCAGAAACCACCATCACTGTGTTCCTCC
This sequence comes from Sturnira hondurensis, assembly GCF_014824575.4. NCBI lineage: Eukaryota > Metazoa > Chordata > Mammalia > Chiroptera > Phyllostomidae > Sturnira > Sturnira hondurensis. The sequence goes on along the minus strand of NW_028076505.1, from coordinate 5,607,419 downwards.
TGTAGTCTTCTACATGTCCTCACTTTGGCTCTTTTGACGACCTTAACTCATAGGCAAAACAAGTTTATTAAAACATACATTTGTCTCTTCATCACTTAAAAACTCCCACTGGCTTCTCTATGTAGTTCTAATAAAGTGAAATCTTATACAGTCGGAAGTAATCTGGTACTATGACCCTTTCCCAGATACCATACCATGTTCCTCCAATTCACAGTGCTCCAGCCATTCCACCTTCTCTTACCAACATGACGAACCCAAACTGTTCCCTCCATGTGAATGCACTTTCATCATCTCATCACTCATCTCTCATTTTAATTGTTGCTTCCCAAGGGAACCTTCCCCAGTCTAGCAGTGGAAAGTGGCCTTCACAGTAGTCCTGCTACATTGCCTCATTTGTCTGCAAAGCATTTGTCAGCATTTTCTACTTTTTTGTGGCTTATTGTTTATTTTTGGACTCCCCCCACCAGACTATAAGCTTCAAGGAAGCAGGGATATTGTCTTTATAGCTTACTGTTGTATCCTTGTGCCAGACTGTGCCTGTGACCCTTGGTATGCATTCGTTATATGACTGGAGAATATTTTCCACAACTTTAGATTTGGGTATGATGGCAGTAAAAACCGAGGGGCTATGCTNGTGGCCTTCACAGTATTCCTGCTACAGTACCTCATTTGCTGCAAAGCATTTGTCTGCAAAGCATTTGTCTGCAAAGCATTCGTCAGCATTTTCTACTTTTTTGTTGCTTATTGTTTATTTTTGGACTCCCCCCACCAGACTATAAGCTTCAAGGAAGCAGGGATATTGTCTTTATAGCTTACTGTTGTATCCTTGTGCCAGACTGTGCCTGTGACCCTTGGTATGCATTCGTTATATGACTGGAGAATATTTTCCACAACTTTAGATTTGGGTATGATGGCAGTAAAAACCGAGGGGCTATGCTAGTGTGAGACTGTGATTTTTCTTGAAGTGAATGAGGCCTGCAGAATTATATAATTAAAATTGAAGTTAGAAATTATATTGAATAAAAACAGGTATGTCATTTTAGAAGAATAACAGCAGGTCAAAAAAGCTTTAATAACCAGAACCATATCTTCAGCTTCTTTGTTTGTGGATTAGGGAGGATATGAAATGAGCAGAGTGGACATAACAAGGCATGTGGACACTGGTGGATCATAGATGAACCCTGCCATGGACTCCATGCCAGGCAGTGGTCTTGTTTGGAAGATCAGGAGGAGCCTCTTAGGTGTGCATTTAGGACTCTTCCTCACACTGAGAGGTTCCCACACTGTGGTGATGATGCTATTGATCTAAGAGGTAAAGGAGAGATTACATTTTACTTGCCTGCTAACAGCCAAGATGACCCACATCAAAAAAGAAAAGAAAGAAACGGCCTCTTTCCAACTGATTAAGGGAAAAGGGTGAATAAATAAAACACAGGCAAATGTGTGTGCATGTATATACTTGTGCATGTGTGTGTACTTGTATGTATAAACAGGGATAGAAAAAACCTATATCGATAAAGACAGTTTGGGACTGAATATTGGGTGAAAAAACCCCATGAAACCTCAACACTTAGAGAATGACCTCAGCTGTCAGCAGTTAGTTGACTAATATTGATCAGCCCCACACAGTAAAAACAGTGACAGCTTTTCATATAAGACTCATCTTCCATGGAGCATAATGATGTGTGGGTTGGAGGCTGGGGTGGGGGTGTGAATAACAACAGTTTGCTGTATCAGAATTCATTTCATTGCAAGAGCTACATTTCAGCACAGGGAACCCGCTGACCCTGCCGCAGCCACACAAGGTCTTTGCTGCCTTGCTTCAGTGCTTTCTCTGATTGGCCTTCTTCAATTCCATCTTCCAGGTTAATAATAAAAGCTTCCAGTTCTTTTGCAAAAGTTCCAAGGTTAATGTAGGAAGTTTTCAGTGAAAAACATATCCTACTATCTGGTTTATTTTCAATAGCTCAGCACATGGCCTAAAATGTCCCATGGCGCACATTAGAAAGAGCCCCCATTTCAAATAAGCTCCCTTACCACCAATGCCACCACCGTGGTGCTCATTAGAACCAGGAGATGATTTGCAAAATAAAGAGAAGAAGGATATTTTTTATTTGGGTGGTCGTGTTGATAGCTGCATACTTGTGTCTATTATTTTTAAAAGAGATCATGCCTGAGTACAAAAATGGGTAGAAAGAGATGATAAATTGAAGGTGATGACAATCTCTCTTGAATCTTAAGTGCTATTCTATTTTATTGTTTTCAGTTGACACACCTGCTCCTTAATGGATGGAGGAGGTGTCAAGAAGGCTTTGGATCTCACTATAGCTCTGCATGTGGAGGAGTCAGGCTCTGTTACACCATCTCCTATGTTGTAGTAGATGAGCTACAACATGCAGAGAAATAACCAGAAATATGGGTCTTCAAAATTTAAGGCAAAACAGTAAATAATACTCCACTCTTTGTATAGGAGAAGCCTCTTATTCATTTCATTTAAGCATTTTTTTGTTTCATTTAATTTTTTGTCCAAACTGCATCTAACTGCATTTTAACCCGCCCTAGGTCAGCCAACCTCTTATTTGGCACTTCAAGCTCTGCTTACCCCTCTTAGGTCATCACTAAACAAACTGTTATTACATGCAAGAAAAATGGAATTGGTAAATGAGACATGACAACGTACCCTTCTGATAGGAAGCCCTAACTCAGAGTTAATAGAGTTAGTTGCTTCCTGAGGGGTACCTGAATGAACAGTGAAGTTAACCTGGTAAAAAAAATATAAGCATTTTCAGAAAATAACACTGAGTAAAGTCATTGTTCACCTCTGTGGATGAGGCCTAGGAGACTCCTCAAAAGAAATCTGAGCCCACCTGCTTCTTGGCTCTGCCCTTCCATTTCTTCTGCACTTTGTTTTCCCTCTGGACCATTCTCATCTTTCAAGGAAACCACAGGGGAAAAAATTACATCGAGTCAATTTATGACATATCTCTTTATCACTAATATTCAGCACTGAAATTAATAACCAATGTAGCGTGACTTCCCATAAAGCAAGGCAGAGAGATGAATCAGAGGCATGAAACAGAAAAATTACCTACATAAATAGGTGCATTTATACCTGTCCCTTTGCACACAATTTGCTTGATGAAATGTTGAACTGCAGTAAACAAAATTCACTCAGCAGCCCTAGTTACATCTCTCTACTTGCACAGCATTTCCCAAAATGCAATACAGATTTTAAATCTAATCTTTTGTCCCTTGGCTCAGGCAATCTGCACTGTGTAAAAAACTTGGTTAAGTTTCTATGCCCTTTATATTTCTCTTTGATCTATGTTGCAAAAACGTCTATTTTTATTTAACCTATACATCTCAGCCTAGCAAATCTATGCTACAAAATATTTTGTCTTGAACAAATTATCCTGGTCAAGTTTATGCTATAGTACATAAATCCTTGAAAAATAAATAACTGGGCAGGTCCAATGGTGCCTATACACACAAACTAGCTAAAATTTTCTCTTTTGGATTAAAATATATAATACAGATCTGTGAATTTATGTGTAGAAAAACAAACTTTTCAAAGGCAAATAAAGGCATGTTTTATAACTTGTTGCTGGGAGGCTTTCCAAACCTCTTTTTGTTTAGGAAAAACAACACTTAATGATAAATTTACATAAAGACACAGAAACAAAATATGAAACATGTAGTCAAAGTATATAAAACACAGAAGCAGAAGTTACCAGTATATATTCCTGTGGACTGAAGATGCCACAGATCCTTCATTTCTTAGGAAGTGGAATTTCTCCCTCATTTCCTTCAGTCAGGACTGGTTTTGTAAATTGTTTAGACCAATGAAATGTGGAAGTGGTGTTCTGGACCCTCCAAGCTAAGGCCGTAGAAGACTAGCAGCTTCCACTTCCTCCCTCTGGGAAACCAACCACCATGCTGTAAAGACACCCAGCTAGCCTACCAAGTGGAGAGAAGCACATAGAGAAGGAGAAGGGCTATGTGGCAGAGCATGGAGGGGCCAGACATGTGAATGAAACCTTCTCAACATCCTCTAAACCAGCCTAGCTGCCAGCTGAACGCAGCTGAATGATGGCCACAGCCAAAGCCAAAAGGAACAGAAGAATCACCCAGCTGAGCCCTTTTAAAATTCGTGACCCACAACCAGGCCAGATCACTTAATCTTGTTTTGCTTGAGTGCTTTGACCCACCACCTGCTACTACCACCAGCTCTTAATCCGGGGGCAAGAGGGTGGTTTTTCCCCAGAGACCTCAACTAGTAGAGCTGAAACAAGAGCCTCAGAGATGCAAAGAAGAAACATTTCCTTGAGCAATTCTGAAAAATAACCTACTGAAGAAAGTAACCTGGGTGGAAGAAAAGGTTTATAATAGAATGGCAAAAGTAAATACACAGATAAAAAGAGTGACACTCAGTGGAGAAAGAATGCTATCACTGAACATATTAAGTATAGACAGAATTCCCTCTGCCCTGCACCGTGCTGTTTGTCACTTGGGACAACTTAGGGGACGCTGCATAAACTTTACTATGAGAACCTGGGGCAGCTCTACCTAAATCCAACACTCCAATTATGCAGTCCATTAGTGTTTTTACAAGTACGACAGATCATCTGACATTTTCTCTCTTCCAGTTCTCCAAGTGGGCGATGGCATTGGCTTTTACTCTAGGAATGAAATAGCCATCACTGCCTCTCTTGCTCCCTTAACAAGGCCAAGTGTGTGCAGGGGCATGGGTCAGGAACACAGGTCAGTGTTTCCCTCTTCCCCTAATCAAACAGACTCTCAGTCAAGCAGGAAAAATCTGCCGCTTTTCTGTCTCACCCAAAAGACAGATTTCACACAGACTTCACAATAGGCTTGAAACATATGGTAACATGCTACCTTTAAAATTAGGCTGATTACCGCATCTCTATGGAGTGGAGTACAAAGCTTTCTTGTGAAGACAGGAAGTTAAGAAGGAAAAGCAAAACAACAGTTAATAGGAAAGTGAGGACTTGGTCCCAGCCATTCTAAATGCATGAAAAGTATTTTCATGGTCAGACCCCAAGTCCAGCTTCACAATGGTAGAAACCAATCTGGCTGCCTTCCTAGTATACTGTTACTGGGTTTTTATTTTCGTCCACATGTGCCATCCCATTCCCTAATGCAGCCTCCTGACTGGCATGCTTTCGTTTTCCACTTGGGGTCTTGGCTTCACAGTGTTCTAGTGATAGTATTTCTGCCTTTGGGCAGAAAACTCAAGAGACACGTGATGTGTTTATCATGGAGTACCTGCATTCTAGAAGAATGCTGGGTTTGCCATTCGAGTAACATGCCCTCAGATGAAAAGGTTCAGATATATTGCTTTTATCAGTTTCTGAAGACATTCATCTTCAAATCCAGCAGGGGGAACCAGTGTAGAAGTCTTGCTTTCAAAACCCAGTTTATTATGTATTCTTGGGCAATTAGGTTAGCATTCATTTCACTGTCTTTTAAAAAGACGGTTTGGCCAGCATATAACTTTCCATCCATTTTAAATGCCTCAAATGGGTGAGTTCTTAGTGAAACAGTGGGCTTCTACTCGTAGGAAAAAAAAACCCATTACACAGTTACCCATAAGGATCTGATATGGGCAATCTTACCTTTTATCAGTCTTGTCTGTCTAGCTATTGTCACAGGAAGCACATAAACAATAAAAGTTGAGTAGATGGAGAACTCTAAATGTGTGGTTTTCAGAAGGGATTTAAAAGGCTTATAATAAATGTGAAGGAATATAGGGAAATGACATGCTATTTCATTAGCTTAAAAATTGTCACACGGAAGCTAAATTCTTAGTTAATATACCAAAAGGCCGTGGATTTATTTCAGATGATACATTTCCACAGCACTCCTGTGGCATGTTACATCGTACTTTACTTTCCTCTGCCCCAAAGCCCAGTAATCTGTGCGAATCCTAGTAGTGGCATCCTTTTTGTTTCTCCAGTATTAGTGGTACCCTGCTCCTCAGTGTTTCAACCCATATATATTGAGCATATACTAAATGCAAGATATTCCAGAAATTTTTATAGAAATAAAAATAAGAGACACCTACTGCAATGTAAATTCATGGAAGTGGAAGGAATGCACCACTGGTTGGATGATGATGAGAATGCAGTCCATGTGTAATACTATATGGAAGAGTTTTCCAAGGGCAAAATCTCAATGTCATGGCCACAAATTACTTTCCTGATATTTTTGGTTCCTTTTGTGAACTGTGCGTGGGGATGGAAAGTAAATTGCAGTAAGTACATCCCTGCTACTAGGGAAACAACCTGATGCTTGTTGCCTGCTGGCGTACCATTACCATTTCTTTTACAGGTCTCAAGCTTTCTGGACATGAATAAATCATAGGTGATTGAAACACAGTGGTTTGAAGATTGGATTATAGATCCCAATTCTTCAGTTCTGTAATGGATTACATACCTCTGATCCCCCACTGTAGGCAGAGATTATTTCCAGCTCCGTTGAGGTTGGACTTGATTCCAAGTGACTTTATTTGGCTGATGAAATTATTAGTGGGCATGATGTGAGCAGAGGGCTTAAATGTGCTACATAATTAAACTTGGGACTTGTGTTCCTGACATTTGCCTGAGAAGAAAAGCCTGTCAGCACTGGTTTAAAGAAGATGAGAGATATGTGGATCAGATTTGAACCCAAGCCACAGTTTGTAGCTAAGTCCAGGCGACTCACATCTTGAAACAGAACTGCCCAGCAGAGCACAACTTGCATTTGCTGAGCCATGGTCAGCAGGTAAACCTGTGATCATGAGAATAAATATTTTTGTTACAAGGCAGTGCATTTTGGGTTGGCTTATTATACAGTATCATTGTGGAATAGCTGATTAATACATATGCTATATTGATTTTTTTCTAGCTCAGGAGGGCTCAAATTTTTTTTAAGTCAACGCTTTTATTTGTAAAAAATTTAGTTTCTAATTTTGTATTTTGCCACCCAGCTACATTTTCATCTTGCATATTTAAAAATTCTCTGGAAGATACAAACTTGAAAAATAAGTGTAGGGTATGTAAGGGAGGCATACTCTCAAAGAATAAGTACTGCCATTTGTAGTGTTTATATTTTATTTAACACAGCCATATGGGCAGCAGGATCCTAGTTAAAGCGGCTAACATTTATTGAATATTGGTTATGTTTTATTTAGTGTCTAAGTGCTCTACATAGGTTATCAAATTTAATTCTTATAACAACTCAATTATGTAAGCATTATTATTATCCACATTTTATGAATATGCAAAGTGAAATACAGAGATGTTAACTAAGTTGCCTGAGATCCCACTGCTGGCAACTGCTGGCAACGGGATTTCAACCCAGTCCCCTGATGCCAGAACCCACTCTACTTCCCTAGAAAGGTAACTAATGTTTGTGTTTGGGTAAGATATTTAAATCATGGGTAAGAAAAAAATGTGGGGAAATGGTACTTAATATAAAAATATAAAATAGGCTGGAGGTGGGCTGGGATGGGGGAAAGGCAGAATACTCTACTTGAACAATTAAAATTAAATTAAATTTAAAAATATATCATATAAAACTAAGGTATGATCTCACGCAGATTAACACAGACCACTAAGAATGTGGAGAATTCAGCTCTTCTGACACTCAGGCCAAGTGAGAGTGATGCTGTAACTCTAGTCTTGTCTTGTTAATGCTAAAGATTGGCATTAATAAATAAAGATCTTTATTTAATCTTGTTAAATAAAGATTTTTATTTTGGAATAATTTTAAACAACAGAAAGTTACAAGAATCTTTCTGTTTTTCTGAACCATTTGGGAGCAAGTCAGGCCATAATCACCCCTAATCACTCCCATCAGCTCTGAATACTTTTAGTATATACTTTCTACAAACAAGGGCATTCTCTTCAATAACCAAAGTGCAACCGTTGACATCAAGAGATTAACAATCCATGACATTCCTACTATATAAACTATAGGCCATATTTAAGTTTTGCTAACTTTCCAATAATATCCTTCATAGCAATCAAGGATCACACACTGCTTTTAGTTGTCATGTCTCTTTAGTCACCTTTAATCTGAGACAGACAAGCTTCCCCAACCCTGGCCCAGCTCTGTGCTGGGTGTCTGCCATCTCCTCCACCTTACCCGCTTCTATGTGAACAACGGTATTGCTCAGCTCTGCTTAATGACTTTAGGAAGAAAAGAAGGAAGGAAAGAAGGAAGGGAGGAAGAGAAAAATAAAGAAAGAGAAAAAGAAAGAAGGAAAGGAGGGAGGGAGGGAAGGTTAGCTTTAAGCATTTAAACTTTTTGTTCTAGAACTGCCATCAGCCTTTTGAGCTATTTTAATAAATTCATTATAGAAAAGTAAGTTTCTGAGTTGGCTGCCTCATTATTCTAATGTTTTGCGTACCGCTTCAAGTGCAGATAAAAAGAAGTGTGCAGTCACCACCTAAGATGTTTGGTAGCTGCTGCTTCCTAGGGGCTTCCTAGGCATCAGGCACTTACATACTCACACACCTCATCCTAATTACCATGAAATTACAGTGGTGTTATTGTAGACTTTTATCTACATTTTTACAGATGAAGAAATCAAGGTTGTGGAGGGTCATATAACGTCCCTGGAGTCCCACAATTAGTGGAAGAGTCCAGAACTTAAACTCAAGTCCAGATATGCCAAAGCCTGAGGTTTCTCTTCTTGCCTTGCTGATTCCTGTGACCTCTTCTGACCCTTGAGACCTAAATTGTAAGTCCTTGGCTAATAGCAAGAGAGATGCCCTGGCTAGTCCTGTGATGTCCTCAGCACCCAGCAGTGTCTAAAATTCTGAGGGTCTTCACAAGTACTTGTCACGGGATTAAGAAGGAAACATCATTTTTCCCTGAGCAGTAATTATTAGTATTTTTTTGCTTGAACCATATTTTAGTTCTTGATGTAGAAAAGGACCTGGTGTTTATTGAGCCTCTGGTTGAACCTCATTAAATGGTGCATTAGTTTTAAAATGTCACATCTCCTTAATTATACATAATGGCTCCTAAAAGTCAAATGTGATGACATTTAGGGAGCACATGTAGTTAAAGTCCATCTGCTTTCACCACTCCCTGTCCAGCCTCCATCCCATTTCTCCTGGGTTGTGGCAATTGTTCCCAACATGTTTTTCTCCTTCAGCTCTGTCCTCCAAATCTACTCTCAACCCAGAAGTCACATCATGCCATTTCCCTGCTCTAATGCTCTAAAATGCCCAAAGGCATCCAGGCTCTGTGTGCTGGAGACTCCTATTGTTTTCTTGCCCTGACTTCTTTCTAGTTTCCTCCCTACTCCAGCTGCACTGGCCTCTGTGCTGTTCCTCCAGTACACGTGGATCTCTGCCCTCCTGGTCCTGAATTGCCCATTTCCTCTGCCTGGAGTGTTTTCTCCCAGGTCCTTCCAGTCTTTGCTCAAATGTCCCCTTTTAAGTATTTATCATCTTATATACAATTTAGATATTATATTCATTGATTATGTCTATCTGGCCTCATTTGACTGTCAGTGCCTCCAAGGCAAGGATCTTGGTGTGCTTTATTACCTGATTGATGTCTCCTAAGTACCCAGAAGGAGCCATAGTAGGTGTTCAATAAATATTTGTGAATTAATGAAATATGCTCTTCCCTTCCTTGACCTTACATGGCTACCCCACAAATTAATCAGGAAAATAATTGTTTTCTATTCCAAGATTATCAGGAATATACTAATGGAATATAAGGTTATACGTTTCATACAACATGTACAATACACAGAGACTCTTTTGCCATTTTGGGTTCTTAAGGAAGCAGCCAGCTAGGAGAAGGGATCCCTTCCCCAGGCCAGTGGGGATTATCTTCGGAACTTGTTATAATACAACTCTGGATACTAGAGACTTGGAAGCTCTTGGGAAGGCGGTAGGACATGCAGAGTCAATGAGGAAATGCTGAGCAGTGCTATCCTGACTGCTAGTACTAGTTCTACTCAGAATAAACTCAAATGTTACTACAAACATGTCCTGCTCACACGGATTATGAGTGACCTACAAGATGATCTTCAACGATGGACAGAAAGACCAATCATCTCAGACCTGTCTTTTAAAAAGAATGTCCCCAAACAGCGTATTTGTCCAGTAGAGGGAAGAGAAAATAACTGAACCTGATATTTTAAAGCATATGTGTCTGTCGAGGGAGACCCAAGTATGACATATGTTTAAGGAAAAGAAACACACGAGACAGTAATGTGCAACTGTCCCTTCCATATATTTTGTATGATGGTAAGTAGAGTGCCAAATGTTCAACAAGGAACTCAACAAATATCTGCTGAGGGCCTGAACTCTGTAGCATTTCTACACTGAAGGTATAACCCTGGCATACCAAAACTTGCCATAGCACATCTAGGTGTAAAAGTAGCAGGAGGCAATGCACCAGAGAGCTATTTTCAATATCATACATACCTTCTTAATAGGTAACATATGCTTCCCCCATATGGCATGTTAACACAAATACTTCTACTCTGATACGGTCAGTTTTTAATCCAAGGATTTCTGAATAATTTACAGACATTATTCATTAGCACAGTCATCTCTGGGAAAGTTTCAGCACCTTGCAGAGATGCAAAGCATCCTGCATACAATGAATGACCATTAAGCAGTGACAATAATAAAAATACAATTAATGTGGCTTTTTTTAAAGATTAGGAAACCAAGGAATGAGAATTAAGCAACTTTCCCAAAGACTTTCAATGACTTTATGGTATAACGAGGGCTGGAAACCAGCTTGTGCTCATGCCCTTGGCTGTTCCACTAGTCGACCTGCGCTGGTGCATGTCAGTGCATGGAGTGCACTGGTTTTCAGGCGTGCACATAGCCTGGTGTCCACGCCATTGATGGGAAAATGATCACCACAGTAAAGTTAGCTTAACAGCATTGCAGTGATTTCCTTGTGCTCTTTCACTCTTTTAAACACAACAGCTGTGTTTTGCCATTAACGTTGAGCCCTAAGGTTAAATTTCCTCCTAAAAATTGTATTTGTCTGTTTTGTCATTTATGTTTCTGGACTGGTATAACTGGTATGCCCACACATTTGTTTCAAACAGGCACGCATTATGCTGTGTGCAGATATTAAATACAGAACTGGCAAAAAGAAACATTGTTTTGCTACTTTGCAAAGAATAGAAAGTATATAAAAGGGTTTTTTGAGTAAAAGAATCATTCTTTGAATAAATTCAAACGCTCTTCTCTTAGGTTTTTTTTTTTTTTTTTGTTATCAATTAATGTTTGCTGAGTACCTACAAAGTTCAAGATGGTGGAGGAGTAAATTAGCCTGTTCAGAAGACAAAGGCTTTCCCTTTGGGATTTGACAAACGAGGATGGATGGAATGGTTTCATAAGGTGTATCAACCTGAAATTCAGGCTAAATACAATTACCTAGAAGAACACATACAATTTGACCTTATATATGTAAATCTGAATAAGTGTTAGTTATTTGAGCTGAAATAAGTGAGGACTATCTACGCAACTAGTCTGGTTATCTGCTTTGCTTTATTCACACATTTCATCCGGAAATCACCAGTTAGAGATGCAAGTGTGCTAAGTGCAGCTGTCCCAGGAAGGGACAATTCAGTGCATGTATATTTGAAGTTGCAGGCAGCCTCACATTACCCCGGGAAGTAAAAACCTAAATGTTTGTGTCCCTCACTTCTCTTTGAAATAGTTGCTCCATCACTGTTAAAACATGCTATTTTAAGTGGTGGAAATAGCAAATTTAAGATTCTGCTTTGGAATTTTGAAGTTTAAGATGAAAGCAGTGTACAGGTTTTCCACAATTACTTATTTTACAAAAAATGTGCCCTCAATCAAATTATAATCCTATAGGTGATGAAAACTGATAACTACTCCTAAATTTACCTTTAATTATAAAAACAACAGTGCTTTCTATATGTCTTTTATCTCTCTAAAAATTGTAGAATTCCAGTAATGGTTTTGTTTAACCAAATGTTTGCTAAATAGCTATTTGATATGCACCCCGATGTTCATAGCAGCACACTTTACGATAGCCAAGAGTTGGAAGCAACCTAGATGCCCATCAGTAAATGACTGGATCAAAAAACTATGGTACATTTACACAATGGAATTCTATGCTGCAGAAAGGAAGAAGGAACTACTACCCTTTGCAACATCATGGATGGAACTGGAAAGCATTATGCTGAGTGAAGTAAGCCAGGCGGTGAAAGAAAAATACCATATGATATCACCGTTAACAGGAATCTAAACAAACCAAACAAGCAAGCAAAATACGACCAATGACACTCAAATATGGAACAGGCTGTCAGGGCCCAGAGGGGAGAGGGGAGAGAATCATAGGGGAAAAGGGAATGGACTCACATGAACAAGTATAAAAGACACATGGACAATAACTAAGGGTGGGGGGTGGAAAGGGGAGGGAGGCGGGGAGCATGGGGTGGGGGGCGGGCAGGGTTGGGAATATAAGACAGAAACCTGTACTTGAACAAGAATTAAATAAAAATTATATTAAAAAATAGCTATTTGACATTGTACCAGAATAAATTTCAACATATTATTTCTTTCATTTTATATAAAATTAATTCACAAGGGCAGAAACTACACATTTTTTAAGTAGAGAAAGCACATGCTGTATACATGGGAAAATGTGGGCCCAGAAAGCTGTCTTTCCTCGAACCCAGTGCTTTCCATCTAGAGGAGCCTGGAGCAGTGGTTCTCAGACTTCTCTGTGCACCGGTGTCCCTTGGAGGACTTGCTAAAATACTGATTTCTGAGTTCTGGTTCAGCAGAGCTGGGTGCGACCTGAGCATCTGCAACTCTTGATAGTTCCCAGGTCCGGGCACTGCACTTGGGAACTACTGGTTCAGGCTCTGGAGTACCAACTGGTAAGAACAGAAAGTATCATATCATGTGATTTATTTTCATTCATTACATAAGGCTATTAGCAGCACATTTTTAACTTCATTAATACTGTTGTTCATTTTCCAACTTCTGACCCTCTGTGGCTAGTAGGTGAGTAATCCCTTGAGATTACAATAGTGTTTCTTAGTGGAAAGAAAAATGTTAGACTTTTCGTGAAATAAGTCTATAAAATGTACCTTTCAGTTTCACTAAAGCTATATAATTAAGTCGCCTCGTCTTAAAATGTATTCATCATTGAACAAAACTTTGAGGAGTTTTCCTCTGTTCTGGAGCCCGTGCTGCGTACCACAGAGGAATGGAGGTGCAAGCTCCCCCCATGCCAGGAGTTCACTGAGGAGACAGTGAGTGCCACACAACACAACCTAGGGAAGTACAACAAGCTTTGTGTTGGACGAAGCAGGGACGGCTGCGGGAACTCTGAGAGGAAGCACCCACATTCACTCCAGATGGGTCAGGTAACTTTCAGAAGAATCTCTGCCCCAGCTAGGACCTCTGTCATTGAGCAAATATTTACTGAACACCCACTTGCTATCAGTCTCTGTCTTTTAGAGCAGTGTTGTCTACGGTGACAGAAGCTAGCCCCATGTGGCTATTGTGCGCTTAAAATCTGGTACTTCCAAATCGAGAGTTCTTTAAGTGCCAAATGCACCTCAGATTGTGAAGACAACACAAAATCATGTAAAATACCTTACTGACATTTTAATATTGATTTCTTGTCAAAATGACAATGCTTTGGCTATACTGGGTTAAAAGATATAGAGTTAAAATTAACATCACTTATTTCTCTTACTTTTTAAAAAATATGTTTTATTGATTATGTCATTACAGTTGTCCCATTTCCCCCTTCATTCCCCTTCCATTCATTCATGTCCATGTGTCACAAGCACTTTAGATTCTATATTTCCTATACTATTCTTGCCCTCCCCCTGTCTATTTTCTACCTACCATCTATGCTACTTATTCTCTGTACCTTCTCCCGGCTTCTCCTCCTCCCACTCCCCTGTTGCTAACCCTCCATGTGATCTCCATTTCTATGGTTCTGCTCCTGATTAAAAATTAAAAATTAAAAATTACACATGCATTTGTGACTCACCATTCACCATTTTGAATGGTGCTGCTCTAGAGATAGCTGGTGAGGCAAGAAGCTCTGGAGCTCAGTCCAGTGGTGCTGATAGATACTGTGGGTAGAGCTCTCACATCCTTTTGGCACTCACCTCTGATTTCTCTGCACTGCAGTTGCTTCTGCTCATGAACACCTATGGCACTCTACCTCAGGAATGTTTCTAGTCTCAACAGGATGCTTGTCCTAGGCAGCAGATCTGGAAGCAGCTCTCAACCAATGATGGATAGGAGTAGGTTCCCCTTGAGGAGGCAACTCTGAGGCATGTCCCACATAGTCTCCCAGAGGAGACCTAGTCCTGATTGCCAGAGGACAGTCTGCTTGTTCATTAACCTGTATTTGTTTCATTTCTTCTGTGATCTTACTTCCCTGCTTTTCTCTTGGTGTTTCCTGGGATCACTCCTCAAGTCAGCTGTTTGCCCTTGAATCCTTGACTTAGGGTATACTTCTGGGTGACCTGATCCAAGCCATTTTGGAACCAAATAATTTCACAAACATATTATCCCCAATCTTGATACTTAATACCAATGGAGGGAAGTGTAGATTGCCAAGAGGACTTCTAACAAGGTCACAGGAGGGAGCTTTCCCATGGAAGGACATTTAAGCTGACAAGTTTAAGGCATTTACTTACTACATGATATTCATCAATAAAAATTAATGATGCCAAAAAAGGAAGACATGGATAAGAACTGGAAGAGTAAAGTGCATGTCCAAAGCCGCCTATGTGGGAAAGATGATGACATCTTTGAAGACCAGTGAGACTGGAGTGCAGATGGTGAGTACCCTGAGATGGGTCTAAGTAGGAAATATCCACAAAAGGGGAGTAGGATGAATTAAGAAAAGAAGGAATATTTCACAGTTTGGGCAACAAGACCCTGGTGAAAGTTACCGTTATGTTTGGGAGTCACAGGGATTTTGGAGAGTTGGGGAAATGACAGCAGGGGGGTGGAGCAAGGAGAACAGCCAGATGAAGACTGACTGGTTGTATTACCAAGCACTTTGTACCTTCTGGTAAGGAGGGAGATACTTCCATGTAGAGAAGTGGGGAGCCCAGGAAGAGTTCTCTCTCACACAGCTGCTTTGTGGGGTATGGATTGAGTAGGATGGACTGAGGAGAGATTCAAAAAGTAAAATCAACTGGCTTTGGTGAGTGGTTGGATGGAGGTGTGAAGGACAAGAGTGATGCCAGCCTCAACCACAAAATCTCTGAGTCATCCCATTGAACAATTATAACAACTTTTTTGCTGCAGATATGGCAAACATCCACTTTATAGATGAAGGAATAATATTTGGTTAGTTTAAATAACTCTTCTGAAGGCCTCATACCTAGTAGAGGGTGGAAACAGGATCTGAGCCTTGGTCATCTGCCCCTGACGTAAAATTTGTTAATCACCATGTATAATTCTACCCAGAATTTCATCCAAGCACATGGTCNCGTTATGTTTGGGAGTCACAGGGATTTAGCAGAGTTGGGGAAATGACAGCAGGGGGGTGGAGCAAGGAGAACAGCCAGATGAAGACTGAGTGGTTGTATTACAAAGCACTTTGTACCCTCTGGTAAGGAGGGAGACACTTCCATGTAGAGAAGTGGGGAGTCCAGGAAGAGTTCTCTCTCACACGGATGCTTTGTGGGGTATGGATTGAGTAGGATGGACTGAGGAGAGATTCAAAAAGTAAAATCAACTGGCTTTGGTGAGTGGTTGGATGGAGGTGTGAAGGACAAGGAGTGATGCCAGCCTCAACCACAAAATCTCTGAGTCATCACATTGAACAATTATAACAACTTTTTTGCTGCAGATATGGCAAACATCCACTTTATAGATGAAGGAATAATATTTGGTTAGTTTAAATAACTCTTCTGAAGGCCTCATACCTAGCAGAGAGTGGAAACAGGATCTGAGCCTTGGTCATCTGCCCCTGACGTAAAATTTGTTAATCACCATGTATAATTCTACCCAGAATTTCATCCAAGCACATGGTCCAGGAAAACTGGAGGTTGGGAAGTGATTACTGAACCTGGGAACATTGTTATATATTGGTTAAAGGTGCCCAGTAGAGATGTACAGTAGAGATTTTCAGTAAATAGGAAGAGAAGCCAAATTGATGGAGAGGAAAAGTAGCCCAGTAGAAATCATGAAATAATACCTAGAAATTGGTGTGAGAATTTTTTGAAAAGTGAAGAGTGCTAATAATGACCATTTTTAACATAGTATGCTATTTGCTAAAATTTCTGGCTAGTGTTCTATTTATTTTTCTTTTGTGACCTTGTTTTGGGTGTATGTTTTGACTAATGGTCTGAAATACTTGTTTTTAATATCTATTCTCTGTCACAAATAGGAAAATATCTTACTGAAAGCCTTTCTGTGTAGCCTAAGGAAAAGAAGAACTCTAGCTTCCTTTGTCCCATTTCTGCAAACATTCTGTCATTTTTAGACCCATCCTAGAATCCCTCCTTTTCCTACAAGTGTCCAATATCTGCATGATTTTTTCCCATCAAGCTGTCATTTAAGAAGACATCACTATCATTTTAAATTTAGCATAAATTCATTTTATTTAATGATTAAACCATCACCTCTCTCAAGCCTGCTGTACCACTCTGTCTAGTATCCTTACCTAGCATCAAGACTTCCTGGTATTGAATTTAAATACTCTTAATTTTTTACTAGGCATCTTTAAAAAAAGGTTTTGGGTCTTACTTCCCTTTGAGCAAATAAGATTATATATATCCCAATGTGTGCCAGGGCAACACCTACAGGTAATGGATCATCTTTTTTGAGATGACAATTGCATTCTTAACAGCCACTTGAAACAATTAGTCAACAGATTCAAGGACTAGGGGAAAATTGTGTAGGGTGGTTGACATTATTTTAGACAAGTTAATGTAAGTATTAGAAGCCACATCAAAAGACAAATAGGAACATATGTTTCTTCTCCCCTGGTGGCAGAGTAGGCCACAGACAATTAAGTATTGCCATATGTACAATGCTATAGACATAAAACAACACATGAATGCCTAGCTGTACAGTATGCTGGCATGTGCTTTGTTCTTTCTGCCAAATTGGTCAATTTGCAAAATCCTGCCATTATCTGATGCACTCTTTCATATAACTCTGAAGGAATTCCAACTGTCTGCTCTTCACAGAAATATGTTTGGTAAAAATATATATCAGAGAGCCCTGTGATCAAGGCAAAGAGAAGTCTCTACAAAGTGCCTGCATGCATTTGAAATGGAAGACAGTCTGCCTAGTGGACATTGGATTGTCCCCTCCATTGGTTCTCTGGACAGTCACTTAATATGTAGATCCCCTTCCCAATTAAATCAATGGGAACACATGAACCAGCAGCGAATGCCTCAGGGAGCAACAGACAGAAATAGGTCAATGGTTGAGGAATGGATGATGGGGAACAACTAGTAAGGAAGACCACAGGAGAATATTTGTAGCACTATAGTGTGAGAAAGGCTTTTAGGACTTTCCATCTTCTTGGCAGTTTGCTTGTGGGAATAAATCACCCTGTCTCTCCCTGGTTCTCATTCCAATATCAGATGATCCCAGACATGGTGGAATCAACTTCCCCGTTTTACCCCAGAAGATGTGTCAAAATGGCCTTGAGTCTTTCAAATTTATGCTTTGAATGTTTTCTTCAGAAAACTGTAAAAAATATCAGCATTGTAGTGAATGTTGGCTTGTAACTACAAATGTCAGTCAAAACCATGTCAAGTTAGATAAAACATGTTTCTAGTCACATGACAATGTTTGAACAAATAATCAAGTATATGCATATATCACTGGAACCATTCAAACAAATGACAAGTAAATAATTTCCTCATCAACTAGCTGTTAAGTTATAAATGGAATCATTTGCAAGACTGAATGATTACAGGAAAAAATATTATATATTCAAAATGAAAGATGACCCTTCAAAGTCTGTCATATACTAAAGTTAATTGAATTATGATATTGGTCAGATATAATTACGCTAATGAGTTTTAGAAGTAAGTTTAAGAGGTTTAAACAAAGACTTAAAACTGCAGTTATCATGATTAAAAAGCAAACATATATACCAGAGTCATTGCCCCTGTAAAGAGCTTTTTGTATCCATAGCCCAAACTCCCCACTTTTGCAAGAGTTTGCCATGTTTTCTGGTAGCACTTCAAGTTAGCCATCTTGTGGAGCTACAGGTTTGGGCACAGTAGTAAAATAAAAAGTCAGCCTTGCTTGTCTGGCCTATCTGAAACATTAAATATGATAAACAGCTTTTAATTCTTCCCTTCAGTTTTTGCCTCTTCTTGTATAAATTCATTAATCATATACATGTAAATATACTATTTTTCATTGACTCATGGGCTAAATAATACATTTTACCAATGTTCTGGTAAAGTTAAAATGCAGATTAAAAAAAGAAATTATATCCCAGGATTTTGATTTCAGTTGCTGATAAAGACACAGGATGCTTTATTCTTCAGGGGGTGGGGTGGGGAGAAGAGTGAATTCCGTGTTCTTCACGAGGCATGCTGATATTAGAGAAGGCAGTGGAAACACAAAAGTCATCATATGAGAGAGTATTATTTTTCCCCATTAAAAGCCAATTCTGACACAAATTCCCTAAACATTGCCCTTGTCTTATAAAGCTTTTGTGGTGCCAATATTTAGCGAGCAGTAAGGAATACTTACTGGCAGCCCATACATTCTTCACTCTGCTTATTGGAGGTTATTGTTATTCATGTGATGGATAGAAATACAAAATGAGTTCTCTGAGAGACCATAACCCTGCAGGTCCATAATTCTTCTCTGACAGTACCACATTAGTCATTTGAGTGACTTAATTTTTTAACCTGTTTCTGTCTTCTTGAAGAAATGTGAGAAATCTTGTGCAAAATGTATCCAACCTCAGAAAAAGACTCTCAGGTCTTTCCCTCAAGTGAAAGAAATTAGAGACATTAAAAGGAGACTCTGATTACCATGCCTGGGTGGTATGGAGAAGCACATCTAAATATCTCCCAAGGACACAATAAGCATGTTTCTATGATTATTTTAGAGCAGAGATCAGCAAACTCCAGCCTGCAGCCCTGCTTTTGTAGGCCCTGCATGCTAGGAATGGTTTCTACATTTTTAAAGAGTTGTAATAAAAACAAAGAAAAAATATGTGACAGAGGCCACATGTAGCCTGTGAAGCCAAAAATATTTTCCATATGGTTCTTTACAGACATGTGCTGACTCCTGTTTTAGGGTAACCTGATGAAATACTGGGAGATGACTCAGCCTATAAAACCACACATCAGAACACCTTGTTGAGGGATGATTATCTACGTGGCATAGGAATTAGCTTGATCCACTATTCCCCTAGTAAGATCAAGTTCAACCACCTCCTCTATACCAAAAAACATCCCTTTCTTCAAGGCAGCAAATTTTTGTTCTGTTTTTGACATGTTTTCACTTATTTCAAGACTTCAGATGTTAGTGAAAAGGGCTTTTGTCTTAAACATGAGCTTAAGTTAATAGGAGGATTTAATATGTGTCCCAAAGAATATAAGAGCAGAGGCATAGCCAAAATACAAGAAGGTCTTAGAATAAAAACTAGAAAATGGCTTGGAATTGTGGTAATGTTAATTTATGCCCACAGAATGTTAGATACACCTCTCTTTAAGAGGTGGAGCTTCATTTTACTTCCCTTGAGTGGGTAATAGATTTAGGGACTTGCTTCTAATTCATAGATTATAGCAGAAATAATAGTATGTGACTTTTAAAAATATATTTTATTGATTATGCCATTACAGTTGTCCCATCTCCCTATTCCCTTCTACCTTGCACACCCTCTCCCACCCACCTTCCCCTCCTTTAGTTCATGTCCATGTGTCATAAGTTCTTTAGATTCTACATTTCCCATACTATTCTTGCCCTCCTCCTATTTTCTCCCCACTGTCTACGCTACTTATTCTCTGTACCTTCTCTCCTCATCTCCTCTCCCCACTCCCCTAGGGCTTGGTGATGCTGAACTTCTTGAACATGACCTTATCTGAGAAGCACTTTATCTGCCCTTCCATTCTAAATGAAAGCTTTGCTGGATAGAGCAATCTTGGATGTAGGTCCTTGCATTTCAGATTAGGTTACCAAAGGTTGCCACTTCTGTCTTGAATGCACTCTCATTCTCCTGGGCCTCTTACTTGGAAGAAGCCAGCTGCCATGTCAGGAGGACACAGATTAACCTATATGGAGAGGCTCAGATGGTGAAGAATTGAGTTCTCTGGCCAACAGGCAGCAAAAAAGTTCCTAGGGTCCACCTCCCTCAAGAGATGGAATGTGGGGAAGGGTGTGGGGAATATATGGGGACATTGAGCTACATGTATCATGTTCATCCCACCTTCATGTAGTTGTGGCTATAAAGCACCCATCATGGGTTGAGTCAATTTTAATATATTTATGTCTTTTGCCTCTTACAGTCTGCTTTTATCTTTAGAGATTGCATCTCTTCATGATCCAGCCCAGTCTATCAAATTCTTCCTATTTCGTGGAAACTGATTTTGAGTTTCTCAGTTTAGAACAGTGGGTTTTCTTCCAAGAAATCCCAACATTGTCTACATAAAGTTACTCTCTAGCAGTTAAAGCTGTTCACTCCAGCATTCTTACTTTTCCTTGCCTGACCTCCACACTTATTTTCCTTTTCTGCTACTTCACCAGTCTTCAAGTACAAGTCCCTGTGCACTTGAGGACATCACTGCCAGCAGAGAGCTTGCCTCTCTCCCACCCCCATAACCTTCCACCTGTAGTTCAAAGAGCCAAGGAAGTGAAATGTCATTTGTGCTGATCTGATTCAGCCATCTCATGTGTACAAAGGGGATACTAGAACTGATGTAAGAAGAGTTTCCGAAACAATCCCCTTAGATGCTTGGCATTAAAATGTGTGCATGCTTGTCCAACCTGTGGCCTGTGGGCCATATACAGCTCAGGATGATTATGAATGCAGCCCCACACAAAAATCATAAATTTACTTAAAACATTATGATTTCCCTTTGTGATTACATGTCACAAATGTATTTAATGTGTGGCCCAAGACAACTCTTCCAGTGTGGCCCAGATATGCCAAAAGGTGGGACACTCCTGTAATGGTCACCATTAGTTTTCTACATATCGAACAGGAAATACTGTGATATAATTAGAAATACATATTCAGTCTTTGCCCCCAGTTCCTGGAATAGAGCTCCCCCAAACCCTGCAATTTTCTCAGCAATAGGGGTGATATGGTCATCTTTTGTTGCATATAATAAGCTGTTTTCAACCATACCTGAGTTCATGATAATGAGATTTATGACTCTAGAGGGCATTCAGACAGCTTCAGGATAGGAGATGGGATAGTTGTCAGAGGACTTAACCACACATTGTTAGAAGGTTGGTACTTTTAGCCTCACATCTGACCTCTGGGGAGGGGAGAAAGGGGCTGGAGACTGAGTTTAATCACTAATGACCAATGATTTAATCCATGTCTGTAATAAAACCGCTAAATAACAGGGGTTGAAGAGCTTCTAGTTTGGTGAATGTATCCACACGCAGGGAGTGTCTTACCCCAATCCCACAGAAGCTGCTGCTTTGGGGGCCTTCTGAGCTTCACCCTATGTATCTCATCATCTGGGCGGTGATTTGCATCCTTTATAATATCATTTATAATAAACTATTAATGGTAGGAAAAGTATTTCCCCGAGTTCTGTGAGCTGTTCTAGCAATTTATATAACCTCAGGAGGGGAGCATGAGGACCCTCTTACTTTATAGTCAGTCACTCAAAGGAATGGGTGGCCTGGACTTCCAACTAGAAATAGAATAGAAATAGAATCAGGCTTGAGAAACTGGGACCTTAACCTGTGGGGTCTGATGCTAACTCTGGAAAGTTGGAGTCAAAATTAAATTATAGGATACTCATATGGTGAAGTTGGAGAGTTGGGGAATTGCTGGTGTGAGGGAAAAACCTGCATATTTGGTGTCAGAAGTGTTGTGAATAGAAAGAGATCATAGTAATAGTAGTATTTAGGTACTGTGCTAAATACTTTATATGTAATATATCACTTAATCCTCACCCAAACATCTTTGCCTCATTTTTTACATAAGGCAACTGAAACTTGCAATTAAGTGATATGCTCAATGCTCATTGATCAAGTCAGGAGTTAGACCCAGTCTAACTACCCTAAGATAATGCCCATATTTGGATTCCCATCTTCTTGGCAGCATTTTAAAAACATCACAATAAAGTCTTTGCTGGTTAGCATTTGCCAGAAATGATCTTTAATCTCAAATGTTTGTTAATAGGGAAAACAGAAATGGCTCGGGTAGATTTAGCTGTTGTCAAATAACCATAGGTCTAACATTCTGGGTGTTATTCTCTGCTCAGGAAAAGAGAGATTTCAAAACCTAAATTATACACAAGGCAGGCAATTCTTGAAAAGAAGTGGATTAATAGGCTTCCTGTAACTGTAACTACCGTCTTCTCCTTTCAGGAGTAATGCTTTATTACCATGTGCACTGCTCTTTTGCTTCCTAAAGAACTCTTTCAACAATGATTTATGTTAATTTAACTCTTTTTTCCCCCAGAAAAGCAAGAAGTATACTTTATTCAAGAGAAATGATTTGCAGTCATGGTGAATTCCCTTTGTTTGTTTATTTATTCATTTAACCACCTAAAAATATTTACTGAGTGCTGGGTATTAAACAAATCATTCCTCTAAAATACCATAAGCCCTTCCACTTTTAGAGGAAAATGTACAAGACTTTATGATTATGTTTGCACTCAGTGTATTTTTTATAACACACTGTCTGCTTTGACCAGAGTTGAAGTTTCATAGTAAAAATCTATTACCTTGGAGATGAAAAAGTGGCCAACAGCCAGTACAATTGACAGTTTTTCCACATAAAGAGCAAAGAGGGTTGTATAAACTAGAAAAGAAAGGCACAAACAAACAAGTGCATTCCAAACTTATGTATGTTATAATTTTCAGGAAACTGGCTTTTTATTTCTTTTCTCAACTGAAACTTCACTGCTAGTTTGTAAGGCTTTATTATTTTTTGACTGGAACCTGTTGAAGAAATAATGGCAGACTTAGTGAAGGAGTAGTAACAGACAGGTGGCCAGGAGTCTTTCTACACCAAGAAAGTTAAATTATAAATCTCTTTAGGCAAAGAATATACATGGCAGGGGAAAAATAATTTGACCATACTTTTTCTCATATACTAACAAGACTTTCTCCCTGCCCTGGATTTTATTGGATTGAGTTAGTTTTTGATTCAACACTCAGGCTATTTAACAAGGCATATTTTTTTCTGGATTTTTTTTTCTTGTAGAGGGGAAACATGGATAACTATCACCTAGAAGAAAAAAAATAATGGCTATCATTTTTAAGTGTGCACTGTACATTTACACATCAGACTTTAGGCTTGTTCTTTTACATATTTTACTTTTAACCCTTGCCCAAATTCACAAAGTAAAGATTATTACTACAGTTTTTCAGATAAGAAAAGTGAGGCTGAGAAGGCCTTGTGGCTGTCTCCAGGCCAGAAAGTGGCAGAGGTGGGATTCAAACCTGGCTCTGGCTGCCACTGTCATCTGTGTCCTTTTTGCCACAACACACTGCATGATGCCTCTTAAATTGACTGTAGACCAGGACAAGTTTCCCAACTCACTATATGAAAAATACTCATGTCATATAATTAAGTTTTAGGAAGAATTCTGTTTGAATTAGAATTTAATGAAATCTTAGACATGAATTTTTTTTGTGACATCCTCACTATTTTCTGTTTCAGAACTTTGTTTGCATTCCCTATCTCAGTAAACATCCTCTTTGCACCCCAGTAACCTCCTGTGAAGGTGTCTTTTGGTAGTTGAGAGATGTGATGCTTTAATCATGCTTCACAGGTTACTAACTTCTGTGGTCAATGAGCTAGACCACTTCAAAAGCGCCCTTATGAAACTTTGTATTTGGAATTATAACCCTGTACAGTACCAATGAACAAACTGAAAATTAAAACTTCAGCCTCCTAAGAACAAATCAGCTCATAAACGCATACACTGGCTTTTCACATTATTTCTGAGATCTTTTCTTCTAAATGTATCCTGAGGAAAACTTACCCTGCACAAACAACATTGAAGGACACTAGTTATTGAAACATGGAGCTGATAAAGTAAGATTAGAAACCTAAAGAGATGATGAAGTCCAACTTTCCCTAATGTAATGAGTGGTGGATAAGGAAATTTGCAGCAGTTGAAACAAAGAGGAAGTCATTCCCTGTGGATGCCAATATATAAACATTAGGCTCCTAAAAACATAAGCCAAAGAATTTCCCAGTATAAACAGAAGCTCAGATTTCACCTTTGCCTGGGGCTGCCATTTAACATGAAACCTCTCATAAACCCAGCTTTTGGCATCCTTTGACCCACTATCATATAACTTGGAAATCTAGAATGGCATTTTAAAAAGTGAACGTGCAGATTTTAAAAGCCTTATCTGCACTATTTTCCAATGCACACTCTTTTAGACTAATGAAACTATATTAGTTTTGTCTTGCTGCTGTAACAAACTGTCACAAAAGTCATGGCTTAAAATATTTTTTAAAATTATTTTATTATTAAGTCTCATTTTTATTAGATATAGGGTCTCTTTCTACAAGTCTGTTTCCTATGGTCATATTCCAGCCACCATTGACAGTCACATCATGTCTTTCTTTTTCTCTTTTCTTTTCTTTTCTTTCCTTTCCTTTTCCCTTCCTTCCTTCCTTCCTTCCTTCCTTCCTTCCTTCCTTCCTTCCTTCCTTCCTTCCTTCCTTTCTTTCTTTCTTTCTTTCTTTCTTTCTTTCTTTCTTTCTTTCTTTCTTTCTTTCTCTTTCTCTCTCTCTTTCTTTCCTTTTTTCCCCCTTTGATGTTTTATCAATGCTCTCACCACACTGATTTTGAAATGGAGGGTCCTTATGACAGATTAAATTGTAGCTTCAAAAGTCATCTCTCTATATATACATGCATATATATACCTTAAAGATCTAGCCTCCTTCCTCCCCCAATACCTCCCTGCCACTCATAATAAACAACCCCTGAGGCAGCAGAAGACACTACCCTGGACCTGACTCTGACTAATGGTCAGGACCTCTGGCAGACTAAAGATAATACCTGGACCTAAGTTTTGTTTCAGTTCCTGAGCCCTAAGGTGGAACCACCCCCTGGCTACTTCTTCGTGATACCAGGCAGAGGGACTGGAAAAGGCTTCATAGCTGACCTCAAGAGCAGGAGAAGTGATTCATTATCCTCACCTTAGACCAGTCAGCTCCCAACATGGCCCTGACCCCCTAATCCATGGGGTCTTGTGATTTTTGCCCTACGTAATCTATAACCTATACACCATTAGCTTCCTGTTCTCCTAGATAGCACCATTCATAATAAAATAGCCAATATTTCTCCACTGTAATTCTCAGTGTCTAGTGTTTGGCTCAGCTAGCACTGGGTGGATAAACTCTTCTTGTTCTGTAACAATTTTCATTTTTTATCCCTTTCCATTCACTTTATCTTGCTTCTGCTCCTTTATCATCCTGAAATTTTTATCTCTGGTTGAACATCCCTTATCTATAGCTTCTCCCCTCGCCACCAGTGTTCAAGGCGGGACTGTTAAGCAGTGTCAATGCTTTCTTGAAAGTTCACTTTAATCTTTCATAATGAAGCAACAGTGGAAAGGGAGGAATTATTAGCAAAGTATATTATTTACCGTAATATCATGTCCTCTTAACTGTCATTGTCTCTCTAACTTACAATACCAAGACACAATAATTCATTAATCAATAGTATTTACTGATGGTGGACTGTGGTGGAAATGCTATTGACTATTCTTCCCACTGATAGTTCTGTTTTCACCCAGGGAATCATCCTACCCCAATTCTTGATCCTTGAGTTTTAAGTGTAGTTGACCTGTTCTCTCCCCAAACCCTTCCAATCCCAGAGTTTTCATGTGCTCTAAGCCTATACAGAACAATGAATGTGCTCTAAGCCTGATTATACAGAACAATGAATGTCCTTGGAGCAGTGATTGGCTCAAAGCTAGACACTTGACCCAAGACTGGCCAATCAGAAGCAGTGAAACTGGATTCCAGCTCTTTTGTTAGAACTGTTGAGAAAAAAACCCACATTATTTTACAGGGGTTGAAGAAAGGACAGCTGGTAGCAACATTTACTCCAGCAAGAGAAAACTGTCTAAAATGAAACCAACATGGAGGAAGAGCACAGAGATGTGAAATAAGAGTCAGTCCCATTGTAATTGTTTGTTTCTCTGATTCAGCATCGCCTGGACTTTTTAGATTTGTTTAATCAGTTTGATTTGGTTTCCTGTCCTTAAATCTGAGAGTCTTGGCTTAAACAAACTATATGATGGATTGCCTGTGGTTTTCACACTTGTGTGAAACATTTAAAAATTACTGATTTAAAAATACCAACGGACTGGTTTGTGCAACCTCACATATTTTGCTCACCATTTGAGGGTCTCAGCCATGTTGAGCTCTGTTGTACTTGAAGTGACTTTCCAAAGAAAACTTCATTGTCAATTCTGGAATTGTCTTTTAGTCTATTTCCATTTCTTTTATACCCCACCCTTTGAATGTAGTGTTCCCATGTCCTCATTTACCATCAAAACTATCTCTCAGAGAAAAAGAACAGGGCCAATTTAACTTGGCTGCAGTACAACCCCAATTTCCTATTCTTCCTCTGATGGCACATATCCAAAATGAAAATTTTCATGCACAAAGGGAGAATATAATTCTTGAAATAATGCTTGGTGCCATCAAGGACTTGACACTGACACTTGATTTAGGGAGCTGCATAGAGAATAAAGAGTGACTGCTAAGCAAAAGCAGCAGAATTTAGTCAGCAAATTTTGTAGAAGAGTAATTTTAAACAGGAAATAGAAATAATGAATATAAGATGGTATAATTGAACTTCAGCCTTTCACAGAACCAAGGGCTTTAGAAGAGACCATCAAAATCATTTAGATTAAAACAAATTAGAGACTGGAAAAGATGGCGGCCAAGTAGGTGGAAGCTGAGTCCACTTGCTGTTGCACCCAAATGGATTCTCAGCTGATCTTCTGACAAATAACATGAACAATCAAAGAAATCTTAGCTAAGCCCTGGCTGGTGTAGCTCAGCAGATTGAGTGCAGGCCTGTGAACCAAAGGATCGTGGTCTCATTCCCAGTCAGGGCACATGCCTGGGTTGCAGGCCAGTAGCCAGCAGGGGATGCATGCGAGACAACCATAAATTGATATTTCTCTCCTTCTCTTCCCCTCTAAAGATAAATAAAATCTTTTAAAAAATAAAGAAATCTTAGCTGATATGAAGTTTGGAAGCCACTGATTTCAGATGAGGCTTCACAATGGGTATTGAGGAAGTTTTATACGTGGAAGGGGAAATACCTTATGTGTAGTGCCTGCAGCCATGGAGACTAGTCAGAAATCACAGCTTTGTGGCTCCCTCTCCTCCCAGGGCAGGAAATCTCCAGACCTGGGCCAGGAGTGACTTGGGAGGACACAAAAAGTTGAAGAGATCCTGGCTACACATACACAGTGAGCAGTACATCCGTAACTGCAGTGCCAAATGCCAACCAGGAGAGAGAGAGAGAGAGAGAGAGAGAGAGGACTCTATGTCCCAAAAGGATCAGGGGCCACACCTGGGTCAGGCAGAGGCAGGCTGTAGCCAGCTATGCTTGTGAGCTTGTGAGAGACTTTTGGCTTTTTGGAGAGTTGATGAGGGCAAAAAACAGGACAGTGACTCGGTACTGTACTGGGTGTGCCAGAGAGACTTGATAAAAGTGGAGCTGAAGCATGCTGGGCAGGGTCCCCATGCACAGGACCCTGCCCAGCTGCCCTGCCACAAAGGAACAAAATTGAAAGCACATTTGTGCCCCCACTGAATACAGCTGTGCAGAGAGATCAGAAAGTTGCACAGCAAAGGAACTTCGGGCCCCAGCCGACCATGGCTAACAAGCCCAGGGCTGTGCAAAACAGAGAGCTTGGGACTGTGTCTACTGCAATGTCAGTGGGCTGGGAATTAATTAGATGGGAGTGGAGTGTCTGAATTTATTTACAGCCAGTCCTTACTCCATTCCTCTGAACAGTTCCAACTTCTGAAAAGGGAAGGACACTTAGCCCTCACCTCCTGTCAGATTCCAAGCATGACATCCAGAGGGGAAACTGCAGAACAGGCAGGATGGCTCAAGAACCCCCTTCAGAGTGCATAACCACCAGAGAAAGACAGAAAGAGAAACTTAAAAGGACTGTTTTGAACTTCTCTCAGGGAGGCAAAATATACTGGTTCCTAGGTCCCTATTTGCTTTTGCTAGCACACAGAGCTGCCATCAGCACCAAGCAGGAAAGAGCTGTCTGTCTTGCACAGATTAGCCCTTCTCTTGAAACAGATGGCTAGTTCATCAGAAACTATACATTACCGTAAATAAGAGGGACAGACAAAGATGGGTGGCACAGGGACAGGGGAACCCACCCACAATTTTCCCAGAAGACTGAACAGCGCCTCCCAGGGGAGACCCAGGAATCCCACCCTCCCAATTGCAATAGAAGCCTCCTCTAGAAAGTAGCCTCCTCTAGAAAGTAGCCTCCTCTAGAAAGTAGCCTCCTCTAGAAAGTAGTACATGTGGTGCTGCTAGAAGTTTGGATAACCCACCCCTGGATATTGAGCTGATAAAAAGCCAGAGGTGTATCTAGAAGGAGATAGAGGCAAACACCAAACTCTGCTGAGTTGAGCCCTGGCTGGTGTGGCTCAGTGGATTCGAATAAAAGGGTCACTGGTTCGATTTCCAGTCAGGGCACATGCCTGTGTTGCAGGCCAGGTCCTCTACAGGGGGACCTGCAAAGACAATCACACATTGATGTGTCTCCCATTGTTTTCTCTCCATTCCCCTCTCTAAAGAAAATAAATAAATAAAATCTTAAAAAAACACAAACTCCGCTGAGATGAATCCCACCTTGTTCTTCAGAATTTGCATTATTTTTTTCTCTTGTATAGCTTTTTAACATTTCTTCTTTTTCTTCAATTGTATCCCAACTAATTCACTATTTTTGTTTTTATTCTTTTTATTTATACTTTAATATTTTTATTTCAAATCTCACAAAATGCAGTAAGTCCCTTGTCTTACTGCATTTTGCCTTCTTCCTACCCTTCCTTATTTTTGTTTTAAATTTTATTTCTCCCCTCTACTCTTTGTTCCTATTCCTTACTCTTACTATTTCTCCTCCCTCTGTCTTATCAAAATCATTTTTCTTTCCATCAGTCAACCTACATCCTTTTTCTCTTTCTTAAAATTTCATTATTTTCTTTCCACCTTTATTAATCATTGCTTGTTTGGTGTTAATATTATATTTATTGCTCTTTTTCTTCAATTTTAATCTTATTCAGTATTTTTTTAAATTCAGATTTCATAGATTACTCTCTCCCAGTCTTACTCCATTTTGCCTTTCTCTTGTTTATATGAGTTTAGAATTTTATTTTTTCTCTTAGCCTGATTCTATTCCTTACTCTTATTATTTCTCTTCCATCTACCCTGTCAAAATCATTTTTCTTTACTGCAGACATCTCATACTATTTTTATCTTATTTATAATATTCTTATTCTCTTTAAACCTTTATTAATCTTTGCTCATCAGTGTTATTGACCCTATTGTGTTTTTTTAAAAAAAATGTTCCTATTGGTTCATAATTTTTAAAATTTTATTTCAAGCTTCATATTATACTCTTCTTCTTTCTTACTTCATTTCTCCATCATGCATACCTTTGTAACTTACATTTTAAATTTTATTTTCTCTTTTTTCACTTTGTTTCTAGTCCTTACTTTTATTATCTCTCTTTCTTCTTTCCTTTCAAAATAATTTTTTCTTCAGTCATATCACATTCTTTTTTCCTATCTTATAATATTCTTAGTCTCTTTCCACTTTTATTAATCTTTGCTCATTTGCTGTTGTTATTGTTGATGTGGTAGTGGGTATTTTTGCTGGCATGGGTTTGGTTTTCTGAATAGTTTTGCTTTGTTCTTCCAGCATCTGTGCAATAGCACACATGATGTAGTGGGGGTTGTGAGACTCAGGGAGCCAGCCAGAGGGAGAACCCACCAATGAATGAGCCATCAATAATCAAAGCCCACGTGCAACAAGATAGCCCACATAAACTGAATAAAGGGAAATCCTAGAACATCCAGAGAAGGAGATCAAAGAGACTACACCACCTACTCCCACAGAACACCTACCACAGAAGGCTACCCCACAAAGCATAGGCAGTCAAAGCAGATCAATCTAAGATGCAGAAACAAACAAAAAGAGTCACTTAAAATAGGGAGACAAAGAAACAATCCCTAATCGAAAAGGAGGAACATGAAATTGAGGCAAGAAATCTGTCAGACATGGGGTTCAAAATAATGGTTATAAGGATGCTCAAAGAACTCAGTGAAAATCAGAAGGAACTTTATGAGAGCTTTAAGGGACTTAGTGGTAACTACATCAGCATAAAAAATTTTAAAGGCAGCAAGGGAGAAACAAGAAGTAACATACAAAGGGAATTCCAACAAGGCTATCAGCTGATTTCAAAACAGAAACACTACAAGCCAGAAGGGATTTCCATGACCTATTCCAAGTCATGAAAAACAAGGACCTACAACCAAGACTACTCCATCCAGCAAGACTCTCATTTAAAATGGAAGTTGAAATAAAGAGCTTCCCAGACAAAGCAAGGCTAAAAGAGTAGTTCTCACATCAAGCCAGCGCATCAAGCCAGCACAACAAAGATGATAAAGGGACTGCTTTAAGAAGAAGAAAGAGAGAGAGAGAGAGAGTGAGAGAGAGAGAAAGAGAGAGAGAGAGAGAGAGAGAGAGAGAGAGGAAATCAGGTGCAAAGTGAAAAATGGCAATGAACAAGTACCTATCAATAATAACCCTAAATGTAAATGGATTAAATTCTCCAATCAAAAGGCATAGGGTGCCTAAGTGGATAAGAATAAATGATCCACATATATGTTGTCTACAGGCGACACACCTCAAAACAAAAGATCTATACAGGCTGAAAGTGAAGAAATGGAAAATTACAAGCAAGTGGACCTGGACCTGAAAAAAAGCTGGGGTAACAATACTTATATCAGACAAAATAGACTTCAAAACAAAGGACATAATAGGAGGCAAAGAAGGTTACTACATAATACTTAAGGGAGTGGTTCAATGAGAAGATATAACTTTTGTAGACATATATGCACATATGCTCCCAGCATGGGAGCACCTAAGTGCATAAGGAAAATCTTGGAGGACTTTAAAAAGGAGATTGACACCAATACAGTCATCATAGAGGATTTTTAACACCGCACTGTCAACAATGGAGAGGTCTTTCAAAGAATAAACAAGGGTATTGTGGCATTGAACAACACTAGATCAAATGGGCTTCGCTGCTATTTACAGAACATTTCACCCCAAAGAAACAAAGTATGCAATCCTTCCAAATGCAGATAGATCATTTTCAAAGACAAATTGCATGGTAGAACACAAAACAAGCCTTAACAAATTCAAGAAAATTGATGTCATTTCTTGGATCACAATGGCTTGAAACTAGAAACCAACCTCAACAAAGGAAACTCACAAACATTCAAATACATGGAGACTGAATAACATATTATTAAACAATGAATGGGATAACAAAGATATCAGGAAATAAATCAAAATGT
This sequence comes from Sturnira hondurensis, assembly GCF_014824575.4. Taxonomy (NCBI): domain Eukaryota; kingdom Metazoa; phylum Chordata; class Mammalia; order Chiroptera; family Phyllostomidae; genus Sturnira; species Sturnira hondurensis. The sequence goes on along the minus strand of NW_028076505.1, from coordinate 5,575,634 downwards.
ATTTGGAAAGAAATGAAAATGAACGCACAACAACCACAAACCTATGGGACACAGCAAAGGCAGTCCCGAGAGGGAAGTTCATAGTAACACAGACTCATAGAGAAGATAGGAGAATCTCAAATAAACAACCTAACACTACATCTATAAGAACTGGTAGAGCAACAACAAACAAAGGTGAGAATTAGCAGAATGAATGAAATAATCAAGACCAGAGGAGAATGAAATGTCATAGAGAGTAAAAAGCAGTCCAAAGAATCAATGAACCCAGGAGCTGGTTATTTGAAAAGATATGCAAAATTGACAAATCTTTAATCAGACTCATCAAGAAATAAATAAAGAGGACCCATATAAATAAGAAATGAAATGAGAAATGAAAGAGAAGAAGTAACAAAAATACCACAGAAATATAAGATTTGTATTTATATAAAATATAATTACTATGGACAATTATATAAATTACTGTGAACAACTATATCCAAGAAACTGGACAACCTAAGCAAAATAGACTAGTTTCTGGAAACATACAATCTCTGAAATCTGAATCAAGAAGTAGTAGAAAGCTTGAGCAGTCTGATAACAACTAGAGAAACTGAAGCAGTAATCCAAAAAAAACTGGCACACAAAATCCTGGACTGGATGGCTTCACAGGTGAATTTTACCAAACATTCAAAGAAGAACTAACACCTACCCTTCTCAAACTATTCCAAAAGAACCAAAAAGAAGGAAGACTCTCAAACTTTTTTTTACAAGTCTAGTATTATTCTAATTTTAAAACCAGGTAAAGACACAACAAAGAAAGAAAACTACAAGCCAATATCTCTGATGAATGTAGACGCTAAAATCCTAAACAAACTTTTGAAAATCTGGATCCAGCAATATATTATATGAATCACACACCATGATCAAGTGGGACTTATCTCAGGTATACAAGAATGGTATAACATTCACAAATCAATAAATGTAATGTATCACATAAACAAAATGAAAGACAAAAATCACAAGATTATATCGATAGATGCTGAAAAAGCATTTGACAAAATCTAGCACTTACCTATGATTAAAAAATCTCTGCAAAGTGAAACATACCTAAACAAGGGTCCCTGCTTTCATCACTCTTATTCAACATAGTACTGGAAGTTCTAGCCATAGTAATTACACAAGATAAATTAATAAGAGGCACACAAATTGGAAAGAATGAAGTAAATACATCATTACTCATGACAACATGATACTGTACATAAAAAATCCTATAGTCTCCAGTAAAAAAACCTACTCAACCTAATAAGTGAATTTGGCAAAGTAGCAGTATATAAAGTCAATATTCAGAAATTGATGGCATTCTTGTAGACCAACAATAAATTATCAGAAAGAAAAACTAAGAAAAAATACCATTTTATAGCAAAGAGAAAAATAAAGCACCTAAGAATAAATTTAACCAAGGATGTAAAAGACCTGGACTCAGAAAACTATAGATCACTGAAGAAAGAAATTGAGAAAGATACAAATAAATGGAAGCATACACCATTTTCATGAATTTGAAGAATTAATGTCATTAAAATATGCTTACTACCCAAAGCAATCTATAGATTCAGCACAATTTTTATTAAAATACCAATGACATACTTCAAAGATCTAGAAAAAATATTCCAAAAATTTATGTGGAACCCAAAAAGACCCTGAATAGCCTCAGTAATCATGAGAAAGAACAAAGTTGGATGGAACACAATACATGATATTGAATTATACTGCAAGGCCACTGAAATGAAGACAGTGTAGGTACTGCATGAGAACAGACCCATGGGTCAATGGAAGAGAATAGAGATCTCAGACATAAACCCATGTCTATATGGTTAATGTCTATATTAATATTTGACAAAGTGGGCACAGGCATACAATGGAGTAAAAACAGCCCCTTCAATAAATGTTGTTGGTAGAACTAGATTGATACATGCAAAAGAAAGAAAGAAAGAGAGAGAGAGAGAGAGAAAGAAACTAGAGCACCAAATTGCATCATCCACCAGAATAAACTCCAAATGGATAAAAGACTTAAATATAAGTCATGACACCATAAAAGTCCTAGAGAACACAGGCAAAAATATTTCAGCTATTTTATGCAGCGATATTCTCACTTATATGTCCCCTAGGGCAAGGGACATAAAGGAAAGAATAAACAAATGGAACTTTATCAAATTAAAAAGTTTCTGCATAGTTGAAGAAAACATCATCAAAATGAAAAGAAAACTTATGGTATGGGAGAACATATTTGCCAATGATATATTGGAAAAGGGTTAAATCTCCAAAATACAAAAATCTCATATGACTCAATCTCATATATCTCAATCTCATATGTCTTCCTGGTGGGAAGACAAACAATCCAATTAAAAAATTGAAAAAGGACCCGGATAGACACTTCTCCAAGGAGGACATGCAAATGGCCCATAGACATATGAAAATATGCTCAACATCACTAGCCATCAGAGAGATGCAAATTAAAACCACAATAAGATATCACTTCACACTGGTCAGAATGTCTATCATTAACAAGTCAACAAACAACAAGTGTTGGCATGGATGTGTAGAAAAGAGAACCCTAATGTACTGTTGGTGAGAATGCCCACTGGAGTAGCCACTGTGGAAAACAATGTGGGATTTCCTCAAAAAAAATAAACATGGAACTGCCTTATGATCTAATAGTACCATTGTTGAAAATGTACCCTAAGAAACACCAATTTGAAAGGACCTATGCAACCCTATGTTCATAGCAGCTCTATTTATAATAGTTAAGTGTTTGAAACAGCCCAAGTGCCCATCATTAGATGAGCAGATTAAAAAACTGTGGTATACATTCTTGACTTATGGCCAAGATAAAGGGATAGGTAGACACACTTTGCCTCCTTGCACAACCAAAGTGGGACAGCAACAAATTTAAAAAACAAAAAATAATGAGAACTGCCAGAAAATCAAACTCTACAAAAGTACAACAACCAAGGAGTTAAAGAAGAAACATTCATCCAGACCTGTAGGAGGGATGGAGATGGGCAGCCGGAATGGAGAGGACTCATGGCAAGGTGGAGGCTGCAGGACCACTGGGGCGAGTGAGGCAGAGGTTGGTGGATTAGTCAGGCAGTGGCTGGCAGAGCAGGCAGTCACACATTTGTGTGCAGATAAACCATGCAACCCAGGGTTCCAGTGCCAGAAATAAAACCTCAAAACCTCTGACTGGAAAAAACCTGTGCGGGTTGAGCCACCAGGAGAAACAGCCTCACAGGAGAGTTCATTGGAGAGACCTACAGAGTCCTAGAAGGTACACAAATCCACCCACAGGGGAATCGGCACCAGAAGGAGTCACTTTGCTTGTGGGTAGTGGAGAAAGTGACTGAAAACCAACCTAGAGCTGAGCAAGCGGCATTGTTCCCTCTTGGACCCCTCCCCTACGTACAACACCACAATGCACCAATGTGGGTTACCCCACCCTGGTGAATATCTAAGGTTCCACCCCTTACTACATAACAGGTACACAGCAACAACAAAAAATGATACAAATAAAGAACAGATCAAATTTCCAGAAAAAAATACAACTAAGTGATGATGAGATAGCCAACCTATCAGATGCACAGTTCAAAATACTGGTAATCAGGATGCTCACAGAATTGGTTGTGTGTGGTCACAAAATAGAGGAAAAAGTAAAGGCTATGAAAAGTGAAATAAAGGAAAATGTACAGGGAACCAATAGTGAGGGGAAGGAATCCAGGACTCAAATAAATGATTTGGACCAGAAGGAAGAAATAAACATTCAACTGGAACAGAATGAAGAAACAATAATTCAAAAAAATGAAGAAAGACTTAGGAACGTCTGGGACAACTTTAAATATTCCAACAGCCAAATCATAAGGGTGCCAGAAGGAGAAGAAGAAGAGCAAGAAATTGAAAACTTATTTGAAAAAGTAATGAAGGAGAACTTCCCCAAGCTGACAAAGGAAATAGACTTCCAGGCAGTCCAGGAAGCTCAGAGAGTCCAAAAAAGTAGGACCAAGGAAGCACACACCAAGGCACATTATAGTTAAGTTACCCAAGGTTCAAGATAAGGAGAGAGTCTTAAAAGCAAAGAGAAAAGGAGACGGCTACCTGCAAAGGAGTTCCCACAAGACTATCAGGCAATTTCTCAAAAGTAACCTTATAGACAAGAAGGGACTGGGAATAAGTATTTGAAGTCATGAAAGGCAAGGACCTACATCCAAGATTACTCTACCCAACAAAGCTATTGTTTAGAATGGAAGGGCAGATTAAATGCATCCCAGATAAGGTCAAGTTAAAGGAGTTCACCATCACCAAGCCCTTATTATTTAAAATGTTAAAGGGACTTCTCTAAGAAAAAGAAGATAAAAAATATAAACAGTAAAATGACAACAAATTGACAACTATCAACAACAGAACCTAAAGAAAACAAAAACAAAAATAAAAATAAACTAAACAAACAACTAGAGCTGGAACAGATTCACAGAAATAGAGACCACATGGAGGTATTCAGCAGGGAGGGGGAAGGATGGGGGCAAAGATACAGGGAATTTGAAGCATAAATGGTATGTACTGAATAGACAGGGGGAGGTCAAGAATAATATGGGAAATGGAGAAGCCAAAGAACTTAGATGTACGACCCATAGACATGAACTAAGGTGAGGGAATGATGATGGGGGTGTGTACAGGGCAAAGGGAAATAAAGGGGAGAAAAAATGGGACAACTGTAATAGCATAATCAATAAAATATATTAAAACCTGTGGTATATTTACACAATGGAAATTTATGCAGCAGAAAGTAAAAAGGAACTCCTACCTTTTGGGTCAGCATGGACATAACTGAAGACTATTATGCTAAGTGAAATAAGCCAGTTGGCAAAAGACAAATATCATATTTGTAACTGGAATCTAAGATCATAATAAACTAAAGAGAAAAATACAACCAGAGACAGGGAATAGACTGATAGCTGTAGGAGGGGAGAAGGGAGGGTGGAGTTGGTGAACTGATGAGGAAGGAACTAGTCAAAGTACATGTATGAATGACTCATGGAGGTGGACAATGGAGAGAGGACTGACTGTGAGATAGAGGGTGGGTTGGTGGAAGGGAACTAAAGGGAAGAAATGGGGGCAACTGAACAGTAATGAAAAATAAATAGTAAAAATAAAAATAAATCATTTAGATTAAATACTTCAGTTGACAGAGTCAGAGACTAGCTAATAGCAAGCAGCATAGAGAGGAATTCAGTTTTATTTCCCCAACTGTACCTACTCTTGATCTCCCTAATCCTGAATCCTAAATGCCATTATTATATAAAATAGATATTCAGACTTCCATACTCATATCTTATCATCTCTGCTTGCTTTTCTGTAATAATCTGTAATATTTTCTTGAGAATAAAAGTGTTATATATGTATGTATGCATGTATTGTGGATATTAAAGCAGATTGTGTTTTCTAAAATGGCTGCAACAACACATATCCCATTTTTACATATTTTAAAAGTAATGTGACATTGACATTCTCCATCAAGAGATGCAGTATATGTTTTTCTCCCTTTAAACTTGTGAGGACTTGCTAACTGTCTCAACTGATAGAATGTGGTCAAAATGACACTGTATGCCTTGATTCTAGGCCACAGAAGGTGATGTGGGTTCCAACTGCCTGCTGTTCTTGCTCTCAAAATGTGTGCACTTTGGGAGATCCAGGTCATTGTGCAAGAATTCAGACTTCCCCCATACCCCTCACGCTGGTAGATCACATGGAGAAACTACAGTGATTGAGAGGGATGCACAAGGAATCCTAGTCATCCCAGTTTTCAGTTGTTTGAGTCTTCCCAGCCTCAAGCTCAGGCAAGTGAGTAAACATCTGGATGATTCCATTTCCCAATTTCTGAGCTATTCTAGCTGATGCTGATTAGAGCAGAAATAAGCTATCCCTCCTGAGCTTGCCCAGCTTACATATTTTTAGGCAAAAAAGTTACTATTGTAAACTAATACATATTAGGGTATTTGCTATGCAGCCATAATACCTGGAACAGACATTATTCTCTCTTGCTAGTGAATAGCACTAACATATAGAAAGAAGCCTGCCAGTTAGGGAGACTGGCTGTTAGAAAAACTAAGAAAGAGAAACTTCAGCATTCAGGGTTCAGCAAAATAGAACCAGAGGCATGGAATCATGGAACAGACTGACAGCTGTAAGAGGGAAGTGGGGTGGGGGAAGGCAGGGACTGATTGAAAGAAGGTGAGGGAATTAGTCAAAAAACATGATGAACCGATGTACACGGTGTGGAGGTTGATAATGGAAGTGGGGGGAGGGCTGGGTGGAGGAGGGCAAAGAGGGAAAAATTGGGATAAGTCTAATAGCATAAACAATAAAATATTTTTAATTCCATGGCTTAATATTCAAGTGCAGATGCCATGCAAGGCTAACAAAAATACAACCAGAAGGGAACAAATCAGAGACATGAAGAAAACCGAACACCCACCATCAAGTTGTATTTTAAAGAGTAAACAGTGTTGCTAAGAATGGTGTAAAAGAAAAGCAAGATAACAAAAAAGAAAAAAACAGTAAAGACAGGACATGAATGAAGTGACATTGTGATTTGGAGGCTTGGTCACAGAAGGTGACAGGAATTTCAACTGGAAAAAGAACAGCCACAGTCCCTGGAGGAAGCAGAGGCCTATTCAAAGGGGTGTGAAGAGTTTAATGAAGAGATATTTTAAAAGATGTAGGCAGAATTGAGGCATTCAATAAAGGACAGTGAAGCTCCCTCCAGAGGGCCAGTGGTGGAGGGGAGCCATTATTAATCTGGAGCTTGAGAGGAAGCGAGTGGTTAACTGGACCCAGGCAATAGCTAGAAACCGAGAGGACTGTCTGCAAGTGCTGTGGCCTTGGGTGGGGGAACACAGCTATTTCTGTCTGTCAGGGAGGGTCCAAGAATAAATGCCCTCCAAAACTTTTCCCCTACCCTCCAACCTCTTGTCTGTGCCCATTAATATGGGGCAAACATTTGTTCTTGGTAGGACAAAAGGCCACAGTTCATGAATATATATACAGCATATTTGCAATATTAAAATTTCATGGTTGGCTGAGAGAGTTAGGGCATAATGCCTTAAAAAAGCTCTTTTAGAGAGAGCATGATAATAAAAATAATTTGAGAAACACTGGCATACCGAAGATCAGGGGTGAGGGAGGCCAGTCCATATTTCCCATTGGTGATGAAGCGCACAGGGCTTATTAAAATTCTTCCCGATCACTACCCTTTAATCTCCGATCCTATGCACAGGAACAGATGGTGGCTACAATGGTTAAACCAGGGAAACAATTTATCTGACAGAACAGCTAATGAGGGGATTTAGCAAATGATTGTCCACAATTGCTTCAAACCTTGCCATCAGTGTAGAAATTATCATGATCTTGGATGAATTTAAATATTTACAAAATTGAGTAATATATACCTAGTTACTTCAAAATGTATATTAACCCTTTGTTAATTTGGTAAATAAGTAAAACTTGACAGCAGGGCTGAGCTGTGACTTTTAGGAAAATGAAATCAGTCAAGCTCCCTCACCTGTATGTCTGGGCAAACATAACTTAGCAGTGTTCATATAACCTTGGGTAGGGATCTACATATGTAGAATGGCTCTGTTATATAGTATCTTGGTGTCTTGCCAGCTTTGTGTGCCCTGAAGATCAGTTATTGGCACCTTGCTGGCTTTGTGTACATTGAGTATATAAGGGAGTCAGGACTTCCTGCCGTGTAACATGCAGTCTGCAGCGTGCGTGGAAGGTCCCACCCTCAAATAAAGGCATGTCAGGCATTCCCAGGGCTCTGTGAATTTTCTTCTGTCAGCCTGAATCCTGTGTGAACCTGCCTGGCCTTGAAAGGCTGCAAGAACCTCATATTCAAAGCATATGTTTTAGTCTCTATATTGGGTTGCACATTAAACTTCGACCAGTAGTAGCGGTGATGTATCTTTTGACCATGTAGCTCCATTATTATCAAATGCATTATTGCCAAAACTTGTTAAGTAGAAAATATCTGAGTAAAATTTTCTATCAGGTCTATGTTCTATGACCTAGTTTTAACATATAGTTGCTTAAAAAATACTGTTGCCTTAGTTCTGCTCTCAGAGATTGGACTTCACTGGTCTGGGGGTGGCACAGAAGTAGGCATTTTTGTTCCCCACATGGTTGGTCAGACTGTTCAGGCAGCCTGACTAACACTGGCTTAGGTAGTTGATCAACAATGAACTTTTTGGCCAATCTAATAGCTTTTTGTTTGCTTGTTTGTTTGTTTTGTAGTATCATGATCTTCGATCATCATCTACCTTTTGAAATACTGGTTACTAACTAATCAGTCATAATCTGTAACCACACTAGATGGTACTCTGGAAAGTTTAACCGAAATTTAGGCAATTAATTCTCTTGGCCACAGTTGTAATGGCAGGTCTATAGGAAGATCATTCAGATAATTAAAGAAAGTCACTCAGAAGGCTTGATCTTGGCAGCTGGGTCTTCACCTTTAATCATCAAAATAATTGGGTCATTCTATTTTATGGTTTTATTTTTTATTTTTTTATTATTTATTTTATTTATCTTTAGAGGGGAAGGAGAGAGGGAGAGAAACATCAATGTATGGTTGCCTTTCATGCGTCCCCTGCTGGGAGTTGGCCTGCAGGGAACCCGCCTGCAACCCAGGCATGTGCCCTGACTGGGAATCGAACCACGATCCTTCGCAGGCCCGCGCTCAGTCCACTGAGCTACACCAGCCAGGGCCTCTATTTTATGATTTTAAAATGCTATCCTCCACTAACAGGAACCAAAGCTTCTTGAAGAAATGACTGATGTCAGGGGTGGGGTAGTGAAAATATAAAATGAACATGAGCGTCTGGTTAGCCAAAAAGCAAGGAAGTGCTAAAACACTGGTAAGGGAATGTCAAACGAACACAGAAACCAACAACCTTAAAGAAGTCCTTGCCCTGGCTGATGTAACTCAGTGGATTGAACGCGGGCCTGTGAACCAGAGGATTGTGGTTTGATTCCCAGTCAGGGCACATCCTGAGTTGCAGGCCAGTTCCCAGCAGAGGACACATGAGAGGCAACCGTACATCAATATTTTTCTTCCTCTCTCCTTCCCTTCCCTTCTAAAGATAAATAAATAAAATCTTTTAAAAGAAGTCCTTGACCGTAACTGGTTATAATCCATTGAGTAGAATAGAAAACCAAGAGTTCATAATGACATAAATAAGTAAATAAATAAAGGAATGGAATGATTGATGAAGAATGGGATATTATTCAGAGAGTTTAGCATACTCCCACAAGAGACACCTAACTACAAATGGTGAACAGAGTAGCCGTGCAGTTAAGGAATCTTTCATACACCATTGTAATGGAACATCATCAGTAATGTGCTGTATAGAAATTATGAGCACCTCATAGCATGCCATGAGAAGAACACAGTTATCACTTCTTTGACAGTTCTGTAAAGTTTCATAACCCAAATTCAATCACAAAAAAATCACCAGACAAACCCAAATTAGAGTCATTTTACAATATAACTGTAATCTTCAAAAGTGTCAAGGTCAATCAAGTCAAACAAAGGCTGAGGAACTTTTCATAACTGGAAGAGAGTAAAGACATGATAACAAAATGAAATATGTGGTTTGGAACTGGATCTTTTTGTTCCAAAGAATATTATTGGGAAAACTGGTGAAACAAATGGGCTCTGAAAATTCGATGGTAGTATGTACCAGTGTTGATTTTTGATTCTGATTTTTTTGTGTGCTCAGGTAAGAGGACTTGCCATGTTTGTAGAAAATGCACGGTGAAATATTTAGGGGTAAGGGACATGAGATCTGCAGCTTACTCTCAAATTGTGCTGGAAGAAAACAGTTATTTTTATTGTACTTGCAAATTTGCTCCAAGTTTAAGATCATTAAAATTTTAAAAAGTACATAAAATGATGCTGCAAAGATACATTACATCTAGTTAAAATTCAGCTTTCTGATTTGTTTGAGGGCTGGGACTAGAGGCAAGAATTCACATTTTTAGCATTTGCCATAAGTGGCAGCTTATTCCTTTAGACTGAAGGAATAAGCAAATTTCCAGAGAGCAGCAGTTTGCAATCATTCACCCAATGCTCAACAAAACTGCCTCACTTTCCCCCCACATTCTAGCACCAGCCTCCCCATTTCTCCATCCATTTCTCCCAAGCCCTGAATCTACAATACTTTCCTTTGCCAGCAGCAAATATTGTTGAGTACTGTGGGGAATTCCATGGGTGGAGAACTGAGAAACAATTCAAGTGGATCAGCTAGCAGTTTTGTCCAATGAGAACAGAGTTTCCTGATTTTCTGTCTATCATTCCTCAAGCAGGGCAGTCCCTGGAGGTAGAACCATTTCCTAAGACTGCCTTGATGACTGCAGAGCAACAGGAATCAGGCACAAACAGGCATGCTTGAGCGTGGCATCAGGAGAGCACGGCACACTTCCAGGTAATTCTAGTGTAGGTGAGCTGTTTTAAGACTCTCTCTGGTATAATAGGAAAGCACAACTTTGTTACACAAGAAAATTGAAATTTTGAAATATAATGGCAAAATCCTAACATGAAAAGCCAATATTGTTCAAGTAGGAATACTTTTTCTTAAAGCCAAAACAAAACAAAACTTATCTTTGCTGAAAATTCATACTTAATATTAAAGGTTGTCAAATGTCCTATTATCGTGGGGCCAGCATTGAGAAGAAAAATCACTCTAAAGTTTTATCTCAAAAAACCTAGGAACTGAGTTTTCAACAAAATAAAAACAAATGCATGTGAGCGATGATGCATCCTTTACCCTCAGATTTGGATGTCAAAACAGACAAATGGTTAAACATATAGCCTGAATTACTGACACCCAGAAGATTTAAAGAGAGATACTCTAAAACTTACTGTTAAAAGACACACTGTATGTGCCCTGATTAACTGCTCTTTTCTTTTGTCAGTTTTAGGAGCTAACTTAGGATCACCTTTCATGTGAGTCTTCTGGACAATTTTGGAGGATTTTTAAAAGGAGTTCTCCCATCTGTGAAATGAGAGGGTTGCCCAGGAGACTCTCAGAGGCCCATTTGGCTATTGAAATAGGTGATTCAGAGCTTTTGGATTAAGTACGGTCACAAAAGAAAAAGCTCATAAAGAATCAATTTACATGAATTTGTTGGTTATATAGAATTATAAAATTTGAACATTAGGTGAAAGATTCGGTCATCTGCCTAAAAAATGAAAATAGAATCCAGGTGTGCTGGTTCCTAGTTCAAGGCCTCTTCTACCACCTTACAAGTTTATTTTCCCTTTCCTTTTATTTTCCCCTCCCTCCCTACTTTTCTTTTCTTCCTACTTCCCTTCCTTCCTGCCTTCCCTTCACCCCTCCTGGGCTTGGCAATCATACATGACAACAATTCTATGATCATCCATCCACTTGAAAATTACTTATTGAAAATAAACAAATAACAATAATCCATACCTGTGGTGGAAAGGAGAACCTACTGGAATCCATAGTATTGAGGTCATTTACAATAACCTTTCTGCTAGTTATCTTTGCTAACACTCTTGTGTTTTTTCTCTTTTGTTGTTATTTATGAGAATTTTCTCTATGCTTAAATATTTTTGCTTTTGCTTTATTGTAAATTTAGCCTTAGGATGAGCTAATGCCTTTCTTTCGTGGGGCAAGGAAGGAGTACCTGGGCGGAAATACTGGAGGGTAGGAATGGGAAGAATTCTTTTCCTCAGAGAGTTTTTAAAGTCTATTTTATTGATTATGCTATTACAGTTGTCCCAATTTTTTCTCCCCTTTACTCCCTCTTCTGCCCTGTACCCCCCACCTTTCAGCATTCCCTCTTCCCTTAGTTCATATCCAAGGGCTGTGCATATATGTTCTTTGGCTTTTCTATTTCCTATACTATTCTTAACCACCCCTGTCTATTTTATGCCTACCAATCATGTTTCTTATTCCCTATACCTTTCCCCCAATTCTATCCCTCCCCCTCTCCACTGATAACTCTCCATGTGATCTCCATTTCTGTGATTCTGTTCCTGTTCTAGCTGTTTGCTTAGTTTTTGTTTTTGTTTTTGTTTTTTTAGGTTCAGTTGTTGATAGTTATGAATTTGTTGTCAAGTTGGAATTAAGTATAAGTGGGATACAACTCCTACTCCAGATTCAATAGCTGACTCTTCTCTTTCAGATGCCACATCCAATGTCAATGACTCTTTTCCTTTGCTGCTGCTTGGGACAAGCTACTAGTATCTCTTGTCTCAGTAAACTTTCTACCTGTTTCTGCCCATAGCTCCCTGTAGTCTATTTTCAACACAACAACCAGATTTCTTTTAAAATGTAGAATTAAATTTTTAAAAAATGTAGGATTATGCCCCTTTTCTGCTTATAATGTTACATTCTCACTTCACTCAGAGAAAAAGACTAAGTCCCTACAGCGGCTTACAGTGCTCTAGTCAGTGATTCTCAAAGAGGAGTCTTCAGTTCAGGGCATCAGCATCAGCTAGGGAATTACTAGAAATGCATTTTCTTGGGCAACCTGTACTTCCTGAATGAGAGACTGGGTTTAGCATGCCCTCTAGTAATTTTGGTGCACACTCAAGTATGAAACCCTCCCCGGTTACTCACATGGATCTTACTTTCTTAGACTAATAGACCTCTTTCTCATCAGGGCTTTTTCTCATTAGGGCTAATTGGGGTGGTTGATATTTCCTCTATTGGACCACTCCTTTCTTTCCAAAATGGTTGCTCGGGTTACTTTTTATGGTATTTGGTTTTTTTAAATCAAATTCAGCTTAATAATCAGTGAGGTCCAGCATATTTGAAATCTTAATTTTTCTCTTAAGTATCTCCTCCCTGCTACCCACTTACACAAACATGAGCATCCCCCACTTCCTCTTGCCAGCTTGCTTCTTCTGCATGACACTTGGCTTGGGGTCTCTCATGAAGTTGCTGTCAAGATGTCAGCCAGCTCTGTAGTCATCTGCAGGCTTGCCTGAAGCCAGAGGATCTGATTCCAGCCAAGATGGCTCTTTGCTCATATGACTTGCAGATTGGTGTTTGATGTTGGCAAGAGGCCTCAGTTCCTTGCTAAGGAGACCTCTCTACAGTGCTGTAGGAGTGTCCTCAGCACATGGCAACTGCCTAACCCCTGAGCTTGTGATCCAAGGGATGCCCAGGCAAGATTCACACTCTTTTATAACCTAGACTTTTACAACCTAGACTTTTATAACCTAGAACGTCCTGTACTATCATGGGATATAATGACCCAGAACCATCAAGGTAAGACACTCTCAAATTTCTGACCCAGAGAAAGTGTAAGATAATAAATGCCATTGTTGTTTTGAGTTGTTAAGTTTTAAGCCATTAAGTATGAAATAATTTTTGAAGTATTAATGTGGAATTAATAATTTGAAAAGATGTATCAGGGTAGCAGGGAGTTATGCTAGTGTGATTGGAGGAAGGGAGGTGCTGTGGGGTATCTCTGTGGGGTCACTACTTTGCACAAGTCCAGGAGGCAGCATTTGCACTGAATTCCTAGGGAATGGAGAGTTTTGAGATCACAGTTCCATATAAAATTCATTTTACCTTGCAGATCTCCTGAATGGGCCATAGTTTGAGAAACACTCATCCAGGAGAACTGGCCACAGGCAGTTAGAACAAGACCCAGTTTCAGCACAGAGGTCCTTGGTCTAGCAGCTTACAGAAGTAGCAGAGAATTACAGAATTTAAAGAACCATGGGGGCTGGACAATGATAGTCTCAGTGGCAAGGTCTGAACTGGCGGCCAGTAACCAGAGTTCACCTTCTCCTTTATTCCCTGACAGAACCTGGTATTCTCCATGAAGTTTTAGAGGCAGAAAGTAGACACTGACAAATGTCAGAGAAGCGAGGTTGCATAAGTACTGGGGTACACTAATTCCTTAGGAAGCTTGACTTGAAAAAAAGGAGATTGAAATCAGGAAGGAGAGGCTAGACTGAGAGAAAGTGAGAGAAAGTTCATTTGGGACAGAAATTATGTTGGCAGGGCAGAGTGTGCTTCCAAGGGAGAGAAAAGAAACAAAACAAAACAAAACATAATACCTTAGTGAGACACGAGATATAATAATCAATGCATTTTAAAGCTTATCCCTATTTGCAAAATTGTGTTCATGCTAAAAAGACTTTCAAGCATTAAACAAAGTAAGCAAGTTTCTGGTGGGACCTCTTCCTGTTGCAAATTCAATATACTACTTTGACTGAATGGTAAGTAGTTTCCATACATTATCTTGTTCGTACATTATCTTTCTTCATGGTCCCACAAGATCAGTGTTTTTTCCCCCTCCATTTAATAGGAGGAAACTGAGTTTTAGATTAGAAAACCTGCCAAAGTAGGAAGCGTAACTTGGATAACCTAGAGATCTGTCCCCACTTACGCTGAACGCTCTCTCTATGGGTAGGAGGGTTCACATGTTATTGCCTAAACCAGGGTACCTCTCAGAGTGAGAGAGAGAGAGAGCATTGCTAAGAATATGCCAAGGACAGCAGCAATAAACAGGGATCATTCTGCATCAAACAGCACCTGCAGTTACTCTATCCAGGTAGGCTCATCATTTTCACTATGCAAAATGCCTCAGTAGTCACATTTGCTAAGCCCCACTTATCTAAAACAGGACTCCATGATCTTAACACATCTCTGCCTAATAGATAAATGTAAAGAACAAACAAAAAATAAAACAGACTGTTGGGTCCTTCTGCTAATTTGTGGCATGGGGATGGTTCAGAATGACTCTGAGTCAAGCAGGACATAGAGTATAATTAAAGCAAGATGGTCACATAGGCTTTTATTATATTCTAGTTTTCAGCATGAAAATCTACATTTTGCTTAAATTCTTGCTATTTTAAGGTCTAAAGGATAAAATAGAGCTTTTCTTCATGAGAAATCTGCTTTTCCTTATTTCCACTTTTTTAAAAAGCTGGTCAATCACTAAGTTAGGCTCATTTGAGTGATAGCAAAGTCAAAATTATGACTGCCTGATTTTACCCTTCACTGCACTTGTCACAAAAATTAAATTAAAGATCATGTTTATGAATATAATGCATGAACTGCTGCATGGCATTTTTGAAAGATAGAATGTCCCTTCTGTCCAGCCACTCACAAAACAGCATGTCACATGATACTTTAATATGCAGAGAAAATAAGAGGGCAAAGGGAAAAATTCGGTCTCTCAGGGAATATAAAGTGCATTCCACCAATGGTTCGTGTATTCAGAAAAATTTATTTTAGTAAAAACAATAATAATAACACCTATAATAGCAACATTAGATCCTTCAAACTTGTATAGTGCTTTCTAGTTTCCAAAATGCTTCCACATATAATTTCATGTCACAAAAGAGATCATTAATATTTTAAAGTGCAGTGCAGGGTGGCCTGCATTGAAAGGGCTCAGTTTCTTGAAGAACAAGCATCACAAATACAGGCTTTTGGAATAGTCTACAGAGACAATTGTAGAGTAAGTCAAAGTGCTAGTGCTTTCTGTACAAATGTGATGGAAAAACAGCACTCATTACCAAAAGCTACTGAAGGCTTTGGAGATACATGTAGAGAGAAAACGACTGTTTTAAACTTGCTACTGAATTTTAGAAGCATAAATTCTCTTTAGTTTTTAAATAAAAACACATTTTATTTTATAAATATGAAATGATTATTGACACATATACTTTTTAAGTACACATACATTTTGGAAGTTGAATGTTAAACTTTCCAAAATCTGCTCCTGCCCCTTCTCTACTCCTCTAAGATAATTCCTGTGGACATTTGATATATATCTTCCCAGACTATGTCTTATAAATGTAGGTATGCATACATATACATAGGTAGGTACATATTTGTATATTTTACTGTATACCAATAATCCATGTATTCTCTCTTCCTCTCTCTCTTTTTCTCTCTATCTATCTGATTTTTAAATATATGGCTGAAAAAATTATAAAAAGAGCCCTGGCTTGTATAGCTCAGTGGGTTGAGTGTGGGTTGAACCAAAGGATCGCCGTTCTATTCCCAGTCAGGGCACATGCCTGGGTTGCAGGCCAGTTCTCAGCAAGGGACACATGAGAGGCAACCATACATTGATATTTTTCTTCTTCTCTCCTTCCCTTCCCCTCTAAAGATAAATTAATAAAATCTTTAAAAAATTATAAAAATAATTCTTAGAATTAGGAAATTATAAAGAAAATTGAATCAAGATTTATGAGCAAACACTGAAATTATTGTTTGCTCTGATGCATTTGTTCATCACAGATCTAGACTCTAGAATAGTAGTTCTCAAACTTGAGCACATGTCTGAATACCTGGAAGGCTTTACAAAATACAGGTACTGGGCCATATCTCAGAGTTTCTGATGCAGCAGGTCTGGGAAGAGCCCCAGGGGCCATAAAATTGTTATTTCTAGCAAGTTTCCAGGTGATGCAGATACAGAAATACTCTCTGAGAACCATTAGCATGAGTTTTGGTTTGAGTCAGTAACACAGGTGAGGCACAGAGAAGCCACTGCTCAGGTCACAGGTGGCAAACACAAGGCCTGTGGGCCAAATCAGGTCCTCTACCTTGTCTTATCCAGCCTGGCACCTTGTTTCCACCCATGGAGCTCCTTGCCCCTAGTTAAGGAAAATGGTTATGTTTATACAGTCCTAAAATTACATTTGGCCCTTTCAAGGCAACCACTGGGCTGATGTGGCCCCCAGTGAAAATGAGTTCGACACCCCTGGCTTAGGTCCTAAACACAGGGGAGAATTTGCCTGTCTCAGTTTCACATTGGCTGTAGAGGAAGAGGGGAAGAAAAACGTTTGCTGAGAATTCCGGATCTTATTCCCACACTAATATGGGTTTAAGGACAAGTAGCAAATAAAACAAAACTGAAAACCAAACTCTGAGCCATTTGTTTAGTTTAAAGTATTCCTAAATTGGTAGTATTTCCAGGTATCTCAGAAAATGAAATGTAAATCACCCGACTTCCAAAAAATTTCCACAAATAAAATTCCAAGAAATATGACAATAAAAAAGACAAAATATACAAAGATATATCAATAAGTGTGTGTCTCCAGAAACAACTACAGAATTTTACTTACAAAGATTAGAGATATTTAAATTTCAGATACAGGCTATTTTAAAGTATATTTTATTTTTCAAATAAAAATGACATTTATATTTGAAAAATAACAAATGAAACTTGTAAAAGTGAAAACTTTAATAATTAAAATAGAAAATTCAGAGAGACGCCAAACATCAGATTAAATAAAGTTGAATAGAAAACTAGAAAATTAAATGATAGACTTGAAAAAAACTAGAAAGCATCAAAGACAGTGATACACACACAAAAAAATACAATGTAAATTAAGAGTGATGAACAAAGAAAGAAATAACATGAGATAGTAGAAAAGTAATACTTGGTAAAGAGATTGGTGCCATTTTTTAGAATTAACAAAAGATGCCCATTCCCATATCCAAGAAGCAAAGCAAATCCTAAGGAGGATAAAGAGAAATCCACAGCTAGGATCATTGTAATAACACTGAGGAACACCAAAGACAGAGATTAGACTGTTAACACAGCCACAAACAAAAGACAGATTAACTAAAAAGTAACAACAATTGGACTGAGAGACACTGCTTAACCACTACAGAATTAATAAGACTGCGGGAAAATATCTTTAAAATATTGCAGTCAAATAGCCATCAACCTCAAATTTTTACCCAGCAAAACTGCTGTGAAAAGAAGAAGTGCAAAATAACATTTTCAGACAAACAGATCCTGAGGGACTTGTATTAAGGAACATCTAGGATTTATTGCTTAAGGATGGAGGAAAGTGTCAAAAAGCATGTTTTATCAAAAGTACTAAGTTTTCTATAATAATATCGTTTCAATTATTTTTGTCAGGAAAAAAAAACTGGTCTAAATTATTGGGAGTTGAAATTGGTGAAACTTGTATTAGCCAGGCTTCTTTCAAACAATTCTATGACTTTGGTGGTTCATGGGTAGCATTCTTACTCATATTGAGTAAGAATATGATCTTTGATCAGGAATCTGAAATTACTAAACTTCTCTTTATAGGGATAGTGCTGCCATGAGTCACTTGGAGTACGCTGCCTGTGGTCCACATAATTTCAGTCTAACTAATCAGAATAAAACTCAATTATCTCAAAATACGCAATATAAAAATGGAAGTGAATATGTTTAGGAATTGTTTGACTTTTTATTTTGATGTTTACTACTCTAGCAAAATATTAACATAATGACACTTTCAGTTAAGACTACAATGATGGCAACATTTCTTCCTTCAATGAAACTAGTTACAGTTCTGGCCAGGGGGTTTGGTTGGTTGGAGCATTGTCCTCTACCCCCAAAGCTTGAGGGTTCAATTTTTGTTCAGGGCACATAGCTAGGCAGCAGGTTTGATTCTGGTCAGGGTGTGTATAGGAGGCAACCAGTCTATGTTTCTCTCATATTGATGTTTCTTTCTCTCTCCCTGCTTTCTCTCTCTCTAAAATCAATAATAAAAATATGCTCAAAAATAAAATTAGTTTTCATTTCCAGAAGGGAGAAAGAGAAAAAGATTGGAGAAGCTGTGTGGTTCTGGAAAAAAGAAGAGATACTGACATTTACAAACTGCATGGACTTGGGCAAGTTGAAGAACCATTTGCAGATGGTACTTGAAAAAAATTCTGCAGAATGAGAAAAATTGACAATATCACTTCAAAATTTTTTCTTTTGAATCTAGGTACAGTTATTAAGATTTCATAGGCTAGAAAATCTAGGTGAGTTTGTGTTCCAACTTTACCCATGAGGTCTGGAAGCAGGGTAGGGAAACCAGAGGTATGAAAAAGGTGTGATGAAGCCAAGAGATGGGAAGTTAAGCTGAGTGATCCATAAATAAAAATATCAGAAGTGTCTGTTACAAAAAAGTAGAGAGATGACCAAGTTTGAAAAAGGATCACTAACCCTAAAACAGGAAAACAACTATAGGGAAGGGTCATGCTCCCCATTACCCCTCTACCCAGTAATACAATATTCATTTGCATATTCAATAGGAACAAATCATTCTAACACTTTAAATCATGAGAGAAAGTGGAATGTACGCAATACTACAACCCATGAATCGGGACATAATTCATTTTGTCAAAACAGAAACATTGATAAATAGTGAGTGCCCTATCACGGACCATCTGCTGCTGCTGCCATGTCCGATTACACCCCTTGTCTTGCTCTCTTTCCAGCAAACTTTACTCCTTTGTCTTTGAGACTATTTTAGGAACAAATGCACAATTCTCATGTTTCTGTGGAGCGACTAACATTTCCGTTTCACAGAGAGACTATCCTTGGTAACAAATCCATAGTGGTCCTATTTTTGTGATTTAGAACAGATTCTGAATGAGGGGATTTGGATGAGGAGAAGCCATATTATTTAGTCATAGTAGGGTTATGATATGATGTTCCTAAACACAGCACATTATTTGAGAACTGAAAGAAGTTTTCACATGTTTGAAAGAATAATAACCAGGAGAAATCCTGTTTAATTAAAGGGGATGTAACTGCATCGGTTTACAGCCTTCCATGTGACAGCGGAAGTGGCAACAACCTCATGCTCTGAATGACAACCTCTGAGACAGGCCGTGCATTTAGCGAGAAACGCTCAGTGATGTAGCCTCTCTCCAGGGAAAAGGCAGTTGTTGTTTTGCCTCTAATCCATTTCCCAATCATGGCCTTAAGAGAATGCCCAGAAAAGACCTAATTACAGTAGGGAATGGAAGCCTTGGCTACTCTCCCTATCAGATACCAAGGAATCTTAGCACCTTGGTCCGGTTAGAGCTTCTGGCCTTCTACAAGGTTCTAAGTGTTCTCCAAATGATTCTAAACTTTCAAGCACATTTCAATGATTTAGGCCAGTGTGTTTCCTACCACGGTCCTGATTAGGATGTTAATTATAATAGCAATCACTAACAGAAAGCTGGACCTCTGTTAGGTAGCTTATACATGTTATTTCTTTTCATCATTGTTAGTCAATAATGCTTATCTCATGCTCCTCACCCAGAGGACACCCACCATTCCCCTCACCATGAGGAGCCAGGGAGACAAAACAGCTTCATCTTGAGCCTCTCTGATTTTACACTTTCCTGCAGCTTTGCCTTCTCAGTTGGTTCTGTGCCTGAGGAGGGTGAAGGCAGTTTCATTACTTATCATTGGATCCCTGACACTCACACAGAGGCTGTGCCATCATGGAAGTAGCTGCTCAAGATCCCTGTCAAGAGAGAACCTACTACTGTAATGAAGGTAGCTGACAGCTTCCAGCTCCTACAGTTTTGAGATTCACTGCAGTATAATATTCATAACAAGGCCACTTTCTCCCCAAGCTACTTGCAGACAGTGAGTGAGCAGGGTTAAAGGGATCCTCCAGCCCAGTACTCCTGCCCCAATGCATGGCTCCTCTAACGGCCAATCCTTGCTCTGTCTGAACCTCCCCAGACTTTCTTCTTTAAAAAAAAAACATATTTTATTGATTATGCCATTACAGTTGTCCTATTTCTCCGCCCTTCATTTCCCTCCACCCTGCACACCCCCTCCCTCACCATTCCCCCCTTTAGTTTATGTCCACTTGTCTCAAGTTCTTTAGATTCTGTATTTCCCATACTATTCTTGCCCTCCCCCCATCTATTTTCTACCTACTGTCTATGCCACTTATTCTCTGTAAGCTCCCGATCTAGCTGTCCTGTTAGTTTGCTTTTGTTTTAGGTGTGGTTGTTGATAACTGTGAGTTTGCTGTCCTTTCACTGTCCATATTTTTTATTTTCTTTTTCTTAGATAAGTCCCTTTAACATTTTATATAATAAGGGCTTGGTAATGACAAACTCTTTGAATTTGCCCTTATCTGAGAAGCACTTTATCTGCCCTTCCATTCTAAATGAAGCTTTGCTGGATAGAGCAATCTTGGATGTAGGTCTTTGGATTTCATGACTTGGAATACTTCTTCCAGATCCTTCTTGCCTGCAAGGTCTCTTTTGAGAAATCAGCTGACAGTCTGATGGGCACTCCTTTGTAGGTGACTGTCCCCTTATCTCTTGCTGCTTTTAAGATTCTCTCCTTCATTTTCATCTTGGCTAGTGTAATTATGATGTGCCTTGGTGTGTTCCTTCTTGGGTCCAACTTCTTTGGGACTCTCTGAGCTTCCTGGATTTCCTGGAAGTCTATTTCCTTTGCCAGATTGGGGAAGTTCTGATTGCAGTGCAGACTAAGGATCTTCCTAACTAATTCTCCCTCCTTCTTTCCCTCCTCCCACCTATTCCTGCTCTCAGTGCTACTCTGTATCCTTCAAACAGGTTCCCCCCTATTAACTCCCTGTGCTTCTACTTCATCTTGACATCTTCCTCCTGGAAGACCCAAGTTGACATAGTCAATCTTATTATTCTCTCCATTTCACAGTGGATGAAGTGGGGTTCCAAGAAGAAAGCAGAAGCCACAGGTGTGTACCCCCCTTTTAATAAAAATATTTTATTTATTTACTTTTAGAGATAGGAGAAGGAAGGGAGAAAGTAAGTAAGGGAGAGAAATTGAAGTGAGAGAGGAATATTGATTGGTTGCCTCTTGTGTCTGCTCAGGCTGGGGGACTAAACCTGCAACCCAGGCAAGTGCTCTGACCTGGAATCAAACCATTTGCTTTGCAGAATAAGGCCAATCAACTGAACTACACCAGCCAGGGGAGTGTGTTCCCCTTTTAGAAGTTTATGCATACTCTTAGGGCAGAAAATCACTTAAAAAATGCCTCATTTACATTTTAAAAGAAAAAATTTGAATATCTTGAAAGCAGCACTAGCATTGTAAAAGAGAGACAGTCCTTTCTTTATAAAACTGAGCCCAATTGAACCTGCCTATTCAACACATAAATGCAAAGATACTCTGGCTTGTAGAAAATGGGAGAAAACTCCAAAAACAGGAAGTTCTGGCACCCATTGCTGAGGTCTGATTCTGGACTCAGAATGCGTTCATGAGAAAAACAAGTGATTCCAATAAACCAATAGCCACAGTGCTGCTCATCATATACAGTGATCCCTCACCTATAGCGGGAGGCATGTTCCAGAGACCCCCGCGATAGGTGAAAATCCTTGAAGGAGCGGTGTTATGTTTATTTTATTATTTATATATGTTTAAGGCTTTATGAAGCCTTCCCATACTCCTATAAACCTTTCCCACTCTTAACCTTTCCCACACTCTTATAAACACTTCATAAGCTCTTAAACACTTTCTACACTCTTAAACCTACGTAATTTTAACAACATATAAAATTCTATATGGGTTCTCACCAGTGAAGTATACAGTTGTTCCTCACTATATCGCAGTTCACTTATTGTGGCTTCACTGTATCACAGGTTCCCAACATGCAGTGAAGCCACAATAAGTGAACCGCAGTATAGCAAGGGACAACTGTGTAGATCTCAACCTTCAGTCGCTCATGATTTCAGAACACTACTCACAAATCCACACTTGTCAGAAATGGAAAATATATTGCACTGATAAAATTAAAAAATTGAGATTTACCTTAACAAATTAAACTTGAATTTGATTTTTTCATTCTCACATTCAGGGGATAGAAAATGTATTAGGAAAAGAAAAATAATTGTTCTGTGGTTTTTGAACCCTTAGAAATATCTGAATGTGAGAACATATCAAAGAGATTTTTTTCCTGGCATATTTTATTTTAAAAAAGGAGAAACAACATAACTTACCCTCGCTAGAATCTTTGAAACTTTCTGGCTTCTTTGCTTTGCTCTTCTTGTGGGGTGGAGAGAGGCCTTTTGGCTCTAACCCCTCTGGAAGCACAAAGATTTAAAACATTCTTATTTAAATATTGACCAGTGGGGTTCAACATTATGTCCAAGTTTAAAGATATTTTCTTCTTTGCAAATACACACATACAGTGAGGCCTAATTGCTGATTTACCTGTCATTGGTGGTTGAGCTAAATTTTTTCAATTCTCCTGTGAAAATAAACAAACTTGAAGGTCAAGCTTAAATATATTTTTGTTGTTGACAATATTGATTTACACAAATGTGAAATCTTAAGTGCTTTTTTTAAAAGTTAAAATTTCTTCTGAAAGCAACCTCAAATTATTTCTTTCTTCAGGAGAACTTGATTTAAAACTTTATAGATTAATTGACAGTTGTCAATGTGCAATTTGATCCTAAAAAATAATTTGTGCCTGTAAACCTTTTCTTTCCATAGTATTGGCACATCACAGGCACATTAATATGTCTACCTAGAAATTAATTAAAAACCTGAGATGCACTTAATATTTCTCTTCATTTAATTTTTCAGTAAAGCAGCCGTAAGTTCTACCATAACTCCTATCAGCTCTGCTCCAAAATATATCTGATATTCTTCCACTATGCTCATCTTTTGTACTCATCATTCCAGTCTAAACCAGTAATATCTCTTACCTAGGTTAATCCAATAACCTTCTGAATTCTAACTTCTAGCTTTCTAATCTTTCTATTATTCTCCATGAAGTAGCCAGAGAGTTATCTTTATTTTTTAATATATGTTATTGAATATGCCATTCCAGTTGTCCCATTCCACCCTTCACTCCCCTCCACCCTGCACACCCCTCCCCCACCATTCCCCCCTCTCATTCATGTCCATGTGTCACAAGTTCTTTAGATTCTGTATTTCCCACAGTATTCCTGCCCTCCCCCTGTCTATTTTTTACCTACTGTCTATGCTACTTATTCTCTGTATCTTCTCCCCACTTCTCCTCCTCCTCCTCCCCTGTTGCTAACCCTCCATGCGATCTTCATTTCTATGTTTCCGCTCCCTATCTAGCTGTCCTCTTAGTTTGCTTTTGTTTTAGGTGTGGTTGTTAATAACTGTGAGTTTGCTGTCCTTTCACTGTTCATATTTTTATATTCCTTTTCTTAGATAAGTCCCTTTAACATTTTATATAATAAGGGCTTGGTGATGATGAACTCCTTGAATTTGACCTTATCTGGTGAAGTAGCCAAAGCATCTATGTTATCTTTAAAACATAAACCAGGTCATGCTGTTCACCTGTTAAGGAACAACTGTTCTTAAAATAAAATTTAAACCATTGATCTTAGAATAAGATTCCATGATCCAGGACAACCTGTCATTTGGGAATCACCTAGAGCTCTAGCTTCATCTCCCTCTTGCTCTTTGACTTCAGATTTATTGGCTCCCTTTGTTTTCTCCAATCACTATTAGGCTGGTTCCTACCTCAGGAACTTTGCACCATCTGCTCTTCTCTACTCCTCCTACACACACACACACACACACACACATACACACACATTAATATTTGGTTGGCCAAAAAGTCCGTATGTTTTCCCCTTGTAAAATAAAAGATGCATATTTCATTTTCACCATCAATTTTATGGTTTTAGATATTTTGATTTTGTCAGCTATCTGCCATGGGGGATAACATTGATTGTTCTCAATTAATATCTTGATTTGGTCCAACTTGAACTGGTCTACCCAACCGTGGAACATCATCCAGCAAGAAATCTCCAGCATGGTGCTAGAGCATGGTGCTCTAGCAAAAATTTGCAATCCATTTTTGACATGTTTTGTCAGTTACAACACCTTCTCCATACACAAATCTTTTTTTTCACATTTCAGTTGTGTCTTTTACCTTTCTTGAAATAATAAAACAGAATGTGCTGAAAATGTTGCATATTTTCTTCCATCTTCAATATTAAAACAGCTACACAAAAATTCACTACTTTTGATGTTTTTAAATGTACACTGATATGATAGCTGTCACAATACAATCTAATAAAATAGTTTTGAATGAAGTTAAAGACAACCAAGCACTACTCTCAGAGCCATCTTTTGGGAAAAAAACAAACAAACATTTTGGCCAACCCAATATGACTACCTTCTTCTTACTTTTTAATCTCAGATCAAATTCAGATCCCAAGAAAGCCCTTCACCAACCACACAATGTGAAGAATCCCTGCAAAGAAAATCTCTCAGAAATACATCATGTGGTATATCTGAAATTATCTCGTCCTCTTGTTTATTTCTTTATTGTGTGTCACTCTCTTCTACCCCACACCCAAGAATGCAAATCCCATGAGAAAAGAGCATTTATTTTTTCTAATCTTTCTTGTCTTCCTGGTGCCTACCAGTGTCCTGAGAATTTAATTTCTAATTCTGTTTTATTTTCCTTTAATCCAGACCTTTCTTTATGGCCAAGATACAATGGTGCCCTTGCCTAATTCTTATTCACTTAGCAGTTGTCATCTTATGCCAGGATTCTAAAATTTTCTTTTCCAATTTATTAAAAGAAAAACAGGACAAAATATATTTGCTAGATGTGCTATTAAAACATTAACATTTTGTGCACTAGATTAGGCTTTTTGTGGTTGCAAGATAGTCACATCTTAGGTCATTACCACAGTCAGGATAAAATAGGTTGCTAATGACTATATTAGTAACTCTCTCAAACTTCTGTTACCAAGTGTAAGACTGATGATCACTCTTCAGAATGGGTTCCGCAACAAGAATTGAGGTGCTTGGAACAGCTCACTGGGCAAAGATACTGGGCTCAAGGGGATTGGTAAAACAGACAAAGCAACACTGAAATCTCCCTGAGAGTAGACTAGCCTTTTCTCGCCCCTGAAATGCATGGGCCAAGAGGAGTATTTTCAATGCTGGGAATTTAACTCCAAATCAGTATTTCATGAAAATGCATGTTTGGGAATTAAATTTTTAAATCTTAATTTCTCACCTGAATGGGAATTCTTGGAGAATGAAAGATTTAAAAAGATGTGGGCATCTGTTTGCCCACATTTTGAGATTTTAAGTACCCCAAAAGTACTAGTACTTCAATTTTGAAAAAATTGTAGGCCATTTCTCAGGTAGTCTGTAAGTACACATACATATTAACTAGGAACAGTCTTCTATGACAGAGGTATAGTATCATTTCACAACACCCATGGAGTCACTGAAATGAAAGTCACTGATGCATATGGCCTCTATACTCAGGTGTCTACTTGTGGCTCAGCAGAAACAACCCTCCCTCTTGGCCTGGGAAGCTAAAGAAACATTTCCAAAAAGCATTCCATGCTTCTCCTTCAGTGGATCACATTACCTACTTTGCCTCTGTTGCTGGCAGAGGGCAGAAACCTGGAATTTTGCCATGAGCATGATTTTGCTACCTGAGAAATTCAACTCTGCTCCTTGGTTTCCTGTGGCTGACATGGAATAGGTACGTGCTGATTTTCTGTCCCTGCTGGCTTGGGGGCAGATTTCAACAGTAGATGGCCATGCCATAAATGGATGGATGTAGGAATGCATTAACTATGCTAGGATTAAAGAGGTGTTAAAGGAATTTTAAAAAATCATAGGCGTTTAAGCCAACCTGTTTCTACCACCTCACATAGGGGCAGAACCTCATCTTGAGGCTGACCTAGGCTGACACCAACTGAGATGTTTCTGCCTTGACTTAATATTAGAGTTTGAAGACAAGAACACAGACTTAAGAACATGAGTTTTGAGATCAGATACACTTAAATTCTGTCTCTGATGTTTAAGCAAGCAGCTAATGCTTCCTAAACTTCAGTAATAACAGTCCCTGCAACCAAGAGTTTTTGCATATCTTAAACAAGTTTGTGTGTGTTGAGTGATTGGCACTAGCTACATGCTCAATTAATATATGACTCAACAGAAGTATGCTGGAGCTGACTTGAGCCAGCTTGTACCAACTGATTGTACCGCTCTCCCCTCAACTCTGACATTCATTGACCTCATGCTTGGTAGATTGAGCAATAACCATGGTAGCTGTATTCACACACAAAAAATCTGCAAACTTTTCACACTGGGACTTCTTCTACCGAGGGAGTCAGTTTACAAGTACCTCACTGGTTTTTGGTATTAACATTATTACTTACTACCATTCACTAGTATTCATTGCCTGGTGATCTACACAAATAGCCCTTCATGTATACAAGTCCATTCTCAAATATTTCTCCAGCATTTCTACTTGTATGAGAAGAGGTGATGCATGGTAGAGGGGAGGCAGCAGTTAATGGTCTTGGGAGGTGGTTCAGACCCATCTGGGACACCAGCATGTCCAAATGTGAGATCTGAACTGAAGCCAGCCTGTTTACCAATGTCTGGCAAGGCCAGCAGGCACACCATGGAACCATACAGCACAGAAATCCCCCATGATTTCAGCAATCAAATTAGGACATGGAGAGCAGCTTCTGAAGCCCATTCTGCCTATATCTTTGTGCCATTGAGTGAAAGCACTCTTGGGCCACAGAGTATGACACGAACAGCTGCAACCAACTATTAGAGACAACCCCCCCAGGAAACCTGGTGGGACTAAAATCAGAAATGATGATCCAATTAAGGTCTCTGAGCCTCAAATGCTGACTCCAACCCCATGGACTCTGCATTAGCATTAGTAATAAGTTCCTTAAAATCACTCAGTAGTTTGGATAGCTAGCCGCATGTCATTAAGAGGCCAACTCTCTTTGCCTAAAAAAGTATACTTATGGCACTTAGGCAAATGATCCTTAGCAAGTAAGGTCTTTATGCCAGCTAGCTGAAAGGGTAGTACTCCCCAAGGTTGAAGAAATTTCTAAGGATACATTATGTGAGCAGGCTAAATGAGAATAGCAAACATTAGCATTAAATTCATGGAATGTAATCCATGACAAGGTAACCAATTAAAGCCTTTTTTCAACATATGGTTCTTTTAAATAATGAGACATTCTACATTGGTATAGGAATTGATAATTTAATTGAAATTTTGGGTTGGGCTTCAAGTTTTACAAAAGGCAAGCAGAGTCCTGTCTTAGCTTGGATTGTCTCAGAAGTAGACACTGAGACAAAGGTTTTAATGTTAGCACTTAATTTGAGAGATTATCCCAGGACACACCACAGGAAAGTAGGGAAGTGAGACAGAAGAGAGAAGGCAGCCAATGGTGGGTGTGCTAATGAGCAAGTTCCACAGCAGAAAATCAGGGCTCAACTCTCCTGGGGACCTCTGGGCAATGCAATATAATCTTACTGCCCAACACCACATATTGCCCGTGAGTACTTGATATGTGGCTACTCGGAACTGAGATGTGAATGTAAAATGCAAATGGATTTCAAAAACAGTATGAAGAAAAGTAAAATATCTGACTAATAATTGTTATATTGTTTATATGTTGAAATGGTAATATATTTAATATATAGTATATGTATCATTAAAATATTATTATTATTTTTTAATATTTATTTAATTATCTTTAGAGGGGAAGGGAAGGAGAGAGGAAGAGAAACATCAATGTATGGTTGCTTTCTCGTGCATCCCCTGCTGGGAACTGGCCCCTGCTGGGAACTGGCCTGCAACCCAGGCATGTGCCCTGACTGGGAATCGAACCATGATTGTCTGGTTCCCAGGCCTGTGCTCAATCCACTGAGCTACACCAGCCAGGTAAAATATTATTAATAAATTAAATCCACTTGTTTCTTTTTACTTTTTTTAATGTGACTACTAGAAAATATGGAATTATTTATGAGATTCACATTTGAAGCTCACATTATATCTCTACTGAATAATGCTGAAGTAGAACAAGCCTCTGATGTATACTGCAGGGATACTGATCAGCTTGGGTCCATCCTTGGTTGAGGGCTGCTCCAGAAAAATTAATTTTCTGATATTTTTCATTTGCTCTTATGACTAGAGAAGAACATCAGCTGAGAGTCACAAGACCTTTCTTTAGAAAGTTGCTCATGCTCTTAAGTGGCGGTAACTTAACAAAGAGATACAGATAGGAAACTGACCGCTGTTGCTACCATCCCACTTCCTCCTCCTTCAGTCCTGCTCCTGAGATTACATTCCCCCCTGCTTTTTATGCCCTCTGATCTATTGCCCTGGGGAGATCAAGTGAATTTTAGTAACCAGACATATTCAGGCTGAGTAAGAGTAGATAGAAGTTACCATCATTGTTCTAATGAACTGTTATGAAGAAAGGAACTAGTGTTATTTCTCCACAAAAATAATGGGAGGTCAGAAGAGGGAGAGAAATTTAATTTCACAAGGAGAAGTACAATTTTAACCAAACTTTACCTAATGAAATTGGTTGTCTCAGAATTTAAAGAGTTCCCTGTAAATGGAGCTGCTCAGACTAAGGTTGTCATTGGTTTGTAGGGAGTTATGGAACTGATCAGGAGGTTACACAAAATTAGGACTTCTACAGTATCTATTTTAATTTTGAAACCTGTCCCTATTTTGTATCTAGAGTAGTGTAGTGTAGGAGACCATTTTGCACGGCATGGGCTCGGCTCCCAGCAGTAA
Organism: Sturnira hondurensis; assembly: GCF_014824575.4. Lineage (NCBI taxonomy): Eukaryota > Metazoa > Chordata > Mammalia > Chiroptera > Phyllostomidae > Sturnira > Sturnira hondurensis. The sequence continues at coordinate 5,546,251 of NW_028076505.1, read as the reverse complement.
GCAAGGTCCGATGCATAGGACCCATGCCCATGGACAGGTTCTCCCATGGGGAATCAGGCCTGTAATGTACCTAGGCCACTCTGAGACTTGCTTTTGCTAAAAATCCCTCACCCTTAATTGAGGCAGAAAACATTTACTGCAAAGCAACTTCCTAAAATCCATGCTAAACTTTCCAATGCTATCCAAACTACTGAGTGATTTTAAGGAACTTATTACTAATGCTAATGCTGCAACTGGTTCAACCACTTTTCCCTTTTCATTTGCAAATATTCTTTTTCTGTGATGTGATTAGCAGCATTGGCTCCTTTGTTTTCTGTAAAAGGTAACCACCTAAAGGGAACCTGTGCATAGTAATTGAGGACCATCATGTAATGTGCTGAGAAAAAAGAAATAAAGGCCTGTCATGGTGGAGGCTGTGGCTTTTTCTCCCCTTGAGAGAAAAGCCATGTTGTCGCTTTTCCTCCACAGGACTCAGTAGTCTGTGTGAATTTTTCGTGCCTCATCCACAATGTGGCGGACCCCATGAGCCAGGGTCTGCGTCAGTATAGTCACCAAAATGGGGAACTTATACCATATAATTAAGTCCTATATCCATTCAATATCTGTTAGAATGGCAGAGAAAAAAGTAATAACTTATTGAGAGTTTATTAAGGTCCAAGAAACATTTCAGGTTTAGTATAATTTAATCCTGTAAACAACACTGTACAGTGAGCTATTGCCCCCAGAGGTGTAAATGGAGGTTATGAAGAAAAGACTCTTGCCCAAAGTCAAAAAATGATGGAACTAGAATTGAATTCAGGTCTATTGATTCATGCATTCATTATCAAGCACAGTTGGAGTGGCTACTGAAGTCCGGAGCCTAAGCTTATAGCCACTAGATTTCTCTCAAAAAACACTAGTTTTTCTTGAGGAGTTGGCAGGCATATTAATTTCTGATGAGAGCAATATATCATATGTACAAAGTATATTTTCCAAAAATGGCCCCAGCAATATTTCAAGTCCTACAGGCTTTGCACAACCACACTGAGTCTATTTTCTCTTCCTCTGAGCCTGAGTCGGCTTGACCGTTCTGAAGAAAAATGTTCAATAGAAGTGATGCTATGGTAGCCCTGAGGCTGAGTCCTGTGAAGGGCTAAGCTCCCTCTGGCTTGCTCACTCTCTCTACAGAAGCCACTTTGGAATCTGGCAGCCATGCTGTGAAGAACCCCAGACCACATCAAGAAGCCATGTGTAAGTGTTTCAGAAAACTACCGGGCTAAGGTTTCAGCTGATTGCCAATATCAGTCACCGACCAGACAGGTGTGTGAGGGACTCTTAAGGTAATTGCAGCCCTAAGTTCAGTTTTCCTGCTGAGGCCTCAGGCCTCATGAAGCAGGTTTACAAAATCACTATTATCATGCTTTGTCTAAATTCTTGACCCACAGAATATACGAACACAATAAGTAGGTGTTTTAGCCACTGAGTTGTAGCTGTGATTTGTTACACAATTCCATTAACTACAACATCATGTTTCATTTTTACCTTAGCTATCAGGAAGCTCAAAATCATGTTCAGCACTTAAATACAGTAAATGTATTAGCCAGAAGAGTTGGCAAAAGTACTTTATGTTATGACCTTGAACATATATTTCTACTTTATTAACCTTATTTTGTCTTTTCTTTAAAAAGTAAAGTGTGCATAATCAACAGAATGATCTTGCCCTTCCTGTGAGAATAAAGTAATTAATTTAATACCTGAATCTTCTTTCATGTCAACATCTTTTTCTTCATTATCACCTATTAAAAACAGAAAAAAAACAATTCATATAAAAGTTAGACACATCTGAATTCTCCAATTTGACTAATAAAAAAATCTTAGTTCAAATGAGAGCAATAAGTAATGCATTTTTACTGTCTTATATTATTATGCTAAGTTAGGAGAAAAGTATACACATTATATAACAGGGTAGAGCCAAGAGGGATGCCCCAAATGGGGATTTGGAATGGGGTCCAGAACTCAAGGTGTCCAGGAAATATTAGAAAGGTATATAGTATGTGGTCACCCCTTCCTCCCACAGGTGTGAGTTGGAGGAATGGGCCCATGGAGCAGGAACACGCAGAGCTGTTTTGTAGACTAACAGCTTTGCAGCTAACCTCTGGCATGGTGATTTAACATATCTATAACCTTTAACTGGTTTCACAGATACATTAAATAGCTGTGGCCATGCTCTGAGCCAGGAGGATGGAAGGGACTTTTACCCAAGATGTAACCGGGGGCAGGCCCCCCAGATTACAGAGCCTGCATGAGAGCTTGGAGATGATTGGCTCCACACCATGTGGCCAAACCTGCCCAGACTTACTATGGCAGCCTAGCAAAGCTGGCAGGATATGGGAGTGCTGGCAAGTGTAGCTGGTTGTGGGAGGAGTTGGAAATGGGGCTGCAGAGAAGATTGGCACGGGGATTTAAACCTCGACTCAGCAGCCATGAGGGGAGAAGACTACATCCCTGTGGCAGTGCAGAGAGAGCCACATGCTTCTGGCAGAGTGGGGACCCCCGCAGCTTGGGTAGAGAGAATCATCACGTGGCTTTAGCAGAGAACCACCACTCGGCTTTGGCAGAGTGGTGACCACCCCCTCCCCAAGCTTTGCCTAAAAGAACCTTGTGGTTTTGGCCAGAGTAGGGACCCCTGCAGCTTTGGTAGAAGAGGACCACGTGGCTTTGGGGTGCTCCCATTGGTCACGTGGCCTGGGAAGCAGGAGAGACTTTGTCTGGAAGAAGAGTAAAACAACTCTTGCCAGTAGGCCCTGAGAAGGTGCAACATGGCTTTGGATTAATTAGCGATCCTGTCTGGATGGCAACACAGCTGATGGTGCCAGCAACCTGAATCACAGACACCTACTTCTTTTCCTGAGTTACAGAACCCCAAATTAGGGCAGGGGGAGAAGGAAGCACTGTGGGTGTCCGTGGGTATCCAAAAAGGACTTTGATATTTTAATGAAGACATTAGGTCACTACTTAAAGTCTGTATAGCTTTAAATAAACATTTCCTTTCCTTTTCACAAATCTCTGGCATTGAGAGATGGCTTTCCTAAGGTGGTGGACAGTCAAACTTGTGTGTGTCTGTTCGGTAACAGTTAGGGTACAATTTAGCACCAAGGGTTTATATTTGTTTTAAAGAATATTATGTATTGTAACAAGCTATATATGCAATAATTTGTTTTTGTTACAAAAGTTATTCATGGTCACTTAAGTTATTTCAATTCCTAAAAAATAAAAGCTATAGATTTTAAATGCAACATTTTCTGCATTTATTAAACATAAGCATTCTCACCATAAGTATCTGAGAAATGTGGGAATCGCCATTGGTTGTAGATCAACACAGTGACCAATCTGTGCAGTATGTAATGAGAAGTGTCAGTTTGCAAATCCCAACCTTTAACCATGTGCTTTCACCTGTCCCACGAGTTGTACAACTCCTATTTGATTCCTGTCATCTCCTCTCCCAGTTTAGCCCCCTTTACCTGGACAGATAAAGACATGTGCTTCCTCTGAACTCTGGATGACATGTTTGCTAGCTTAAAATTTGGGTTGTCATCTCTTATTCTTAAATATTCCTCACGTTCAGACAGTGCTGAATCCCGTCTGCTTCCATAGCTGTTCCTCTCCACTTACATATTGCAACCCAAATTCAGACTACCAGTGCCATTTGCCCTACCTATGTTGTGAGTTCCAAACTGGTCCTCTCTTCTTCCAAATCCTAACTCTAATTCCTTTTACATGTAGCTTCCAAATCAATCTTAAAATACAACTCCGATATGATTCACAACTTATCAGTAACTCCTTTCTGTCTAATGAGAAAAGTCTAGGTTCTCTGGGGTAACACTCAAGACCAAGATATCTGGTTCCAGCCACTTCTCTCAGTTTCACCACTGCTCTTCCACTCGTGCTGTCACCCACACGCATGACAACGCTCGACTCTTCTCTGCGTACTTGAGAGCTTCTTTATCTCCCTTTACCTGTCTCAGTCTTGGAAGCAAGGTCCTGCTCTATCTGTTCACACTCATCTTCAAGGCCAAGCTGAGATGCCATAATATCTGCTCAACCAAAGTTTGACTAAACAATGTTCTCTTTGGCATATCTCATTTTTACTGCCCTAGTATATAAACTTTAAGGACCTTTGGGTTTAGGTCTGCTCACTGGCTCTTTTATCCACCCACTCACGAGGAACATGATCTTAGAAAAGTTGCCAAACCTTACTGAGTTTCAGGTTTATAAACCATCAGGTGGGATAATAATACTGCCTTCTTCATGGACTTGCAAGATTCAAAGAGACAATATCACATAAAGCACTAGGACAGCTACTGAAACATTGGCAAGTGATAAATATTAGCTATTATTACCATCAATCTACAGTCACTTATTAACATGTGTGTCTTCCTTATGTTCATTTCTAGATCATAACTTTTGCAAAGAAAAGGACTATGTCTTATGTTTTTCTGTAGCCTGTGGTATCTAATATGATTCATTCTGTACACTAGAATCAATAAAGTGTACTTCCACCACACTAAATGTCTGTTATTTCCTATGTCACTCCTACATAGTAGGATACCATGTATCTGGGTGATGGAAAACCATGAGGACTCAGTGAAGATTTGCAACTTCCTTCTGGATGTATTTTATAATATAGTTATATTTTAGCCAAACTTTTTCGATATGACACTCTTTTGAGTGTTAATTATAAATAAAGATTAGAGGTATATTAGTCAGTAGAAATAGAAAATGCATTTAATTTGAGGTTTAACAAGGTAATTCTTATTTTTAAAAAATATTTTACTTATTTATCTTTGGAGGGGAAGGGAAGGAGAGAGGGAAAGAAATATCAATGTATGGTTGCCTCTCATGCATCCCCTGCTGGAAACTGGCCTGCAATCCAGCCATGTGCCCTGACTGGGAATTGAACCGCAATCCTTTGATTCATAGGCCCATGATCGATCCACTGTGCCTAAGAAGGTAATTCTTAATGGTCATCATTACCTTTTAAAGAAATAAAATTTCTTCCATTCAAATATGTTAGAAACATTAGTGATTTTTTGTACAATTTCTTTCTTTCAGTCTTCTTATGAATGCAATTTTGGGAGAAAGAATACCTATTTCTGAGAAATATAATTTTCTGACTAACTGATTATCAAAATGTTGCAAAGTAAACTCTTCACAGATTCTTCCCTGAACTTAATATATTTAAACAGAATTGTATTCTCAGAATCATTTAAAATCCCCATGAAGATAGACTCTGGAATCTCAGAGTGGGGTGGGAAAGAGTCTCTACAGTTTCTCAGAAAAAATAAAGGAAGAGTCCAAGGTGTCTTTTTTTGTCACGCATATATCCATTAGTCCATCTGGTAAACACTCATCAGTAGCCTATTGTGTGCAAAGCTTTGTGTTTGGGGAAGTAGAAAACACCAAGATGAATCAGTCCCTAAAGCAGTTGTCTATAAACCTATTATTATTAAGGAAACTAGGATATGAAGATAAAGATAAATTTGAACATATAGTAGAGGGCTGGCAATGCCATTATTAAAGGTGTCGGAAAAGGGATAGATGCTTCTAGTGGGCTACTGGGAAGGGTTCTTAAAAAATGTGACATTAGAGCAGATATTTGAACTTCACAGACTGTACTGATAGCATCGTCCCCAGAAAGACCCCTCTGTGCAAAGGATCATACTTAGTGTTTTCATTCATTCCTTCACTCATTCATTCATTCATTCTACTCTTTCACTCATTTATTCATATATTGGTGAAGAGTATATCAAGGATCTGGACTTAGACTGTTTGAGTTTACTTCCAGGACCAACTATATAAAGCTGTATAATCTGCTGCAAATTACATGAACCTATACATTAGCTTCCTCATCTAGACATTGGGATAACAAAAGTATGTACTAATCATCTAGACTTGGTAATACATGCACAATGCTTACACAAAATGAGCATTCAATAAATACTGGCTATCAGGGTTAGGATGTTGTTATCATACTACTTTTACTACTTAAACAACCATTTATTGATCAGCACCGTGTGCCAGAACTATGCAAGGCCCTGAAGAAACAGATTGACAATTCCTTTCTTCAAAGAGCTTACAAAGAAGTGGGTGATGTAGAAAAGTAAAACAACTATCAGAAGAGGAAGTAACAGATTCTCTGGTGCAGATAAACAGATTCTATTGGGAAACAGACAAGAGGCATCTAAGGAAGAGAGAAAGTCTACCAACGCTTTCCAGAAGAGATGAGGCTTAAGGTGAATCCTTAAGGGTGAGAATTTGCTAGAAGAAAAGAAAGGCAGTAGATTCAGAGCAGATGTAGATGTCCTGCTTCTCCCCTTTGTTCCTTGACACTTTAATTTTGCCAAGCCTGACATCTAGCCACCAGCCCCTGGATCTCTCTGCCTGAAGGCTTTCTCTGGGTTGCTTGAGCCTGCTAGAGAAATCTCAGGGTATTTACCACCCCCCAGCAAAGAGCATCTTTTATAAATGAGGGACACGATGTGCACATAAGTACTCCAGCTCCCTTGTTTCTCGGGTGGGCTAATTCAGGAGCATGTTCTATACTATGATCCGAGTCTCCTCCTCCACAAACAAGCACAGAAGTGAGCCACCAATTCTGTAAGTTGTCAGTGTCTTTACAAAAGGTGTCAGAGAAGGGATAATGCACTTACAATGTGTTTATAGCTTAACCTTACTGCATTCCTTCACTTCCCTATCTCCTTCATAACTGTATAGACAAATTCTTTATACTTTCTCTCTCTCCCCCTCTCTCCATATATACGTACTTATGGAGAGAGAGTACACACACACACACACACACACACACACAAAATCTGCTATTGGTCCTGTTTTTCCATAGAATCCTGATTAATACTCCAGGTTGAAGTGTACTCCATGTTAAACTTTATCCTGGAAAGCAAACTACTTTAAACAGAGGAATAACACACTATCCTTTGAGCAATAACATTTTTTCATAAGAGAAATTTACTAAAAGTCTAAAAAAAGCCCTACTATTTTGATATTATTTATATTAAACAATAAAGCACAGTATTTTTGGTCTGCAAAGTACCTAAGATCCTGCTCTTTATTAATGAAATCCAATTTAGTTCAACATTACTTTATATAACGTGATCACTTGAGCCATATTTATGCAACACATTTCTAGCAAGAATTTTTCTCTAACAAAACCAGGAAACAGACAATACATAAAAGAAGATGTAAGTGGCCCTGGCTGGTGTAGCTCAGTGGATTGAGCGCAGGCCTACGAACCACACGAACGCGGTTCGATTCCCAGTCAGGGCACATGCCTGGGTTGCGGGCCAGTTCCCAGCAGGGGACTCACAAGAGGCAACCATACATTGATATTTCTCTCCTGTCCTTCCCTTCCCCTCTAAAAATAAATAAATAAAATCTTTTTAAAAAGAAGATGTAAGTGTATGGTTATAGGAAATTGTGCCATTCAAAATCTGGAGCAGGTAGGAGACCGATGGAGCCACTCTCCTTTCTAACAGTTCTTCAAGCATCATACTTGTGTGTTGGTGGACAAACATGAAATAAACTTTTCTTACTCAAAGTGATACAGGTACCATTTCAAAGCAGAGGGAAGTCTTTCAGATGATGTGGTTCTGTGTGTTCAGAAATCCACTTCCAGAAAATCTCCTTCCTTTCCTAGGCTAAAGCTCCACTTCATCTTAAGGGGCCTCTGATGTTAACTTCATAATACATGCTCTTCTTATTCACAACATCACTCTCTGTCAGATTACCCTGTTGAATTCTACACAAAAGTATAAATATAACTACAGTTCTTATTTTAATAAAAATGATATGAAAACCAATTAGTTTCTCATGAATAATCAGTTTACAGTAACAGCTTTATACTCTTTGGAAACCCTTTCATAAGGAAGTCCCTAACATGCTTTGAAGTCTGTAATATCAACTTCACCTACTTTTATGGGATACAGAGTTAATATGAAAGTTTATTGTCTTAAAGATATCCATCTCTGGAGAAGCATCTCATTACCCAGTAACAGATAGTCTTACACTTCTTTGTAAAACAAAATATATCGTGGGTTTTGCCATGACTTGGGATTTGTCTTCCTCCTTCACTTAATGCAAGATTGAGAATTACTAGTTTAGAAATGTACTGAGATTTGTGTACGCTGGAAGAGAATCTTCTAGAAATAGTAGCTGTCCTGCTTTTTGGATATCCAAACTGAGCTAACTGGTGACATCTAACCAACATGAATGCTGGTACAGAGGTGCCCACATCACATGATTCCTGGGATCGAACAACAGTTATTCTCTTCATAAGGGAGTATGTGCTTTCTTCTGAGCTTGAAATTATAGCCAAAACAGAGGTCCAGCTGCCTGCTGCTGGAAAAGCCAGTATGCTCAAGGCAGGTGCTGCTGTAAAGGCAAGTGATTTATCTGCAGATGCTGGCCATCTGGAAGTCGGGGGACTCATGTCACAAAGCTCATCTCCCCTTGCATTGGAGGCAGAGGTGTTTTTTTGTTTTTGTTTTATAAGGAGGGAGAGTGGAATGGGACAAAGAGATCAAGGGAGGGGGTTGCCCAGTTGCGGATGAGCACAGTCCATTTTGATAAGGCAAGTGATGGTCTGGTGTGCATCATCCTGGGTTAGTCATCATGGCTTCATCTCACCCTGGCTCCGTGGTTGAAGGTCAGCAAATCTACCTGACCTAGGATGCTTGAAGGTCAGCGTCTGTATTTTTGAAATTAGTTCCTAGGATTCTTATCCAAACATGCTGTTAATCTACAAGCTACGTATTAGTCAGAGTCAGTATCTGCAGAAACAATATAAAAAATGATGGGGTGGGTTACAATTTGCCAGTGTTACAAAATCACCCAGCTATCATGGGCTGGATGGCGCAGTTATCACAGGCCAGGCCCAGGACCTTTAGATTGGCTAAGGGGCATGTACGTAGATTGAAAGCAGCTTCAAAGGAACTTGTAGGTTGCAAGGGGAAAGGAGTATGTTATAAAGATGAGGAAGTTACCCTCATGGTCTATTAAGGCAGCCTCTCCACTTTTGAGAAAATAAAAGGATGGACACCTGAAATAAACCATACATTTCTTCTGTCAAAACTCCAGGGACATTCACACATATGGGTAGGCCTGCCAAGCCAAAAACAGTTATAGTGATCTTACTCATGTGCTCCCAAATCCTTTCTTAAGGCTTAAGTTCACATGACAGGCTTCTTCTGCAGTCTTTTTATTCTCCATTTAAATAATTTATTATCAAGGTTTCTAGGAGCAATGTGCATTTACAGAGAAAAAAATCACAAAAATCAAGTGCTGCAAGCTTTTTAGGATTTCTATGATGTAGGGAAGATGTTGGTTGTCTAATGGCTTCTTGTGAAACTTGACAAAGCAGAAATCCCAAGCAAAGAATAACTGATAAAAGGAAAGTCTCACTGAGTATGGCTCCTGCCATTAGATTGGGAACCTGGATCCACTGAATCTAACATTTGCTAAATTCACTTTCTGCAAGGGAGTTGATAGGGCTAGTAGAAAAATCCAAAGCTACAGTGCCCTGCCCCTTTACCCCCACCCCTGACAACCCAACTGATTCTTAGCTAAGAGGAACGCTCAAATCTCATTAATTTATAACTAAATGAACCGATAAAAGGCACTGCTTGGATAACTGCACAATTCTGCTGCTTTTGGCTTGGCCAGTTGGGAACATGATGATACGACTTATCAAGATATAGGATTCAGGAGTAAGATAAAGGAGTTCAGGAGATTTTGAATCTAGTATTAGATGTGCTGGGATTGGAGATGCCTGAGGGACTCCAGCTGGAGAGGAGCTATGTGCAGGTGAGTATACCAGGGAGGAATGGCAGAAAGAGAAGTGGAAGAGATTGGTCCACAGTGGCCTATTAAGGCAGGCTCTCACTTCTAAGAAACTAAATGGACAGGCACCAGAAATAGGTCACACACTCTCCTTGTCAAATTCAAGTCCATTCAAGTGAGTTAAAGACTGCAAAGAGTCATGTGTAGTCATGTGATTAAATATGCACTGGTTTCAATAACCATGCTCCACCTGTTGGAGAGATCCTGATAACCTCAAGAAGGACAGTGTGGTAGCAAGGTAGAGATAATCACAGGATTGCTGTAGGTTTCAGAGGGAATAGCGAATAAAGGAGATAACACTTCAAAGACATGAGGCTAAGGGTAGAAATTAGACCCAGACATTAAGCGCATGGATTGGAGGATTTTCATTTACTTTATTGTTTATTTTTATCTTTATTCTAACTTCAGTGTCTTGTTAGAAATTACTTTATTCGTATAGTAGTCCTCAAAACTAATTACTTTTCCTTGCATTTACCCAATGTTTTCAACTACAAAACTAGGACCAGTCTACTCAGAATGTCAGAAGGGTGTCTTTTAAAAGCACCCAGTAGGGGTCTCTGTTAAGATTGCCTAGGGCATCCTCCCTTCTCCAGTCGGCATTTGGCCTTTTCTTTGTTTTATCAGAACTTCCTAACTAGATCAAACTGCTTAGTCAATGCTCCTGTCCCCAGGGCTTCATTTGTTCTGCTGTTTATCAGCATTTGCTACACACACTGCACAGTCCCTGCTTTTGAAGAGACAGATTGCTTTCTGTCTATACCTGCTGCTTGTTCCTGTATTCAGGTTGCCTGGTTACAGCAACACTTCACTGGAGTTTCAATGAAGGCAAAATGTGTTTGTAGCTTTTGAGGCCCATCAAGTGGAAATGGTTTACACCCATTTCCTAAGGAAGCAGTCAACTCATTTATGTCACGTTAGAGAGAGCACATCTTGTATATTCTAAACATCAGTGCAATCCACATATTAAAAATGTACAAATATACCAAGATCCTATAAATATTCACAATTCAAGAAAACTGAATTTATTCACTTTGCAGTTTTTTTTTGTACATTGAATGGGCCATTTGAAAAAATGTACAGTTTAAACTGGGTAAGCGGTTTATCTTGCATTTGTGGGCAGGGCATTTTTCCTCTTACCACACCTGGTAGTCAGGAAGCAGATTGCTTTGCATAAAAAATTTCTGAGGAGTTGAACTCAGAACAATTCCATTTAGAAATAAAGTGATTTCATATGAGATTAAGAACAGGGGGTTAATATCAAGGTCCTTTCTGAGTTTTCAGTTTTCATCTTCATTCTCTTAAAAAAAGGGTTTCTTCTTTTTTTCTTTTTTTACCCTCATTGTTTTCTTCCTTCCCTTTTGCCTTCCTTTTTTCTTTCCTTCCTTTCTTTTTTTTACATTTTTCTTTCATCTTCATTTTGTCTTTATTTCTTCCTTTCCTTATTGTTTTTTTTTTTTATAAAAGAATAAGATCATAAAGACAAATTATATTTGAAGAGGGAGGGAAAGTAAAATCTCATGCACTACTCATTGGACTGTAAACCCTGTGCAATGAACAGAATGTTTTTGTCCTCCCAAATTCATATGTTGAGATCCTACTTCTCAATGTTATGGTACTAGGAGGCAGTACATTTGGGAGGAAATTAGACCATGAGGGTGAAGCAACCATGGACAGAATTGGGGCCCATATAAGAGAGACCTCAGAGGGCTCCCTCTTTTCATCATGTAAAGATACAAGGAGAAAAAGACTGTCTGAAAAGTGGAAGTGAATTTTCACCAAAACCCAATCATGCTGATATCCTCATCTCAGACTTCTAGCCTCCAGAACTATGGTAAATAAATTTCAGCAGTTTATGACACCAAGCCTATATATTCTGTAATAGCTGTTCAAAAGGACGTGAGACAGATCACTTAATGAGAGTGTTGGTGTTCATATTTCTTATTCTACGCATGGTGACCCCTGAAGTTATTCAGTACATGACATTCATTTATAGTGCTGCAAACACATTGGCCAATTTGACAATTACTATCAAAATCATCTTGGTTTTGTATGCATTTTGAAAACACAATTCCACTTTTAGAAATACTTTAGAAAAGTATTCTAAAAGTGAGTGTGTATCAGTACACTGTATCACTAATTTATCTATATACCATTTATAAACAAATAGAGAATAATTTACAATAATAATTCCATAATTCAATGGTATGGTTTTCAGTGAACATTGAGTCCATTAAAATTATGTAATGGAAGATTTTAGGATAAGAAGAAATATTCATAATGCATGGCGATACACACAAGTTATAAGACTATGTTTCTGGCTGTTTGCATTTTCTATTTTAAAACACCTGAAGGATAAACAACAAAATCTAATTCATCTGTGGACTGTAGGGTAGGAGATGGTTTATGTTTTCTTCTTTTTGATTATGGTTTTTTTAAACTACAAATCTGTGCTACTTTGGTAATAAAAAGTTATATATATAAGAAAGTTCCCAAATTGAAATATCTCCTTTAAAATTGTAGTAAAAAGTAAATATGAGTATTTTTAAATTTATGATGCTTGGTCTATATACCCTTGTGAATATTCATTTACATTTTTATTCATTATGTTTGAAATTGGCCCATTACTATGTTTGCACATGACAAAAGTGAAGCACAGAGTCACACAGTTCTAAGGTGGTTGTGACAGGAATAGAAACTGTTTTTTGTGATGACAAACCCAATGGTTTCTCCCCTACATATAGATGTTTTGACTACATATTGAGCTCCTCATGAGTCATTTGTGACCTATTTCAGATCTTAACCACCCTTGTCACCAATACTGCCTTCAAGTTTTGTCTTCTTATCACTGTGTTGACAAGGCAAGAAGAGAGAAAACCTTACAAAATCATTGCGCCCTGTGCTTCATTATTGTTTTTGGAAAAATGATAAGAAGATGAAAATAATAGGATATGTGAATATGCCATATGGCAGGAGGCACACTAGCTTTTCAGAAGCTCTAGCATTATCACTGCAAATAGATAATACATTTTTGACATAAAGTCTACCTTTAAACAATCATCCATGTTTTCAGGATAGCTATGGGAGGAAGCATTGCATAGTGGAAAGACTTGGAAGTCAGAAATAACCAATTGTGCATGACTGTCATCAATTTGTTGAGCTTTCCTCAGCCTCTGTTCACATTTATGCCAATGAAGTATCATTGTCATGAGGTGACTGGTGAACCTGTGGCATAGGGTTACTGGTAGAAAGCTGGTCTGTGAATTGGAACTGATTATTTCTTTTAAGTAATTAACTTTTAATTCTTCTTAAGTATAGAATCTATCATGTTATCATCCCACTCAAAGACTTACTCTTAGCATCAATCAACATTTCTCAGTTTCATCCTCCTTATTTAAAAAATGCTCCCATCTAAACTTCCCTGCTTCCTCTGTATCACTTACGTAGCACTTGGTGTCACTGCTCTCTACCTGCTCATACTTTACAGATTACTGTAAGTGCTGTGTTGTTCACGAAATGTAGCCCACCACCCTGGTCCTCAGAATATTTGCCTCTGAATTCCTGGGTACTATGACCACACAGGTGCTAAACTTGATTATTTGCTGATGCTGTCTTCAACTGTTCTGCAAAATACTTGCCTCTCAGGCATGTTATAAGAACTACAGCTAAAAAGCAGAAGTGATCAAAGCTTTGGGTACACAGTAGGCATATAATAAATTATTTGTTTATTGATGGGCAGAAAGATAATGAATGATTCTAGAAGAACAGATAAGAAAAACTGCCGCAGCCCGCTGCGGTAGACGTGGATCACGAAGTGAGGCGAGGGACTTAATTAAATAATGGAGAGGACCATAGCTCTGCTGGCATATGGCGAATTTATTCAAGCAATAGCTGTCTTATATACAAACTGTTAAAGCCTAAAGCAAGACTGCAGGGAACTAGAAACAATGTTGTTTTTCAAAGTTCGTGCACTCCCTTAAGCTACCAAGGGCAAGAAGTTCTCATAACCATCTGGGAACATGACACCTGCGCCAGAGCCTTGTTGTGTCCTTCAAGGCTGGGAACTAAAAGGTTAGGAAAGTGTCAAGGTACCCGCCGGCTCCAGGGACCAGAAACCAAGTTCATCCACCATTTTCACAGTGGAGAACTCTGTCCTTGGCCCCCTTAAGGCCTGGCGGACCCCCACAAAAAACTTACGAAATTAGTAAGGAGGATGGATAAAGAAGATGTAATGTGAATACTTTCTCTTGTTAAAATTTAAAGAATAGATCTAGGTAAATTTTTTAAAATATGACCATTTGTCAGATGATATTATCTAAATTTTTTGGATATTCTTCTTTGCTGTGGAAGGTGAAAAATACATGAAAAGAAGTGCTATACCCTTATCTAGCTATAGTAACAATACTTATGCTTTCTGGAAAAAAATGGCCTTTTACCTGAGACTGGTTAAATAGTGTTTCAGCTTTAACTCATGAATGTTTTGTATTTACTATAATAAACACCTACTATATGTTTAGAAATTTTACACCTTGTGGAAATTACAGTGGAATATTAGAAACGGTCTTTGATCTCCACAAACTTACCTCTCCATTAGTGAGATGAGACAAAGAGGTCAAAAAAGAAATCATAATATAAAAATTGATCCAGAGTTGCCTTGCAAGAGTGTGTATAATTTAGACAGACAGAAATAAATGATAAAACACAGTCAGAAAAAAAGGAAAGTCATTCATTTTAATAATACTTACTATATATTTGGAATAGTATAAGCAGGTCAAATAAACAGAAGCCTGATTGATAAGGTTTTGATTTTTTTATTTATAAAATATTAGATGCATTAAAAGATGTGCAAATTATTGGTGCCTATCAGTAAATGATTGGATCAAAAAACTATGGTACATTTACACAGTGGGATACTACACAGCAGAAAGAAGGAAGGAGCTTCTACCCTTCGTGACAGCATGGATGGAACTGGAAAGTATTATGCTAAGTGAAATAAGCCAGGCGGTGAAAGACAAATAATATATGATCTCACCTTTAACAGGAACCTAATCAACAGAACAAATAAGGAAGAAAAATATAACTAGAGACATTGAAATTAAGAACAAACTGACAGCAACCAAAAGGGAGGGAAAAGGGGTAGATAACATGGTGTAAAGGGGAAGGGTGGTCAAGGAACATGTATAAAGGACACAGGGACAAAGCCAATGGGGGTTAGCATCAGGGTGGGAGGTGGGGATGGGTAGGGTGAAGGGGAGTGGTGGAGGAAAAATGAAGATAACTGTACTTTAACAACAATTAAAGAAAGAAAAATTTGTAATTAATTTATAAATTTATTTATAATGATTCTTATATATAATAATTTTATCCACTACTATTTAATAATTATCATACATGTATTTTAAATATGATGTGTATCATTTCCAAAGCTTATTTTTAAAGCATTGAATTTTTTGCAATGTTATTATTTTATGTTATACTTGAGAACTATCCCCAAAATATTAGTGGGTCAACTGGCTCATTATGCTGTTATGTCTAACAAGAACAAAGGAACATTTTTAGCCTCTTTAAGATTTTTTTCAATGAATTTTTGAGTTACACTCATAAACATGAATGGAACTTTCTGTCTAAAGCAAATTTTCCTCTTAGAGACAAGTGGCAAGTTTGGGATGAACCCATATGCAACCTGGAATTATTTTCCTATGTTACCAGTTTTATCAGCTAGTTATTATTTAAACTATATTAATTGTATTTAACTATTAATAGGTTGATAAAAGTATTTTACCTAAGCCAAATAAATTTATTAGCTGTAAAAAATATTGACAAACTCCATTGATTTCAGAGTTAAAAAATAAAGAAAACATAGATGTAATTTTAGTTCTAGGTGTTTTTTTTATTGCAACTGAATTGGTTGAGACTGGATACTGCTAGGAAGTTGAAGATTTTTAAAATGAAAACATATTTGTGAGCTTACAAGGGTTTTTATCAACCAATGGTCATTAAGCCAATGATCAATGATAAAAGTGGAAACTTTTAGTCAAAGAAGCAATGAGCTTTGCTTGAGGTATATAGAGCAAAAAAATGGTGAATTTGTACTTCCTTGCTCTGTGTATTATTAGCCTTTACTTCCACACTTATACATTAGGTGTATAAAACATACATAACACTTAATCATATTTCCTGAGAGCAATACCCTAGAGCCAGGGGCAGTAATTGACCAATGATACTAGGAGTGGACTGGAGCCAAGAAAGCCAGGCAGGTAACATAGTTAATAGAAGTCCACACATAAAAATCTGTGGGTTGAGAGGAAGTGGAGGGAGGGTAAGTTCAGATGTCTGGATGAGGAGGGGTTCATGGGAAGTCAGAGGTGTGGTTAAGGGCACATTTTCTAAATCCAGTTATACAGGTAAATCTGGGTGAGATATCAGCAAATAGAACTCTATAAAAATAAAGCCAATCCCAAGGCAAAGTTGAGCCTGTTGGCCTGAATTACAAGAGGGACAGTCCCAGACCAGAACCTCCTAACCTCTGCACTCCTGATCTTTGAAGCTGGATAATTTATTGATGCAGGAGGCTGTCATGTGCTTTGTAGGATGGTTAGTAGAATAATTGTCCTCCACCCACTAGATGCCACTAGCCCCTCCTTTTCCTCCAATGTGGAAACAAAAAATGCTGCAAGTGTTCCCTAAAAGGCAATATCACCCCTACTTGAGCAACACTGCTGTGAACAAATGTAGGTTTCAGTAATATGACAGAGGGAGGAAGTTCGACCATGATATCACTCCAATTTGCAACATCAGGATTCTTTACTGTAGTTCCAAACTATAAATTTGACATTATTATTGGGAGGAGAGTTAATATCCCTAAAATCTCTATTGAGACTTAGATTGCAATTTAAAAAAGTATTGTCCATAGTCCCAGTGAATGAAAACTACATACAATAAATCCTGCACATAAAATTACAAACCTTTTATGTTAAGAACAAAACAGATTTTTGAGTTGTATCATACAAATACTACTTGCTATAGGCCATGTACTGCTACAGTATAATTACAAAGTATTTACAACCAAAGTGTATAATAATTCCATAAATTTGCAACACTAGAATTCCAAATAATACCTCTAAGAAGAAAAGTTAAATGTGGTTCACCCACAGCAAGATATAAAACTGTTGGGAAAAAAAATGTTGGTTTCTTTCCTTCGAGATTCCTACTACATTTCCATGATGAGCCTGTTAGGGGCTGAGTTGTATTCCCTGTCCCTCAACCTCCCACCCAAATATATATATATAATGTTGAAATCCTAAGACCCAGTACCTCATAATGTGACTGTATTGAGAGATAGGGTCTTTAAACAGGTAATTAAGTTAAAATGAGGTCTTTCGTGTGGGCCCTAAGCCAATACAATCGTTTTTCTTATGAGAAAATGTGACTGGGACACAGACATACACAGAGGGAACATCTCATCAACGTGGGTCTACAAGCCAAGGAGAGAGGCCTCAGAAGACACTAAACATGCTGACACCTAAAGTCTGGATTTGTAGTCTGCAGAATTGTGAGGAAATACATTTCTGTTGTTTGAGCCACCCACTCTGTGGTACTTGGTTACAGCAGCCCTAGTAAACTAACGCAGGCACGTTTCCAACCTTCCTCATGGCCGTGCTGTAGGGTCTTTGACTTCCTCACCACCACTTTCCTGCTCACCTAGAGGTAATAGCATCACACTGACCAAATGATTTGGAGTTTAATTTTGAGATCTATAAAGTAACTATTTGAGTCAGGAAAGATTTCATGAAGACACAGAGGTATTAGAATAAAGAGAATCATGGCAGCTTTGAAAAACGGTGGGCACTAGATGAAATCAGAAATAAGACTTTCTCACTGTTCCAAATGCATCTGCAGAGCTGAACTCATCCTTTTCTGAAGACACTCTGAGGAAATTAACCTGTTATCACTTGTGCAATGACAAATGTCATTGCCAATTTTAAAATATAGCTCCATTGCTCCCTAGCTATATACCTCATTATTCTCAAGTATGCATAATCTTCTATAGCTCAAAAAGTAAGGTTAATAAAGTGCCCACTTTCTCAGACTTATGAAGATGAAGTAATTTAGCCCATGTATCTAGCTAATAGAAAGCAACTATAAATATTAGCTGTTATTCTTATCACTAATATTAGGTAGTGGTTATACATGTGTTATACCTTTAGTATGATCTTTTCTAGCCTAACTTATATTGTTTTCTCATACATTTTGTTTCAGATCCCTAATTATGAAATTTAAGACACTTGATTACCCCCAAACACCAAAATTTGACCTAATATAAACACGACATTTTCCCCTTTGAACTGTTATCATCATTGCATTGGAAAGGGTTAAGAAGTCTAGTTAGAGATACCCTGAATAAGTCAGTTTAGGGAGAATATATGGCAAGTCAGAAAAATTATATTCTAATCAAAGATGGTACTATTATAAATTAACCATAAATTTAAATTATGGACAGATAATGGAGATCATCTATATTAGCAGTCACCTATTCCATTATAGGTTACCTTTATTTCATATTGCATAGTTAGAATTTACAAATGGCTGTTGCCTAGCCTTACAGAAATATTCAACAATTTTGGAGGATTTGACATTTAGTTTAAAATGCACTTATTACTATAAATATGCACTTGAAATAGTTTCATGAATGTGCCATGATTGAAAGCATTGATGTGAAACTAAATATGATGTTATTATATCATTGGCTCAAGTATTAAAATACATTTTGGATTTATTTAGGATATTTAGCAATTTTTCAAACAGTCAGTTATTTGCATACTTATTAATATATTCTAAACTCCTAAAACTGTCTCATTTTTAAAAATTGCAATATGATTTTTGGCTTTGCATCATTAGAAATACCTGCTAATGGATAGATTTGTTTTAATATCAATGGATTATATTTAACACAGTTATTTTTATCTTATGTTAGAGTGAAATCAAGTTTTCATTTTAGAAGACAAAAATGAAAATTATCATAATTTCTAAACATATCAGAGTCCAAAATTTATAAAATCTTGTAAAATATGCTGTGATGTTGACAAGACATGAGAATATTTATACCTCACACCATGACAAGTCACATTTTTTAGATAAATAAACTTTCTAAAGACTATTTAAAGTTGCAGAAATGCAGACATAATCAGCTGACTGCGGTTACACAGAAAATAAAAGTTCAAAATAAGGAGACTGAGACAGAAAAAATATGCAGAGAAGAATTTATTAAATTCAACTCACTATCAACAGCTATCTATTAAGTAGTTGTTAAGTGCTTCACTATAATGTAAAACACCTAATTGTATATAAAATAAAGAAAGCCAAAGTGAAAAGAGGAAGAGGAGAAGGAAGAAAAGGACAGAAAAATGCCCCAATCACAATCCTATTCTTCATCACAGGGGAGTCTTTCTGAATTTACATTATGTTATAATTAGGGAAATACTATAATTAATGTTCTGAATTAAATACACTTGGCAGATTTATCTTTCAATTAGAGAAGGACTTCAAATTACCCAGAAGGACTTGGTCCACTTTGAACATCAGCACAGAGTTGAGCCCCTGTAGCCCTTGTCCTCTCTGCTCTGCAGGCAGGGCATCCTCTCTGATGTGTGGCTCTGATAGACAGCTTAAGAGGGTGAATGTGCGCCAGCACCCTCCACTCACTCCTTCCTACCTCTTACCAGTTACATGAAAAGCCACTTGAAATAGACATGAAATCTTTAAAAGAAAGGGTTCTGAAAGGTAGGCACCGCCAATGCTTACAGTAACTTGAAATGTCCTGGAAGTCATTTTCACTGTGGCTGAGGAAAACACTTTGGGTACCATAACTTTACAGTAAAAAAATAGCAAGGCATTATTCCATGCAGCAATATTTTTACTGATACGTCCCCTAGAGCAAAGGACATAAAGGAAAGAATACACAAATGGGATCTCATCAAAATTAAAAGCTTCTGCATGGCTAAGGAAAACAGTATCAAGATAAAAAGAGAAGCAACTGTTTGGGAAAACATATTTGCCAATGATACCTCAGACAAAGGTTTAATCTCCAAAATATACAAAGAACTCACCCGACTCCACTCAAAGAAGACAAGCAACCCGATTAAAAAATGGGCAGAGGACTTGAACAGACATTTCTCCAAGGAGGACATACAGAGGATCCAGAGACACATGAAAAGATGCTCGATATCACTAGCTATCAGAGAGATGCAAATTAAAACCACAATGAGATACCACTTAACACCAGTCAGAATGGCTATCATAAACAAAGAAACAAACAACAAGTGCTGGAGAGGTTGTGGGGAAAAGGGGACCCTAGTTCACTGTTGGTGGGATTGCAGACTGGTACAACCACTATGGAAAACAGTATGGAATTTTCTAAGAAAACTAAAAATGAACGTACCTTTTGACCCAGCAATTCCACTCTTAGGAGTATATCCTAAGAACCCTGAAACACCAATCCAAAAGAACCTATGCACCCCAATGTTCATAGCAGCACAATTTATAATAGCCAAAAGTTGAAAGCAACCTAGATGCCCATCGGTAAATGACTGGATCAAAAACCTATGGTACATTTACACAATGGAATTCTATGCTGCAGAAAGGAAGAAGGAACTACTATCCTTTGCAACATCATGGATGGAACTAGAAAGCATTATGCTGAGCGAAATAAGCCAGGCGGTGAAAGACAAATACCATATGATATCACCATTAACAGGAATCTAAACAAAACAAACAAGCAAGCAAAATATGACCAATGACACTCAAATACGGAACAGGCTGGCAGGGTCCAGAGGGGGGAGGGGAGAGAATCATAGGGGGAAAGGGGATGGACTCACATGAACAAGTATAAAGGACACATGGACAATAACTAAGGGTGGGGGGTGGAAATGGGAGGGAGGTGGGGAGCATTGGGCGGGGGGCGGGCAGGGTTGGGAATATAAGACAGAAAGCTGTACTTGGACAAAAATTAAATTAAAAAAATATAAAAAAATAAATAACAAGGCATTAAATAAGCCTCAGCCTTCCTAGACTGGAAGAGAGACAGTGAGGAGAAACATACAAATTAACTAGATCCAACTAGTGGCATATTCAATCAATGTACAGCTCTCAGTTAAGGTTCTTTAATAGTAGCCCTGAGTTTTTACTGACATGCTCAAAGATAAATGTGAAATAAGATGAAGAGTACCTTCCTCAGATTGCCCTAGACAGTGCTGCCACCTTCATTGCAATTCGGGCCCAGAAAATTGAGGGGAATAGGGTTCTAATGCAGGAATTTCAAATTGTCACTACAAACATAAATGTGCTTCTCACTATTTCCATTAAAGGTATTAACATGGTAGATGTATACACGGATCTGGACAACTTGTAAGTGTGGAGAAGAAATCACAGATCATGCAACTTAGGGCCAGAAGAAGAGCCCTTAAAAGCTATTTGGCCAAGTCTCTCACTTTTGATGTGAGGAACTGATACTCAAGAGATTAACTGATGCCCCCAAGATGACAAAATGACCTCATGGGACCCAGAGGTCTAGGGCCTAGCTTTCCTGTCATCATGTTGACTTCTTAAAAACTATAGTGAGTTGCCCATGCTGACTAGTGCATGGAGATCACATTTGTTACAGTCTTTAAGATGTGAAGTGAGACAGAAATATAAGGGATGCCTCCACTTGTTCAGTCCTCAATTCCAAAAGAAACAAATTGCTTTACTCACCTACAGGGAAAAATTCGTTCATTTTCTTTTTGTAGATTTTGAAGTCAACTTCTAGGAAGACACAGAAGATGATTCGATCCACCTAGAGGCAAACAATAAACACTCAAGGTAAAAGAAATATGATAACTGCCTTTTCAGAACATGGCCTGAGAACAAAAATCAGGGGGAAAAGCCTCCTACAGATTCTTGGTGCTGTATTACTAACTACGTGATAGCACTGAGTGAAGTTCAAGTTTGTGTGTGTGTGTGTGTGTATTCTTTATGTAAATAAGCCTATGGGCTGTTTGGTGGGTAAATGTTATATAAATCAAATAAGAAATAATAAATGACAATAAGCCACTTTGCAGCAAGCTATAAATAAGATCTGAGATTCTGACAGGATGCCTAGACTTTATGTCTTATAAAACAGCCACATGAGAGTGTGCAGCAGAATGACAATAAAGCATGTCAGTAACAAAGCTCTTTGTCCTCCCCTTGTTAAACAAATCTATTTATTGAACCTGATATATTTGAATACAGCCTAAAAATCGTTCATTTTCTTGATATATTTGAATACAGCCTAAAAATCTTCTTGCACTTTAATTTGCATGAAGTCACTTGCTCATAGCTTAACATACTCAGAAATGCAACAGAAATAAAATACAATTAATTGAGTTATATGAGGCCAATATAACTTTAATCTGGTAAGTATTATGGAGTAATTAAATACCACCTCAAAAGTAAAATGTGTGCACAGTCCCTTTTTCTGCTTTGAGAGAGTTTATGCATGTAAGGAGTCTCTCTGAGACATGCAGAGGGTGATATGGTAAGCAGAGAAGAGAGATGGCACGTGGGCAGTAACTCACGTATATCTGATATTGAATCAGTGACTCAATTTTGTGTCTTGAAACGAATACCCCATTTAGTTCCTTTATTATAACAATGTGAAATAAGTTGCAAATTACTCAATCTATCAAACTACACCTGCTAATTGAACAGAACCTCAAGTGAGGCATTTCTCATGACAGTAAGGAATGGAAGTGGGATGTGCACCTGGCCCTCTGCTTTCCCAGCCTATGGGGTATAGATTCACGCCAGCCCAGCCCAAAGTTCCCAGCAGGGGAGAAGCTCTGCAGGATTGGAAGCAGGGAGGGAGGGCCAGGACATAAGAAATCACCAGGGTTCCCTGACGGAAACTCAGAGATGTGGCTCCCTGATCCCAAGTTTGGACCTGCGCTAGATACACTGCTCCTGGACACTCACTGGACTTCTGTGGCATTATCACCACAGACCATGCAGTCCCAGCAACTGCCCACAGAGGATGGATGTAAAAAAGCACCTGGCCTTCCAAAATGGAAGGTCTGGTGTGCAAATGTCCATCATTTCTTTTCCTTGCATTCACTTGAGTTTCTGGTGTCCAGTCCTAAAAGCAGATCATTAACATTTTCTTCAAATGCAAAAACTGCCACCATCAACTTTTTAGGTGAACTATAGATTTAATTGCATAAACGATTAACTATCTGTGCAATACTAAATGCTAGCCTCCACTCTCCTTATGGTGCATTTATGTCCTCTGGCTAAAAATAAAAATTATAATGTTGAGCAATAGAAATGAGTTCCAGAAGGATTCTACTCCATGATACTATTTATATAAGTTGTTAAGTCACGAAGATACAATGGGCAGGGACTCGTTCATAAGCACGAATATACAGAACCGTACACAGGAATGTCACACATGAACTTCAGCATGATGATCTCTGGGGAGGGAGGGCAGGTAGAGACGTGGACAAGTAAGGCTTTAACTGAATCGTTCACATTGACTTAGAAGGGAAAGAGATTTCAATAACTGTTACAAATGGGTAATAGCTATTGACCATGGGGTTAAGTACATGGTTATCATATAATTTTCTATGCTTTTTATATATTTAAAATACTTCATAATCAAAAGGTCTATCACTAAAAATAAGACTTGTGTTAGACATAACTCCAGCTGCACTGAAACACTTGTAGTTTCCCAACATCATAAGTATTCTCATTTTTGTGCCTATGGTGGTTGACTTCTTCTCTGGACTTCAAATGGTCAGATTTTTTCTAAAACCACCTAAATGAGATCAAAAGCAAAACAACAAAATTTGACTTGAAGCAGATCTAAGAAGACCAAGCTAGACATTCTCATTTATACTCATTTCCCCTATTTTTATGGTCACATGGTATAAATTTTAGAATTTTTTAAACATTCATATAGCCTATATCTTTGTACATGTGTGTACACTGTGAATGTGTTTGTGTGAAGGGTTAGTGGTAATACTATTTACTGCTATTAAGCATAATTTTAAACACCACACAGACTAAATACAGATTTTTTAAAATATTGCAAAGAATTATAATCCACTTTCAGAATTTTTGGCTTTGTTACCATGGAAATTATATGGTTCCAAAATTCAGCAGCCTGATTTATTTTCCCAGAGAGAAGATGAGCGAAAAGGAAAAAAAGTCCTTTTACTTTAAACTGACTGAGTGACCCATTTCTTTGCTGTTGCCTTCAGGAATATCACTAAAAATAACTTGGAAGGAAGATGAATGCAAGAATTATCTTTATTTACCAAACACTTGTTATGAGTGCCCATGTGTATGTATTTATATATGCACGAACAAACATATTTTCTGTTGGTGAAGAACTCATTTTGGTCACAAGCTCTGTGTCTGTAAACTTATCATGGATATTGATCAGTGCTTGTGGTAGATTGTGTTTTCCAAGATGGTGTGCAGCGAGATGCCTGTTCCCTCAGGCTCCTCTTAAAATGTAATGCTAATACTCTTCTCATCGAGAGGTGGGATCTTCATTTCCTTCGCTTGAATCTGGGAGTGTCTATAGCTCTGGCAAAAGTGATATGTAACTTCTGAGTCCATGTCATAAAAAATGATGTGGTTTCTGCCTGGTCCTCTTTGAAGGCTCATTCTTGTGCCCAGTCATCATGCCAAGATGAAGCAGATACGGCCTGAAAAATCCACACGTGGAAGTTCTAGCCAATAGCCTAGCTGAAAGTGAGTAGCCTCTAGATGTTTTAAGCCCCTGGCTTTTGAGCTACCCCAAATGATGCCAGATGGAAAGAGATAAGTTGTTCCTGCTGAATGCTGCCCAAACTGCAGATTTGTGAGTAAAACATAAAAGTACATTCCTAGAAATCTGGTATTCTCTTAGCTTCTTCCTATTGTTCTTTTTTTTTTTTGGTATTCTTTATGTTTTAGCTATGTGACACTGAACTTCTGCTGAAAAGTTCAGACTGGATGAATCAAGTAGAAGCCACAACGGGGTGACAAAAATATATAAAAAGTCTAATTGCCACATGACGGAGAAACTGGAAATCTGACGTGTGCCCAGGAGGAAGGACCTGGGAGATCCATTCTAGTCCCAGATAAATTTCATGAGAATACATAAGAATGCCTAACAATTGAGGCTCAGGCCATGGTTTTAATTCATTGTTTATATTAGGCACTAGAAGAATTTTATAAGGTTTTAATGGTTTTATAAGGTTGTTCCTGAGAGACTATGTTTATTCATTAATTCATTAGATATTAACTGAGCACCTTCAATTTGTTGGGCCTAACTCATGTGCCAATCTATCACAAGAAAACTCAAACCCAGAATTGAGCAATTATTTTTCCCAAGGCCAAATAATTAATTAGTATCAAAATCTCAGGCATCTTAACTTTACATGCAGCATTCCTCTGAGATATCACCCAGGTCAAGACACACAAGACTGAGTTTCTGCCCCTATCACCAGCTCTGTGAAACTGGATAAGCCATCATCTCTCTGGGCCCCAGTATCCATGCTGTTATAAAGAAAGGATTGAATTGTACCCTATTTTTAATTTTTTTCAATTTCTTTTGTAGTCTATCTCTGTGGTGGTTTTTGTACTCCACGAACATAGGTAATCTAAATGTCTCTGGGTTATAGTTGGCCACAGAGAAATTTCCATGTGATTTGGAGGACAGAAGTGCAGCTGAGATCATTGCACCAGGCAGGTGGGTGTAGGACATCAGACTCTGGGCTGGTTATGCACATGTTGCTCAACACTTAGCCTGTAGCTACTGCTGGTCCTCCTGTCTCAGGTTGTCTGAGTCCCTGGCTGGGTAGACATACGGTTCTGTTGCAAGGCCTCTAGCTCCTCTGCAGGGCATTGCAGTTTGGGGGTTCCATGCACTGAGAGACAGAAGCATTTGGCAGTTTGTCCCTATAGGTTCTAGTTTGCCTTCATGGCTTCTATTCTGTCCTTGTTCTTTTCAATTTTGCATCTGTCTTTCCTTTTGACTATCTCTTAGCATGCCCTTTGACTATCTGCCCTGCTGGCATACTCCTGGCCTGATCAGATGCATAGAAAATGGCCTTTCGTAAATTTCTTTGCCATTTCCCTCTCATGGGTCCTTGTTAGAAGCTATGTTCTGCTCAGCCAACCATCCTACTGGACATTTACTTCCCCAGCTGTACCACAATTTTATAAAATCTAATCTCTATAACAAATCCTTTATTCCATATCACCGACAAGGTTCAGCTTCCCTTATTACATTCTGACTGACATAATCTGTATCATTTAATGCCATATCATTGAAGATCATGTAGAGGAACACAGTGAAGGGCAAAAAATAATCAGTGTTCCTTTTTGGAGGCAATGTAACCTGTCAAGGCTACTCAAATTCCAATTATTTCCTTCAAGATAAACTTTTGTTGGTCTTAGACCATCTTCATGAATTTCCTAAAGTGTGCATCCATTCTTTTGTAGTTAAAGCAACTTTGTGTACCTAAAATGACTCACACTTCTTTTTTAGTGGATGAGTTGTCAGTAAACTCAAATGGGCCCACAGGCTAAAAAATAATTGCAAATAATGCAAAAGGCAACATTAATATTTTTAGAATTAACTGTAGTTAATATTATATCTTAAACTAGAACCTGGTGAAGAATTAAGTAGTGCTCATCATTATTTCTAGCACATGGTGTAGGTCCCAATGGATAATATGAACTCTGTGAATATATGCAGAGTATTATTTAAGGCAAACAGACTTGACGAAAATGTAAGTATATGGCAGATATTTTTTAAGAGTGTTAAGTTCCAGAAGCAAAAGTTAACTTCTTTAAGAGGTAGAATTTCCTTTATGTTTTCCAGAGGACCTGAGGGCAGAATTATAGAGGAGCCTGGCTATTTTGCAAAGTAGAACAGAGCTAAACAAAAGGCATGAGTCATTTATTGTTACCACCTGTCATCTTAACCAATGATACTCTGCAGAATACAATGGCTTTCGAGCCCAGTACTGATGTTTGCATATAGGTGCTTATTAGTTTCACAATAGAAACAATGATAACACCTGTAAACTAAAACATATTACAAGTTTGAAAAGCTTTTATAAAATGAAAAGACAATATTAAATCTTGGCAAGCATGTGGAGTAATGAAACTTTTATATTCTGCTTTTGGAAGTAAAAGCCGATGCAACCACTTTGGAAAACTATATGGCAATATCTACTAAATTAGCTGAATTTGCACACAGCCTACGACTATGGGCAATTTCACTCGTAGGTTTACTTCCAGCAGAATGTGTACACATGTTCCCCAAAAGTTACTTACCACAAAGTTCAGCACTACTGTAATTTCCCCAAATCAGAAGCTACTGAAATACCTAAAATGGCAGAATTGATAAATAATTTGTGATCTATTCATACAACATGAGCTCAGGAAAAAAGAGTATACAGCGGTTGATTCCACTCCTATGGAGTTAAAAAACATTTGAAAAATAGGCAAAATCACCTGTGGTGTTAGAGTTAGAAGAGCAATTCCTCTGGGTTGTAGCTGCTGGAAAGGGCCCAGCAGTACTGCTGAGGATGCTGGGCTTTTGGTCTGGGAGCTAGTTATATGGTTGTGTTCAGTTTGTGAAAATTTATGAAGTAAATTAGGCTCTGGGTGCATTTAGGCTCTGGGTTCTTTTCTGCACGTTATACTTTAATAAGAATTTTTTAAAGGTTGAAAGTCTTCTGTAACAGTTGTCTTGGTCAACAAGAAAAATCAATTTTCATTGACTTAGAAGTCCAAAAAGTCCTTTAAAGCCTGACCTTCTGAAGTCAATCTCTTCATATATTCCCACTGACACCCACTGTAGCTCACCTACCAAGGTATAAAGGAGTAGAGATATATTTCTTTCACCAGAAACTCCATTAATACACAGTTAGGGGTTTTCTGCCCCATTAACATGATGACAGAAGTTCTATTAATCTATTTTAGCATCGTATCCCCCACCCCTAAACAGAGTGACACAGTGAAGCAGGTTTGGAATATCTGCACCCAACTTCCTTTCTTTCACAGCTATCAGTCCTAGGGCCGCTGATACAGCCAAGATACTACTATATTCTGTAATACTGGGAGAGTGCATGGATTCTCATGATTGTTATTGGCTTCCTCAATGGCAAATGGAAAACTTTCAAAGATCTAGAGTGCATGCAAATAACGGTTTAACTAAGGACTGATGGAGGGCTACCCTGTGTAAGTGCAGCCTGATGGGCAACAGGGGTGAAGTCTCAGCCTTCCTGAAAGATAGACCAACAGACTCATCAGTGCAGGCTTGGATAGTGGCACTTCATGAAACAGTAGCCGCTGCTACTAAGTGAATTAAATTTCAAGGTTTAAATATCAAAGTTGTATAAGTACACGTTTTGAGAGGGGTGGAAGAACAGCACCATTGGAGCTTGCCTTGTGATATGAGTAAATCAAGCTTGAGTGGAGGAACAAGGGGATAAGGTCATTAGTAATTAACTGAACAACAACAACAACAACAACAAAAAAAGTTGGGCTCCCTGGGTCTTAGCCCGTCCTCTCCAATCACATGAAGTAAGGGAGAGCAATCTGTCCTTTACCCAGTGTATTAGTTCTCTGTAGCTATGTAGCAAATTACCACAAATTTAGTGGCTTAAAACAACAAACTGTTATTATCTCATAGTTTCTGTTGGTGAGGTCCAGGCACATTAGAGTTGAGTCCTCTTCTTGGTGTCCTAAGAGCTGCAGTCAAGGTGTAGCTGCACTGCAGTTTCCACTGAGGCTTGGGGCCTTCTTCCAAGCCCATTTAGGTTGTTGGCAGAATCCAGTTCTTTTCAGCTGTAGAACTGAGATCCTCCTTTTCTTTCTAGCTGTCAACAGGAATGCTTTTAACTCCTAAAGACCACCTGCAATTTCTTGCCAGTGGGCCTTGAAAGGCAGCTCAGGACATGTTTTTTTCGTTCTTCCAGGCCAGAAAGACTGTGTCTCTATGACTTTCTCCATTTCCAACTTTTAGACTCCTTTTTCAGAGCCCACCTAATTAGGTCAGCCCACTAGGACACTCTCCCTTTTAATGAACTCAACTGATTAAATGTCTTAATTGCATCTACAAAAATCTGTTTTACCTAATTGTGCTTCCTTCTCATCATATTCATAGGTGACACTATACTCAAGGGGACAAGACTGGAGAAGGTTTTCCTAAAAGGGGGTGGGTATCTGGAAGCATCTTAGACTTGTATCTCACACAACCAATCATCTCTTTCATCTCAATGTAACAAGCTGCTTATAATCCAACCTGGACTTGACCATATACCAGCATTGTGACCTTGATCAGATCATGTAAACTTTTCAAGCCTCAGTCACCTCATCTTTAAGATGGAGGCACTGACCTTATGAGGGTTGGTGTATTAGTTTTCTATTGCTGTGTGACAAATTACCATGAACTTTGTGGCTTAAAAAAGCCATTTATTAGCTTGTGGTTCTACAGCTCAAAGGTCTGGCATGGTAAAACTGGGTTGTCTGTGTAGGACATCATAAGGGTAAAATCAGGTGTCAGCTGGACTCAGTTCTTGCCTGTAGGAGAGAAATCAACTGTGAAGCTCATTCTTCTTGTTGGCAGAATTTAGTTCCTTGAGGTTGCAGGACTGAGTCTCCATTTCCTTGCTGGCTGCCACCTCAGAGTCACTCTCCATCCTTAGAGGCCACCTGCATTACTTCCCAGATGTCTGACTCCATCTTCAAGCCAGCAAAGGAATTTCAAATTCTCTTTTATTGTGAAAGAATTTTCTCTCTGACTTCCTCCATATCTGACCTCTGCATACAGATTTAAAGGACTCCTATGATTAGCTCAGGTCACCTGATAGTTTTTCTGTTTTAAGGTCAGTTAATTGGGACCTTAATTACATCTGCAAAATCCCCTCACAGAAGTACCTAGGTTATTATTTGAATAACTTTGGAAAAGGTGTATATACACCAGATGTAGGGTATCATTGAGGAATCTTAGAATCCTAGCTGCCACATCTGGCTATAATGAACACATGAGATATTTTATGTAAAGTATTTGGCAAAAGGTGTGACATACAGTAAATGCTCCACAAACATTGGTTATGTATTTGCAAAGTTATTATTCTTAAAGTACTTGAAATACCCAGTATGTTGCTGGCATATAGATATAATCACTGTTCACTTGTTCACATGCTGAGTTTTTCAATTCTACTATGATTTTTTTTAAAAAGTCAAGGAAATATATAAGCCAGCTAGAGAACATTGGTAGCACTTTTTTGACTGGCATGCTGAAAGGCCATTTCATCTCAATTTCAACATTGCTGAGGAATTCTGTCTTTATAAAAAAACATTTATAAAAATGCCCCCATCTTATATACAAAGCATCTCCCTTTTTGGTGGTGGAGGGGGGGCGGATAAGGTCTAACTCTATTAGCCAATGAGAGAAAGGAGAAAAGAATAAACCAATAATTGGGCTGCAGCAATGGACAAGATTTCACAAGACCCTAAGGAGTCTCTGTCCTGATATTTTAATTTCCTTGTCTAATATCACCAAATATTAGTATTTTGGTTCTTAAAGGTATTGAGTATGTTCAGATTTCTGCACTTTACTACAGAAGCTACTATTTAAATCTTCAAATTACAAAGTAGGAAAATTTTTTCTCTCAGTGTTCTCTGTGATGTTTGGATGAGTTGTAGAGAATTTATAAACACTTAAAGGGCATTTTTTGCANAGAGAAAGGAGAAAAGAATAAACCAATAATTGGGCTGCAGCAATGGACAAGATTTCACAAGCCCCTAAGGAGTCTCTGTCCTGATATTTTAATTTCCTTGTCTAATGTCACCAAATATTAATATTTTGGTTCTTAAAGGTATTGAGTATGTTCAGATTTCTGCACTTTACTACAGAAGCTACTATTTAAATCTTCAAATTACAAAGTAGGAAAATTTTTTCTCTCAGTGTTCTCTGTGATGTTTGGATGAGTTGTAGAGAATTTATAAACACTTAAAGGGCATTTTTTGCATTATGTAATTGCTCCTGTATGCATAAATAGGATACTTTACTTTGTTGTGTTTTTTCCAAACTTAGTTCATCTGTCATTTCTCTGTGGCAGCACAATTCCATCTCCTTGTTTGTTTTGACAAATTGCTCTTTTTGATATTCTTCAACTCTATAAGAAAAAAATAGCCATGTAGTTGAAGAACCAAGCGTTATTTTGACTTGAGCTGCAGGATCATTTGTATGAGTTAATTTCCAAGCCTGTTTCATGTCAATCAAAATGGATAACCTCACAAATGACACATCTGTTGTGCTTCTTGAATCCCCATATGCTTAGAAGATACACAGGCCCAAGCAAGGATTTACGAACTGTAGTTCTAAATGCTGGCATGGCCCTTGTCACCAAAGAAATGATCCTGGGAGATCCTGGGGAAAGTGACAGTTGAAGGTAGAGAACAGATTCCCTTTTCAGAACTGGAGAGGATGCTGTGGGGTGCTATTTTTGTCTGCCCTCTCCCTTTAGGACTAGGGAGTCATTCTTCTTTTTGCAGTAGGTGCCAGTGGCTGGCAGTTCTGAGGTAACCCTCTCAGAGGACTGTCCTCTGCTACAAACAGCACCTCACCTACACTGACCTGTCCTGCTTCCTGAAGGAAGTCAGCATCCAGTGACTGACTCATGCAGCAGTCTAAAGCCTCAGACTCCTTTCCTCAATTAAATGAAACTCTGAAGGGCCACTGATTATGGGCTAGAATGTGCCTCACCCCAACTTATATGTTGAAGTCCTAGCACTCAGTGTTTCAGAATGTGACTGCAATTACAGTTAGGGTATTCAAAAAAGTAATTAAGTTAAAATGAGATAATGAGAATGAGCCCTAGTCAAATATGACCAGTGTCTTCATAAGGAGGGGCTATTAGGACACAGACATACATAAAGGGAAACCATGTGAGGACACGGGGAGAAGACAGTCACCTACAAGCCAAGGAAAGATACCTCAGACGAAACCAACTCTGTTGACACCTTGATCTCAGACTTCTAGCCTCCAGAAGTGTGAGAAAATACTATCTGTCATTGAAACTACCCAGTCTGTAGTACTTTGTACAGCAGCCCTAGTAAACTAATACACCACCCCAGCTTCAGAGGTCCTGATGTGTTTGACTTCCCCCTCTTCCCAAACCTGCTTCCCCCATCCAACTCCCAACTCCCCAGGTATTGAGCTGATAAACCTCCAGCCTACAAATCTCAATCTGCTTCTCAGAAAACTTCATCTCTCATAACAGCCTTCTGTTTTTGGCGATTTGAATTATTTTATTTTTTACATCCACTTTTCATATCGTTTCCAATGATAGCAATGGCAACAGTCAATCATGCATGAAGTGTGTCCAACAGCTAACTCTGCTTCCAGCTTTTTATGGAGAAGCAACCAGATTCTGTGCTTAGACTGACTAATGATTAAGAGGCCAAGGCTCATTTTAAAGAAGCATGGAAAGCCAACACAAGCTGTAAATAAAGTGACTGTAGACTTATTGGGACTAGGGCTCCACCTGACACTCACCATTGTGAGAAGATCCTCTCAATGCTTTTTGTGCCCTCTAGTCTAAGGATGGGAAACTGGGCCCAGTGGAAATGGTGTAGTGACAGTCATTCCAAGTCATGGTAAGGTCTGTTTTAACACAGCTGAAGCCACCCTGAGCTGAAAGGAAATATATTTCTGCAGGTGTATTTCTTGTTTCTAATGGTAGGTCCATCCTTTTGTATAAAAGTAATGGATTTCCCTTTGTGTAAGAGGTCCATTTCTAAGATGGATTTTAACAAATCCTTAACAAAGAAGTGAGTCTGTAGTGGAGGTGGGATAGGCACCCTGGTACCTTGTCCATTTCCCCTCTTGTCTGAGTAGTAGAAGACAGAGAATGACCACGCATCTGTATTTCTTTGTCTGAAGGCTTCCTCTGTACTAGGAGATTCTGATCAAGCATCTAGTAAGCTGGAAATTTGGAGAATTACTGTCCCTTCCTTAGCAGCTCTCAACGAAGACAACCCCTGGCAGGAGTTGATGTTTATCACCCTTGGGTGAATAACATCCAGGGAGAAGAAATTCTGATTGATCAAGGTGGTAACTTGATTGCATTCTCCATGTTGATCGGAACCCTACTTCGCCCACAGATAATCTACAAGTGCTCTAATCCTTGTCTCAGGGTGTGCTAGTGAAGAAACCAAATCAAGAGATGAGAAGAAAATGGGTCAAATATCAACTTACTCTCACAGTACGCAGCTCATCAAAAGTTAACTTAATACAGTTCAGCGTCTAACTCAGATATGCTACAGAGCCCCTTTCCTACATTTTGCTGTCACTTACACAGTGCCCTCAGCACCCTTAAACTGAGAAAACAGTTTCAGAAATAGGCCTTTGACTCAAATTTCTTCACAGTCCAGTCTGTGACATGCGATTACCCTGTCAAAGATGAAGCTGTCGTTTCTAAAGCACTCATGCAGGGCTCATGCTACCTGGTGAACCCAGCTGCAACACCTTATTGTATTTTTTGTACTCCTCCTTCTGAGAATATTCTGTTTCCTTTTTCTTTTATTTGATGAAGAACATCTGCAGGGGTGGTTCAGCTACAAAAGTTAATAATTATTCTATTTTTTTTGTCTCAGTGATTAAACATTTCAAGGAAGAATTGTCATTCATTGCTGCTTATGAGGTTGCCCATAGAGGATAGTGCTTTATAAAGCCAACGAATCACAATCTTAAAAATGCTATCATCAAAAGAAATAAAGATCTCTTCCCCAAATGGAAATGCTGTGCCAGGTCACAAGGTGGCTCTGAAGCCTGGTCATGATGCCGGATAGAATGGGGGCCACCACATAACCGTCTGTCCAGAGCATTCTCATTGTCTCAACAGTTCCATTAGCATCTGAAACTCATGCAGACACCGATTACTGTTCAAAGGAAGCTTATTAATATCTCAAGAGCATGTTGTGAGGACAAAAGTTGTTTTCTCAAGCTGGTGTTCTTCCCACTCCAGCAAGCAAGAATTTTTGTTGTTATTGTTCAAAAGGCAAACTCAGAGAGAACAATCACTCTAAAGTAATTTTCCATAGGTTCATGCCTCATACAATAAGAAGTAGCAAACCAGAATGATTCTATCCAAAGTTCCCTCAGCGCTGGTTGGTGACAGCAGAATTGTGTGTATATATGTGTGCTACATGCATAGGTGGGTGTTTCTGCGGAATGCACAAAAGCGAGGAGGGAGAGAAAAGAATGTTGAGTCTATGTTGCTCTTCCCAAACCACCCTCCATCCTCTTCATCTCCTCTAGAACGTACCATCTGCTCTAAGCCATGGATAGTTCCTTTGTATTTTTCTCTGCCTGTACCTATTTCCCGTCAACTCCCTCTAAATGCCCCATAAAGGAACATGTACCCAACTAGACACTAGGCCCTTGTAGGAGGCGCCACCTCTTACTTTAGTCCTGTTTCCACCCAGCAATTGATGTAGCCAACAGAAGTTCTACTTGTACTTGTCTGCTGGATTAGTAAGTAGGGTTTGAATGACCCGATGATCACAACTCTTTGACACAGGGTCTCCCAAAAGAAATACAATATGTGAAAAAGGTAGAAGTGTTGGCCTCTGCGTCTCTAGACTTTATTCTTCTCCCCGTGAGTCTCTGTGGCATGTCCATCCTCCACACCATCTTTCAAAACCATGTTGCCATCACTCTGATAGATAAATAGGCTGGTTCCCACTTCATATTTTTAAAATCAAACTCACAACTTTTTTTAAAGATTTTATTTATTTATAGAGGGGAAGGAGAGAGGGAGAGAAACATCAATGTATGGTTGCCTTTTGTGTGTCCCCTGCTGGGAGTTGGCCTGCAGGAAACCGGCCTGCAACCCAGGTGTGTGCCCTGACGGGGAATCGAACCGCGATCCTCTGGTTTGCAGGCTTGTGCTCAATCCACTGAGCTACACCAGCCAGGGCCAAACTCACAACTTTTAATGGCTTTATATAAGTTTTCCCCCAATATTTATCGGAGAATACCCCTGAGTTGTTAAATCTCCCTTGGAGATGTGCAATGGTGTCTAACATGTTCCTGAAAAAACTTCATGTGTCACATGGTTCTCTGTTTAATGAACTGTATTCAATGTTCATGCTTGTATATACATAAAACAACCTTTCTCCTCCCAATTTTTAGTGCTTCTCCAGGAAGATGGGCTCTGCTTTGCAATTAGTTTCAAGCGCCCCGCCCCCCGACCCGGCACACTGTTCCACACCTTCCATGGGGATGGAATGCTCCCTCCCCAGAAAATCATGACTTAGTAACATGGAGAGTGTGCTTTGTATATTGGTACATTTAAATGAATAGGTAGGTAGATAGATAGATAGATATTGCTAACATAAAGGCATTTGAATTTCCAAAAGTATTATTCTTCAGATACTAAAATCTTGTAAGGTATAATTCAATCTTCTAAACTCTACATTTTAAACCAAATGCATTACGAATATCAAAATCTTCCCAGGGAAGGAAAGGAGAAAAAAAGATAAAGAATTACTGAACACTTCTGTGCTGGACTCTGAAGTATGTGGTTTATATATGTAAGCTCAGATCATCCAGAACACTAACTGAAAAATAACTATTGTTATTCTGATGTAGATAAGACTCTCTCTTTTTTAAACAACACAAAAAATTAAAACAAGAAAGGAATAACCACAGATACGAAATCAGAACAACAACAACCACTCTCCACCCATTCCACCCCCCAAAATAAAAACAAAACAAAATAGAAAACAAAATTAGAACATAAAACTGCACATCCACCTTTTAATCACTGGGGGTAATAAAAAAGAATAATAAAAGTCAGGTATCCACTAAAATTATTTTAATAGAGGGTAATAGAATGCCAACTTTCTGAAAATAGTGAACAGATGTCCCACTCATCATACTAGGTCTTGTTATGTAACATTTACTGCTGTAATCCTTTAAGAATCTATTTTCTAGACTTAATTCTGCTGTAGCATCTGTGATGCTAAATGCTGCAGTGGCTGTTTCCTTACTTTCACTGATATTTCCAATGACGGTTCCAGGTTAAACTTTAAGAGCAGTAAAAACAAAGAAAAACAATGCTTTATTCCCATTTATGCTGCATCTAATAAAGTTTGATCCAACCACCTTTCAGCAGGAGAGAAAGTGTCCAAATTGCAAAAATATGAATGTGTAATTGGCACATTTGCACAATTTAGTGTGAGTACTCAAAAGCTTAGAGAGACACATTCCTAAAATAACATTGTCAAAATCTACATTAAAATTTCCACCTGAAATATGAACTTGTTCCATAGAATTTACCTGGATGATTTATTTGTTAAAAACAAACAAATTGTCTATGTTATATTTTGGGGAAGGTTGCAAAGAGAAGCCAAAATTTAATTTTGTGAACATATGTAAAAAATATTTGGAAAGACCCATTGAGGATGTGTTCATTGAACAACTTTAACCAGGATTAAAGTTTGCTATTGAATTTAATTTTTAATGTGTGAAAACAAATTATTTAAAGTGTAGTTCATACTCAGGTTAAATATTTGGCAATGTGCTTATGCAGAAGCCTTAAGTTTTTCAACCATGTTGAGGTCTACTTTTAAAAAGGTGTTTTGTTGATGGGGAATTATATTGCTGTTTTTTCTTTCCTTGGTGTTGAGGGTATTGCTGCTATCATATTAGTTTACATAATAGACTAGTCACATGGCATCCTATGTGTTTTCAATGTCAATCAGCAGCTTTGACCTTCAGCAAGCTTCTTCTCTGGCCAGCAGGTATAAGATGGGACATAATGCCTCTTTAGACTGCATGGGTCATAGGCTTACATAAGACTTGTTATGGTGCTCTTGGTTCTGCTCCGTAGTGGAAGGACTATTTTTTTCCCTTTGTTGCTCAACCAGGAAATTGCTTTGTTCTTACAAAATGGATGAAAGCCACACTCTCATTGTCACCCACTGGGAAAACAGTAGAAATCAAAGTCAGGGTGCTCTCTTGCTAGAGAAAATTGCTTCTCCATCAAGTAAATCTATTTGTATAAACGCCTCAATTTTTCAGAGTATACTGAAGAGGGAAACTCATATAGAAACCAACTGAAAAGGACTAATTAAAGCAAACCGATGAAATGTATGTGACACCCCAGGCAGTCCAGTGTGGGACAAAAGCAGTGAGGGAGTCTGTGAGATGACTTCACAATGCTTACCATAAAGTTACTTAGAATACTGAGAGCTCTGAATGAGGATCCTCACACACCTCAGCTCTCTGATGCTGCCTTGAGAAATTCTGGTCAATGGTAAAGTTTCCTTAAACAAGCATCTTTACCTTAATATCATATTTATTTTAAAAAATTGCTCAACTATATATTCATGTCTATTTTAGTATAAAAATATTCCTTCCCCTAAATCTTTGTGTAAAATTGTGGCTCCTTGAAGAGATTTCATGTCTACCTAGTGCCTTCAGGTTCATCCTGATCAAGGTTCAGTTTTAGACAAGCCACTTGGCTTTAACAGGAAAGGAAGGCTCCATTCTGGTGCTGGGGGTATACTGGGAAAGAGTGAAGAAACTAGGGCAAAATTC
Organism: Sturnira hondurensis; assembly: GCF_014824575.4. Classification (NCBI taxonomy): domain Eukaryota; kingdom Metazoa; phylum Chordata; class Mammalia; order Chiroptera; family Phyllostomidae; genus Sturnira; species Sturnira hondurensis. The sequence goes on along the minus strand of NW_028076505.1, from coordinate 5,508,726 downwards.
AGACAGTCCAGATTTTGTAATGAATTTGGTCACTTGTTACTTCCAGTGAATTGTTTAACTCCTCTAATCTAAGTATTTTCATCAGTAGAACAGGGCTGATAATAGATATACCACAGGGTTGTCTAGAATATTCAATGGGATGATGTTTGTGAAGTAGTTATCCCAGGCTAATATTAAATAAATTGTAATTGTCAATAAAATTTGATTTGAGTGACAAATCAAATCATGCAAACCTATGATTGGACACCTTATCTGCAGGCCCAAATAAAATTTTGTGAATTTCTAATACACTTCTCCAATGCACTTTTCAAAATGGCCTCTACTCCTCTGCATGCCACTAGTGTGTTTTTGCCACAGTAAGATTGCCATTTACTGTGTTCATTACAGGACCCAGCTCTATGACCAAGAATTACTCCCAGCAGAGAGAGTTATATGCCTAGTACATTTCACATTTTCAGAAGTTGTGGTTTTCAAACTCTAGTAAGCATAAAACCTTCAAGTAAAAATGCTGATATCTGACTCCCCTCGCACTACGATTTGTAGGTTTGGTGTGGTGCACGGGAATCAGCATTAAAGCACCCCCCCCCATTGCATGTTTCCATCGAGGTGATCATTATCTCTTCACACGGTCTGTACATGGCCTTCTTACATGAACACCAGTCACTAGATTTAAGGCCTTTTCTAACTTACTATGAGCTTATCGTAACTTAAGCAATTATATCTGCAAACTCCTTATCCCCCCAAAAGGTCATGTTTTTAGACTCCTGGTAGGCACGGATTTTAGGTGCACACTCTTCAACTTAGCATAAGCAGCAAAACTTGACATTGAGAACAGTAGTTTTACTAACTGATTAGTATAAATGAGTGCCACTGAGTGTTATCTCTCTAACTAATATTCTAGGTTATTAATCAGAATAATACTTTGATGATATTTTCATAAAGTAATTTTTTGAAACATACTTTCGTGCTTCCTATAAAATCATATTCTTCATCATGACATCTCTGATAAAAAATATGTTGCTGGTATGTATCCTGATTCATTAATGAGGCATTTTTATGCTGCCTTTTATTCTTTTTCTTATTCTTTTACATATCATTATGTACCAAGCATGGGGCTGGCACTCAGCAAATACTGAGTTGAAGGCGAGCAACGGCAGGGATTATGGAGGACACAGGACTTGTAAGACAGAAATCCCCCTGTTTTCAAGGGGATTTTACTGTGTAGAGGAGAGGAGCCCTTGCACACATGCACAAAAACACACACACCATGCCTGGTGGACTGTGCATCCTCAGAGCTTGCTTACAATCCTGCTGATACCACTTACCAGCTGCATAACCATCGGCAAGCTACCTATTCTCACCAAAGCTCAGTTTCCATATCCGTAAAATGGGGATTATGGTTTCACCTACCCCACAAGGCTGCTGCAAAGAATAAAAAATGATTGTATTAACTGTTCAGCACAAAGCAAGTGCTCAATAAATATCAGCAATACAAGGACCCAGGAGAAGGAGAAATGTTTGATACACTGATGATATTGCATGTAATGATTGTGTTTCCCAACTGGATTACACACTTCCTGACTGCAGGGACACTATTCTAGTGCCTCTCAGAACTCTTGGCAGACAAGCTCCTCACAAAGGATTTGAATAATATTGTGGAAGGCCGTTCTGGTCTACGATTCATTGAGTCTGTCAGTCTCTCTGTTGGCAGCACTAGGAGAACTTCTATGTGTTCTAAGTTTTTGCTCCTATTTGTAGTTTGTTTTCTTAAGCAATGTCAAGTTTTCTCTTTAAACAATGTAAAATTTTGTCACTCAAATATCTGTAAGCAGATGGCAAGGAGGAGTAGAATGATGGTAAGAGAGAATGCCCAAGTGAGGTGGGTTGTGAGGGGTGGGGTTAAGATTATTCATATCAGGAAAGAGTGAAGATGGGCGAATAATGAAAGAGGACCTTTCATATTCCAAGTTTAATGCCATAAAACTGAAGTCATTACTGATGTTTAATTTATATTTTTTATAGCATGATATGCCATAACATCCAGGGTCTCAGGAATCAAAGCAAATTGCAGGAGCCAGTTACATATCTTTCTTTTTTCTGGAGCGGCTGGACTTTCTGTAGCAGTTTTCTGATTATGCACATAATGCTTTGTTATTTTCACTTTGATGTGATTGATTATTGTGGTATTGATTTTTCAAATGGGCCCGTGGTAGACATTCTACACATTTGTACTATATAGAGAATTTTCTATGCAAAGAAAATTTTTACCATGACTTTTACATTTGTACTTCAGAAATGATCCTAAATATCCATCTGGAGCCTTGAAGTTAATGGATTTTCAGCCAGTTAATTTGGTCTGCAACACCCAAATACCTCTACATAAATTCACTTAAGTATCAGTTATTGTGAAACAGGCCTATTTACTTAGCAGAAGTCACTTTATTATGCTGTTTCCAAAGTAAAATCACTGGAGGGAAAATATCACATAAAATTAACATAACTTTGCCAATATACAAATATGAACTGATATAAACCACATGCAAAATATTATTCTGTTCAAACTGTACATTTAGGAAGAGCAGTAATCATAATTTACTAGGTAACAAACTATATTCAACTACTAGGAATGAGCCCCTGCCATCTTTGAACTTGTTTTAATCCAATAAGTTGCTAGGGATCAGGACATGGTGATAGTAAATGCATGATAATGATGCCAGCTGGCATCAGTATAAAACTCTGTTTAATAGTCAAAGCATTTTTCATGTTCATTACCTTATTTTATTTCATTATTATACTCTGATGTCATAAGAACGCTATAATAAATGGCCTCCTTTCTTTAAAAAAATTTTAATTGAGGTAATATTGGTTAATAACATTATGTAAATTTCAGTATACAACATTATAATTTGATATCTGTATACTTTCTTGTGTTCTCACCAAAAATCTACTTTTTTCCACTACCATATATTTGACCCCTTTTACCCAATTCATCCTCCCTATTCCTCTTTTGCTCTGGTAACCACGATCTGTTGTCTGTATCTATGAGGTTTCTTTGTTGTTACTTCTTTGTTATTTTTTTGTATTTTATACAAGGTTTGTCCAGAAAGTACCCATCCATTTAAGATGAAAAATAGAGACATTTATTGCATATGATACAAGATACAAGAAACATTGCAACTAGAATAATGAATAACACCTCAGTCTCCTTAAAATAGACACCTTGGGACCTCACATCGTTCTTCCAATCACCGTCAGCTTCCCCATTGCATTTTTCTGAATCTCTTCAATGGTCCAAAATCTATTTCTTCATAAAGATGATTTCAGTTTTGCAAAAAGCCAGAAGTCACAAGGTGCCAAATCTGAGCTGTAGGGGGGTCTGAGTCACCTGGGTGATTTGATGTTTCACAAAAAACTCTGCACAAGACATGATGCATGAATGGGTGCATTGTCTTGATGAAGCTGCCAATCACCAGTTGCCCATAGCTGCGGCTATTTTCATTGTGTTGCATCTCTCTACTGACCAAGAACATTGAGGTAGTATCTTATTAATTGTTTGGCTTGGAGGGGCATACTCATGATGAACAACACCTTCCCAATTAAAAAAAAAAAAACACAGTTAACATGGTCTTGATCTTGCTGCAACTTTGCTGCACCTTCTTTGGAGATGGAGAACCAGATGACTTCTGTTAGGACCACTGGGCCTTGGTTTTCAGATCATAGTCCTAGATGCACAATTCATCTCTGCTTATGACCTTCTTGAGGAAATCTAGTTTGTTGGTAATGGTTTGAATCCAGTCATTAGCATCTGCAGTGAGATGTTCCTTCCACTCTGCTAGCACAAGCCACAGAATAAATTTTGCCACAGTATGTTTCATGCCAAGATCCTGTGTCCAAGTCTCAGACCCAGTAAGTTTTGGAATCCCCAGATCAGCTTCTAGTTCTTGTACTGTAGGTTGCCAACCTTTGTTGACTACAGTCTGTACATGTTCAAAATTCTCAGGGGTTCTACTTGTTGCAGGTGTTCTACTTTGAGCAGATTCTTGATCATATTTAAAGCATTTGTGCCACACTTTTAATTGCACAGCACTCATTGTATGGTTCCTGAAAGCCTTTTGAATCTTCTGAGTAGTTTTCATGGAGGATTGTTCAAACTTAATACAAAATTTGGTGCAGATTTGTTGCTCTGCTCATTTTGACTGCAATGGCCACACCGTATACATGTTCACTCAACAAGGTCTACTGCCCTTGCTGACTAGTACAGTGAAGTCCTCATTATTCATACATATTCATTGCAGTCCCCTTTCCTTGGCTGCCAGCTTCCATTGATGTCTTGCAAACCATTCTTATTATAGTAACAATGGCTGGACTTTTTCTGGACAGCCATGATAGTACATATGAGTGTAATCACATGGTCTTTATCCTTTTCTGTATGATTTATTTCACTTAGCATAGTATTGGCTTGGCCAAAATGTTCATTTTTTTTTCTATAGGATGTCTCTAGTAGCACTTAGTTGTCTTTAAATTAATTGGAACACTTTTGTTAGAGTGTATTGTAACAGCTGTCATATCAGTGTGCATTCAGAAAAACTTATCAAAATTGGTGAATTTTTGTATAGCTATTTTAATATTGAGGATGGAATAAAATAAGTGATATTGCCAACATGTTATCCTGTATAATTTCAAGAAAGGTAAAAATGCAACTGAAACACACAAAAAAGATTTGCACAGTGTATGGAGAAGGTGCTGTGACTGATTAAATGCATTAAAAGTGGTTTGTGAAGTTTCGTACTGGGGATTTCTCACTGGAGAATGTTCTGTGATCAGGTAGACCAGCTGAATTTGGTAGCAATCAACTCGAGACATTAATTGAGAACAATCAAAATTATATTATGTGGGAGATAGTTGACATACTCAAAATATCCAAATCAATAAAGTTACTGGTGAAAATGAAAAATGTGTCTCTTATGGAAAAAAACACATGAACTTTTTGGCCAATTCAATACTCTCAAGATCCATCCCTGTTGTTGCAAATGGCAACGTTTCATCTTTTATATGGATGAGTTGTATTGCATTATATATCTCTATCCATCTACCTATCTACCACATCTTTATCTATTTCTTCTGTCAATGGACATTTAAGTTGTTTTCATATCTTAACTATTGTAGACAATGCTGCAGTGAACATAGAGGTACATGCATATTTTATACTTTATAAATTTTATATATGTTTTTATATTCTTCAGATAAATACCAGAAGAGGAATTGCTAGATCACATGGTAGTTCTATTCTTAATTTTTAAAAGAAACCTGTACAGTGTTTCATAGTAGCTTCACCAATCTACAATCCCACCCATCTCATAAATAAAGTGAGTACAGCAAAGAAAAGTTACACAGTGAGTTAAGTGCCCACAGTAAGGAAAGGGTTGAGGTTAACATCTAGTCTTTGGTTCCTGTTTCCCTTCCTGATGCTTATTCTGCTAAATAATTCTGCCTTAGAATGTAGTTCGTCCCTAGCTGAATTCTTCTCAGCAATTGATCTTCATATTTAAAAATAAATCACCTCACATAGTAAGCAAAATTAGATGCTTATTTCTTGAGAAATGAAACAAACTTCTTGATCAAAGGAAGTAGAAAGTATCACATGTCCCATGTAAACTCAGGGTGTGTAGTCCGTCCAACACTTACAGCTGAAAGATGTCTGTCTATCTCTCTCTCTCCATTCATCCCTCCGTCCCTTTTATGCAAGCATTAAAAAACAGCAAGGGAATTTAAAACAATAATTATTTATGATGGTAAAATAGTAAGGAAACAAATATGATGATTTTTGGAGTGTATTTCTGTTATTCCCATTAATGTGAAAATCAAGAAAATTGAGAATTAATTTAATAAAGGGGTTCAGAACAATCACTCCTAAAATGTGCCCCTTTGGCATGTGAACTATTTTGAGCTTAATACAGTCAAGACACAGAATATTTGAGAAAGATTTTATTTACCCATAACTACCCCAAATAATTCATTTATATGATCTGGCCTTGAATGAGGACTATCACCCGAGACAAATACAAAGTATAAACTAGTTGTGCAAAGCTGGAAGGGGAGCTAGAGAGGGCCTGTAGTCAAAGTCTTCTATGTGTCCTATTGTCTCTACCTGGCATGAACAATATTTATTTACCAAACATTTGCTCTGCCCATATTCCTGTGGATTATCTTCCTCCCCTTTGGTGTCCCAGACCTCTACCCCCTTACCCTTAGCTCAGGATGGCATATAAGTCTTTTTTTGTTTGAATGCCTGTGGGTGTCATATTCTTATGGAGCTCCCATACATAAGTAATTAAATTTGATTTTCTACTGTTAATCTATCTTATGTAACTTTGATTATTATACTGGTCAAAGAACTCAAGGGTAGAGGGAAAATTTTTCCAGCCTTATACTAGCATTGTCCATTTTTGTTAGTGTCTTCCAGAGGTCAAAAAAGAAAAAAAATAGTGTAAATTTATTTTGACTTCAAAAACATTCTTCTGAATTTTTGATTCATTTGATTCTGGGTCTTTATTGTTAACAAATAACAGACTCACTCAGAACCTCTATTTTTTCATCTTCAAAAATAGGGGATTTAAGTTGAATGTTTTCAAAAGCTTAATTACACTCAAATAATTATTGATGCTATTACTTTCCCATTGTCTCTACCAATATAAGTTCTAGGCATCCCGAATGAATGCCTGACACCTGCACATTTAGCTCTACTGAAGTCAGTGAGTCCCAAAGCCCACCCTGAGATGGTATCAAGAAAATGACAAATTTTGTTTTGCATCACTCTAGAACTGGATTGTGCCACCTGACCCTGGAAATAAAATCTTTTTTTTTCAGACTCCTTGTTTTATTGACTCTTCTCCTTGGGTCCCTCATATCCAGTAACTTTTCAATGTTGTCCCTCAATTGAACTGAACACATCAGCCTAATTTCTTTTAATTCATGTGTCCCTGATCTTGGCTTCCTATTTTATCTCCTTGAATTTAGCCCAAATCCCACTCCTATATGAAAGGGAATGGAGTTAAAAGAAAAACCACCTATTCAATTTTTGGCATCTCTATTTTTTAGGGCTGAACATCCAGATAAATGTAGTAAAAATGACCTCTCCCTTATAAGCAAACTTTTATCAGAACCTGGTTAAGAACCACTGTCTAGGTCCCATAATCAATCTAAACCTACCTTCCACACTGGGCCTCCACCATCATGAGTANTCTTTATTGTTAACAAATAACAGACTCACTCAGAACCTCTATTTTTTCATCTTCAAAAATAGGGGATTTAAGTTGAATGTTTTCAAAAGCTTAATTACACTCAAATAATTATTGATGCTATTACTTTCCCATTGTCTCTACCAATATAAGTTCTAGGCATCCCGAATGGATGCCTGACACCTGCACATTTAGCTCTACTGAAGTCAGTGAGTCCCAAAGCCTGCCCTGAGATGGTATCAAGAAAATGACAAATTTTGTTTTGCATCACTCTAGAGCTGGATTGTGCCACCTGACCCTGGAAATAAAATCTTTTTTTTCAGACTCCTTGTTTTATTGACTCTTCTCCTTGGGTCCCTCATATCCAGTAACTTTTCAATGTTGTCCCTCAATTGAACTGAACACATCAGCCTAATTTCTTTTAATTCATGTGTCCCTGATCTTGGCTTCCTATTTTATCTCCTTGAATTTAGCCCAAATCCCACTCCTATATGAAAGGGAATGGAGTTAAAAGAAAAACCACCTATTCAATTTTTGGCATCTCTATTTTTTAGGGCTGAACATCCAGATAAATGTAGTAAAAATGACCTCTCCCTTATAAGCAAACTTTTATCAGAACCTGGTTAAGAACCACTGTCTAGGTCCCATAATCAATCTAAACCTACCTTCCACACTGGGCCTCCACCATCATGAGTAGGTCCTGACACCTAAAAAGGTGACAAAATCTGTTCATGATCCTGTGGAATCAGCTTTTGATCTTCCTCTGCCTTTATAATTCTTCTGTTCTCATATATCAACTTTTGCTCAGCTCATTCTCTATCTCCTACATTGTGTGGGCCACTCCATGATGAAAGCCAGCAAGTAAACACAAAGCCATTCCACTTCACCAGGATGATGTGATGATCAAATGAGATTTCAAGGGTGCAATGCTTTGACAAACCTAAAAGTAAAATGCAAATATGAGGTTTTATGATGCTATGAAAATTTTGAAAGATTAAAATTTCTACAGAATTCAGAAGTTTTTCTTTAAAAATACTTTATAACAGCAACAACAAAAAATATTCTTAGTCTTTGTTTATAATAGCCAATCTGACTGGTGTTAAGTGGTATCTCATTGTGGTTTTAATTTGCATCTCTCTGATAGCTAGTGATATCAAGCATCTTTTCATGTGTCTCTGGATTCTCTGTATGTCCTCCTTGGAGAAATGTCTGTTCAAGTCCTCTGCCCATTTTTTGAGAGAGGTTGTGGGGAAAAGGGGACTCTAGTTCACTGTTGGTGGGATTGCAGACTGGTACAACCACTATGGAAAATAGTATGGAATTTTCTAAGAAAACTAAAAATGAACGTGCCTTTTGACCCAGCAATTCCACTCTTGGGAGTATATCCTAAGAACCCTGAAACACCAATCCAAAAGAACCTATGCACCCCGATGTTCATAGCAGCACAATTTACCATAGCCAAGAGTTGGAAGCAACCTACATGCCCATCGGTCAATGACTGGATCAAAAAACTATGGTACATTTACACAATGGAATTCTATGCTGCAGAAAGGAAGAAGGAACTACTACCCTTTGAAACATCATGGATGGAACTGGAAAGCATTATGCTGAGCGAAATAAGCCAGGCGGTGAAAGACAAATATCATATGATCTCACCATTAACAGGAATCTAAACAAAACAAACAAGCAAGCAAAATATGACCAATGACACTCAAATATGGAATAGGCTGTCAGGGCCCAGAGGGGAGAGGGGAGAGAATCATAGGGGAAAAGGGAATAGACTCACATGAACAAGTATAAAAGACACATGGACAATAACTAAGGGTGGGGGGTGGAAAGGGGAGGGAGGTGGGGAGCATGGGGTGGGGGGCTGGCAGGGTTGGGAATATAAGACAGAAACCTGTACTTGGACAAGAATTAAATAAAAATTATATTTAAAAAAAATATTCTTAGTCTTAAGTGCATCTGTGGACTCTCATGTTAATTTAACCAGTGAGTAATATTTGACATGTTCTAAAATCTTTCTTGGTGTGTCTTGAGGGATTATATTGGCTTCTTAAAACTGTGCTCTACTTGTTTCTTGTACTCTCTGGACTAGCAAGTTATGTAAGAAGTTTTCTCATGGTGGCAGCAAAACTGCAAGCAGCAGGGCATAAAAATACACCAGCTCTCTTAAGGCCTAGACTTGGCGCTAACACAGAATCACTTCCTGTGTCCTTTCATTAGCCAAAGGAAGTCATAAAGCTGGGGCAAAGTTAAGAAATCAAGAGATATACTTTCTCCCCATTTGGAAAACGGCAAGTGTAGATATAGAGCATATTGGGGCCAATGATTCGATCCACCAAGATGACTAAAGCGATGTAAACTTAGTCAATCAATATGTTTCCATAGTCTTTACTCTTAAGCTCAATGTTCCACTTCCTGCCCAGAGTTGTTTCCATTTCTTCTCTTCATGAAGCAATGTTTTGTAAAGAGCATCATTTGTGGGATGAGATATTAAAAAAAATGAAGTCTGCTCTAATATTTGAAGTTTAAGCTGAAAGAAGCATTCCCCATGTAGAATGAGACAAGTACTACCCATAAACTTGCCAGGAAATAATTTAGGCAAAATAGAGTACATGTATTTATACCTATAACCATTTTCATAAATATACTTGTGGGTATACATATATGTGTGCATACATATGTATGATATATGCATATTCACACACACACACACACACATATTAGAGTATCCAAAGCAGTTCCCTCGGCTATCTGAGTTTTCCATTGTACCTCTTGTAACAATTGACTTTTGAAGAAGCATTCTTGGTTTTACAAAAGCTTTATCAAATAAAATCAGACTGCTAGTTCACAATTTTACAGATGTATTTACTTAAAAAGTTTCAATCTACCTTAAATCAGAGCAGTTTTGAATGCAAAATGTTGCTTATCATTTTCATTTTCATGTGCTTCTTTTGTGTGTATGGCATCCAAGAACTTATCAAAAGTTAGCTGGGCCCACTGGATTTTATCTCACAGTTATTGTAATTTGGGTACACCAGGCAATCTTTTTTCCCTCAAAACACAATTGCCACAGAAATACCTAAGTGGATGAAATACAATTGCTGGAGAATAGTGAAATGAAATGAACTCCAAAGCCATCTTGCCAATATCGCAAAGTTAAGCCGCCGTGATCAGAAAACCAAATTTAAGAATGTGTGTAATCCACAAAAAGCTGAACTGACACTGAATTTTTGCATCACATCTGCTAATGATGAATTAGAAACTTGACAAGAAGAAAACATTAAACATTTTGTGTAGAAAAATAAAAAATGTGAAGATCAGTGTAAAGATAAAAGCAACTTTCTTCTCTTCTTTGCTATGTGAAATAATTTCTCTGAAACTATTTGGTTGTTTCTTCATAGTTTGCATTGTTCCTTATTAGAAAGACTAAGTGTTACTAAATTAAAAAGTAAGAATAGAATGTGACATAGCCCCATAGAAAAAATGCCTTTGATATTCTATATCACAAATTGTCTAACCTTGACAAGAAAATTAACCTGGGCAACCCTACGGTATTTAATGAAACAATGTATACTAATTTTCCTTAAACTTTTTAGTCTCATGTATTTATAAAGCTATGAAACTACTTAGCACTACAAAACTCAACAACAGTCCAAAGTGTTCAGTGCCTGATGACTGTAGAATATCTGATCATTTTCCATTTGGACTGCAGGTCGGGGGGTTGGCATGAGAAGTGAAGCAGTTGTTGATGAGCTAGATGTCCTACAAAAGTTGCAGAGACTGTAAACAGGTTCTAGGACTAGTTAAACAGGTTCTAGGATTAGCAACCAGGTTATATGGGCCTGTTTCTATTGTACCTCATCAGAGGTAGGCCAGAGCTTTTGTAAGCAAGAGGAATGTAGGTGTCCATTCAGAAACCAACACAAAAGTTAATAGAATTGTTTTACCAATGGATTTTGCAAGCCAAATTTCCAGAAATTCATAGAAGGTGAAAAAGAAAGACTAGCCTTTGGTGATCTGAGAAAGAATGGGTATAGAATGCAGCAAGTCAGAGAAAACAGATCAGTGGGGCTAGTGAACAAGCACATGGAACCTAAGCACAGCACAGGGCCACTCATTACAGACCACAAATTGTTCTTGTGCTGCCGAGAAGTGGATCATATTAGAGAAGGATGAGAGCCTGAAGGAGAATGGGCAGTGGACTAAGAAAAAGGTTGAGAAACCAGAACACTTTGACACAAAGAACAGGGATTGCATTCAACAAGATTTTTCTGTGGTTCACTCCCATAGACTTTTTCTCTCTGATTAATGAACAGCTTACTCAAGCAATTCCACAGAAAAAAACAAAAATATTATATTTTTAAAAAGTCTTTTGTGGTTAAATTATGTTGGGAAACGCTGGGCATTTAACCTTGTTTAAAAGTTAAGAAATGTTTTTTTAAATACCTTGGATCTCCTTTATGGTAGACCCCTGTCCATAAAACTTATCATCTTAGTAACCTACAGAGAACCCTACAGACTAAGTACATATATGTGTGGGTGCCAATAGCCCATATTTTTGCAAAGGAAAACAGATATCCTTATTGAACTCAGGCCAAGTACCCTTATTTTTTTGATTCAAGTATAGACATTCATGGGCCCCATCATCTGGTTTCCAATTAGCAAGGCAATCCTCCTAAGGACAATCTCTCTATATTCAACTGGACCTTCTACAAAGAAACAGCTGTGGTCTACCTACTAAGATTCTACTCAGGTAGACACATATTGCTTCCTTAAAAACTGTGAGGTTTAGCCCTGGCTGAACATTGTCCAAAGTGATCAGCTCAAGGAGGTCAGAGTCAGAGCACATTAAAGTGGTTAACTCCACCAGTCACTGTCATGTCAAAGCTACCATGGACAGTCAATCCCTTTCAATGCATCATTTATTTCCTGGAAGCAATTTGCAAAATGGATAAAGAAGCATTTCCAGTTATAATAATATTACAGAAATTATTTTAAAACTAAAATACATATTCAGAAAACTGAATGTTTTCCTGGCTAACTACATATAACTAACTCAGCCTCAGTAGATTGATGTGGTAAATTTTATCTTTCTCTGAAAATGTCAGTCCTCAATTGTGAATAAAGGAAAAAAATAATCCATAGAAAATGATTCTCATAACTCAGTTCTGTATAATTGACCTCCAACTGGTTGTAATGAGATTGCTTTTACAAAAGATGCAGGTTTTAAGGAAGGAGTTTGTGTGTAAATCATAAGGGATTCATTGCCACAGTACTTTCCAACTCTCATTCAATAGTCAGTGAGATTCACATCTGTATCAATGCCATTTACTCTTTCAAGCCTAGAGAAAGGAAACAGCTCTGTAGTCTACACGATGCTGTTAAAAGGTAAAGCATTTCTGTCATTAGATATCTATTCTGAACTTGAGAATGGCAAAGAAGATGGACTTGAACACTGTTTCTTTCCCAGGAAATAGAAGAGTCACACAAATTTCACAATCCCAGAGGACTCCCAGAATTTTATGTGAAAATGGTCTGTTTTTCCACCTGGGGTTGCTGCTGCTATAACTCTGTCTAATGGCCTGGATTCCTGGGTACTTGTTAGACAGTCCAGAAGGAACACTCTGGTACATTGTGAGGGGAAGAGAGAGAAAATGAAATTTGTTGCTTGTGCATTATCTATATATCAGACAGGGAGCTTTACAGTTTTATCCCATTTAACTCTCACAATAACAGTGCACAGCCATATTGGCTAAGCGTCACTATATCAATTGTGCAGGTGAGTAAACTCAAAGCTCTGGTGCTAATTTGTACTGCTTCAGACAGATCTTGTCTTTAATAACAGCTCAATATCTGCCTTGGCTAGTGTAGCTTAGTGGATTGAGCGCAGGCCTGCAAACCAAAAAACTGTGGTTCGATTCCCAGTCAGGGCATGTGCCTGGGTTGCCGGCCAGTTCCCAGCAGGGGACACACAAGAGGCAACCATACATTGATATTTCTTTCCTTCCCTTCCCCTCCAAAGATAAATAAATAAAATCTTTAAAAAACAGCTCAATATCTCATTATTGGCTTGAGTTTGAATGAATTAACTGCTCTAAACCTTAGTTTCCTCATCATTCAAATAGGGATAACAATATTTCTCTCATGAGTCAATAAAATTAATATGAAAAAACTAATATTTCCATTAAAACATTAGTATTTAATAGTTTGACAATATTTTATATCAGTGGCATATAATTTGAATGTTATTTCAAGTTAATAATATAACGATGTTATTAATATTTTGATGTAGTAATATTATATTAATAATTTCAATATTTATGAATAATACATTATTAATATTAAACAGAAGACAAGATTCCAATGGAAGACCCATTTTCCTACTCTTTCAATATTGCCTCCCATGGAAAGTGGTAGAAGGAAGAAATTTGTATTAGCTGTCTATTTCTACATAGTAAGTAATCCCCAATTTAGTGATTTAAAACAATATTGTGTAGCAATGGTTGTCTATTATGTAGCAAGTTATCTAATGCTACAGAATAAATAGTCCCCAAATTTAGTAGTTTAAAACAATAATTATCTATTGCTACATAATAAATAATCCCCAAATTTAGTGGTTTAAAACAATAATATTCAATAATCTCTCAGTTTCTATGAGAATTTGGGATTGGCTAGCTAGGAGGCTTGGGAGCTCCTGATGGGATGACAGCCAGATGTTGGGCTGCAGATGGCAGGACCGACGAGAATTGGAGTTGTTTTAAGATGGCGTTCACATTGGTGCTGGCTACTGGCAGGAGGCAGCGGTGCCTCCCCATATGAACCTCTCTGCAGGGTTACTTGAAGGTCTTAATGGCATGGAGGCTGGCTTCCCTGGAGTGAGAGATCCAAAAGACCAAACAGAAGCCTTTTGTGACCCAGCCTTAGAAGTCACCATCGCTTCTACTGCGTTCAGTCAGTCCATATGTCAGCCTTGATCCAATATGGGAAGTGACTGTACAAGAGCATGAATACCAGAAGGTGAGAATTGGTGGAGCCATCTTTGGGGTTGGCTATCACAAAATACAACTTTTAACTAAGCAAAGAACCTTTAAAGCTACCCAATTTAATTAACCAGATATTTATTGAGTATCTCTTATGTGCCAGGCTTCAGGGATACAAAGAACTAAATAAAGTCATAATGATTAAAGAAATCCTAGTTAAGTAGAGGGTCAATAATAAAAAATAAATTACTTAAAAAATTGGACAAATTGTATGTGGTGAGAATCAAGAAGTACACGAAGGAGGACCTTTGGGAGAACAAAGGGATGAGAGATGAATATAACTGGGCCAATGGCTAAGGCAATGAAAACTTTGGGATTTGATCATGGCCTTAAGAAATGGAGAAATATTTGACAGGTGACAATAGAATTTGGATTTTAGCAAAGGCACAAATGTTGGAAAATACAGACTGTGTGTGAATAACAACAAATTGTTCTGTGTGATTGGCTGTTACTTGTGAAGACAAGAGTCCAGTATATCTTTATGGGACACAGGTAATTTCTGTAGAATAGTCTCACTGAATTGAATGTTCCAAAGGGCCTGATAGATCATTTTGTTCCAATCTTGTCATTTCAGTTAAGAAACCCAAAGATCAGATTTGTGAGACTTACTCAAGATCATTTGCAGGCAGAGACACAGGAAATATAATAGCTTGCTACACATGCTGGTGTCCAGTTAGTTTACATGAGATGATGAAACCAGTGATGAGAAAAATGATTGAGTCAAAAATAATCATCAATCATTAATCATCAGCCATGTTTCTAATGAGACAAATTTGTGGAATAGCAACACATAAATCAAACTGTAATAATGTTAACATCTTATATTTAAAAAGTAAATTAGCCCTAGAATCATAGGGGAAAGGGGGATAGACTCACATGAACAAGTATAAAGGACACATGAAGAATAACTAAGGTGGGGGGCAGAAATGGGAGGGAGGTGGGGAGCACTGGGTGAGCAGGGCTGGGAATATAAGACAGAAAACTGTACTTGAACAAAAATAAAATAAAATTTAAAAAATAATAAAATGCAAAAAAAGAAATAAAAAGTAAATTAGCTATTAAAGATGAATCAACTCTACTTGATGTATCAAGTACTTGCCTTCCCCAAATCCTAATTCTCTATAAAGGCAGCAGTACTATTTTAAATATGTTATCTTTCTCTGCCATGCTAATTCCCTATTCTTGTTTTCCTTTCCTACTTTACATATAAACTAAAAAACACTCCAAGACACAGTTACCAATTCCTTTTATTAGAAACAACTGAGGCCAGTGCAGAGTTTTCCCCTAAGGCATCTTGAGTTCATTTGCACAGAATTCCATGGATTAAATCAGAATGTTTATATCTGCTTTCCACATCCTTACATACATAAAATATTTCCATACATAAAAATTCATGTGTGTGTTAAACAGGGGAGGGAGGCAGTTTCAAACCTAAAGAGTTACCTACAGTACAGCTTAGAGCTGAATTGACAAAAGAATCAAAGTGTGTGAAGCATCTAGCTCACATGGTCATGGGCTGAGCAGTTCACAATGAATGAGTGTGATTTTGGACACTCTTCTCATTTGAGGTTTCTATTTTCAGTCATTAAGTATAGATATTAATACTGATGAATGCTAGGAATAGTTGTACTACACAGTAGAGTTAATTTTAAGTAAATGCACCTCATTTTTTCTGTATATTTTGGATTATTATTCAGTATCATTTTATTGGTTTACTTTTAATGGTTCCTATGGGGTTGTGCAAAAGGGAGAAACTTTCCATTAACTGCAAAATTGTCATATATTCCATGTGTTTTATTTATTATACTTGTTTGTTTAAAAAAATTAGAGAAGAAAATGGCCAAAAATATTTAGTGTCTTCCCACCATCAGAATCAATGACTATAGTTATTTGACTGCTGGCTGTCTTATACAAGAGCCTGACAAGGAAAGAATTTCCCCATGTTATGGAAAGGCTATAAAAGGCTGGCACACATATGCATCATCTTGTTGACAGTGCAGATTCCAGGCTCTACTTGCAGACATGTGATTGAATATGTGTCGTTTGCCTCTTTGCCCTCGGCTCCATTGCCTGTTCTGCTCTAAGTCTCAGGGACCCATGCAGCCTTGGTTACCCCAGCCCCGTAGCTTCTTGTTGCATTTGGTGAATGATAATCACACTGACAGAAGACTGGCAGTGTAAGAAGGAGAAAAGCTTAGGGCATTTATTCTATTCTCATCTTGTTTCGGAGATATCTCTGGCAGTGACTGTGCTTCTTCTGAAATTCCAGCTCATACACGACAGCCCATCCCTTTATGGTCTCAGCCCTCTCTGATGACCCTGGCTCTGGACAGGTAACAAACACTACCACCTGTGTTCCTTCCCTCCCAAGGTTGGTAATGGCTTCCTGCTGTTGCAGGAAGTTAGGGCTGTCTTATTGTTTCTTTCTTGACTGCTCCCCCAGCCCTAAAGACAGAGTCTGGACGGTACACTGCAGCACCCACTAAGAGGTCCCCAGAACAGACTCTGGATTCTCCACGGGAAGCCTTTCTCACCTCCAGCTTGGTTCTTGAGAAGCTGCACACAAACATACAAACACACACAAATATGCATACATGCACTACATACAACTATGCATACACATATATTTTACCACATAAAAATTCATTGATAAATGAGGACTACTAAGAAAACTAAAACATAGGCCTCGTATTATCTGGCTACTGACATCAATATTGTCAGTATTGGAACTTTTTTTCATTTTGAACCACTGGGTAAAAGCAAATCGTACCTCCAATAAAGGACATATGTAGGTAGAACTAATCTGAATTCTCAGCTGTAGTCTCAGTTTAGGCTTAGATGTTAAGTCCAACAAATCCCAGAGATAGCAGGGTGACATTTGGATAACATTTTCTGTGAGAATTTGCTAAACAACACAAATATATCTGCACATAAAATCAGGAGTTGTGGATAGGTCACCTGGAAACTGATTTTATTTTATTTTTTTTAGTCAGATTGCTTCCAGAACAAAGGCCTGGGACTTGGGACTGGCTCAACTATCCAGTACCTGACACTGTTGGGGCAGAATCAGAGAAGGGCCTGAGTCACAATTGGAGGGCTTCTCATGGGGTCTTGAGGAGTGGAGGGAAAAGACAGAGTCCTGGGCACAGTCCAAATAATGTCAAGAGATGAGAGAAGGACAAATTGTTAGAGCAAAAAGCCAGAGGAGGAACATGCAAGCAATGCCTCAGAGCTGAGGAAGGGCTGAGACAGGGAATAGAACATGAGGTGGATGGAGCACAAAGCAAATGTCTTCAGAGGGAGAGCTGACACAGGTCATCCTGGTCTGGGCAGACATTCTCTTTTCTGGGAAGGTCAAGCCAGGGGAGGTCATGCAAGTTTTAGGCTTCTACCTTAAGATACTGTACTAACTCATGCATGTAGTTTTCTTCATGTAGTTCTTGCAAATAAGCACATGTCTTTGACTAAGGCAGGGAAATTGACCTTCCTTGCAGCCGGCAGAGAGCAAATCCCAGAAACAGTCTAAAAGACTCGGGACAACTCTTTTCTCGATATAACTTTGATCAAGGCACATAATAGAGCTCAGACTATCTCTTTGAAAATTGTGTGTATATGATTTATGGTTATCAGAATATATGAAAGAAACCCATTGGGGAGCTATGGGGCAATGGTCATTTAAATTGAGGGGAAGATTATTATATTTCTTAATGGCACCCCTGACTATAGAGGTTTGTTTATAGTAGTACCTAATGTCTTCATATTTCAAAAATTCTTATTTTCATGTTAGTCCTAAGTAGTATGAATATTTGAAGCTTTTATTTTTTCCTTAAAAATTTTTTATTGTTGTTCAATTATAGTTGTCCCCACTTTTCCCTCATTACTCTCCCCTGCCCTACCTACCCCCACCTTCTACATTAAACCCTCCCCCAATTATCTTTGTCCATGAGCCCTTTATAAATGTTCCTGAACTTTCCCCTTCCCCTTCTCTCCCTCATTATCTCCCACTCAATCTGCCCCAACTCTGGTCACCGTTAGTTTGTTCTTTATTTCCATGTCTCTGGTTCTGTTTTGTTTGCTTGTTTGTTTTGTTGATTAGGTTTCATTTATAGAGGAGATCAGATGGTATTTGTCTTTCACTGCCTGGCTTATCTCACTTAGCATAATGCTTTCCAATTCCATCCATGCTATCACAAAGGGTAGGAGCTCTTTTTTCCTTCCTACTGAGTGTAAATGTACGAGTGTAAATGTACACACAATTCCATTGTGTAAATGTACGAGTTTTTTGATCCATTCATTTACTGATGGACACTTAGACTGTTTCTAGCACTTGGCTATTGTAAATTGTGCTGCTATGAACATTGGGGTGCATAAGTCTTTTTGAATTGGTGTTTCAGGATTCTTAAGATACAATCTCAGCAGTGGAATTGCTGGGTCAAAAGGTAGTTCCATTTTTAGTTTTCTGAGAAAATTCCATGCTATTTTCCATAGTGACCTCACCAGTCTGCATTCCCACCAACGGTGAGCTAGGGTTCCCTTTTCTCCACAACTTCATCGGCACTTGCTGTTTGCTGATTTTAGATTGGTCATTCTGACTGGTGTGAAGTGGTATTTTATTGTGGTTTTAATTTGCATCTTTCTGATGGCTAATGATGGTGAGCACCCTTTCATATATCTCTGGGCCCTTTGTATGCCCTCCTTGGAAAAGTGTCTGTTCAGGTCTTTTGCCTATTTTTTAACTAGATTGTTTGTCTTCCCAGTGTGGAGTTGTGTGAGTTCTTCCTGGTGTTGAGTTACATGAGTCCTTTATATATTTTGGAGATCAAACCCTTGCCTGAAGTATCATCGGCACATATATTTTCCTATGCTGTTTATTCCCTTTTCATTTTGCTGATGTTTTTTATAGCTCTGCAGAAGTTTTTTTAATTTGACGTAGTCCCATTTGTTTATTCTTTCCTTTATGTCTCTTGCTCTAGGGGACATATCTGTGAAAATATTGCTGCATGGAATATCTGAAATTTTCCTGTCTTATGTTCTCTTCCAGGACTTTTATGGTGTTACTACTTACATTTAAGTCTTTTGTCCTTCTTGACTTTATTTTTTAATACTTCATGCCTTTAATTCCAAACACTCTGAAGAACACATACTCCAACAAAGGTCCTTCCTTGAACAAAAAGGTGCTCTCTTTAGACTACCACATTATTTTAAGGAAAAAATCAACTTCCAAAGTATATACACACCCATATGTACCTGTATCAGACACTGATGATAATTATCTTAATTTACATAGTGGATATTATTTTATTTTTTTGCATGATATCATTTTTTAAGTTGAGACAACAGAGGCTAGGAGATTTTTATATCTGATAAACAGCACAGGTCCCAATTTTCTGACCCCAGAATTATGGCTTTCTTTTACTCTATTAGCCCACACACAACAGGAAAACACTCCCAGATTACTGTGCAATAACTCCCCTCTTTAGAGCTTTCATTCACATTTTGGGGTGCTTCCTCTTCTTTACTGTTTATCTACTCTCTTGTCAAATGGCTTGACCCATGAGATTAAATGGATTACAACTTCCCAGGGATACACATTATATAAATGGACATTACTGGGATAAAAACAAAACCTTGGTCATGGCATTTTATATATCTGCACCAGCCTGGATGTTTAGGAGTCTTTAGGATAGATTAGAATCTTCCTGGCACCAATCATATCCCATGTCAGCAGTCCCATTCGGAGACTTTGTATGTTGTGCATGCTCTCCTTGCTCTAAGTGGGTTCACATTGATTTAAAAAGGTTTCATTGGGAATATGGATGCACTAGGGAGAAACACTTTAACTCATGTTATGATTTTCTCCATATTGTCCACTGTGGC
Source organism: Sturnira hondurensis (assembly GCF_014824575.4). NCBI lineage: Eukaryota > Metazoa > Chordata > Mammalia > Chiroptera > Phyllostomidae > Sturnira > Sturnira hondurensis. Next base: position 5,488,565 of record NW_028076505.1, on the reverse strand, counting down.
AGTGGGTCCCATAGGCCTTATATAGCTGCCCATAAACCTCATGAGATTACAAGTCCTTTAATTGTCCTTCACCTTTCAACAGTCCCCTCAAATACATCTTACATGCCAGTGACACACATCTGCCTATAGCTTCTGGAGTATGCTCTGTGTTTGCCTTGTTGTTGTGTCTATGCTATTCTCTGAGTCTGGGCTGTCTTTTTTTATTCCTTTCTTTAAGATTTCTTCCCTAAAAAGGGGACTCTGGTCCACTGTTGGTGGGATTGTAGATTAGTACAACCATTATGGAAAACAGTATGGAATTTTCTCAGAAAACTAAAATTGGACCTGCCCTTTGACCCAGCAATTCCACTGCTAGGTTTGTATCCTAAGAATCCTAAAACACCAATCCCAAAGACCATATGCACCCCAATGTTCATAGCAGCACAATTTACATTAGCCAAGAGTTGGAAGCAAACTAGGTGCCCATCAGTAAATGAATGGATCAAAAAACTATGGTACATATACACAATGGAATTCTAATCAGCAGAAAGAAAGAAGGAGCTCCTACCTTTTGCAACAGCATGGATGGAACTGGAAAGCATTATGCTGAGTGAAATAAGCCAGGTGTTGAAGGACAAATACCATATGATCTCACCTTTAACAGGAAGCTAAACAACAAAACAAACAAGCAAGCAAAATATAACCAAAGACACTGAAATAGAGAACAGGCTGACGTTGACCAGAAGGGAGGGAATTTCAGGGGAAATACGGGGGGGGATTTAGAGGAACATGTATAAAGGATACATGGGCAACAACTGAGAAGGCTGGAAATGGGAGGGAGGGAGGAGCACGGGGGGTGGGATGGATTGGGAGTAATAGAATACTGTACTTAAAAATAATTAAATAATTTTAAAAAGAAGAAAAAATTTCTTCCCTAGATAATTTTTTAAGATCATCTACTGCATAGGATTCTCTAAACTAAAGTGGATACCTCTCTTCTGCACGCTTACATTGCTCTTATGTAGCTTAGTGTAACACTTACTATATTATTTTGGTATTTTTATTCACTTACGTATGTCCACTGCCTACCACCCTCATCCAAAGAAAACTAAATGTGTGACTGTGAGTAACTCAATTCTTGCTCTGTATTTCTGACATCACAAACACTTTTTGAATGAATGAGTGAAATAAATGAGTGAATAAATGCCTTTGTTTAATTTAAAGCAGATCAAAAGTGAGATCTCCACAGTGTTAGTCTTTGACCAGAGCCCCCTCAAAAGCAACCAGTTGGAGTCCATTTGAGAAATTCAAACAGCATCTTTAGGTCAGGGGTGGCACCAAGAGATGACAGTCTTCATTTAATATAATTTATGATTTCTACAGGCTGTGTGAATGCTTTTTATTCTGTTTTTTAATCCTTTTTCCAAATGATTCTAAATAGCTTATAGCAGGGGACTAAATTAAATATAAACTTTTAATACCACACAGAATATATGTTGTACTAATCAGTTGCTTCAGTGGACTTCTTGGAGTAGGAGAAATGGAGGACATTTCATAGTTAAGGAGTATAGTACAATTTCAGTATGGGATGAGAGGAAACTATGAGGTACCAGCTTTGAGTAGCATTAGGCTAAATTCTAGGGATGCTTGCTGAGGAAAAGTAATATCTTTGCTTTTAAATATTTTCCCAGCCTGACCTCATGTTCAGCTTCAGGGTTTTTCTGTTACTTATCATAATTAGAAGAGTACTAGAACAATTTATGCCACTCAAATATTGCTTGCTTGGGCACAAGGTAATTTTGTAATTGAATAATCATTAAACATAATTCAAAAGAATTGCTTTCAAATAACAGCTATGCGAAACATCAGCTTCTTAAACTAATATTCATTCTTTAAAAATTATGGTATTTATAAACACTTGAAAGGTTGCATCTCCTAGGAACATTTCTGCATTTCAAGTAAGTCTAAGATTAAAGCACATCAGCCAGTTATTCATTCTTATTCATTCATTCAACATATGTTTAAGTGCCTATGAGGTGCTAACCACTTTTTCAGTGAAAGCATACAGAGTACAGCTGAATAGAATTAATATATGAACACTAATGCTCAAAAAGTTAACATATTTTTTATTATAAACCAGAAAACATATTTTAGACAGTTCTTTGGAATGTACCCAACATACCAGTGGGTACATTGCAATATATGACGATAAAAACCACTGTGAAAATATTTTACTTTTTTTCATGTGGAATTATAAACTCATTAAAAAAAACTGATCTTAATTCTAACATTTGTTCATGCCTTTAAATTGACAGGAACCAAATTTTCTTCCCCTCTAGAGCTAAAGTCAGCATTCATTACCCTGCACCTACAAACTGAAGAATTGAGTTTGAGTGTTCTGAAGACAAAAGTAGAGTTTCTGGCACAAAGGAGAGGTAGACTTTGAAGAAAAACTTATTTAAAAACAACAATGAGACCATGTGAAATGATTCCCATTTGTCCTGGCCTAAGCATTGTCTACATCTATTCTGTGTTTTTCAGAATAATGCACGAAGGCCACAAGACCAGTGCTCTAGCCGGGCATTGATATAATTAGTGAGAGGGCAGGAACAGATGGACCACCCAGCTGAAATCCCTCTCAGGATCCCCAGCAGCCACACAGCCAGGGCTTGGCAACACTGTCAATCATTCAGACAGACGAGTTTGCTTTACCCACTATTGTGGAGATGCACATTTCAGAGGCGTGCATGTCACATTGCTTTAGGCAAAAAAGCTGGTAAGTATAACTTTGGCCACTAATACGAATGAAAGGTGGCCAACACATTGGCAGTTCTGTTGAGAGTTTCTCATTGACCATTTTCCTAGATGATTGATTCTATCAATTAATTCTCCCAAATCTCCCTCCCACCTCAACCTATTCCCATAAGCAGAAGCAGGAATATTACTTACTCTTTTTTAAAGGTATATATATGCATAGACATATTATTCTTTCTCTTCCATTTCAATGATAAGGCTACTAGGCAGATCCTAAAAGACCATCAAGACACCTTATGACCATTTCTTAAGATAGCTTTTAAAGAAACCTCTTGCAGTTTTGTCTTATTTCTTATGAAGGCTAGGACTGTGCTGAATATTATGTTTCTTTATGAAATGTTTCTAGGAGCAAGTATCTCAGCTTAATGATCCTCTTGTCTAAGGAATACTTTCACTAAAATAATCTCTATGAATATTTATCAACAAGACCCTAAAGTCTCTGTTTGTAAATATATAAATCACATATATCCTCAAAAATTAATCTGAGAAAAAATGACATTCTCTGAAATACTGCCATTGTTTTTGTTCTTATCTTTGAAAAGTTTTGCTATAACATCAATAACTACAGCAATAAGGATTATATCTATCAGAAAGATGATAGTTTTTTAAAATAGTTTCAGAATCAAAAAATGGCTTTCAAAAAATAGCCATCCAAAGGAAAATTTCACTATTTTAAGGCAATTAGTTCATCATTTATCATAATACAGAACTCCATATTCTCATTACTGATGACAAATAGAACTTCACTTATTAACCACTCATTAGTACGGGAATATGTTAATGCTGCTGTGTCAGTAAGAGTTTTTAATTATAAAAATGAGGAGAATTTTAGAAAGACCATAATAAACACAGATGGTAGAATTAAAATCTGATCATTTCACATTACCTTGTCACTTATGCTCTTTCTAAAGTCCATTGTATAGGCAATTTTTCCTTTTCATGTTTTACAGAAATATAATTTATAAGACATTACACTAAACATCATTGTGAAAAAAGCAGTTTAATAAAGAGTTTGTTTATGCTTTTTGTAGAAAACAAATCCACTGACTTTGGAATAAAGTAATTTCACAGCGATACTGATTCAAGGCAGGGGAGATTTCTTCCTGTTCAAAAGCATAGAAAAACCTTTGAGTAAGATAATGTTGACTCATAAAAAGCTTAATTTATAGAGAAAGTATACATTTATAGAAATTTTTGCATTATAAAACCTTTAAAATATCCAAGTTCTCATACATATAAAGGTATCCAGACATGTAATAATGTAATATGAAGAAGATACAAGAAATATTGTACACAGGACGATGATGCCTGAGTCCCCTTCAAAGTAGGCAGCTTGAGACCTCACACAGTTTTTCCAATTGCCATTAGCTACCCTGTCATATTTTCCTGAACCTCACAGACAGTCTGAAATTTCTTCCCTTTTAAAGGTGATTTTAGTTTTGGGACAAACAAGAAGTTGCAATGCATCAAATCTGGAGTGTATGAGGGCTGAGTTGCAGGGATTTGATGTTTTGTTAAAAAACTCTGCAGGAGATGTAATGCATGAGTGGGTGTATTGTCATGATGAAGCTGCCAATCACCAGTTGTCCATAGCTGTGGCCTTCTGAATCCTCTGAAAAGTTTCTGTGGAGGAATGTTCAAGCTTAATCCAAAATTTGATGCAGATTCATTGATCTACTCGCTCAGTTATTTTGAATGCAATGGTCCCACAGAACACATGCTCACTCAATGACTCTACCACCCCACTGACTAGTACAGAGAAGTCACTGTTCACACATGTGCATTTCAGTCCACTCTCCTTGGCTGAAAGGTTATATTGATGTTGGTAAACTGTTTGTTATATTAACAATGGCTGGATTTTTTTCTGAACATACCACTCATGTGGCAGTTTCTCTTGATAAATGGGGGAGAGCTGGAATACTTACTTGATCCATATTATTCAATACAAATATTATACCAATTATTTACTTCCTCATGCCATGCCACACTGACACCATGGTCTTTTTTATGGGTAACTCAGCAAACAGATCTGACATAACTATGTCACCAATAGGGTGCAGGTGACCTCACAGTGGGGCTTTCTCGGATTGGTCACAGACTGAATGACCAAAGGAAGAATATTTTTCTTCTTTTCTTCCTCCTAAATACACAATTTGTATTCAAACTTGCATTTCTCCCTACTCCTCCATTCTAGGAAGTAACAAATTGCTCCACAGACCTGTGTAACAGTCTTCATAGTTTTGTCATGAAACTTACTCGGACAAAGTAAGACAGTCACATCTTAAAATAACATTATGCATCACTGCTGTCTCACAAATGTATTACAATTGAGAAATTAAACACACACATTTAAATTTGTGGTGCATCTATGGGATCAATTAAATCACCAAAGCAGAATAAATTCTTCCCTATCCCCAGTTTGATAATTACAAACTGAACAATCATTCAGGAAACTGTACTGTCAATTCAAGTCCATCACTGATAGCTGAACTCATCAGTGAGACCACCATGGACACCAATTGCTTAGCAATTAATTGAATCTCTTTGGTTGATCCAATTACACCATTTAGAAGTAACTAGACCAACCATTTTTACAGTCTGGTTAGTCCCATTGCCTTAACAAGTGAATTGGATTGGGTTGCCCAGTGACCCAGTCAATACCTTCATGATTGGCCTGCAAATGATCAAGATAGCCAGTCATCCATGGCCAGTGCAATTTCACTAATAAAGTGGAGCTGTATCTTCATATGCTGCAGAAGCACTAACATGATTGTTTTCACTATGACCCACGGTGCCTTCTGACGAGAGGGCATTTTTTGACAATTACATAGCCATGTGTACTGAAATAACTCTACCATCTCAGTGTGGAAGCTGCACTGCACTGTTAATAAAACCACAAATCTGATTAAGTAAATAGCAGTTGCTTGTCAGGCAGGCTGATAAATAGTTGGAAACTTTTATGAACATCATGATGACTGCTATTTAATGTAAAACTCTCTCCTCTCCTCCCCCACTTTCAAAAGAGATAAATGACCATTTTTTCCTTGACTGATATATTTGATCAAAGAATAAAATAAAAAACATTGGAAGAATAGTGCTTTTAACAGCAATCTAGTCATTCATGGACTATAAAACTGAAATGACACCCCCCAATTTTCCTGGCAGATGTGTCTGTTGAATGAGGCTCTTCTGTGTTCAGTAGACATGGGTCTTACTTTGCAAATATGGTTAGCCTTAAATACACACACATGCACACACACCACGAAGAGCTGACCTGCTCTTATCTTATATTTCCCTCTCTCTTTATTCAGCTCCATTCACAGGGTGCAGATTGAAAAGCAGTCATTTGAGATATTTTGTAGTTCATTTTTGCTTTGTCATTAGCAATAGTCTTTCAGATGTTTATCTATACGGTCACCCAACCAAACATTTATGAGTCATTTGCAAATATATTTAGAAGGAAAGATACTGTCTGTGGGTCATAAACTGTTCTTCCTACAATAGATATTAACTCAGCACTTTATTTGAAGGTGTGTTAGTGGACACGAACAGGCTGACTGGTTCATGACCTATAAGAGCATTGATGGAGTTTTGTTTAATGCACGTCACAGAGCAGAGAAATTAAGTTGTCACTAGAGCAGATATTTTTCCTCTCAGCCCCCATTTGCTGTATTGTTTTTGCTCTTTCCTATTTTGTAGTCTTCTAATCTTTAAAATCTCCTACTCTCCTTCCATAGCAAAAAGTCAGAATGAACACTCCATGGGATATTCATAGGTAATTTCAAATATGTATATAAAAAGCATGACTGGTCTATCTAAGTATATTAATACTAAATGAGGATCAATTTAATAAAACTATATTTATTTCAATAAAATTTATTTCATTAAAATTTATTTTCTTATATGCAAAGTGAAAAGTTGTATTTTCTATTTTTTAACCAGTTTTGCATTATTATGTAAATTTATTTAAAAAACAGTAACTTTCAGTTTCATTTTTGTACATTATAAATTTTTTCAGATTCTGTTTTTAAATTATTTTTTCAATTGCAGTTTAAATTCAATATTATTTTAAGTATATTTTATTGATTATGTTATTTTAGTTGTCACAATTTTGCCCCTTTGTTGCCCTCCACTGGGTACCCATCTTCCCGCTAGCAATCCCCCTACTTTGTTTATGGCCCTGGGTCATGTGTGTAAATTCTTTGACTTCTCTATTTCCTATGCTATTTTTAACTTGCTCCTGTCTATGTTGTACCTACCAATTACACTTGTTAATCCCTGTACCTTTTTCTCCATTCTCTTCCTTCCCTCTCCCATCTGATAATCCTCCAAATAATCTTCATGTCTGTGAATCTGTTCCTGTTCTATTCGTTTGCTTAGTTTGTTTTTGTTTCTTAGATTAAGTTGTTGATAGTTGTAAGTTTGTTGTCATTTTAATTGTTTATAGTTTTGATCTTCCTTTTCTTAAATAAGTACCTTTAACATTTCATGTAATGATGGGTTGGTGATGATGAATTCCTTTAGCTTTACCTTCTCTGGGAGGCACTTTATCTGCCCTTCCATTCTAAATGATAGCTTTGTGGGTAAAGTAATCTTGGTTGTAGGTCCTTGCCTTTCATCACTTTGAATACTTCTTGCCGGTCCCTTCTAGCCCGCAAAGTTTCCTTTGAAAAATCAGCTGATAATCTTATGGGAACTCCTTTGTAGGTAACTCTCTGCTTGTCTCTTGTTGCTTTTAAGATTATCTCTTTATCTTTAAACTTTGGCATTTTAATTCTGATGTATCTTGGTGTAATCCTCTTTGGGTCCAACTTGTTTGAGACTCTTTGTGCTTTTTGGACTTATATGTCTATTTCCTTCACCAAATTACAGAAGTTTTCATTCAATATTTTTTTTCCAAATAAGTTTTCAATTTCTTGCTCTTCCTTTTCTCCTTATGGCATCCCTATGATTTCAGATGTTGGCACTTTTGGAGATGTCCCTGAGTCTTCTTGTACTTTTCTAATTTTTTTTTGAATTCTTGTTTCTTTATTCTATTCTGGTTAAGTGTTTATTTCTTCCTTATGTTCCAATTGTTGATTTTAATTCCAGCTTCCTTCCTTTCACTGTTGGTTCCCTGTGGATTTTTCTTTATCTCACTTAGTGTAGCCTTCATTTCTTCCCTTACATTTTTGTCATACTCTGAGTATCTGAGTGATGTCTCTGAGTATCCTTATCACCAGTGTTTGAACTTTGCATCTAATAAATTGGCTGTCTCTGTTTCATTTAGTTCTTTTTGTGGGGTTTTGTTCTGCTCTTTCATTTGGGCCATATTTCATTGTCTCCCCAATTTGGCAGCTTCCCTGTGTTTTTTCATGTGTACTAGGTAGAGCTGCTTTCACTCCCTGTCTCAGTGCACCTGATAAGTTATGATGGGTGGAGCTTTAGTTATTCACCAGGGCAGGGCAACCTGCTTCCCTGCTTTGTGGCACTGTGTGGAGGGATGGGTCAGAGAATAAACAATGCTGCTGCCTGTCCTCTGGGGCTTCCTGGGCATGTGCCCCCTTTCTAGTCACTTCCCCTACTTCCTGTATGCAACTGGTATCCTTCTAGCTACTCCCCTGGTGATGATTCTCAGAGTGGGTGGTTTTGTGTAAATTCTAGGACCATGCAGGTCTTTTAAACAGACTCTCTTGATAAACCATCCATCAGTTTCTTCTATCTCCCCAACTCTAATAGATCTTTAGATCCAGAAGTTTGTGAAGCTTTATCTTCCCAGTGTTGCTGGAGCCCTGGGCTGTGTTCTCTGGCTTGGGGCTAGGATCACTCACTCCTTAGGATCCCTTCCAATTTTTATCCACCACTGCCCATTCTGCTGCTACCACCACCTCGCCATGCTGCACCGCATCCTCTCCACCAGCACTCCCCATCTCCATCCCTCCTACCTGTCTGGGTGAATGAGGCTTCTTTAAATCCTTGGTTGTCGATTCCCATACAGTTTGAATTTCTGGCAAGTCTGGGTATTTTTTTGTTTTGAGTTTAGATGTGATTCTTGTGGTTGTACAAGGAGGTAAAGCATATTTGCCCACCCTCCATCTTGATGGAAGGTTCATTAATTTTCATTAATAAATATATTTAAATTATGACTTCAAAAATAGTATATTTGAATATAACTTTTCCATAAGTTATCTTTAAATTTTTTTTAAATCCAATTATTCAAACAGAATTTTAGAACGTGTCACATCATTTGGCTTAGAGAGCATTATTATATTTTGTATTAATACATTATTAGCAAAACATACTCAACAAATTTTAAATCTCTTTTAAGGTATTTGTTTGCCAAAAAGATGAAGGGGCAGACTTTAGGATTCATGCTAGATTAATTTCTCTGGCTGAACCTTGATTAAATTTGTACCATCTTGGCCAATTGACTTATCTATCCCTAGTTTGCTGATCTTTTAAGTGCATCCTCATGTTTTCAATACTTAATGAGGTTACTTATTTTTTTAATGTTTCTTGACTAGAAGTGACAGAGCAATAATGAATTTCAATGGGTTTCATGTGTATTACTCTGTCTTAGACCAAGTACTTCATTTAAATGCTACTGTTCAAGTCCTGACATAACATTGAAAGATGCAGTGTGTAAAATAATGTAATTTTTATACTCTTCATATGCACATGTATAAGTATGTACAATTCATTTTGGTAAGATAACTTATAAATTAGAATTTTCAAAGAGGGAGTATGGGATATATTTGATGCAAATGTATCATTATGGTGTCCTGGTTTTGGTTTTTTAAAAAATATGTATTTTTCAGGACTTCCGCCAATATGGAGGCATAGGTGGAAACACTGTGCCTTCTCCGACAACCAAGTGTGAATACAACAAAGGTTTGGAGAACAAAGACACAGCCAAAGAACAGAAAATTGAATTATACGGAAGTCTGACAACAGCTAACTGTTCAACCAGGATGGTAAGAGGGGCGGAGCCAGCAGCAGACCAGGGTCGGGCAGGACAGATCCCCCGACCTAGGTGCGCAAGTAGCCCGGACGCAGTCAAGGTGTGGGACAGACTGACGGTGGTCGCACATTCGCACACAGTGAGAGGGACCACGCAGGCCCCAGGGGGCGAACCCAGTGGAGGGCTAACAGCGGTGGCACACTTGCATGCAGTGGGATGAAATGCATGGGCCCAGGTGATGGTGGCAGCTGCGGCGCCAGCCACCTGTGGGGACCGCTGCGGGAGGCGGCAGACAGGACGCCATTGTTCCTCTTTGACCCCGCCCCCACATACAGCATCACAACCCAGAGACTGAGTTGCCCTGCTCTGGTGAACACCTAGGGCTCTGATCCTGATACCTAATAGGCACGAACAGCACAAAAGATGGCACAAGAAGAACTCAAAGCCCCAGAGCCCATAACTCTAAGCGACCAAGAGATTGCCAGCCTCTCAGAAGCCCAATTTAAGACACTATTTATCAGGATGCTCACAGAACTGGTTGATTATAGTCACAAATAAGAGGAACATATGAAGGCTAAACTAATTGAAATGAAGGGAGATGTCCAGGAAACCAATAGTGATGGAAAGGAAACTGAGACTCAAATCAATGGAATGGACCAGAAGGAAGAACGAAAGATCAGACCAGAAAGGAATGAAGAAATGAGAATTCAAAAAAATGAGGAGAGGCTTAGGAACCTCCAGGACATCTTTAAACATTCCAACATCCGGATTATAGGGGTACCAGAAGGCAGAAAGAAACAGCCACGAGTGGAAAACTTATTTGAACAAATAATAAAGGAGAACTTCCCCAGTCTGGCAAAGGAAATAGACTTCCAGGAAATCCAAGAAGCTCAGAGAGTCCCAAAGAAGTTGGACCCAGGAAGGAACACACCAAGGCACATCACAATTACATTAGCCAAGACTAAAATGAAGGAGAGAATCCTGGAAGCAGCAAGAGATAAGGGGACAGTCACCTATAAAGCAGTACCCATCAGACTGTCAGCAGATTTCTCAAAAGAGACCTTATAGGCAAGAAGGGGCTGAGAAGAAGTATTCCAAGTCATGAAATCCAAAGACCTACAGACAAGATTGCTTTATCCAGGAAGACTTTAATTTAGAATAGAAGGACAGATAAAGTGCTTCTCAGATAAGGGCAAGTTCAAGGAATTCATCATCACCAAGCCCTTATTATATGAAATGCTAAAGGGACTTATATAAGAAAAAGAAGATGAAAAATATTAACAGTGAAAGGACAGCAAACTCACAGTTATTAACAACCACACCTAAAACAAAAGCAAACCAAGAGGCCAGCTAGATCAGGAGTGGAACCATAGAAATGAAGAACACATGGAGGGTTAGTAACAGGGGGGTGGGAGGAGAAGAAGGGGAAAGAAGGCACAGAAAATAGCATAGATGGTAGGTAGAAAATAGATAGGGGTGAGGGCAAGAATAGTGGGGGAATATAGAATCTAAAGAACTTGAGAAATGTGGTTATAAACTAAGAGGGGGGAGAATGGTGGGGGAGGGAGTGTGTGGGTGGAGGGGAATGAAGGGGGGGAATAGAACAACTGTAATGGTATAATCAATAAAATATATTTAAAAAATTTAAAAAATAGAACACTTGAAAACCTCAAAAAATGTATTTTTAGTGCCTAATACATTTTCTTATCTTTAAAACTAAATTTTAAAGCATCAATAATTCTATAAGAAATATTAAATATAAATACTATTTATAACCAAAGAATTTGTAAGATGTCATGGGAGCGTGGTACACATAGACTAAAGAAGGAGAGTTGGTGAATACTTAGAAACTACTTTTTAAATAATAGAATAGAATAAATAAAGAAATATTCTTTTAGAAATTAAACAGATGATATATACAACTTAATGACATGAACATCAATAAAAAATACTTTGAGGGAATATATATATACAGTATAACTATAAAGAAGAAAATATGCATCACATAAAAATTTAAAACATGTTCACTACAAGTCATCATTAAGAGAATAAATGTGCAAGCTCCAGAGAAGACATTTGCAATATGACAAAAGATTTGTGTCCAGAATATATAAAGAAGTATTTTAAATTAATAATATAACATTATTATACTAATTATTTAAAATTATTTAAAAGTCATATCAATTATGTAAAAATAATAAAAAATGTAATACATACTTCACAAAAGATATTCAAATGGACAATATGCATATGAAGATATGCTCAATGTAATGCAAATTAAAAAAACTCTACTCCTGCACCAAAATGGTTAAATATAATTAAAAACATCATATATTACCAACTGGGAAGAGTGTGGAGCAAATTGAAGTCTCAGACTTTGTGTGAGTGTAAACTGGTGCAGCTATCTTGGAAAACATTTTAGGCAATTTCTACTAAAACTAAAAAGTACATATTCTGTAGGACCCATCAATTCCATTCCTGATATATCTAACAGAAATAATGAATGTATGTGCACCAAAATTGTGAGAGGTATTATTTTTAATTGCTCAGCAACTTAAATGTACATCAAAAGGACAATTTAAAAAAAGGTAACTCATGCTATATTCATAAAATAGAATGTCTGAAAAATGAAAAGAGAGCAACTATTGATACAGATAACAGCACAGAAAAATCTGGCGGAGGGGAAGAAAAACACTAAAGAAAACATGTTCAGCAAAAGAAATTGAACATAAAACAACAAATACTATATGATTCTATAAGTAGGCAAAACAAGTCTTCAGGGACAGAAGCTAAAGAGTGGAACCAGAGGGTGAATATACTGGAAGGGAGCAGGAGAGGGATTTTGGGAGTGCTGGTAAAACATACCATCCTGATGTGGTAGGTTTATTTTGCAAAAATCTATCAAGCTGCATACTAAAGATGTATACAATTCATAGAATGCTGTTATAATGTACTTACAAAAATGAATATATATAAAATTAGGAAAAGCCCAGAATTATTCTGGGCTCAAATAATTCTGTTTGAGATGGTAGATGGCTTGTTGTTAATCCCTGACTCTGCAACAATCACTATTGTATTTCCCCATCCAGTAAATGCATATGTTGAACTCGATGTTTTCTTAGGAAACCTCTCATTCTAAAGTGCTTCTATAAGCAGACTACCTTATTGTTTTTGCTTAAGTAAGGGCAACTTATCAGTGCAATATGCATTTACTTCTATAATATACATAATCATGTGGCCTGAAACTGTAGTTTTTATGCAGGAAGCTATTTGTTCACATAATTGTTTCAATATTCAGATAAGGAAGTAGACTCACAAAACTGCTGATAGATAGCTTCTAATTTGGAAAGTGTGCAATCATGAGGCCTTCCTTACTGATCTTGCTTCAGGTGAAAAAAAGTAAAAGCCAATATATACTTTTAAGGTAATATTTTGCTAATTAATAATAAACACAAAATGTATTCTGTCTGAATGCTATATCTTCACACAAAATTCAGTAATCCATTATTACTGAATTTTTATATAAACCTATATAGTAAATTTTTATATAAATAATACATATATTTATGTGTTAATACAAAAATAAATATACTCATAAATATTTATGTTAGCATAAATTTATAAATATATAACTGCATTTAATTTTTTGTTGGGTTATATTTAGCTGAATTGTTAAGAACAAGTCAGCAATTGCAAGAACATATGATTTCTTAGCACAAGATAGATGATAATCATTCTTTTTTATGGCAATCCTCTCAGAAAAGTTTTCCTTTGTGTAATGTAAGCTTTGGGTCCTCATTTCAATGCTGAGCACAATGCATTCAGGCAATTTTGGGTTGTGAAGTCTAAACTAAAGGATTATTTCTTTCCTATGTTGGTATAACATGAATATAAAATAGCAAATATGCATTAGAAAAGCTCAGATGACTCCTTAAGGAAAGATAGAGACAACGGCAAGAAAGGTAGCATAAAAAAAGTTTTTTAAAAGAAGCAGCCTATTCTAGGAGATCTTATAAGCAGAACTTGGGGTCAGGGGATGAGAGCAGTGAATACATTTAACAAAATATATATCAAACAAACCATTGAGAATGGGTAAAGATTTAGTATAAATCATTCAGCTGGAGTTTTGTTGAGTCAGATCCCCTGTTCTTCAAATATTTAAACTAACAGAATCTGGAAGTATGGTTAAAGGGTGGTTGGTGGAGGAACTGTAGGCTTAACCATGAAGCACAAGGTCAACCTTCTCTCAAGACATTGGAACATGGTATGGATATACTTGTATTCCAAAGAACTGGTTTCGAATCACTGTTCCTCCGATTACTAGTTGTGTAACCTTTAACTTCATTTGTCCAGTAGATATTTGCTGAGCAGATGCATAGTACCAGCTTTGAGAATATACAATGGAAAAGAATCACAGTTGCTGAATTCTCAGTGGGAGAAACAAATGTATTAATAGTTGCTCTTGTACATTAGAGTATGGTCAGTGGTATGGCAGAGCCCATTAGCACAGGGCATTTGCTCCAGGAGCCTGGGATGAAACATGCACTCAGTGTTCTGAGGATGAGCAGGGCTTCACTAACGAAAGAAGGGGTAGGGGAGGAGACCCCCACCTGAGAAGCCTTCAGGAAAAAGGAAGCATAGCTCTTTGGGGAAGAATAAGTAGTTTAATGATTAATTAGCATGTGAGGCATAAAATAATAAAAAGTAACGCAAGAGAGAGAGGCAGAGCTAGGCCAACTGACACTAAGGATCCTCTATAGCTTTATTTTGAGACCAATGGGGAATATTAGGTGGGAAATAGCCTAATCAGAACTGCAATTCTTTTTTTATTGTTGAAAAAAATTATTTTAATTGTTCAAGTACAGTTTTCTGTTCTTTACTCCCATCCCAGCCCACCCCCATGCTCCCCACCTCCCTCCCATTTCCACCCCCCTTAGTTTTTGTCCATGTGTCCTTTATACTTGTTCCTGTAAACCCTTCCCCTTTCCCCTGAAATTTCCTCCCCTCTCCCTTCTGGTCACTGTCAACCTGTTCTGTATTTCAGTGTCTTTGGTTATATTTTGCTTGCTTGTTTGTTTTGTTTAGGTTCCTGTTAAAGGTAAGATCATATGGTAATTCTTTTTTTTAAGATTATTTATTTATTTATCTTTAGAGGGGAAGGGAAGGAGAGAGGGAGAGAAATATCAATGTATGGTTGCCTCTCATGTGTCCCCTGCTGGGAACTGGCCTGCAACCCAGGCATGTGTCCTGACTGGGAATCGAACCACGATCCTTTGGTTCTCAGGCCCACACTCAATCCACTGAGCTACACCAGCCAGGGTGAGAGAACACAGATTAGAAAGGCATTATGGAGGAGGAATGAATAAAACTTGATCAAATACATGTTGTGATGAAGAATGAGGTGAATCAAAAAGAAGGTATGGATTTTTAGCTTGGGCATCATAATGCATGGACACCTTAGACACCATTTGAATCTGAATAACATGAGTTCTAGATGAGAGTGCCACTTTTAACAGCATGCCACAGAAAAATCTACTCTGAGAAAAAACAAGACTTTGGTGGGTACATTCAAGGAGTATAATTGATTGCAAGGAAGATTATAATAATTTTTTTCCATTTTTTAAAATTTAATTATTTTTCAAGTACAGTTTTCTGTCTATTACTCTCATCCCATCCACCCCCGGAAGATTATAATAATTTTTCAATAAACAGTAAGAATGCTTTATCACAGGGACAGTAGAACAATCCAAATATACCTGGCTTAACTTTTTTATTCTTCCTGCTGAGTAATGAGCTTTATAAACTGGTTAGAACACAACTTTTTAATTAGAAATCTATATTTGCTTTAATTAAAAAAGGACTGAATACTTGAAATCCTCTCTCTCTAGCTGACTTTGTGCCTTTAGTATGCAGTACCACATCAAACACCAACCAATAAAAATATTCATTGAGCCCAAAACATGTAAAAAAAACCTGGGAATTTACAAAGGCTCTCAGTCTCTGATTTCAATGAGCTCCAGAAGGTAAGGTGATGAGTGTTGTTTTCCTGTGAGAGAACAAGCTGGTATTGAACATCCATTAGCATGAAACATGACACCTCATTTAAGCCATTAGACAAAAGCCCACTGTCAGGATTTAACAGTTGATAACTATCGAAGTTTTATTTATTTTTAAGAAAAATCAACAAATAACCTACTTGAAATAAAATCCAGATAGTTTTGATCCATATTAAACATAGAAATAAAATTCTTAGAAAGTTTATCTAAATAAACGAATGGCAAAGATTAAAAAATGCCCACCATTAAAATATTCCATGCAAGTTGTTAAATGATTCCGTTTATTTTCACACAGTGCTTCTGGTCTCAGACACATTAAAGTACTCTCTTTTCATCAGGGTCATAAGCACAGTATAAATAGGAGTCCTGCCATACACTTCTTTTGCTTCTGGGCTTATTATCCTAATACCTAGCCCAAACTAGAGCTAATGGAAGTCCTACTGCCTGAGATCGAACTGTTCAGAGAATAGAGCATGCTATCAGACTATCACACCTAAGTGTTCCTATCAAATATCAGAGGAGCAGAAGGAGAAAGGCACTGGAATTATCAGTCTTCTTGACAGGGAATAAGGTCTATCATTATTTAAGTCAATTTGTAACTTGTCTGTTTAGCTTGGTGGCTGCAATTGGTGTTATCTCTATGGCTTATACGTTATTAAACTACAAAAGTTCTTGTAAAAATTAGAAATAAATGACAGTTTAAAGTCTGTGCCATTTGTAGTTAAGTGGAGGTTTCACACTTGCCAAAAGAATTCAGTTGTCATAGTCTGTTTTCAGTACATTCTAGTGGTTCAACAAATTTGACCTGGCATATAAAAGCCATTTCAGGTCGTGTCTGGAGCACATATAACTTGAAGACAACAACAACAATGTTATCTGCTAAGTGGAACAAGAAGTTGAATTATCTACCAGATAATCTGCAATACATCATTCCATTGATATTCTTACCATGAATGCTTCCTATATTACTTCAGTTAGGACTATGAGCAAAGTACTACTGGTCAAATAAGGCCCTTTTTGTTCTAATATTTATACATACATAGTCTTTCCCATAAATCACGATTAAATGTTAGCTTGGCATATTCATAATTCTTCAGGTATTCAGGTTCTGATTAATCAATTATTTACATAGTCTTTAGATTTAAAAGTTTGAAATCTAGTAATAAGCATGGTGGAAAAAAAGGAACCTTGTAAACTTCTACCATCCCAATCTATTTATGAGTGACAATAGGCTAACCGAGGGAAGGAGGGACATAACATGTTTTGACTAAAAGTCAGACTCATAAAACTTCATCATGAAACAGATACTTGAGGCAATTATTTTTTTCAGGAAATCTATGCTTCAATTTTCTAGGTAGCTTTGGTAACAAAATTTCAAGGCTTTGAAAGATCCAGGCAACTGTCAAAATTTTTTATTTTATTATGATAATGAAGACATAACTCAAGTAGAAGTGTTTCCTATTTTTTGACTATTCTTTCTTTCTTTCCCTACTCAGAGGAGGATGAGATTAGATGAAGGGAGGCATCTTATAACACCATATGAATATCAGTGTTGCATATAGGCCTGAAGCTCCATTTCATTTTAAACTATATTGAAAAAATTACCATTTGTCATTGAAAAATTGTGTAGAAATATGCCACAAGTTTTAGCCTCAGGGCAAAAAAACTAAGTGAAAACTCATTGAGTTCTTTATCCTCTAAGCTTTAATACACTTTGGAGAGGTTTCTGAAAAATAAATTGTGTGCATTTTACCCAACTCAGGCAGGCTTTCACTTCGCTCTACTCTGAGTGATAAAATCTTCTCACTCTCAGATTCACATTTTTAAAGAAATAAGTCACTGCATACTCAGCTTCCATATCCAGCACTTGAAACCAAATCCTTCTCATTTGAAATGGAATGAGGCATCCAGAGTGACTGCTTTTATGAATTGCAACTCTATGATGAATTATTTCCAGATGCTGAGATGGACAAAGCATCAGTTTCTCCTCTGAAGTACCTGTGCAAGCAGGTGGATTTCTATCAAATGGCTTTAAGCACTACATGTTCTGCTATTGTTCCAGACATAGTCAAAACTTGAATAAAGATCTTTCTACTGCCAAGTCATAATCTTCATACTTCATCCGAAAAAAAAAAAGAAAGAAAAAGCCATTTACTAAGCATAGACTGTATGTAAGAACTGTGATAAGGCACGAGCTTTCCATTTATGGAGTTGGTATATGTTCAGAAAATATTTATGATACACTTAAATTTGATGGGTATTGGGCAAAGCAGAGAAGATGCATGACCCTGGTAAATGCAACGTTATAAAAATTGGTGATAGCTCTTAAATATAGAAGCTGCTAAAATTCTGATTATTGGACTGCAAAGGCAAACTTCTATGAGCAGAAATAGCAGTTGTTTAAAATAGTTTAGTTTCCACCAGGAGCAGAGCCAAAAACTAGGGTATGAGTTCAAATGGTTTATTTGGGAAGTGATCCTACAGAGGAGGGAAGGCAGTCAATAAAAGGGTGAGTTATCAAACCAGCTATCACAATGGACCACTGGAACTGAAAGCAGTCAGGACTCCTAAGAAGTGGTGTAAAATATATATCTAAAATTTGTGGCACCAAAGAGGAAAAGAGTAAGGGTACTTATACCTTGGAGAATCACTGGATGATAGCAATGTTCCTAGAAGTCCTTTTAGTGGTAGAGAAGACATTCACTATTGTGGAAATAAGCTCTCAGGCAAAAAATTGCAGATAGTGGCAGCTGGAAACTGGTTGGAGCACAGTAAAAGGTTAAGGTCCATGAATGTGAACAGAGCACAGGCAGTGGCATAAGTTTTCCCTCTTCTTTTCCTTTTCCAACTATTTCCTTTGATCTAACTTGATTAGGGATATCAGGGCAGATTAACTTGTCTCTTTCTTAGCTGTTATTTTTTTTCCTTGGGAAAATTCTTTCACACCTACTTGATAATATTTCATTATTTATTTCCACAAACAAACTGAATATGAAAACACAAAACTTGTTAAGAAAAGCAATAGTATGTAAACCAAGCTATTGTACATGATATGAACTAGCTTAGCTATTTAATTTTTTCCCATTGTGCGTACATATCACATTGGCATTTTTTAAACATGTTGGAAGCTCAAGATGTCTTGATATTTGGAGTTGAATGACATATTCAATTTTATTTAATTGGCTTCTGACGAGGAACATAACTTTTGTTAGTTAATGCCCCCCTAGGTCAAGAGTTTCTCCCAGGAAATCAATGAACTTGTAGACTTAATGTGACTCTACAGGGTGTCCTTGTTTAGCTTTTATGAGCATTCATCATTTAACACCAGTTTGATTAAGAAGTAGCAAATCTCATAAGCAACAGGTTGTCAAGTGAGGTAGTATTTACACCAAAATTTTATAAATGTTTAATGGCTTTGATTTGTTAAGCTATGAGTGAAGAAGGGTTCCTGTAAAATTGCTTTAGTTTGTACTTCTCTAGGTATGTGCTTAATGATTAGGTGAATATTTCCACACAAGAATAAAGATGTAGAAAATTAATAAAATATATAGAAAAAATATAACTTTCTGCAACAAAGTGAAAAGACCCTAACCATATGAAAGCTAAGAAGATGATTTTGAGATACTTCTGGAGAATCTGCACCTATTGGTTCACATTCCAGCTGAGTATATCAAGCATCACCACTATTAATACATATATGATTTCTCTGTTTTATTCATACTCCTCTGTCATAATAATCAGAATCAAATCCCAAGGCTCTTTGTTTCAGCCTGCTGTAAACGATGCAACTCTTAAGAGATAATTTATGAAACAATGTACAAGCAAAGGCACCATTTGTCCTTCTGACACTGAAGAGACAAAAACAAAGCTAACAGCTTTGCTTAGCTCAATACCAGAATTCTAATCACCAAGACTTTGTTTCTATTTAGAGAGTCATTCAGACATCATTGAATAACATGCTGAAACTTCACCTAATGAAGGAGATTCTCTGGAAAACGGGCAGCCATCTCATGGTTGATGATTCCCGCATGGATGCAGCCTTTTCAGGTAAGCTCCTTGACTTATTTAAAAAATCCAGTATGCCACGAATTTATATACTTTCTCTTTTGTATTCCAACTCAGGGATATGTTCTATCCACATCTCTAGAAAGTCCCCTCTTGGCCTTCTCTATTGTCAAGTGGAATTTTTCCACAGTGAAAGGCTTTGGAACATATAGTTAATTGTGTGTGTCTGTCCCACATATTAATTCAGAGTAACTATTATGGAGGCTCAATAGAACTTGAGTTATTCTTGCGTTTTGTATGTTGTCTCAGAATAACCTAGACAGTCTCAAATATCAGTTCATACAAAAGACTACAGAATAATATGTGGAAAGACTGAGTTTAACTCAACAGGCATTTGCTGAGAGTCTAGCTTGTACAAGGGACTGTATTAGATTGCAGAGGAAAGCTCAGGAAGTGGGAAACAGCCTCTAACTTTAAGTTTAGAGGCTCATACAGAGCTTAAACAGTGAGGTAGAGTAAGCAGATTGATGCACAAGCCCGCCTCACTTTGTAGAACTCCAGAAAGTTGGCTTTATAATAGCATCTAAATCAGGCTTCTTCTACAGTCACTTCTTACAAATTGGTGGACTTCTGCATGTCTAACCTCTGCTTACCTGTCCTTGCACTTCAACATCACTCCACTTCTTGCTGTACTTGAGTGAATTTCTGTAGTTCTCTGAGCATGGCAGCCTCTTTCTGGTCACTGGGCCCTTGTTCATCTGTCCAGAAGATAAAGCCCTTTGCTGATTACTTGGACAACTCCTGCTGACAACTTCCTTTGCTAGGAAAGGTGCTATGTCCTTTTGCAATTTTTCCTTATCCTCTTCATCTGGATTCAGTGCCACCTCTATTCCCTACCCTAGCATCCTAAATTTCTTCTACCTTAAAAACCTCAAATTCTTTCATATTCCAGCTGGATGAATCCAGACAGACAGACAGACAGACAGACAGCAGAGTTCAATTATTGAGGGTTTTTTATGTGCCTGGATAAAGTTCATCAAACAGAAGAACTAAGGCTTTTGTTTTCAATTCTAGTAAGAAAAAGTAGATAATAAACAACTAAATAAATTAAAATAAAAGATAATTTTAGATAGTTGTTAGCACTATAAAGAAAATTAATTAGTGAAACTGAGACATAAGGTTACTCTCGAGAGTGTAGGAGAGCTACTTAAGTGACTAGGGAAGGCAACTCAAGAGTGTATGTAGGTTTGACCCTCCCTCTATTTTCTATTATCCTTAAGCTTTAAGAGTCTTAGGCAATGGATAACAAAGATGAAAATCTGAGGCAGTAACCAGCTACAGAGTTGACTGTGAAGGACGAGGAAAGTACATAGGAAGTAAAGTTGGAGGAGGTGAGGTCATGCCAGTGTAGTGGGTGTTAGGAAGGTTTTTGTTTTTATAAGTGTACTGGAAATTCAGTCTTGGATTTTTGGTAGTGTCAGTGGGAGAAATTAAGAAAATGATAAAAAAAAAAAACACTGTGACCCTGGCTCAGTAGTTCAGTTGGTTAGAGCTTTCATACTGGTATGCCAAGGTTGCTAGTTCAACCCCTGCTCAGAGCACATACAAGAACCAACCACTAAATACATAAATAAGTGGAACGACAACAACAAAAAATTGATGTTCCTCTTGTGTTCTCAAATTTATAAATAAATTTAAAAAATCAATGTGGCTGCTCCATAAAAAAGAGGGCAGAATAATTTGGAAAGAGTATTGGTGCTTAATGATCTATCTCTCTCCCCTATATTATATTTCTTGGGAGTACAAGATATATGTACAGCATGTCTTTATATCTCCATAGTTGAGGATAATGGCTTATGTACAGGGTGGAGCAAAAGTGGTTTTATAGTTGTTCATATGGAAAGTAATACAATAATTTAAGAATATAAGAATAAACTACACATTTTGCATACTGACAACTGTAAACCTACTTTTGCCCCACCCTGTAGTACTTTTTAAAAAGCTCCCCACTTATGGGAAATGGCAACTTCTAGAGGAAGTTGACAATAATGCTATCTCAACATGCCTTATCCCTTTCTGTCTTCTCTCTAGGACCAAATGAATCTGTTTTCACCAGCTAATTTCTTTACCCAAGCTAATGATTTAACTTAGGGGGTATTGAAATATAATCCTCCTAATGCATAAAAACCAATTATACACTAACAAAAGTTACAAAGATGCTCTTAATAAATTTGCATATTTACTTTAAGTGTAGATTCTATATTTTTCAATACATATCATGTATATCAGACATTTGGGGACTCAGTCAAATGTTAACTGCACTTTTTTAAAAATGTGGTTTTATTAATGAAATAAAATTTAATAAAAAGACTGATACAAACAATACTAATATAATACTTTTGTAAATAAAAAATTCACTAACTCAAAATATGCTGAATTCTCATAGTTAATGAGAAAATAGATTTTTAATACTTTTGTGAATGTAAGTAGAATCCAAAATATTTTAGAAATATTTAATTTATGAAATAACATTTCTAAGTAAACTATTTAATTAGATGGGTTTATTAGCATCATTTTCTATCAGACTCATAGGTATGCTGCTATTATGTGAATTAAAGAGATGATAATATGAAATGTAAGAAGAAAAGCTCCCTTTCTTTATTTTCTAAAGTACAGAAGGAGAGAAAAAGCAGTCCACACACTAAAGTTTCTTATATTGAGAGTTCTCCAACAGAAATATTGTTATCAATATATGTAATAAAAGTATATTTGATGTATGCAATTTAAAAAGAAAATAGGAATGTAAAATTTTACATTTTAAGTCAATATATCTAAATATTATCATTTGAACCTATAATCAATATAAAAATCTTACTAAAGAGCTAATTTACATCCTTTTCTTGGTATTGAGTCTAAAATTTGCTGTATGTTTTACAATGCATTTCAGTTAGTACTCACCACATACCCATTGTGCAACAGACACATGGGGCTGACTAGTGGTTTACTGCACTGGACAGTGTAGCTTGGTATCTTCATTTTATAGATTTTACATTGGAGAGGTGTGTATGTGCCTCTCTTTCTGTGTGTGTGTGTGTGTGTGTGAAAGTAGGAAGCAGGTGACCCACAATTAATCCAGGCAATAGTTCTTCTAAACTCACAGGATAATCCATATAATGATCCATAGCCTTACTCTTGTCAGTCACCAAATCATGGCCTAAATAAAGCCCTTCTCTGTTCATTAAGATTCTCAAGTTAAGTTCATCTAGATTTTTCTACTGCTTTTGTAACTCAAATGGGTACTTACTGGAATGATTTAGTAATAATGTGACTGAATTGAACCAGACATTTTTAAGATGGTACCTATGTTTGATAGGATATAATGTTTTATTTCTCCTAATTTTTCTATCTATGATTCCTAGGACCCTAGTCTTGTCTGGAGGGTGGTTATTGATGTGAGTCAGTATAACTATTTCTAAGTGGAAAAATATGAATAAACTTCATCAAAATAAATAATTTTTCATTCAATCACATATATTCTGAAAAATATGTGCATAGACCTGTATGGACAGAACATTGGTACACCCCCTCCTTTAAAAGCAAAAGACCAAACAAATGTGATGGTCTCCTCTTGTTGCAAATCAGTAATTTACTTGGGGTCAATTGGTAAATACATCTTTCTCTCATTGCTACAGTGGAGAGAAACAGCTCAAACTTGTCACCCTAGGAAATTGTTAAAGTTTTTTTGCTTTTGTATTTTCTTTGATAATTTTTCTAGGTATCTTTTTCTTTCTTCTTTTTAAAAAATTCCTATCTACAATGCAAGAATTAAGTTCAAGTTTTTCCATCATCTTGTGCATTCAAATTATGCTATATTATCCTTAGCAGCTTTCAAATGGTGCAAAAATTACATCATTTTAAGACTGCATGCCCTTTCTTCCACCCTAGCTATTTAAGCAATAAGTTTCAGAGTAAAAAAAAATAGTTAAAGACTCTAATACTTGTCTGTGAAAAGTTTCATTTAGAGCTCAGAGAGCTCTATTATTTGAAAAAGAATATAAAGTCCAGTTGTACAATACTTCCTCAACATTTTGTCAACATTTAAGACCATTATGTTTTCCTCTTAGCAATAAATATATAAATTAATCATCAAAGACAAATTCTAGGAAACTGGATAGTCAGGGAAGTCCTGTGTAAAGAGCATTTTGTTAGCATCCAGACACTTGGAAGGTGTTAAGTGGTTCGAAAAGCTATGCAAAGTGAAAGCTTTGGAAAGGTGGTTCCCATCTGCTGTCTAGTAGGGAGCATTTCAGTGTCCTCACTGAATGGATGTAAATGTTGACACTGGCAGTAATGTTACCAGAGGGCCACCAATTGTTAAACAGGTCATGGCTTTGGCATATCAAAAATGTAGCTCTGATCACTCATTAGAAGGTATTGTTAAGAAAAATCTGTCTTCCTATTCACAAAGAGAAAAAAATCCTTGAGGATTTCAGTGTAAAGAACAATAAAAAAATTTATGTGTATTGAAGGGCTAGAGAAAAGTTCATAAAAATTATTGAAACACCAACTATATCTCCAAAGTTTTTCATAAGGCCGATTCTTTTGGAGAAATTGGTCCCATTCTGATGAACTAAGGTTTCTTTAGGATAGTTTCAAGACCAATAACTATTACTTTGTAAGCAAAAGCTACAAAACTAGTCAAAACAAAACTGGATATGGCCATATCCAGCTCTCTAAGAGGATTATTTTTGCTTTCCCCATCTTCCTCACTTCTCCATTACCAACTCAGTCAATATCAGTCCCTACCAATTCTCCTTCACTGTCTTAGATAAATTCCTCATTTTCATTTCTTCCTCACTAATCCAAAAGTTCTTTGTCTCCCCTGCTAGATAACCACAATAATGGTAAAACTTGACTCTCTGGGCTCTCTCCTAGCTATTACTCTTCCCTCAGTGCAAAGCATACCGTACACGAAAACTATGATCATTTTCTTTAAACAGCATAGTCATCCCTTGTTTAATAGCCTGCAGCAATCCTGTATCATTGCTTATTCTGTAAGTATTGGCTTCCCAGATCTTTCTGGCTGCAGCTAACACATACTGTGCTTTTGTGGGGATCGGTTGCAATCCATGTTAAATTGGGCCCTTCCAGAAACAAACCCCAGTGACACAGATTGAAGTTTGAATAGTTCATTCAGGCAGTGATCTTCAGAAGCAGCAGTAAGAAAATTAGAAAGTGAAGTAGGGGAGGGAGTCAATAGGAATGCACTCCAGAGCAGGAAACCACTGTTGGCAACTAGGATTCAGTGATGTTGGGAAGCTCTGGAAGACACTGTAAAAAATTCCATGGAGTTACCCCACCTGTGGTTGAGGGTGCTGGGCTATGCGTGAATTAACACCATAGATCTGTGTACATTGTGACTTTATTAAATCAGCATCTTTAAGATGAACCTTGGAATGTTGCATTATGAACCCTGGTTCAACAAAAGACTATGAGTGAATTGAAATACAGAAGTTTATAACCCTCAGGTCTTAGAGGAAGCACATGACAAGCCTTGAGGGGCCAAATGGGAAGGTCTAGGCCCGGTGCCAAGAGACAGGTGTTAGCACTGGAGGCACATTCCTCCATTAGGATCTGTGGATGAATTGCAGTAGAGTTCCTGGGATAAGGCTGAATTGATCCATTCAAACCAAAAAGGGTGGGGTTGTGGTAAGCTTCAAAGAAGTCGTATTTATGGAGCACACAAGAACTCCCTGGAACTGGAGGTAGACTGTTGTTCACAAAAACTGCTAGGGAAGTCATGTCAGGAATTTACATTTTCTGTGACATTGTAGATTGTCATCTAGTACATGGACTTGCAGGATGGGCTGGTGGCAGTTCAAGTTTTCTGTAGACCACTTGGCTACACAGAGCTGATGCTGAGCTAGCAATACCATGAAGTAGTTTGGCTGAACTCTCTGTACAGGGCAGTATTAAGTCCTTAGCCCTTCCTTCCTGCCTCATAGATGGGCTAAATGAGCTGCAGTAGTGAGAGAAGTCTCTTGGGCACACAGTCATGGGTATTTGCAGTTGGAAATCACTGGATCAGCATTCAGGGAATATAAGTGCCAAGAAAATATAGGTGAGCACTACATCTTTGTCCAGGAAGATGAATTCTCAGAACTATATATGCTTAGCTTGGTGAGAGCCCCATTCACCTTATATGCTCACCTGTGTGTTCTTGTGTAGTAACAGCCTGAGAAACAATGTGCAGTGGCCCTGAGGGAGCTCCTCAACTACCACCAGCAATCACAGTTTACTTAAATTCATTTCTCCAGCTAGTGTAATAAATTTAATCTCCAACTCAGTTTGATCATTCCATTCTCATAAAAAAGATGTCCTGTCAGTGTTATTTATGCCATTTTCTTTTTTGAAATGTTTTCTTATAGTCTGATCAAAATTCACTTCATTCAGAATTTTTCAAGTTATACATTGAACACCAAATAAACACAAGTACACTATTCATTTGAGTTATTTTACCACTATTTAATAACTTAATCTTGACACATTCTGTAAATAAAACTAAGTTGGAAAGAACTTCGAAGGCAAATGGATATGGATCCCAGTCCCAGCTCAATTACCTTGCTACATAAGTAGTCTAAGGCCAAGAACCTTAATCTTTGTACCCTGGTTTCTTCATCAGTAAAATAAAAATTGCATAATACATTATAGAATTGTTGTGTGGATTAAAATGAGGCAATTATTTGATCAATGTTAATTATTAATGCTATTATTATTAATGAGTAGTATTGGTGGGACCATGTTGCTGTAAGAAAGGCATGACATTCACTAAAGATAATGACCAAGGTTTCTGCTTCTTTGATATCCTCTTTACACCTGAATTTTTAAATACAGACTCTATGTACAATAAGCAATCAGTAAAAACTGTTTTTAAAAAGAATAGGCACTATCTAAATTTTTCAAAAAATTAAGAATTTTAGACATGAAAAATTGCTCAGATAATTCTTGAGAGCATTCCTTTAGTTCTGATCCAAGTATTGATTTATTTTACTGTATTTGGGAAAGGAGACTTGGGTTACTTATCAGTAAACCATCTTTCAACTCTAGAGAATGCTTTTTTAACATACCTCAGTGACATTTTGACAATGCACATGCTCTAAAGTAAGTTTTTACTGTGGTGCTGGAAGGAACCCTTTTTAAAGCACTTCTTATTTCATAGAAAAAATGTACTATAAATTGTTTTTCAAATGAAAGCTCATCATGATTTTTAGAACAAGTCAATACTTGGAACTAGGGAGGATTAAAATGGACCCTTTTCTTGAACTGTTAAGTGTTAAATATCATACTGCTAGGGTGCTTTTAAAACAAAGTGAGATAAGCACAAAGGTACTTCATACATATATGGATAGAACTTGTACTGATGATGAGACATGATGATCTATCCCCCAACTCCAAGGAGACTTATCGAGTCCCACCCTTGCATGATTGGGCACGAGGTACTTCTTTCCCCAAATCTACTTTCTTTTTTTCCATGCATGCATGCATTTATTCCCTTTTTCTATTACTGTTCAAGGTACAAATTAATAAATCCCTGCAGTAGGGTGCTTTTTCAGCCATTCAGCTGAGAAAAATCTTAACCTAATTTTAAGCAATCAAAATGTAAATCTATGGATTTTCATCTTATTTTTTAAAGGGTAGGTAACAATCTTCACAAAGATGCTGAGCTCTTAGGAAAAAATGGTAGTACCTTGGACTTTAAAGCTCTAGTATATTCTTTATACAAAAATAAATGCAAGGGATTTACTTAATGACCGTGAAATATGCCATTGGTACTTTAATAGGTATTGCATTAAAACTGTAAATTGCTTTGGGTAGTATGGACATTTTGATGATGTAAATTCTTCCAATCCATGAACATAGTATATGATTCCATTTGTTTGTGTCTTCCTTGATTTCTTTCTTCAGTATTGTGTAGTTTTCTGCATACAGGTTTTTTACCTCCTTGGTTAGGTTTATTCCCAGATATTTTATTTTTGTTTTTGCTATATCAAATAGGATTTTTTCTTGATTTCAAAGACATAGAACAAACACTTCAAAAATTTATATGGAACCATAAAAGACCCCAAATAGCAGCTGTAATTTTGAGAAAGAAGAACAAAGTAGAGGTGATCACAATACCTGATATCAAACTATATTACAAGGCCACTGTAATCAAAACAGCCTGGTACTGGCATAAAAACAGGCACATAGACCAATGGAATAGAACAAAGAGCCCAGATATAAACCCAAATCTCTATAGTCAATTAATATTAGACAAAGGGGGCAGTAACATAAAATGGAGTAAAGATAGCCTCTTCAACAAATGGTGTTGGGAGAACTGAACAGCTACAGGCAAAAAAATGAAACTCGAGCACCAACTTACACCATACACCAAAATTAATTCAAGGTGGATAAAAGACTTAAATATAAGCCGTGAAACCATTAAAGCTCTAGAGGAGAGCATTGGCAGGAAAATATCAGATATTCCACACAGCAATATTTTTACTGATACATTCCCTCGAGCAAGGGACACAAAGGAAAGAATAAACAAATGGGGTCTCATCAAAATTAAAAGCTTCTGCATGGCTAAGGAAAACAGTATCAAGATAAAAAGAGAAGCAACAGCTTGAGAAAACATATTTGCCAATGATACCTCAGACAAAGGTTTACTCTCCAAAATATACAAAGAACTCACTCGACTCCACTCAAAGAAGATGAGCAACCCAATTAAAAAATGGGCAAAGGACTCTAATAGACACTTCTCCAAGGAGAACACACAGAGGATCCAGAGACACATGAAAAGATGCTCGATATCGCTAGCTACCGGAGAGATGCAAATTAAAACCACAATGAGATACCACTTTACACCAGTCAGAATGTCTATCATAAACGAAGAAACAAACAACAAGTGCTGGAGAGGTTGTGGGGAAAAGGGGACCCTAGTTCACTGTTGGTGGGATTGCAGACTGGTACAACCACTATGGAAAACAGTGTGGAATTTTCTAAGAAAACTAAAAATGAACATGCCTTTTGACCCAGCAATTCCACTGTTAGGAGTATATCCTAAGAACCCTGAAGCACCAATCCAAAAGAACCTATACACCCCAAAGTTCTTAGCAGCACAATTTATAATAGCCAAAATTTGGAAGCAACCTAGATGCCCATCGGTAAATGATTGGATCAAAAACCTATGGTACATTTATATAATGGAATTCTATGCTGCAGAAAGGAAGAAGGAGCTCCTACCCTTTGCAACATCATGGATGGAACTGGAAAGCATTATGCTGAGTGAAATAAGCCAGGTGGTGAAAGACAAATAGCATATGATATCACCATTAGCAGGAATCTAAACAACAAAACAAACAAGGAAGCAAAATATGACCAAAGACACTGAAATACGGAACAGGCTGACAGGGACTAGAGAGGAGAGGGGAGAGAATCACAGGGGAAAAGGGGAAGGACTCACATGAACAAGTATAAAGGATACATGGACAATAACTAAGGTGAGGGGTGGAAATGGGAGGGAGATGGAGAGCACTCGGGGGCAGGGCTGGGAATATAAGACAGAAAACTGTACTTGAACAAGAATTTTTTTTAAAAGTTATTTGCTTAATGATGATAAAAAATGATGAATGATACCCACACTGGGCTTCCTTCTTTGTTCATTTGTCTTGATTCTATCCTGGCAGAGCTGGTCAATATTCTGCAGAAATGGGACATCACTGAAACCTACATGGGACATCACTGAAACCTACATGTCATGGGAGCATGGGAAAGCAGCAACATTGTCCAGGTCAAACTATGCAGGCAGTCCCAGAATTGTTTCCATGTGGTATTCTGCTAGACATATATTCTGTGCTCTGATGTAGGACAGCAGTTTCTGATGATGACTTCTAGAGTCTTCACAATCCTTCAGGAGGGTTGTGTCTACCTATGACAGATGTGTTTCCATAAGTGGCCACAATAATATCTTGTTAGAAATGCAAATCCTTGACCTCTACTCCAAAACTGCTAAATAAGACATTCTGGAGGGTTTTAAAATTTTTTAAACTTTTACCATGATTTTGGTGCACAATGAATTTTGAGAACAATTGCTCTATGTTAACAGAAGCTTGATTTTGTTTAGGCTACACTTTCCCCAACTTTAGCTGACAGATTATTATTGTCTACCCAAGACAATCCTCTTACCTGCTTTTCTACATTCCCTTATGGCTACACGTGCTATGTGACATTTCTGGCCAATGAGATGAAAAGAGAACACCACTCAGAGTACTTCTTGGTAAGCTTCTGCTTTACTGATTAAAATGTCATTTTTTGGTGATGATCCTTCACTCCTTCTGTTGGTCTGTGATGCTGGTAGGAGGCGGGAATATTATAGCTGCTTCATGACCATGTGGTAAGTATTTAGCCTAAGGATAGTAGCCTAAAAGATAAGCCTACTGGAAGAAAATGACAAAGAAGCTGGATCATCAGTGCTGTGCACTGGAATCAAAGAAAGTAACTTTCTATCTTGGAACATAAGAAAATATACCAACAATTATTTAAGCCACTGTTAGGTGCAGCCAAACATATTCCTAACTCATATAATAAGCATACAAATCTATGTTATTTTTGAAAAAAAAATCTCCAAATACAAATTTGGCCTCAAAGAGCACTACAAGCTATATGAAAGGTCAAGTATACTTGTTTGTGCTGGAATTATATTAGTTCTTTTTATTAACCATCATCATTTTATGCTATTTAGAAGTCAAATTAGGCTGTATCAGATTCCAAAGGAATTTTAGGCAAGGGATATTTTTTAGCATTACGGGCCACTTGCCAGTGCCTGGCACTCTGCTTACATGACCTCATACCTTTATTTCTATCATGATCCCCATTTTCCTCATTTCAGAAGAGGATACTAACATAAGTTGAAAGTGGCTTTTCCAATTGGTATACTATTCATATCAGTTCATAGAATGTGATTTCAGAGCCTTCTTTCCCAATCACTGCTAACATTAAGTGACTTCTTTATTTAATTGCATATTCAACCAACACTTATTATTATCTTACATTCAAAATTTTTTGAAAGCACAATATTTCAGCAAATGTATAAATTAAGAGGAAAAGAGGATAAAAAGTTTAATGGTGAAAAAGTCCAAAATTTCTAAAATTGAATAACTCCATGAATATTGGTCTATTTCTCAAAGTGTGTCCATCTGTCTTGTATCTCAGCAGGGCTGAAAGTTATAAAGATCAGAGGAAAAATACTCCCTGAATGTTAACAGGGGCTTCATAGTCAGCATCACTGGAAAATTGCTCAGACAAGGCAGAGTGTGTGTGTATACTATTTCTTTACATTCTTTATTACAGCTTTCTTTCATGAATACCTACACCCATTTCTGCTTCCCCAAATTGACCCCCTTTCAGGCTCTGGGGTTTTGGGGTTGCGATATGAAGTATTTTGACAGACACTCCCCCACTGAGATGGTATCCTTTAGAGGGCTCAGATCACCTCTTCTGTGTCTACAGGTTGAGAAATGTCTCTCCATAGACCTCCCAGCCTCTTATGACCACAGAGGACAAGAACTGAAATGCTGGTGTGGTATTGTGAGTGAGAGGTAGGGACTGTTCAGCCTTCTGTGGACAGGAGGCCTTTTGGGGTGATTGGAATGTTTGCACACAGCACAGTGAATGCTGTCAGTGGATGTCCCCATAGTCAGCACTCAGAGACAGCCCAGCCACTGGTGGGCTTTTTATTTATGTCCATTTTTGAAAGACAACTTGACATTCTAATAATGTCATGCAAATGTATTCCCCTATACAATGCTAGTGATTACTCAGACTTGCAAGGCAAGCCATACATATCTTAATAAATCGAGACCACAGATTAAACAGTTTAGTGAAGAGTGGTCTTTCACTGAGAGAGAAGCCATGGTTTATGATCTTCAACTTTCAGGAAAAAGTATTTCAGTTATTCTCAGAATTACCCCAAACAAATGTGAGCAACAGTGGCATTCTTGTTGTTCCCCACTACATCCTGCTCCATCCTCCCACACCCCCCTCATCGAAGTGTGACTCATTCTGGAATGCCCAGATCAAATGTTATCTCTACAGAGCCTTTCTTGATTCTTCCACCCCATCCCAAGCACAACTCATTACGCGCTTCTTGCTGATTGTGGACTCCTTTATTCAGATCAGTACAGCAATATAAGCGCAATATAAGTTATGGGTCATAGTAAGCTGCGGCTGTGACTCTTCTCCACTAGTTTTTCTCCAATTACAGGCTCTAACAGATAACAGATAGTTTCTTACAAAATATACACCCCCCTCCACAATGCCAGCCTAGGCTAATACACACCTCTAGCTAGGCAGATTGCATGTCTTCCTGAGGCACTATTCACATCAAAATCTATATTGATATCAACTTCTAGACTTTTGCAGCATGCAAATGTTTCTTAGTACCTACCCAGCAGACAGGAGATACTCATTGAATGCCTTTTAAATTAAATAATAGAGGACTAGTTGGGGTAGGGGTAAGAAAAAAGAAGACACTTAATAGTCATAGGAAATAGCCAGGGTTCAGCTCTTTTAGGGGACATATTAGTTTATTTGATCATTGCTATTCAGGTGTTAGTGGCATATTTGAGAGAAAAAGTGTTCTCACAGATAGATATCAGTTAAAAATAGAATTTTAAGGGTCCATTTTGATGCAAACTTCTTGCTTAACTTGAGGCCACAAGCAGAGGGTGACAAACAAGCTTTACATCCTCTACTTGCAATCAAATTGCTCCTGGCTGTGATTCCAAGTATTAACCCTTTTCTATCAAAACCCTGGACTGTGGGGCTGAAAAGATAAGAACATGCTGAGGGGAAGCTGAGATCATCCAGAATAGCTAATGAACCACCAGATCTGACCTTTAGGGGAACGAAAAAAAAAATGGCCTTGGCATATAGAAAACCAAACAAAAGAATATATTCCCATGGAACCCCAACCATAGCTTGCTTTGTTGCCAATACAGCCTAGTGCAATGCCTGATTCCCAAGGTTTGCTGCCCCAGCAGAAGACCTGGGTATTGACAAAATAGGGATTCAAATTTTTAGTTATTTTGTATGTGTTTCCATATGTTATACAATCTTCCTAAGGGATATTTCATACTGAATAAGTAAAAAAATCTTAAAAATACCCCAAAAATAATAAGAAGAAAAGATTATAGAAATACGGCCTATTAAAAGATACAGGAGACTGTAATAGTATTGAGAAATCTATTCTTTCTGTTGTTGTTATTGTCCTAAAGGTTTATAAAATTCTGAAACAGAAGAGGCAATGGGAATAATAAGGATGCATTAACAGAAATATGTGTAAGAAAGCAAAGCCAACACCATGAGACTGTTATAGGAGCATGTTAGTGTGTCTGTCATCTTAAATGGTGCCCTATTTTAGAGGCTGCATGCTATGTATTTGTCAATTCTACTTTATAGAACATAGCAATGGTTCTTTTGTTCTCTCATTATTTTATATATAAATTTGGCATTAAATTTGGTATTATGAAAGGCTGTGAATCCCAGTGTTCTTAAAATATTTTTGTTTATTGGCATACTTCAAAGCCAATTTAACTTCTGAATTCAATTTGGGACACAAGGAAATATCTAGGATTTGGTTAAAGGTGGGAAAGATTTAATATTCCAATAAGTCCATTTCTAAGTAAATTAATAACCAAAATATTTCAGTTTAGCTAAAAAGTAGTGTATTTTATTTAATTTGGTAGTTTAAGAAACTTTCACTACTATTTTTAAGCTAATTAAGTTTATAAAAGAAAATTGAAATGCTCCAGAACCTCACTACTTCGAGCCATACACAATTTAAAACAAAGAACCACATGAACAGGGAGATATCAAACTGAGAAGCCTCATTCCTCCATATTGGTGGTCCTCATAGTGTGGTTTCAGGAGCAATAGCATCAGCATGGCCCAGGAAACTGTGAGAAATGCACATTAGTAGGCCCCACTTCAAATCCACTGAATCAGATTCCGGAAGGTTCAGTGATCTGGTTTTTAACAAACCCTCCAAGTGATTTTGATGCATGATAAAATTTGGAACAATTATTGTACACAAAGGCAGACTTAAACTCCTTACATCTTCCATTTATATTGTTAACACATGTGCACATACACACACATATATAGAGTTTTTCTTTATACAGAAGGAACTATATTACACAAACTGTATGATTGTTGCTTTAATTTTTTTAACGACACCATTTATCTTGCAGGTCTTTCCGTGTCTGTGCTGAAAGGTCTATTTCACATTTCAGAAGATTATACAGGCTTTCAATGGAATAGGTCAATGGAATGCCTTAAACTGGTTCAAACACATCCTTGGTGTGATCATTCCTGCTCTTTGTGGCTCATTAGTTTTACCATGAACATTCTTGTTGGTGTATCTTGGAATACAGGTGTGAGTATATATACTTGAATACATTTTTAGCAAAAGAGATTCAGGATAATAAAGAAATGTATGGTTTATATTTCAATGCTTATGACCTAGTTGTCTGAAAAGGAGGTTGCACCAATTTACACTTTAAGCAATGGTTTACTAGCATTGTCTGTTTTTCTAAATCTTCACTGACACTGGGTAGTATCAAACTGATTTTATATGTCTTCAGTTTGATTAATTAGATATGGCATCCATTATTGTTTGTTTGCATTTCTTTAATATGAGGATGAGGATTGTCATTTTATGTTTTTATTGCTCCTTATGTTTCTTTTTCAGTGACGTCTCAATTGTCTTTTGGGTTAAGCCTATTTTTGTCCTTGCTGATTTGTATAAACTTTTGTACATTAAGAAAACTTGTCAGCACGTTCTGCATTTCAGTGTCTTTGGTGCTGACAGGGTCCAGAGGGGAGAGGGGAGAGAATCACAGGGGAAAAGAGGAAGGACTCACATGAACAAGTATAAAGGACACATGGACAATAACTAAGGTGGGGGGGCGGAAATGGGAGGGAGGTGGGGAGCACTGGGGAGGGGGCAGGGCTGGGAATACAAGACAGAAAACTGTACTTGAACAAGAATTAAATAAAAATTAAAAAAAAAGAAAACTTGTTTTGGCTTGTCACTTGTTTCTACTCTATTTCTTATTAGTTCAGTTTTTTTTTAGTTGACCATAACTTTACAGATTTGTTAATGTTTCCTGTTCACACTTTGTGTTATCTTTCTGAAAGACCTTCCACCAATTTCAAAATCCCAAATAAATTCACCCATGATTTTCTTCTAGCCATCATAGGTTAGTTTTTAATTTCCATAATTTACTTTGGTAAATAAATAAAATTACAAATCATTTTTCTTTTTTCATATACTAGCGTCTTGGTCCAACATCACTTAGTGACATTCTCTTTTCCCAATGATTTGTATGTCACCATTACTCTGATCTAGAAAATTTTGAGACATTGTCTGAAAACCAATTGGTTCTCTATTTTTAAGCCATATTAGGAGGGCTCTGTTAGCAGTTTTTATACTGGATAGGATTACTTCTACCTCATTTATTCTTCTTTCTGGGAAATGTCAAAACATTTTTCATGCTAAACTTTTTGTCATTTTGTTAAGTACAAAAATAAATTTAGATGAAATGTTAACACTGAATTTATAGTTAATTAATGGAGATTTGTCAATGCACAATATAGCAGTTTCCTATAAAAGAATACAATCATCTCTAACTTTACTGAAGTCTTTTTTATGTAACAGTAGAAATCCAAGTTTTCTTCATATAGTTCCTTCACATTTCTGGTTAACTTCAATACTAGGTATTTCACTTTCTGGTTGCAATTGTAAATGGTTTTCTCCTCCCATTTTATTTTCTAATGCAAAAAACAATGCTTACACATCTGACTGTTAAGTACAAAAAAAAAGACCTAAAACATATTTGTTGAGAACATGCTTTTTTTTAATTGTTCCAGATTGTGAGATTTTTAAAGTATTTTTATTGATTATGCTATTATAGTTTTTCTGCTTTTTCCTCCTTTATCCCCCTTCCACTCTGTCCACCCCCAACCCTGTTGCATTCTCCCACCCCTAATTCATGTCCATGGGCTTTATATATAACTTCTTTGAGTTCTTTGTTTCCTATACCATTTTTATCTCTCTCCATCTATTTTATGTCTACTAATTATTCTTCTTATTCCCTGTTCCTTTCCCCCATTCCTCCCTTCCCCTCCCCCACTGAAATCCCTCTATGGGAAGTTTATTTCTCTGATTCTGTTCCTGTTCTGGTTGTTTGCTTAATTTTTGTTTTCATTGTTTTTTTTTTTCTTTTAGGTTTATTTGTTGATAGTTGTGAGTTTGTTGTCATTTTATTGTTCATATTTTTTATCTTTTTCTTAGATAAGTCTCTTTAACATTTCATATAATAAGGGCTTGCTGATGATGAACTCCTTTAACTGGACCTTATCTGGGAAGCGCTTTATCTGCCCTTTTATTCTAAATGAAAGCTTTGCTGGATAGAGCAATCTTGGATGTAGGTCTTTGGATTTCATGACTTAGAATACTTCTTTCCAGCCTCTTCTTGCCTGTAAAATTTCTTTTGAGAAATCAGCTGATAGCCTTATGGGAACTCTTTTATAGGTAACTGTCTCCTTATCTCTTGTTGCTTTTAGGCTTTTCTCTTTTGTTTAATCTTGGGTAAATCAACGATGATGTACCTTGGTGTGTCCTTCTTCGGGTCCAACTTCTTTGGGATTCTCTGGGCTTCCTGGACTTCCTGGAAGTCTATTTCCTTTGTCAGATTAGGGAAGTTTTCCTTCATTATTTGTTCAAATAAGTTTTCAATTTTTTGGTGCTGTTCTTCTCCTTCTGGCACCCCTATAATTTGAATATTGGAATGTTTCAGGTTGTCCCAGAGAGTCCTCAGGCTCTCTTCATTTTTTTGATTCTTGTTTCTTCATTCTGATCCAGTTGGCTGTTTATTTCTTCCTTTTGTTCCAAATTGTTGCTTTGAATCCTGTTTTCCTTTTTGTCAATGTTGGTTCCCTGAATATTTTGCTTTATTTATTTTGGGTATCTTTCATTTGTTCTTTCATTTTTCACCCAAGCTCAATCAGTTCTGTGAGTGTTTTGATTACCAGGGCTTTAAACTCTCCATCAGATAGGTTGGCAATCTTCTCATCGCTTAGTTCTCTTTCCAAGGTTTTGCTATGTTCTTTTATTTGGGTCATATTTCTTTGTTTTGGTGCAGCTGATAGGTTGTAAGGGGATGGGCCCTTAGGTATATACCTGAACAGGACAACCTTCTTGGTTGTGTTGCCTGTGTGGGAGGGGCCAGAGAGGGAATAATGCAGCTCACCTGTTGTCTCTAGTGCACTTTCCAATATACTCTAGTGTCAGACTGAAAGTATCTCCCACTGCGGTAACCCCAACCTTAGCCGACAGTCAGCTCTGAGTCTCAGTTTTTCCCTTAAGTCGGTCCCTCCCATGGGCTCTGCCGAGCTCAACAGTCAGCCCTGCCCCTCAGCAGTGTTTTAGAGTTGGCCCGCGCAGTCCATCTTACTGGTCTGGTTGTTCCGGCTAATTTTTTCTTTAATTCCTTGGTTGTCAGAGTCCATGCAGTTTGATTTTCTGCTGATTTTGGTTATTTATTGATTTTAGATTGGTTGTTATCCTCCATTTGGTTGTGCGAGGAAGTGCAGGGTTTCTACCTATGCCTCCATCTTGGCCGGAACTCCAGAACGTGTCTTAAACATATTATTCTTTGGGGATTGCCCACATGAGAAAATACCCATTTACTTCCCAGTGGCATATGATTTTTTGACACAGATTAATATGGCTTTACCTGACAAACCAGTTTATCAGCCATTTAAAATATTCCAAAACAAGGATGTTAATTCTAAAAAATTTCCAAATATGAATTTCAATAAATGGTTGGGTTGGTGGAGAAAACATTGAGGTCCCAGTGAAGAATTTACAAGAGTGACAACTGAACATGTCTATTTACATTGAAAGAATAGAAAGATTTTTTAAAAATTAGAAATAAAACAGTGGTAGAATTTATTAGTCAGCCTAAGAACTTTAAATAAAAGCAAAATAAAGCATAAAAATGGCAAAGGGAAAACATAATATGCAATATTAAAAGTAATAATGGAGGCCCTGACTGGTGTGGCTCAGTTGGTTGGGTGTTGTAATGCAAAGCAAAAAGTTACCAGTTAGATTTCAGGTCAGAGTACATGCCTGGATTGTGAGTTCATCCCCTTTATGGTGCTTATAAGAGTCAGCCTATCAATGTTTCTCTCTCACATCGATGTTTTCTCCCTCTTTTTCTCTCTCCTTTACCGTCTCTCTAAAAATTAATAAATAAAACCTTACATAAAAAGGGATAATGGGGCAATAACAAATATAAAGTAAATACAGTGAGTGGAAAAATAAAACTAATGCAAAAATTTAAAATAATCTATGTTTTAGTATAAACTAACAAAAAAAGACAAGAAAGCAAAGCTGATGATTTTATTCCTAGTTACTTTTATATATTAATTGTTTTATAAATTTTCTGTTGATTCTATTGAATTTACTAGGAACATAATTATATAAGCAGCAATTCGAGTACTTTTTGCCTCATTCTTACCAATATTTGCACCTGTAATTTTTACCTCACAGTTCAGCTGCACATGCTATTATTTTTTGAATGTATACTAATAGTGGGGTTAGCTGTCATTATTATCTTATTCTTCATAGAAAATAAAACTTTCAATGTTTGACCTTTAAACTTGATGCTGGCTATTTATTTGAGAAATATATATTCCTGGTAAATGATATAATATTCTTTTAATGTACCACTATTACATTTGCTAACATAAAGTATTTTCCCTAACATTAATAAGATTGTATTAAGTAAGAATATTATACTTTGTTATCTCTAACAGACTGCTTCTTAAATATTATGTCTTTGTACAAAGAAAAATTGGAAGCTTGCATTCTTTATGTTGAAAAGTTTGAATAATTTGTAAATTAACTCTTTTTTGAAGGTTTAAAATTCCTCTTTGAAAATTATTTTCACATTGGAATTTCTTTTTCCTATTGCTTTTTTATAATTTTCATAATTATTTGTCAAATTGAGTTTCATCTCTTCTTTGGGGCTGCATTGGTTAACTTTAAGGTTCATAAAAATCAGAAAAATTTTGAATGCATTTAATAGAGATTTTCTATATAACATTTCTTTTACGTGATTTTATATTTTGTGTATTTGTGTTTTCTTTCTTTATTCTCTGTTTCCAAAATAACAGTTATTAATTAACTTAAAATTATGTTTCCATTTTCTAATCCATTATTTTAATTTTTATATTTGCCATCTCTTTTTTTCCCACTCTGCAAATCAAAAAAAAAAATTCTGTATCCAACTTTTTTCTTAACTGCTAAATAGTCTTTCAGCCAGGGATATTCTGAAACCTCATTTTAGAAACTCTCTTTATAATCTGTATTACATTCTTTTGAATTATCTAAATTGTGACATATCTTTCTCCTTTGGGTTCATGCTGTAATATAAAAGAGGATGAGTGTTATTTCAAATAAAGCTTGTCTGATATGGTGGTTGACCAGCTTGGTCATATGATTTAATGTCAAAAATCATGTGCTTCTGATGAAAAGATGTATTGTTTTTTGTGGGTTTTATAACACTGATTCTGAAGGCAGTCCAAAAAATCAAAATTTGCTTTCACCAAGGCTATTGTGTAGAGGCGAACACTCCTTTGGATGCGTAAGCACTTCTTTTTGTCTTTTAAGAGCTCATTACCATGTAGTCAGATGTTCTTTCACTGTGGCTAGAAATCAGAAAGGCAGATAAACCAGGAATAAAAAGCAAGAACTCAGCAGGGTTGGGAAATCTATGGTCGTCCTGAGCTGATCTTCTTTCAGTCTAAAATGCAGTCATTTATTTCAAGGGAGAAAGTAGCTGCATTTATTTATAGCTATTACAACAAATTTGCAAAATAAAATTCTGTTTTTATAAATAAAGAAAAGCACAAGCCAGTATAAATACTTCAAAAAAGAGTGTGCTTTTGATAAAGTGTAATGAAGAGTTGAATTCCAAAAAGGACATGGGTAAAGGTGAAATTCTTGCATATGGCTTAGCCAATGCTAGGGTTCTGAATACCCTCATAACATCCTTATACATTATAATTCTGTCATTTAATGAATGGTTAATGTCATTTATGAAGAAAGTCATCCTTTCTTGATAATTACTGCATATCTTTTTAAATGAATCATGTCTCCCTTTAAAATGTGCATTTTTATTCCATTTTGCTAATGCATATCTTTTCCTTCATTATATCTGCTAAAATGTCAACCCTGCTATGTTGGGAAAATCAATAATTAAATAGCTTTACAGTAATTACCTCCCAGTAACACATTTTTCCACCTTAACAACACAAACCAAATCCACTAACATATGAACATTACACAAATATACTGGTGAGAAAGCCATCATGTGAGAATATAACTTGGTTTACAAACATTTTGAATTACAGTTTAAACACCAAGCTTACGTAGGCTTACATAGGCACTGAGTAAGCCTCCTGAGCCACTCTCAGCTCTATACTTAAGAAGAGCAACACTTAATATTCTTGTGGCTCTAGGAATTTGAAGTCAGCCTTAAAATGTTCAAAATCCCCGCAGGCCTGTGAATCTCTGCAGTGACAATATAAATGGCATTTCTCATAAGTTTTCCAGGTGTTTTCTAAGTTTTTCAGTAAACCAGTCATTTTGTGCATCAGCCACCAGAAACTAACCATCTTGACGGCTCACACAGATGACCACCCTGTCAAAGGAGCTGGTCGTGCACAAACCAGTGGCCCCAAAAGACGAAAAGATCAGAGAATTATCTTCAAGTTATTTCTGTGCTCACGTAAGACAGAAGTCATCACATTTTAAAAATAAATTACTTTTTTCAAAAAAGATACACACACTTAAAGAATAAATATATAAATGTAAAGTTTTAAAAAGCCCCTAAAATACCCAAACCCAGACCATTGCAAACCTTTGGTAAACATTACTCCCCACAGCTTTCCAGGCTTATTCACAGGACAAATGTAACTTGAATTCAAGTGATGAAAAAGTTAAATTGTAGCACTCTCCACTTCATATAATGTTTCCGTGGCACAAAGTGTGCCTTAAAATATCTTTATATTAAAATAAAACTAGGAAAAAGTGTTTAAAAACCTTTAAGAGTTGGAGACAACATGTGCTTTTTGAAACTGGGTTTGCAAAGTGGCCTGCATGCAAGGAGGGCAAACAGAAACCTAGAATGAGGCAGATTGGTAGGTTGCATGTTTAAAAACGAGGGAGCTTACAAGACGAATGCACTCACTTGAGTGACCCCAGTCAAAGTCAAGTAGAGCCCACCAAATACACAGAATTAAGATAAATCATAAGTCTTTGTTGTATTAAGCCACTAAGTTTTACTATGGCTTGTTAAGTAGCAGCTGAAATGATAACTAACATTTTTTATGTAACTGGCCAAACATTGTAATAAGTACTTTATATGTGCTTTCTTGTGTAATTTTCAAATTCCTTTTATTTTATTTATTCCTAACATCATTGCTTTATGTCAAATCCTCACTTTTGTCCCAAGAGAAAAAAATACTTAAAGCTTTTTACTTGGGATTCTAGATTTCTGGCTGCTCTCACCCCACCTTTTCCTCGATATTTCACCAGTGAAAGCTACTTAAAATGCAAATTAAACCATGTCCCAACCACAAATGTCAAACTTCTCTCCAATCTATTTCTCCATTTTATCTCTCCAGCATATTTATCAGTTGTGCTCTTTTACTGACTCACTACTTGATTCTCCTCCAACCCCAACCCAGAGATCTTTTGCCTCTGGGTTGCTTTGCCTGGAAAGACCTTCTCCACTCCTGTTAACTTCACCTGCATAATTTTCACTTACCCTTCAAGATCTAGCTCAGATATAATCTCTTCCAGGAGGCCTCTTTTTGACTATTGCTGTCTAGGATTGATCAGGTATTCCTACTGGGATTTCATAGGACAATATTGATATAGTTACAAGCACTTTGTTGCAGCACTGTATCTATTGTATTTGTTTACCAGTCTAGCACCTGGGTTAGACTGCAAAAGCAAGGGCTTGCTGGCCCCAGCAATTGCTATGTAGCAGTGTGGCCTTAGGCATTTTCTCGAGCTCTCTGTGCCTCCACATTCTTTATGCGTAAAGTTGGATCTATCTCATAGAGTTTTGTCATAAGGATTAAGTTAGTCGGGTATATATTGTGTTTAGAAGGACTAAAAAATTTAAACTTATGATTTTTATTATTGTTCAGTATAAGTTTATTGAATGTAACACAACTGAAAAGATAGATAGGATTTAGAGAAATGTGGTGGGTTAAGGGTGAAGGGGGGATGAGAGAGAAAGGATGGAATACAGTCAAGGTATTCAAGTGTCAGTAATGTCCTCCCTGACTCAGGACAGGGTGTCACCCTCTACCCAGGCCCTCAGACCAGAAACATAGGAGCTCAGTCCAGAAAAACTCAGGAAGCAGTCCTGAGATGCCTCATAGCCTTGCATTCATCATCCCTCCACTCAGCAGTATACATCCCTCATTTTTTCTCCAAATGCATATTAAATATGTACACTTATCTGTATCTCAATAAACACCACTCTAGTCTGACATTATTGTTTTCCTTGTAAATAACCAGAGTAGCCTCCCAATGGGTTTCTATTCTCACCTCTTGACCTTGGAGCAATTTATTCACCAAAGAATAGTTGGAAAAATCTCTAAAACTGGCATTTAAGTAGTGTAAACCCTCTGTTTTAAACCATTGTAGTCACAGTATTCTCAAGGTCCAACACGCTAGAGCCTTGCCAGCCTATTGACACTCTCCCTCTCTTCTTCATTATTACCATCTAGGTGTAGTGGGATCCTTTCAGTTTCTTTTTTCTCTCTTTTTTAAAGATTTTATTTGTTTATCTTTAGAGAGGAAAGGAAAGAGAGAAGGAGAGAAATATCAATGTACAGTTGCCTCTTGTGAGTCCCCTGCTGGGAACTGGCCTGCAACCCAGGCATGTGCCCTGACTGGGAATCGAACCGCGATCGTGTGGGTCGCAGGCCCGTGCTCAATCCACTGAGCTATACCATCCAGGGCTCCTTTCAGTTTCTTACTCAGCTTTTTCAAACCTCAAGTCTTCTGTACAGCTTATTCTTTGTCCATTCTTTTTCCTTTGTACCCCAAATGGTTTGACTTTCTCATCTTTCAGGACTCAGCTAAACCATATATATGCTCAGAGAAGTAAGCTGTCTTATTCTTTCTTGTAGTAACATCATTCTCTGACCTATTAGAATACTTAACAGTATCCTAAATAAGTATTTATTTTTCTGTTTACTTATTTAATGTGTATCTTCCTCAGTAGAATCTATGGTGAAAGGCAAAAATGGACTAGTACATAGACTGTTGGTTAATTACACTGGTATTTAATGGACTTTGAGAATTAATCTTTGCTATATTTTTTATTCATAGATATAATATATATTTTAAACATATCATTTTTAAAAGATAATTTTATAATCAAGTAACTTCTCTGAGCTTAATGCTCTGTGCGCCTCTGTGCCGAAATGGATTTTAACTACTTTTAAATTTTATATTATATTTTTTCCATTACCACTTAGTCCCCTTATATTCCTCTCCCCCTTCAATCACCACACTGTTGTCAATGTCCATGAGTCCTTTTTCCTTTCTGCTTGATCATTCCACCTTCTAAAACTGCCCCAACTCTTAGGTGTCATTCAGCTCTCTAAATATGAGTCTGCCTCTATTTTGCTTGTTAGTTCAGTTTGGTTATTACGTTTCACATGAGTGAAACCATATGGAGTTTGTCTTTCTCTGACTGGCTTCTTTC
This sequence comes from Sturnira hondurensis, assembly GCF_014824575.4. Lineage (NCBI taxonomy): Eukaryota > Metazoa > Chordata > Mammalia > Chiroptera > Phyllostomidae > Sturnira > Sturnira hondurensis. The sequence continues at coordinate 5,444,868 of NW_028076505.1, read as the reverse complement.
ACTTTGCATGTTATCCAGGTTCATTTATATTGTCACAAAGGGTAAAATTCTCTTCTTTTTTATGGCCCAGTAATATTCCATTGTGTAGATGTCCTACAGTTGTTTTATCCACTAATCTACTGATGGACACTTGGGCTGCTTTCATATCTTTGTGATTATAAATAATGCCTCAATGAACATAGGATGCTTAAGTTCTCTCAAATTAGTGTTTTGGGTTCCTTCAGATATATTCCCAGAAGTGGAATTACCAGGTCAAAAGGCAAATCCATTTTTTTATTTTTTGAGGTAACTCCACACTGCTTTCAACAGTGGTTCCACCAATCTGCATTCCCACCAACAGTACAAAAGGGTTCCCCTTTCCTCACATCCCCTCCAGCACTTGTTTGTTAATTTCTTGATGATAACCACTCTGATGGGTGTGAGATAATATCTCATTGGGGTTTTAATTTGCATTTCTTTGATGCTTAGTGATGGTCTGAATCTTTTCATATGTCTATTGGCCACCTGTTTGTCCTCTTTGGAGAAGTATCTATTTGCTTCCTTTGCCCATTTTTCAATTGGGTTGTTTGTATTTTTGGTGTTTAGATTTGTAAGATTTTGGTGTTTAGATTTGTAAGATTTTGGTGTTTAGATTTAGATTCTTTATAAATTTTGGATATTAACCCCTTATCAGATGTATCACTGAATATGTTCTTCCATGCTGTGGATTGTCTATTTATTTTGTTGCTGTTTTCCTTTGCTGTATAAAAACTTTTTAGTTTGATATAGCCCTATTTGTTTATTTTTTCCTTTTCCTTCCACTGACTACAGATACAACTGATAAAATATTAATAAGAGCAATGTTCAAGATTATGGTGCCAATGTTTTCTTCTATAACTTTTATGGTTTTAGATCTGACATTTAAGTCTTTGATCCATTTTGAATTTATTCTTGTGCATAGTGTAAGAAGGTGGTCTAGTTTCATTTTTCTGCATCTATTTGTCCAATTTTCCCAACACCATTTGTTGAATAAATTATCCTTAGCCCATTGTATGTGCTTTATTCCTCTGTTGAATATTAATTGCCTTTAAAGGTATGGGTTTATTTCTGGGCTCTCTATTTTATTCCATTGATCTATGGGTCTGTTTTTATGCAAGTACCAGGCTGTTTTGGTAAGTATCACTTTATAGTATAGTTTGATATTAGGTAGTATGATTCCTTCCACTTTGTTCTTCTTTCTTAGGATTGCTGTTGCTAATTGGGATTTTCTGTGGTTCCATATAAATTTTTGAAATATTTGTTCTAGTTCTGTGAAATACGTCATTGTAATTCTGAGAGGAATTGTGTTGAATCTATAGATTGCTTTGAGTAGTATGGACATTTTAATGATGTTAATTCTTCATATCCATGAACTTGATTTATACTTACATTTATTTGTATCTTCTTCAAGTTCCTTCTTTCGTATTTTCTAAGTACAAATCTTTTACATCCTTGATTAGGTTTATTCCCAGGTATTTTTTTCTTTTTGAAGCAATTGTGAATGGATTTTGTTTTCTTAATTTACCTGTTAGTTCATTATTGGCATATAAAAATGCAACTAATTTCTGGATATTAATTTTGCATTCTGCTACTTTGCTGAATTCACTTATCAGTTATGGTAGTTTCTTGATGGAATCTTTGGGGTTCTCTATATACAGTATCATCTCATATGCAAATAAAGACAGTTTTACTTTTTCCTTTCCAATTTGGATGCCTTTCATTATTTCTTCTTGTCTGATTGCTATGGCTAAGACATCCAGTACTACATTGAATAAGAGAGGTGAAAGCAGGCATCTCTGTTTTGTTCCTGACCTTAAGAAGAACACTTATAGTTTTTGCCCATTGAGTATGATGATGGCAGTGAGTTTGTCCTATATGGCCTTTATTATGTTTCAGTATGTTCCTTCTATTTTCACTTTGCTGAGATTTTTTATTAAAAATGGGTGCTAGATTTTATCAAATGTTTTTGTGCATCTATTGATATGATCATGTGGTTTTTATCCTTCATTTTTGTTTATGTGTTGAGTCACATTTATTGATTTGCAAATGTTGTACCAATTTTGCATTCCTGGATAAATACCACTTTATCTGGTGTCTGATCTTTTTAATATATTGCTGTATTTGGTTTGGTAATATTTTGTTGAGAATTTTAGCATCTATGTTCATCAGGGATATTGGCTTATAATTTTATTTCTTTGTAGTGTCTTTATCTGATTTTAAAATTAGGATAATGCTGGCCTCATAAAACAATTTTGGGAAGCTTCTCTCCTCTTGAATTTATCAAAAAAGTTTGAGGAGAGGTGTTGGTTCTTCTGGGAATGTTTGGTAAAATTCACCTGTAAAGCTATCTGGTCCAGAGGTTTTGTTTATTAGGAGTTGTTTTTTGGTTTGTTTTTGCTTATTCATTTGTTTGTTTTACTGATTCAATTTCACAATGTATAATGTGTCTATTCAGGTTTTCTGATTTTTCCCAATTTAATTTTGGAAAATTGTATGTTTGGGGGAATTTTTCCATTTCATTAAGGTTGTCCATTTTGTTGGCATATGGTTGTTCATAACGTTTTCTTACAAACCTTCGTACTTCTTTGGTTTCAGATGTTATCTCTCCTCTCTCATTTCTGATTTTATTTTGGGGGTCCTCCTTTTTTTTTTCTTGATGAGTCTGGTTAAAGGTTTGTCCATCTTGTTTATTTTTTCAAAAAAGTAGGTCTTGAATTCAATAATTTTTAAAAAATTAAGACTATTTCATTTATTTCTGCTTTGATCTTTATTATTTTCTTCCTTTTATTCACTTTGGGCCTTGTTCATTGTTCTTTTTCAAATACCTTTAAGTATAAAGTTAGATTGTTTATTTGAGCTTTTTATTAATTTTTGAGATGGTCTTTAATGCCATGAATTTCCTTCTTAGGATTGCTTTCCACTGTCCCACATATTTTGGGTCGTTGTTTCCTCATTTTCATTTTTTTCAAGTTTTATTTTGATTTCTTCCTTGATCTCATTGTTGAGCCATTTGTTTTTTAATAACATGTTTTTTAGCTTCCATGTCTTTACATGTTTTTCATTGTTCTTTTTGTGGTTAATTTGTAATTTCATAGCATTGTGGTCAGAAAAGATGCTTCATATGATTTCAATCTTCTTAAATTGACACTTGTTCTATATCATGACATGTGGTCTATCCTAGAAAGCATTTCATAGGTACTTGAAAAGTATATATATTCTCTTGCTTTGAGGTGAAATGCTCTTCTCTGAAGATATCAATTAAATTCATTTGATCTAATGTGTTGTTAAAGGCTATTGTCTCCTTATTGATTTTCTGTCTGGAAGAGATATCCAATGACATCAATGCAGTGTTAAAATTTCCTACTACGACAATATTTCTGTCATTCACTCCCTTTATGTCCATCAAGATTTGATTCACATATTTAAGCTATTCTATGCTGGATGCATGAATATTATATCTAGAGTCATTACATTTTTCATTATGTAGCATCTTTCTTTGTCTTTTATGATTGCCTTGGTTTTAAAGACGTTTTTCAGATATTAGTACTTCTACCCCAGCTTTTTTACCCCATTCTCTTTGCATGAAATATCTTATTCCATCCCTTTTTCTTTTAGTCCCTGTGAGTTTTTTGATGTGAGTTGGGTCTGTTTGTAGCAGCATATTCAGTTATCCTATGTCTTTTGGTTGGAGCATTTAAGACATTTATTTATATATAAGGTGATTTTTGATAGATATGTATTTAGTGCCATTTTATTATTAGACTATTTTCCTCCATTTTTTTCTTTCTCTTTTTCTTCTTAAAGCACATCCTTTAACATTGATTGCAGTTGTGGTTTGCTGTTAGCAAATTCCTTTAGCTATTTTTTGTCTGGGAAGCTCCTATTTCTCCTTCAATTTTAAATGATAGCTTTTCTGGGTAAAGTAGCCTTTGTTGTAAGTCCTTGCTTTTCTTTCTTTTTTCTTTTTTCTAAAAAAAATTTGTTGCTGTTCAAGTACAGTTTTCTGTCTTTTACTCCCATCCCAGCCCCCTCAGTGCTCCCCACCTCCCTCTCATTTCCACCGCCCCTTAGCTTGTGTCCATGTGTCCTTTATACTAGTCACCTTGAATATTTTATACCACTCTTTTCTGGCCTGAAATTTTTCTGTTGAGAAATCATATGGCAGTCTAGTTGGTACTCCCTCTATGTAACTGCTTGTTTTTCTCTTGCAAGTAGTTTCAAGAGAAGCTTTTAGGATTCTCTCTCTTGCAGCTTTTAGGATTCTCTCATTGTCTTTAATTTTGCCATTTTAATTATGTATGTTAGTGTAGGCCTCTTTAGATCCAACTTGTTTGGGACTCTCTGAGACTCTTAGACTTGTATGTCTTTTTCCTCCACTTAATTAGGGAAATTTTCAGTCATTATTCTTCTAGTAGTTTCTTGATCCCTTCCTTGCCCTATTCTTCTTTTGGTACTCCCATGATATGGATGTTGTAATGTTTCATGTTGTCCAAAATGTTTCTTAAGATCTCCTCATTTTTTAAAATCCTTTTTTTATTTTTGCTTCTCTGCCTGGATGTTATTTTCTACTTTGCCTTCCAAGTCACTGGTTCAATCCTCTGATTCATCCAGTCTACTGTTTCTTCCTTTCAGTATACTAGATATTTCAGATATCATATCCTTTATTTCTTACTGATCCTTTTTCATGGTTTCTATGTCTTTTTCAGGCTGTTGAGTATCCTAATAATCATTATTCTAAAGTCTCTATTTGATAAATTACTTGCCTCCATTTCATCTAGTTCTTTTTCTGGAGAATTGACTTGTTCTCTTTGGGTTTGTTTCTATATATCAGGTAGATTACCAAGATTCTTGTGTAGGCCTTTGTCAGACTATGGTTATGACTGTCCCTGAACAACCTGTTTGGAACTATCAGTGATGCACACCATGTAGCTCTCTCTGTTGAACTTGTTTGTGTGCAGAAAGAACCAAGCTGAGCATCAAGGCTGGGTTTTATCAGCACCAGGCCCAGGGGAGGATCAGCTAAAGTCTCAGAGATCCAAGAGATATGACTTAGTTTGTTAAACTAATCACTGGTATACCCTCAAGCTGTACTCAGCAGCCCAGCTTAAGCTCCATAGGGTGGGGCAGAATAATTCTTATGGGCAGGGCTATTGTTTTCCTTCAGGCTGATGCTATTTGGGGAGGAGTGGTCTACCTGAGAAAGATGGGTTCTTCAGTATGAGGAATAACTGAGCACAAGAATTCTGGTGGCTATTCCTTCAATTCTCTCCCCAGAGCCACCAACCCCAGACTCTCTTCATGTGTTTCTAGTCCACTCTACTCTCTCTGCTGAGCCCAGGGTAAGTGGCTGCAAATAAAATTGTATGCATTGACCTTTTAATAAACTTTCTGAGTCTCCAGCTGTCTCTCACTGGCACAGCTGGATATTATTTGGGTTCCTTTTCTGGCTCTGATGGTATAGGCTGGGGAGCCCATCTTTGGGTTCAGACCCCATACTTCTCAGGGGGAGTCCCCCAAGATGCTGAAAAATCCCTCCAGAACTTCATCCGCTACCTGTGGGATCCAAGCCAGCCCCCCTTTACCTCCTCCACACTCCCTACCAGTCTCATTGTAGTGATGTGGCTTCTTCCATCTGTCCATGGTTATAACACTTCTTTCCAGCTAGCATTCAGTTGGTCATTCAGAATAATTTCTCTATCAGTTAGTTGTATCAGAATGGTCCTGGAGAAAGGTTAGTGTAGCTTCCACTTACTACTCTGCCATCTTGGGTATCCAGTGTCCATGAGTTTTTTAAGCTCTTGATGGCACAGAGGACAGCAATGATTGGAAAATCATGGGCATTGATGACAGGTCTGAGTGACCCTGGGGCTCACTGAACTTGCCCCATGTCCCCAAAAGCAGAAGGGTCAGAGGAGAAGCATCTCTGTCCAACTGGATCTCAGGCAGATTCTTATTTATCTTCTCTGTTTTAATTATAAATAAGATATAGCAGGTTTTAATAAGACTTCAACACAGACCGATAATGGATCTCTCCATGCAAACGTGATACAGTTGCAATAGTTTGTAGGTTATATCCAATGGCGAAATCTTGGTTGTACATTGTATAATAGCTAGAGTCATACAGGTTTTTATTTATTTCTTAGAGAGGTTCTCATGGGAAGAAGTAACAGGAGATGTGACTTCTTTTTGTTTTTCTGAACTTTCTGAATTCTTGAACTCATCAGCAGTGGAGGAAAAGATGAGTCAAATTCCTTTAGTTGGGTGGACTTTTTTATATATTAGAATCCAATTTAGTATGCCTTTAAGGCCACTGACTGCAGAGAACATATTTCCTTTTGCTACTTGGTATTTGGATACATGGGAACACTATTGGCTGGATTTCACAGCACCACACTGAATTAAGCAAAGCAAAATATCTCAGTGTATGGCTAACATCACCTTGTAAGTCAAATATCAAAAGTCCTGGTGAACTATTGGAGTCACCCTTCGGACTGAGGCACCACAAAGAAAATGCCAGTTTAACTAAATGGAAATTCCACAACACCTCTAATTCAGCTGATCTGCAATCTGATACAAGCAAAGATATAACAGTGTTTTAAAGCACCAATTTAAAAATGTATGCAAACAACTCTAGAGAGAATTTCAACAATGAGAATGATGTTAATTCCAAATGTTCTCTGAATAATAATGTTAAGTCTCTAGGTAGTTCCCAAGATTAGCTTAAATTGAATCCTCACTGTTCATCCCTTTCTTATTTGTACTTGTTTATTTCTTCCACCCCTGCCCAGTCCTTCTTTGCTTTTATGTTTCTTTTTTTTACTCATAGCCATAACTTCTTTTTTTCTTTTGGCAGTTTTGAAGTTATTTGGTTTTTAAATTTTGTGTTTCTTTCCTGAATCAATAAATACTACCATAAACAATAAATAAACAATCTAGAAAGTGGCTACTATTGCTTCTCCTCTGCTCCCTCCACTTGGGGAACACCTAACTCCATAATTTTTCTTCTAGATTTGGTCCAGTAAATGAAATTGAGTGACATTATAGCCCTCTTGAATCATTTCCAGAGGAATTTGGCTGGAATGGGGAGAGCCTCTGGGGTTTGGAGGATGACTAGGTTAGGGAAATAGATGAGTATTTTGGGCAGAAGACATGGCACCTGGGGCAAGAGCCTACCCAATAAAAGGGCATCTAAAATGTCCACAGTTCCTTCTTTGCCTCAAAAATGACATTTGTTCAGAGGAAAATTTTTAAAAATGACAATATGTTATCTCTTGGCTCCATTCTCTCCCCACTCCTGCTTCTCCTTAGCCTCCCAAGGTGGGGCTAAGGAGGATGAACCTTCACTGGGATGAGGTGGCAGATCAGCCCCTCTCAGATGAGGTTAGCAATATTGAGGGGTAGTTCCTCAGTAAAGATGTTATAGATTTAGGTCTTGGAGTCTGGAAGAGTCATTTTGTCTTTTTCTGTCACCATATTTATAGCCATACATACCCTTACAGCTGAAATGTCTTCCTTACTGATTTTGTGGATACAGTCTTCAGAAGGTCATAGTTGATGAGTAAAAAAACCTGCTGTACATCAATGGCTCAGTTCAGCAAGTCAGTGGTAATCAATACTTTGCTAGAGCCAGAGCAGAACTTCATGATTACATCTTGTTCTTTTGGGTCCATATTTCCATGCATGGCAGAGACAGTGACATCTCAGGCATGCCTCTCCTTACTGAGCCAATCAACCTTTCTTTGAATGTTGATGAAGATGGCAATGAAGGTGATGGTGAGGATTTCATACAAGTCACACAGTGTGTTTAACTTCCACTCCTCTCATTCCCTATTGATATGGAATTGGAATATACTCTCCAGACCTTGACAGGAGATCAAGATCTCCTGTCAGAATATACTCTTCTTCTTGACAGGAGTCAGAATGGGGTTCCTCATGAACTTCTTGGTCACCTCAAGCACATCAGAAGACACTGTAGCAGACAGCAAAACCACCTGCGTGTTGCTGTTGAGCTTTTGGAATATGTCATAGATCTGGTCTTTGAATCCATGGCTTAACATTTCATCAGCTTCATCCAGTACAATGTCTTGTTTAATTTTAGAGACAGGTATCTGTGGCTAAGAGTACCATACACATGCTATTGAGTGCCCATGGTGATATGTGAAGCCTCCATCTGCAGGTTTTGCACCTCAGCATGCACACTGGTAACTCAAAAGTAGGCATGTCAGGAGACACCCATGTAATCCCTGAAAACCGTGACTACCTTCTATATCTGTTGTGCCAATTCTTTAGTGGGTACCAGGACCAAGGTCTGAGTATATCCAATTCAATCTGTTACAGAATGGAGATGGCAAAAGTCACCATTTTTCTGTTCTCCAACCCAGCTGGAGAGATCACATCATAATAGTTGATATAAGAAAAAAAATGGCTCACTGCCTGATAGCAGAGGGCTTCTCAAAACCATCAATGTAGATGCCATGGAGGAGGGACGCCAAGTGATTCATGTCATCAGAAGTGTCAACTATCTCATTTCAGTTACTCTTGATGGACAACGCCTTTAGGTTCCATTCCACTGAGGCCATCCATAGTCTCTGGATCAGGAATCCTGACTCAGAGACATAATCCTAAGAAACTAGCAGACTCTTAATCCTTGTTTGATTCACTTGTATAGAATTCTTGATGCCTAGAACTTTTTAAACTATTTTGTAAAATTAAGGACATTTTACAAGTGAGCACATGAGCTATAAATGGCTTTTCTTTCTACTCCTCCTTTAGTGGTCAGTTCCTTCAAATGTTACTAGAAGTTCTTATTGAAGACATCCATCTGATTTTTTGGATAAAACATCATGTTGAATGACAATGAGAGGACACATCTAGTGATGGTCTTTCCATCTTCTTAATGGAAAATGCTATTAGTGATACTTAATGACACTTTACTCAGGAGTGCTTAATATGTATCAAGACTGTTCTGATGCTTTAGATGCAATAAACTCATTTGTTATTTCAGTTTATACCTGAGGAAATAGAGCTCAAACAGGCCCTCTAAATACCTTAAATTAAATATTGATAAAATGCATGAATGGTTCTTCTTCAGTTCATTTCAGCAGGGGCACAGAAACACCACCACACATAGGGAACCTGATGGCAGAGGGGCATTTTGTTCAGTGACGACTGTGGCACACCGAGTGATACAGCTGTCGCCTGCCAGATATCACTTCCAAAAACCCTATTCCCTCTCGAGAGCTGTGGGGCTGATAAACACACACACATATATATTTTTATCCAAAATGGCTTGTATCGCTGCTACTAACGTAGTGGTGATCTTTGTACCTGGCATCCTATACCCAAATCCACCAAAAAATTCTTGAATATCCCACTTATCCAAAAACCATTGTCAACTGAGATAACTGGTTGTTTCAGACTTGTATTATGTACTGAAACACTTCTAGCTGCTATTTTATTTTCCTATGGTCAGACAATACCACGTTGAATGAGTACTTCAAGAGGCAGGGCCATAGCACATTGCTAAAGACAGCCTGGTTTTGATGTTTTAGAAAAGAAATCTGGCCATTTCAAGCAAAAGCTGAAGTAATTACTCTTTATTTAACAAATGAGAGAGATTGAAGTACATGTGTTTGTCTAAAAAGGGTGATGGTGTAAGGGGATGCTGAGCTAGAGGTCCCCTGAAATGGAGAAAACCCCCACAGCAATTGCTTGGGGATGGGGATGGGGGGAAGCAGAGCAGGGTCACTGAGAGTTACTTTGCATATTTAAGGAACTTGGGCAGTGTTTTAGTAATGCTAAAAGCTGTGGCAGGTGCTGGGAGATGGTGTGACTCAAATTTGTGATTGGACGCAGCTGCAGGGACTTGCTGCACCACAGGAGCAGCTTGGAAGCCATTCCTATATCATGGGGCCACACATGGCCCTGGACTACCAATGGCAGCCAAAAAAGGCAGAAGAAACCAGAATACTGGGAGGAGCCAGAGATGGGGTAAATCCACACCAGGATTTAAACCCAGGCATAGGGCAGCCATTGCTCTCTTGACCATGTAGATGGGGAAGGAGAAGCCTCTTGACCATGTAATGGCAGTGCAGGGTCTTGGCCACATGGTTTGAAAGAATGCAGAAGGATCCTCGGACTACCATGAGGATGTGGTTCTGGATTAAGAGCAGGAGCCTAGCTAACTGAGCATGAATGACTGGAAGAAGCCAGAATACAGATGGTAATCTGCCCAGCTAAGCTACAGACCCTATTTCTTTTCCTGACAGTTGGTACCTCTGATGAGCCTGGTTTGGCAAGGAAGGGCAGAATTATGCATTTGTGGGTGTTTCTTTCTAAAGGAATGAGATCGAACAGTAGAATTCCGCCATTATTCTGAACCTGTATAACTTTCGAATAAATAGTTCCTTTCCTTTTCATAGGACTCTGGCATTGGGAGTCATGGTTCTTGTCAGTGGCAGCCAATAGAACCCAGGGGTTCTGTTACATACACTGACATCGCCATAATGCCTTTCAACAGCATCTATCCTTATCCACTGAGACGTTACCAAGGTAACTAGATATCTACCAAACTGTTTCTAGGAGAGTACAACTAAGGAAGTTTCTTTATGACTGTTTAAAGATTGTGTTAGTAAGAATAATTCCATTGAGATGTTTATCTGTGAATCTTTTGAATTCTATCCTGTTGAATTTGTTTTTAAGTTGGTCTTTCATGGTTATTTCTCAGCTACTAGTTTCTCACCTCTCCTGCCTCTGGAGGAGGCAGCATTCTCGCTGCCCTGTATTGATTGGAAGCCTCATAAACTCACCAAGATGTTCTTTACTATCTCCTCAGATCAGCGGGAGTCAGTCTTCACAAACATCTGCAGAATTCTCAGCTCCAACCTCACAGGCACTACATTCAAGGAGCTGACCTTTTCAAATTTGACAACCCTTTAATAATGGAGTTCAGAACAGTACAGAGCATTTAATAAAAAGGTCATCATCAAATATGTTTTCTTATTCCATGCATAAACATAGAAAAACACATGAAGTTTGATTTTATAAACTTTTTACTATCTTAGATAAAAATGCTTATGAGCAGTAGAGAAAAAAGTGGATATGAGAATAGTTAGTGGATTTGGAATCAGGTTAAGTTAAACTTGAATTCTGACTGTATTTCTAGCTGTGTAACTTTGGCCAAATTACTTACATTTCCTGAGAATTTTTATCCTCATCTTTAACATGGATAATGTTAACTTTATAGAGTTGGTTGAATTGTTAATAGAGATAATTCATGCTTGGCTAGTGTCTGCACATAGCAAATACTCAATAAATATTATTCAAATAAAGTACAAAGAAGACTTAAGTAGAAGCTTTGAGCCTTGTGTTCTAAACCTGGCTCTACCATTAACCAGTATTTGACTTTGAAAAAGTCTCATTTCCTCATATAGAATATAGTACAGCTGAACTAAATTACTGGTTTTCTAAATTTTTCTTGTCAATACCAGCATTTTTTAAATGCTACAATCTTACATGGAACCCCATTATAGAAAAGCTATGGTACATTTACATGATGAAAAGAAAGGAGGAGCTTTTTCCCTTTTTGAAAGCATGGATGGATCTGGAGAGCATTATGCTAAGTAAAAGCCAGGCTGTGAAAGATGAGTACTATATGATATCACCTATAAGTAGAACCTAATCAACCAAACAAGCAAGCAAAATATAACCAGAGACTGTGAAATTAAGAACAAACTGACAGTAACCAGAGGGCAGGTGGGAAGAGATAAAGTGGGGAGAAGAGGCAAGGGTTTTCAGGAACCCCAGACAACACTAAAGGAAAGTAGGGTCAAGGGTGGGGTGTGGGAATGGCTGGGGTGGGGGGGAATAGTGGGGGCAAATGGAGACAACTGTACTTGAACAACAATAAAAAATGTTTAAAAGCCCCAAAACTATGATACATAAGAATGAATACATGCTGCCCTAGTTGAAGTAGTAGCTTAGAATAATACAGACATATACCTATCACTTGATTATTTATATATGTGTGCATATACATACATATGTGTATGCATACCACAATATATTATGCTAATAGCAAGAAGAAACTGTCCCTAAGTTCCTAAAACCTCCACAATTAAGCATCCCAGAAAATAAAAATACTCTAGATATTCAGCAGCTTCTCAAACAAAAACTTTTGTTTTTATAAAAATCTAGCACCGAATCGCAATGAGCTGAATTTCAACTTTCTTTCATAGTTAATGGACAATACATGAACTAATCTATACTAAGGAGATTTTTTTCATCTTAACAGTCACATTCCTTTCATTTAAGCAATCCAATGCTAAGTACTTACAGTGATTGCAATCTCTTTCGAGATAATCTTCTATGGCACTTAAATATAATCACTACCTAGCCCAGGACAACCTGTGTCATCAATATGCTCTCTTGTTGAATAAACAAGACATGAAATTTGGTTTTGCTTTTTTCACATTCTGTAAAATAGAAATTTGTTTATGGAGTGAATGTGCTGGTGTTGGGTTAATCTGCAAATATTAGCTTTTAAATGGGGATGTGCTAGTCACTTAGTTTAGAAAGAGAACATTCTTATAAGGGTACATATTAATAGCATCAATGCATATTATCATTGCCTAGCAGTTTAAATGTTGTATTATATAATTTGATTTCAATAACTGCTAGGTTGACATTTGAGTGGTCTGGAGAAAGATGAAGACGGCAGCTTGGAGTCCACAAAAAGAGGAGCCAGCATTGACTGGAGTAGAGAGTAGCCAGTGTCAGCCAGCAGAGACAACAGGGTAGATGGAACTGGTCTTTGTGGTAAGAGAGGGCTCAAATGTACACAGCCCATCATCCCAGAGAATACCTTGGAACAGAAGCTGCCTGATAAACACAGTAGGTATGGAGGCCCAACAGATCACGGGAATAAATGAAGGGTGCCAATAGACAGACACTTGAGAGTATGTATATGAGGTCTGTCCAGAAGATATACTGCCATATGATATGAAAAGTGGAGATGTTTATTGAAGAAGATACAGGATACAAGAAACATTGTAGTAGTACAATGCCACCTCAATACCCTTCAAAGTAGGCACCTTGGGACCTCACACAGTTTTCCCAATTACTATCAGATGCCCACCCAATATTTTCCTGAATCTCACTTGATGGTCTGAAATCTCTTTCTTTTCAAAGGTGATTTTAGTTTTGGAAAAAAACAGAGGACACAAGGTGCAAAATCTGGGCTGTAGGGGTGCTGAATCAACTGGATGATTTGATGTTTTGCCAAAAAATCTCTTCACAAGACATGATACATTAGCAGGCACATTGTTATGATGAAGCTGCCAATTACCAGTTGCCCAAAGCTACGGCCTTCAGAATCATCTGAATAGTTTCCATGGAGCAAAGTTGAAGCTTAACACAAAATTTGATGCAGATTCATGGCTCTATTCATGCATCATTTTGAGTGCAATAACCACACAGTACACAGGGTCACTCAACAGCATCTACTGACCCCACTGACTAATACAGTGAAGTCATCGTTGTTCACCCATGCACGTTCCAATCCAGGTTACATCAATGTCACACAAACTGTTCTCGTTATATTAACAATGGTTGGACTTTTTCAAACAGACCTCATATGCATGAAAATGATTACAGGGATGAGATTTGGCCACCAAGACTTGGCAAATACAGACTACTACATTAAAAAGTAGCTGCTATTCAATTCTTGGTTATATGCACCCAAGCCTTTCAAGAGAAGCCATAAATTAGGTAGTCTAAGAAATAAGGTAGTTTATTCAAGGCTGGTCTTAACTTCTCAGCTGATTTCTTCAAGATATCCTAAAGTGAATTCTCAGATTCTCCCAATATTTTCATGTGCCAAACATTTCATATTTTAGAAAAGTATTGCAAATTATTTGGCTACTATATGGGCTATATACCATGGGAGCACAGACCAATTTAAATGATGTTGGGATAAGGTCAAATTCAAAATCAGTTTAATTGGCCACATTTATGTAGCCATATTGTTCTCAGAAAGTCATTAATATATTTTTTCTGCAGGAGAGGGATAAATAAAAAATATTACTGTTCTCATACAAAATATCTTCATTCTTTAAACTTTTCTTTGAAACTTTATTCTTTTTGTAGTTCTTTCCTAGCAGATGGAAATGAACATGCTGAAGAGAGGCAGTCCAGGATGCCGTTATCTCCTTTGGGCAGTGCCCCTTACACCTTCACCTTCTCCAGTTAGGAAAACATTCTGCAGTAAGAGCCTTTCCTCTTCCTTCACTGGTCAGCATGTGGGGAAGAATTCAGCTCCTCACTGGTTCCCAGAGAAAGTCTGACATCTCAGAATTTTCAGAAAGTGTTCAGAAGTAGACAGTGAATCCTCCAAGGGACAGCCTTGGACATTTCAAAGAAGAGGGGCACTGGAGAACTTTAAATGGTACCATACAAAGAGGAAAAGGAACAAGATAGATTCACTGAGAGAAAAGTGAGCTCTAGAGGCGCCCCACAACAGGGCTCTATGCATTTTGAAACAGCAGCTAACATAAGTCTCTTGGATTCTTTAGCATCTTTATAGCTACTTTCCTATGACTTAACTGCTTTTGCATATAGAACTTTTGCCCCCTTAGGCACCAGTTAATACCATCTTTTAAAACTCCCCCAAACAAAAATTCAAGTTTCCAACTAGGCAGTTACAACTGTCTAAGAGCATAAGAAAGAGAAATGGCAGATCCGTTGACCTCCCAGAAAGGCTATTTTATTATACTAAAGAAATACAAGATGAAGGTAAGAGAGAAAATATTTTCATTTTAGCATCCATAAAATCATACTAATTTTACTATGCACAAAATGTATATCACTATTGCTTTTCTTTGGTGGTAGATGTTTGACTCATTGCTCCACGGGAGATATTAAAAATGAAACGGCAGCAAACACTGGAAAAGGAAATTAAATTGAAACTGCATCTTGTCTTTACCTTCTTGCTTCTCATTTTTGTAAACCTTTCTTTGGGACTGATGGTGGCTTCTCCCAAGGACAATACTATTCATGACATCTATTCACTGTTTTGTATTATTTGTTATTTGGGAGACATAGTCAACATTTCCTAAAAGGCTGTCATCTATTTATCATCTTCAGTTAAAAAATGTAATATTTGAACCTGATTTAAACTTTATAATATGTAGGTTACCAGTCTGTGATTGAATTGTCACATTGTTCAATGACATATGAAAATAAATCATGGTAATATACTTGTCCAACTAAGCTTGGATTGTTAGAATGAGTTAATATGGGAACTTGATCTAATTAATTAGTAATGTGAACCTGGATTAAAGTTGTGCTTTTCCAAAGAGCTCCCAGTGCTTTTGCACCATCATTTTACTTTTTTAGACAATACAGAGGGTAATGTAAAATGTCACAGCCAAAGGTAACATAGCTGACCTGCGAGAGAATTAGTTTCTATCTGCTTACTTTTAAGAATATATTCTAAAACAATGGATCATTATATTACTCTAATTAAAAAAAATAAAAAGCATTCCCTACTTTACAACTTAACATCTCTGATATTCTAAAACTGCATCCTGTCTCTAGGGCTCAAGTAAAACCACAAAACAAAATGAATTATTTCTAGACAAGATAATCATTATTTAATGATCTGATAGAAAAGAGATTCAAAGACATAAGAGCAGATAAAGCTGAAAGGGTAGAAAATAAAAAGCATCATCATGATTACCTTGTAGGGCTTTTACTATCTCTTTATAAAAGAAAAAATATTGCCAAAAAAGAAAATACTTAAAATACCATTTAACCGCATATTAAATATTAAAATCAATGATGAAAAGCTAAAAGCGTTTGCTCTAAGATCAGAAAGACATCGAGAATGCCTAATTCCTTCACTTTCAATATAGTATTGGAAGTCTTAGCCATGACAATTAGGCAAGAAAAAGAAATTTAAAAAATAACAACCAAATTAGAAAAAAAAGAAGTTAAACTGTCCTATTTGCAGATGCCATGGTATTATATGTAGAAAATTCTAAAGACTTCACTAGTTAGCACTAATAAATGAATTCATTAAAGGTGCAGGACACCAGATAAATATTAAAAATATGTTGTGTTTTTATATACTAATAATGAACTATCAGAAAGAGAAATCAAGAAAACAATCTTAAAATTGCATCCAAAAGAATAAAATGCCTATAAGTAAACTTATCAAAGAAGGTAAAAGAATTGAACCTGGAATACGATAAGATATTCGTGAAAGAAATTAAATAAGACACACATAAATGGTATGTGAATGGGACCCCTTGATTCTCAGGGACAACCTCTGTATCTGAGATATAACTTCCCAATTTTTATCAGCCACACGTGGGTGTGGGACCATTCCATTCCCTGTCTCCACCCCTCCTACTGCTCTGATATGGCTTCTTTATATCCTTAGTTGTAGGACTTCTGTTCAGCTATATTTCAGGTGATTCTGAATTATGCTTGTTCTGTAGTTTAGCTGTAAGTTTGATATGATTGTAGGAAAATTTGAGTACCACATTTACTTACGCCATCATCTTGACAACAACCCCAGATAAATGTATTTTTAATTTACAATTAACACTCTCAGGATGAAATTAAGAAACTTAAACCTTTTATTGTTTTTGCTTTTTACTCACTCACTCTTAACTAGATATTTTTGAATTCTTTAAGCTCTTTCAAAAAAAGTTAATATAGAGACTGAATGTTAGTTTTTGCAATGACTGTAATGCTACAACAAGACAAACATATTTTATTTCATACTTATTGCTTCATTTCATTTTTGCAACTTAATATAATATCATAGCTAATTTTAAGTTACGACATGATATATATATATATATATATATATATATATATATGCTCAAGTGATATAAAATCTTGGTTAATAGAAAATAATCCATGAAGTTATTTGCACCTCTTTTTAATTTCAACAATTCCATTGTGATTTTGTGTTAAAGTTTCTAAATCTGCTAAAATAAAATTTTTCAACTGGACAAAAACTATGTATGGTAAAATTTTTTGAAAGGATGCAAATAAAATTTTTTTGCTCTTGAACTTAGCCAAAAGGCTAAGAAGCAATGTAAATAAATGTTTTGGATGAATGGTATAAGTGAAACATTATAAATATCTCAATAATGAATTGTTTCTATACTAGAATAAGATATATTGTCTTAAAATATACAGCTGAGTTTTTCAAATGAGCTAGAGTATGCAGCATTAATCTCACAGGAAATAGGACACTAAACACACGTAGTTAATTGGCATACGTTCTAGATCTACAATCTAAAGCTAAAGCTTCTAGTTACAATAGAAAACACTATACCCTCAAAGAACATAGAGGGTTACAAGCATCTTTGGTAATCAACAGTCAAAGGGATTAGAAGAAATCCCCTGAAAAATAAGAAAAAATATGTATAGGAAAATAAAAATTTATAGATAAACTTCAAGCAAAGTGGTGTCCAGAGATAAACATCTTCAGATTTTGGAAATCAAACAACATAGAAAACATAATATAAAATGGTAATTTTTTTTCTTGTAAATATGAATGTTAACATCTATGGGAATTAAGACTAGGTTGACTTTGTCCCTTAGAAAACAAGAAAAATAAACACTTTAAGAAATAAAAAATGAGAACTTCCACCAAGATGGAGGCATAGGTGGAAACACTGTGCCTTCTCCCACAACCAAGTTTGAATACAACAAAGGTTTGGAGAACAAAGACACAGCTAAAGAACAGAAAATTGAATTATACGGAAGTCTGACAACAACTAACAGTTCAACAGGGACCGTAAGAGGGGCGGAAAGAGAGGCGGAGCCAGCAGCAGAGCAGGGTCGTGCAGAAAAGATCCCCAGACCTCGGTGCAAAAGTAGCCCTGACCCAGTCAGGGTGTGGGGCAGACTGACTGCGGTCCCACTTTCGTGCACAGTGAGACAGACCATGCAGGCCCCAGGGGGCGAACCCAGTGGAGGGCTAACAGCGGTGTCACACTCCTGTGCAGTGGGATGAAATGCACAGGCCCAGGTGATAGTGGCAGCTGTGGCACCGGCCACCTGTGGGGGCTGAGGCGGGAGGTGGCAGACAGGACGCCATTGTTCCTCTTTGACCCCACTCCCACATACAGCATCACAACCCAGAGACTGAGTTGCCCTGCTCTGGTGAACACCTAGGGCTCTGATCCTGCTACGTAACAGGCACAAACAGCCCAAAAGATGGCACAAGAAGAACTCAAAGTTCCAGAGCTGATAACTCTAAGCGACCAACAGATTGCCAGCCTCTCAGAAGCACAGTTCAAGACACTGTTTATCAGGAGGCTCACAGAACTGGTTGATTATAGTCACAAATTAGAGGAACATATGAAGGCTAAATTAATTGAAATGAAGGGAGATGCACAGGAAACCAGTAGCGATGGAAAGGAAACTGGGACTCAAATCAATGGGATGGACCAGAAGGAAGAACGAAAGATCCATCCAGAAAGGAATGAAGAAATGAGAATTCAAAAAAATGAGGAGAGGCTTAGGAACCTCCAGGACATCTTTAAACATTCCAACATCCGGATTATAGGGGTACTAGAAGGGGGAAAGAAACAGCCACAAGTGGCAAACGTATTTGAACAAATAATAAAGGAGAACTTCCCCAGTCTGGCAAAGGAAATAGACTTCTAGGAAATCCAGGCAGCTCAGAGAGTCCCAAAGAAGTTGGACCCAAGAAGGAATACACCAAGGCACATCATAATTACATTAGCCAAGACCAAAATGAAGGAGAGAATCCTAGAAGCATCAAGGGATAAGGGAACAGTCACCTACAAAGGAGTAGCCATCAGACTGTCAGCAGATTTCTCAAAAGAGACCTTACAGGCAAGAAGGGGCTGGAAAGAAGTATTCCAAGTCATGAAATCCAAAGACCTACAGCCCAGATTGCTTTATCCAGCAAAACTTTCATTTAGAATGGAAGGACAGATAAAGTGCTTCTCAGATAAGGTCAAGTTCAAGGAGTTCATCATCACCAAGCCCTTATTATAAGAAATGCTAAAGGGACTTATATAAGAAACAGACAATGAAAAATATGAGCAGTGAAAGGACAGCAAATGCACAGTTATTAACAACCACGCCTAAAACAAAAGCAACCCAAGAGGACAGCTAGATCAGGAGTGGAACCAAAAGAATCACTTCTGTAAGGAGAAACAACGTCCTTTCCTCATGAAACTTAACTATTGTTTTTCAATAAATTTCAATAAATACACAAAATTGTGAAACTATGGTGAGAGTAGCATCCCTTAGATTGTGCAGTGCACAGACTGTGCAATCTTAGCAGCTGTCCTGAGTTGAGTAAATTACCACCACCATTCTTAGAATGTGGTGCACCACAAGGACTCCATTATTCCTCCCAAAGGTTGGTTCATACAAGTTTTGACAAAAGGACTCATAAAGTATAATTACTCACTGTCTCGAGAAGGTATGGAATTTGTCCTGCTTTGAAACGTTTATAATAGGAAAGAGAATGTTACCCTTCTCATTTTCAGTGGCTGTGGTAGATTGTCAAAAGTATACACATTCTTTGCAGCTCTTCCCATGAAAAGATAGAAGAGTTTCTTCCTTGAATTTAAGCTTGACCATATAACTTGCATGGGCCAGCAGGGCAGTAGCAAACCTGTCATAATCAGAGACTTGAAAAGTGCTTGTGCATTGGTGCTTGCTCTTTCTCACTGGGTGGATTCCCTCTCCTACCATGTGAACAAGCCTGGTCTAACCAAATACAGATGGAGACATCACGTGGAGAACCTGCCCAATGAAAATAATAATGAGATTCAAATACTTGTTTTTTAAATAATTATATTATGGGATTAATTGTTATGTAACAAAAGGTAACTATTGCAGTATCTCAACACAGAAAATGATTTTTTAAATTATTGTTCAACTACAGTTGTCTCCATTTTCACCCTACCATACCGCCCCCCTGCCACATACCCCATCCCTGTCTCCCACCCTCACACCTACCCATTTTGGCTTTGTCCGTGTGTCCTTTATACATGTTCTTGATGGCCCTTCCCTTCTTATTCCATATTATCCCTCTCCCCACTCCTCTCTGGTTACTGTCAGTTTGTTCTTTATTTCAGTGTCTCTGGTTGTTATTATCTGCTTGTTGGTTTTGTTGATTATGTTTCACTTACAGGGGAGATCATATGGTATTTGTGTTTTACTGCCTGGTTTATTTTACTTAGCATAATTCTTTCCAGTTCTATCCACACTGTTGTGAAGGGTAGGGGCTCCTCCTTTCTTTGTCCTGCATAGTACTCCATTGTGTAAATGTAGCACAGTTTTTTTATCCACTCATTTACTGATGGGCGCTTAGGTTGCTTCTGGCACTTGGTTATTGTAAATTGTGCTGCTATGAACATTGGGGTGCATAGGTTCTTTGAACTGGTGTTTCAGGGTTCTTAGGGAATAATCCTAGCAGTGAAACTGCTGGGTCAAAAGGCAGTTCCATTTTTAGTTTTCTGGGGAAATTCCATACTGTTTTCCACAGTGGTTGCACCAGTCTGCATTCCTGCACTAGGGTCCCCTTTTCTTCACAACCTTGTCAGCACTTCTTGTTTGTTGATTTGGTTATGATGGCCATTCTGACTGGTGTAAAGTGGTATCTCATTGTGGTTTTAATTTGCATCTCTCTGATGGCTAGTGATGCTGAGCATTCTTTTATATGTCTCTGGGCCCTCTCTATGTCCTCTTTGGAGGAGTATCTGTTCAAGTTCTTTGCCTGATTTTTAATAAGGTTGTTTGTCTTCCTAGAGTGAAGTTGTGTGAATTTTTTGTATATTTTGGAGCTCAAACCCTTGTCCTAGGTATTGTTTGCAAATATGTTTTTCCATACGGTTGGTTCTTTTTGCATTTTAATGCTGTTTTCTTTAGCCATACAGAAGCTTTTTATTTTGATGAGATCCCATTTGTTCATTCTTTCCTTTATGTCCCATGCTCTAGGGGACATATCAGTGAAAATATTGCTGCATGGAATATCTGAGATTTCCCTGCCAATGTCCTTCTCTAGGGTTTTTATGGTGTCACAACTTATATTTAAGTCTTTTATCCACCTTGAATTTATTTTTGTGTATGGTGAAAGTTGGTGATTTCAATTTTTTTTGCATGAAGCTGTCCAACTCTCCTAACACCATTTGTGGAAGAGGCTATTTTTTCTCCATTTTATGCTGCTGTCCCCTTTATTGAATATTAATTGATCATAGAGACTTGGATTTATTTCTGGGCTCTATGTTCTGTTCCATTGGTCTATGTGTCTGTTCTTATGCTGGTAACAGGATGCTTTGATTACTGTAGCCTTGTAATATAGTTTGATATCAGGCATTGAGATCCCTCCTATTTTGTTCTTTTTCTCAAAATTGCCACAGCTACTTGGGGTCATTTATGCTTCTACATAAATTTTTGAAATGTTTGTTCTATATCTGTGAAATATGTCATTGATATTTTAATAGGGATTTCATTGAATCTATAACTTGTTCTGGGTAATACGGAGACTTTGATGATGGTGATTTTTCAATCTATGAACACAGTATATGCTTCCATTTATTTGTGTCTGGCTTAATTTCTTTCTTCAGTGTTGTGTAGTTTTCTGAGGACAGGCCTTTTACCTCCTTGGTAAGGTTTATTCCTAGGTACTTTATATTTTTGTTGCTATAGCAAATGGAATTTTTCCCCAATTTCTGATTTTTATTGTCGGTGTATAAAAATGCCTTTAATTTCTGAATATTGTCTTTGAACCCTGCTGTTCTGCCAAATTTGCTTATTAGGTTGAGAAATTTTTTGGTGGAGTCTATAGGGTTTTCTATGAGGGTTTTCTATGTACACTATCATATCATTTGCAAACAGTGACAGCTTTACTTCTTCCTTTCCAATTTGGATGCCTTTTATTTCTCTTTCTTGCCTGACCATTGTGGTTAGGACTTCCAAACTATATGGAATAGAAAGTGGACATTCTTGTTCTGTTCCTGATCTTAGTGGGAAAGCTTTTAGTTTTGCCCCTTGAGTATGATGCTGGCTATAAATTTATCATATATGGCCTTTATGATTTTGAGCCATGCTTTCTCTACTCCCATTTTGCTCAGTTTTTTATAATAAATGGGTTCTGTACCTTATTGAATGTGTCTTTGGCACCTATTGATATGATCATGTGATTTTTGTCTTTTGTTTTGTTTATGCGATATATTACCTTTATTGATTTGTGAATGTTGTACTCTCTTTGCATCACTGGGATAAATTCCACTTGATCATGGTGTATAATCTTTTTAATGTATTATTGGATACAGTTTGCCAATATTTTGTTGAGGATTTTAGCATCTATGTTCATCAGTGATATTGGCATGTAATTTTCTTTCTTTATTGTGTCTTTATCTGGTTTTGGAATTAGGATAGTGCTGGTTTTCTAAAAAGAGTTTGGGAGTTGTCTCTCAGAAAAGGATTGCTATAATTGCCAATAATCACTATCAATTATCAAAGTAAGAAAAGATGAATCCAGTCACCTGTTTTCTTTGGTAATCTTTCTGTGTCATGTCCACAGCTTGATTGTGAAGATATTTTTATTCTGACCACTTTTTCTCAGATGAGGTTGGAGGATGATTCCAATTACTTAACTTTTTAAGGAAAAGAAACCTCCTTATTAGATGGTCAAGAAACCAGTGTTAATGCTTATTATTAACTTCCATAGACAATAAAAGAGACATTAAAAAATACTTGATTTTTTAATTTGACAATTGTGAATGTTTATCCCACTGTTTTATGAAATAACAGATTACTAAATTAAGGCCTGGGAAATAGAAGGGAACATCTTATAATTTTTGAAAAGGCATATTAAGTTGGGGAGCCAAAAGAAAAAAGTTTGTCCTTTAGGAAAAGCCACCTTGCCTTCTATTGTGAAGAAAGAATACTAGGTGCTAAACAGAGAGGAGGAAACTATCAGAAGAAAGGGCACAGATAGATGTGGCTTGTGATAACAAGAGCTTTGGTTCTCAGAAATAACTTCCCAAGTCAAAAAGAAGTGTCATTAGAAAAAAAATACAATAAAGATTAAATTTTTTAAAAAAGAAATATTAGAAATTGTCAAAAGGAGCATACAGAGATTTTAGAAAGCTCTAGAAAGAACTGTGAAATACAGCTGGGGGATTTCTAGGAAGTACAAAAAATTAGAGAAACTCTTCGAACTTGTGAGAATGAGACCCACACTGAAACATGATTCATTGGGACTAAAAAACAACTAACAAACGAAACACATGAAATAAATTCAACAATATTTCCAGAACTGTCTTCCAGTACAGAGGAAGAGTGGTATTTAATTTCTTCTCCCTCTCACCTCACTCAGTCTCTCTCCACAATACTTTTTTCTCTCTTTTTTCCTTTCTCCTTCTATCTCCTAAATAATTTATCAGTTACATGAAAGGATGCCAAAAACACAAGTACATGCACATGTATTATATCTGCTTTTGTTGAAAATAAAAAAGTACAAATGTTTTTATTGCATAGGTTGTCACTGTAACATGAAAGATGTATTAGGTTAGATTGTGTTAAGGATGAGATAGGTCCATATATCTATTCGTTCACACACACAGTATGTATGTATCTGTGATTTGTCTATCTTATCACATTTCTTTCTTGTTTTTATACACATGCTCAGTTTATTGGGTCTTGCTAATTTTTGGTTTCCTCTCGTTAGAATAAGAAACATAATTACTCAGTGTATGAAGAATAGTTAAAATGTATGCATCAAAAAATAAATCTGCTTTCCCATTGTAATCAATTTGCACACATCCTTCCAGTTAGTGTGTGCCATAGGTTTGTAATGTACATGCATCACAAACCTATACCATGCACCCTGTTTATAAGGAGTGTTTCTGTAATGCAAATGAGAGCAATAGTATTGGTAAATAAAGAGTCATCAGTATAATGAAGTCACATTGGTTCATATGTGAATTGTTTAAGGTTAGGGTGAGCCAGAAGAGTAGAAGTAGAATTACAAATTTGATCAGGAAAGAGCAGAGCCCAGAGCTCAGAGACTGAACTGGTAGCAGGAGCCCTTCAACTGCATTTTAAAAAGTAATACTTGTTAAAAGCTCACAATTGTATCCACAATCACTGTCCTAGAAAGCAACCCTAGCTGTCAATGGGTGGCGGACTGTACTGCAGTGAAGATGAAGAGCCTGTGGAAAGAGGACAGCTATGTTAGACAAGGTAGCTAGAGAATATCTCTTTGAGGAGGTGATGTTTGAGAAGAAACTAAAAGAGGAAAAAAACAAATCAGTGAAGATCTGGGGGGTGGTGTCAGGCAGTGAGATCAGCAAGTGAAAAGGACCTGAGAGGGGAACATCTCTCCCATGTTTATAGGTCATTCAGGAAACAGAAGGCCAGCCAGCATGGGTAGTGTGAACAGGGCAGACAGCAGGAGAAAAGACTGGTGAGATTAGCAGGGACTCACTCTTAAAGGTCATTACAGGCTGTGAAATTTATATTTCATTCAGAGAGTACAAGACAATGACTAAAGGGTTCTGAGCTAGGAATTGATCTATGTTGGGAAAAAAAAACACTCCAGAGGCTGTGTTAGATGTAAATACTGGAGGAAAGAGTGTAAAAAAAAGAGACAACAGCTTAAAATGAAGTCATTTATGCTAATCCCAGGCCACCAAATGAAGACTTAATATCTAACCTAATTCCTCTCTGAGGAACATAATAATAGACTGGTCAATCTGGAATTTTCTTGTCGGCAGTAGTGAGCTAATCCACCTGAAAGATCCCTTCTGTGCTCCAAAGAAAGGTGGGCCAACCCCCTCTCCTTGTCCTTGCCTCTACTGCCCACTTTGTACAACTCTTCAGAGGTCTTTTCCATTTGCCAGATGGGCTGCTTCCCAATTCATGAATCACTAAATAACGCCAATTTGACCTTTCAATCTCCTCAGCTAAATTTGTTTTTTAACAAGAGAAATCAGGGAAACCCCATCAATGGGTTGGATGAAAGATGAAGGTGCCTTGAACTATGGGGATCCTGGGATAAAATGTATTTGGAAGACAGAGTTGGTGGAGCTTGCACATGAATTAGAGTTGGGGTGTGAGGGGAGGAGAGACGTCGAGGATGATTCCTAGGCTTGCACCTGAGTAAGGGAGTGAACGGTGAGATAATTTATAATGGTGGAAAAGATTGGGGCCTAACAGGTCTGGTGGAAGGGGAGAAATCAGGTGTTTCCCTCAGACAGTTAATCTTAAGATGCCTATTAGACATCCATGCAGAGAACTATGAATTTCAAGATAGTCAATAATATTGTAATAACTATATATAGTGCCTAGCAGGTACTGGAAATATTGGGGGAGTACTTTGTAAAGTATGATTATCTATCCACTATGTTGTACATATGAAACTGATACAAAATAATATTGAATGTACACTGCAATTGAAAAATAAAATTTAAGTTTTTTTCAAATAAGGAATAAAGAATATCATTGCAAAGTGCAGATATTATATTAAATTTTATTACTGCAATTAAATAAAATGAAAATGGTGGCATTGAACAGATGAACACATAAATACTTTGTAACTGTGAACTAAATCAGGACTTGTTAATGATTCCATATGTTAGTAGTGCTCATCTTAATCAGATCAATATCACAGAAAAATTAACAAAATAGAGAGCATAGAACTTCAAAATGGAACATAAATATTAGATTGTATCTAATTGAGTTGCAAATTTAACAAGGCTTCTCTTAATCACATGTTTCTCTTTTGTGGAATGATAGCAGGGCTTTGTTTCAACTAGTTGACCATTTCCAGTCTCCCTTCCAGAGAAAACATACCCTGTGCATTTCCCTAACCACTGAGGAACATGCACATATTCTCTCTAAACCTAATGAAATTATTTAACACATTTTTGAACTTACACAAATCTTACTAAAAATCAAGTCCAAATAAAATGAAAATATGTGATTTCCCACTTTAATATTAGGAAACCAGGGATATTTCGCAGATTTCCAACTGTCATAACATGCACATTATATTAATGCATTATGAATAAAAATAATGAAGCAAACATTACTTCTAATGAATCAATTGGCCAGAAAACCATATAGCCTTTGAACTTGTATCCATTTGTAACCATTGATCAAAATTCAGCTTTCTTAGTGCAATAACACAAATCACAAAAAGTAGACCACTGAGACAAAAATTTGCCTTTTTTAGGTAAGATTATTTTGATCTGGTTTTTGTGAAGTTTAAGCCAGTTCTCTACTTCATCTAATATACTGAGTCATAATCTAAGAAGGTAACTACCACTGTATAAAATATTCATTTTAAGTGTCAGGTAGGTCAATATACCAAAAGGCAAAGTTACAAAGAACTCTTTGACTTGCTCACAATCTGAGAACAGCTTTAAATGCCTTGTGGAATATGTGTGGTATGTGTGCTTGTGGGTGTGTGTATATGGATCTGTTTTCCTTCTTCACTTAGTTCTTGTTTAGTATGCAACATCATAAAATGACACGATTCCACAGAACAGGAGAGTTTGATATTGCAAAGTTACTTCCCAATTAACATTTACTCATTCCTGTGGGCAGTCCTACAACGGAGAATAACCAGGGACTGGGCAGGGGAGCACTGAACTGTCTCTTCTCCATGGGGGTCAAGACACCTCCCTCCTTTTGAGAGGTGTCAGCGGTACGAAGAGGTAAGAGTACCCTCTATGAGTACCCTTAGAGGTATGATAGCCTCTAAGTATCACTTACCAGGTAAGAGTTTTCAAAGACCGAAGCCAGAGCTAAGCAGCTAAACTGTCTTAAAATGTCTCCTTTAAAGATGTGTATATATAATCTTTATTATATTTTTCCCATTACATTTAGTCCCCTTATGTCCCATTTCCCCCAGCAATCACCACATTCTTGTCCATGTCCATGAGTCCTCTTTCCTTTCAGGATGGTAATAGATGGCTTTGGATGGAAGAACCAAAGAGAAAATGGAATAATGATTTCTACAGGAAAATAATACTGAAACTCCCTCTCCTTTTGATAATAATGAATTTATTTACCTTAAATGGTTATCTGGATGTAAGACACCAAGATTTATAGTCAATTAGATGTGTGTATATAGAGGCATTTGCATGCATAAACATCCATTCATTTAGCGCCTACTCTTCAAAATAAACCAAATAGAGTGTGTCTGTTGCCATAGTAATTACAAAAGCACACCAAAACTCAGGTGACAATGATCATTTTGTAGTGCTTATCATCTCTGGATCATCTAAGATGTATTATCAGGTCATCCAGGGCAGCTCTGGCACATATGCTCCCCACACTCTTCCCGACACAAGCAACCTAGGGAGCACACGCTCTTCGAATAGCTATGGCAAGAGTTGTGAGGACGTGCAGATGCACCGGGGCCACTGGCAGCCTGGACTGAGAACTGCTAGCATGCTGTCCTCTCTGCCTCATTGTATTGACTGGAGCAAGTCAAATGGCCAAACCCAAGATTAAAGGATTAAAGGGGGTGAAGTTAGGAAATAGACTTTGCTCCTTTCTTGGGAGGAGTAACCAAATCACACGGCAAAGGGTGTGTGTACTGGGAGGTTGAAGAATTATGGTTAATAATGCCATCTATCGCAGGCCACATATTCATTTTTTAATCTGGAGAAGAAAAAGTTGCATGGGGTCATTAAAAAACAAATGAAAAAACCAAATAGGGAAACAGGTTTTGTGGCAAACAGACCTGAATTCAAATTCTTTCTAGCTGTGGCCCTTGAGCATAATGAACATAATCCGCACATGAGTAAACTGGACACAATAATAGTTGTGTCAGCAGAATTCTGTGGTTATTAAAGGACACAATTTATGAACAGTAGTTATTCCATCATAATCTTCTAAGTAGTAATGACAAATTGTTATTGTTGCCATTATTACCATTATTATTATTGTTATTATTCTAATATGAAAATATTATGGTTGGGGCTTTTATTCTACAGAAATTGGCATACTCAGCTTATTCCTCAAATTACACTTCCAGATGTGAATTATGCCACTTCTTTCCATAAAAGGAAACCATATAGAAAAAAAAACAAAATCGTGGACCTTACGTGCTTTTGGATCATTTCTGGTCCACACAACTTTCTAAAGGGGAATCTCTGTGAAGTGCGATGAGGTGTCTCATAGGAAATTAGAGGAAAGCTTTGAAACAAATTCAAGTAGGGAAATTAAAGATTTTTCTGCAG
This sequence comes from Sturnira hondurensis, assembly GCF_014824575.4. Lineage (NCBI taxonomy): Eukaryota > Metazoa > Chordata > Mammalia > Chiroptera > Phyllostomidae > Sturnira > Sturnira hondurensis. The sequence continues at coordinate 5,416,585 of NW_028076505.1, read as the reverse complement.
TCATTTAGTAGGAAAAATGAGCTGTTTTGCTTTTGGAGGCATTAGTTTCTTCTCAACTCATTCGGAGAACTGAAGAATAGGTTGTTTGTAAGGATCAGTGGTTGAAGGGTCCGCAGGGCCTAGTACCTGGTCTGACAGCAGCTTTAGCTTACTCAGAATTGCATCTCCTAGAAAGCGTGACTTCCCTGCGATACAGCCTCCACACTCTCTCCTCATCAGCTTTGTTTCAAGTTCTGTGACACTCCCGATGTTCCCCTGATGTTGTAAACAGAATATGTGGATATGTGTGTGACAAATGTCCTTAAGTCAGCCAAAATAGACCCAAATACAACTTTGTTCTCAACTGAGCACAAATTTGAAACTATTTTTGCTTATTTCTTACATAAAGTAATTGTCTAGCTTTGTATTAAGCTAAGTCTCTTCCTTTTCCACTGAAGCTCTATTTGGATAATAACAATTTAACTGAATTTTTTAGAAGGACAACTCAGAAAAATTCAAATTTTTAATTTAAATGATTACACATAATAAATTTATTTAATGTTATTCACTCTTTTGATTAAGTGTAAGTCTCAAATTCTTTTCCAGGCTTCATTTTAACTGAAATTTATTTCTTTTTTTAAAATATATTTTATTGATTATACCATTACAGTTGTTCTATTCCCCCCCTTCATTCCCCTCCACCCGCACACTCCCTCCCCCACCATGCTCCCCCCCTTAGTTTATAACCACGTGTTTCAAGTTCTTTAGATTCTATATTTCCCCCACTATTCTCGCCCTCCCCCTATCTATTTTCTACCTACCATCTATGCTATTTTCTGTGCCTTCTCCCCCCTTCTTCTCCTCCCACCCCCCTGTTTCTAACCCTAATGTGTTCTTCATTTCTATCGTTCCACTCCTGATCTAGCTGTCCTCTTAGTTTGCTTTTGTTTTAGGTGTGGTTGTTAATAACTGTGTGTTTGCTGTCCTTTCACTGTTCATATTTTTCATCTTCTTTTTCTTATATAAGTCCCTTTAGCATTTCATATAATAAGGGCTTGGTGATGATGAACTCCTTGAACTTGACCTTATCTGAGAAGCACTTTATCTGTCCTTCCATTCTAAATGAAAGCTTTGCTGGATAAAGCAATCTTGGCTGTAGGTCTTTGGATTTCATGACTTGGAATACTTCTTTCCAGCCCCTTCTTGCCTGTAAGGTCTCTTTTGAGAAATCCGCTGACAGTCTGATGGGTACTCCTTTGTAGGTGACTGTCCCCTTATCCCTTGCTGCTTCTAGGATTCTCTCCTTCATTTTGGTCTTGGCTAATGTAATTATGATGTGCCTTGGTGTGTTCCTTCTTGGGTCCAACTTCTTTGGCACTCTCTGAGCTTCCTGGATTTCCTGGAAGTCTATTTCCTTTGCCAGACTGGGGAAGTTCTCCTTTATTATTTGTTCAAATAAGTTTTCCACTCGTGGCTGTTTCTTTCCCCCTTCTGGTACCCCTATAATCCGGATGTTGGAACGTTTAAAGATGTCCTGGAGGTTCCTAAGCCTCTCCTCATTTTTTTGAATTCTCATTTCTTCATTCCTTTCTGGTGGGATGTTTTGTTCTTCCTTCTGGTCCATTCCATTGATTTGAGTCCCAGTTTCCTTTCCATCACTATTGGTTTCCTGTGCATCTCCCTTCATTTCAATTAGTTTAGCCTTCATATGTTCCTCTAATTTGTGACTATGTTCCTCTAATTTGTGACTATAATCTACCAGTTCTGTGAGCATCCTGATAAATAGTGTCTTGAATTGTGCTTCTGAGAGGCTGGCAATTTCTCGGTCGCTTAGAGTTATTGGCTCTGGGACTTTGAGTTCTTCTTGCGCCATCTTTTGGGTTGTTCGTGCCTGTTCCATAGCAGGATCAGAGCCCTAAAGTGTTCACTAGAACAGGGCAACTAAGTCGCTCGGTTGTGACGTTGTATGTGGGGGTGGGGTCAAAGAGGGACAATGGCTTCCTGTCCACAGCCACCACCATCACCAGGCCCACACATTTCATTCCACTGCACACGAGTGTGCCACCACCGTCAGCCCTCCACCACTGGGTTTGCCCCCTGGGGCCTGTGTGGTCCGTCTCACTGTGCGCGAATGTGCGACCGCGGTCAGTCTGCCCCACACCCTGACTGGTTCCAGTCTGCCTGCACGCCTAGGTTGGGGGATCTGTCCTGCCCGACCCAGCTATGCTGCTGGCTCCGCCTCTCTTACCGTCCCCGTTGAACGGTTCGTAGTTGTCGGACTTACGTATAATTCCGTTTTCTGGTCTTTGGGTGTGTCCTAGTTCTCCAAACCTTTGTTGTGTTCAAACTTGGTTGTGGGAGAAGGCACAGTGTTTCCACCTATGCCTCCATCTTGGTGGAAGTCCATTTTAGCTGAATTTTCTGAATCTAGCACTTTTATTTTTATTTTTTCTTCTTCTATGGTAAAAATCCTTCTTTTTTATATCTTATTTTAAATTCCATTTTAAAAAATCTGCATTATTGAGTTATAATTTAAAAAACCAGAAACCAAAAACTCCCCACTCAACCATGGTGTTATGTCCACCTAGGAAATACTAACTGAAAGTCAGTGTGCAAAGTACTTTCAGGCATTTTACTACAAGGCATTGGTGTGTGCCTGCCTGAAATAAAAGCATAAATTGCTACTTTTATCAGTTCTCTGCTCTCCTGAGGATTACTCCTGCCCTGTTTTCCTGAACTCTGTCTCAGAGATGGATGACATATCTACAGTGGGAAGAACGCTCACGGGACTGAGAAGGGATGCTTAGAGTCTCCTTGTAAAACCTGGTTTTCCAGTTCCAAAGACCCAGATGAAATCCAGAGTTGCCTCCTGGGACCTCAGAAATGCCTTTAGCAGTAACCGCCAGGCTGGAAAGAAGGGGCCCTAAAGAGCTGTGCCTTTCTCAGCTGTTTGCCAACTGTGCTTCTGAGCATTGGCAGAGCCCCCTCCCTGTAATTTCAGCCTCAGCTGGTAAAGCCCACCTGGCTGTTCTGAGACATTCACTTTGAATAAGTGGATGAAAAGCAGCTGAGGTGCCCTCTGGGAAGTGGCAGCTGCTGCCAAGTCTTTGGTTTCTCTAGCTTCAGTGAGCAGCTCTGGGTCATTTTTATGAAGCCCAGACACTCCTCAAGATCATTCAATTCAAAGTATCAGATATGACCTAGAGGGTTTTTTGGTTTTGCTTTGTTTTGGTTTTGATCCCATGAGCATCTGAACATGAAGTACAGGAAGAAGCTTTGTGATCGGCTTACGGGGCTGATCTCTGTGGAGCTTCAGCTCATGAATCTCTCTCTCAGGAAGAACAAACAGTTTTGTTCACTTATTCTGTTAGCACAATGTTGTCCTTATTTGCATTTTTTGTAAGTTTTACATGGCAAAAAATTTAGCCCACCTCTTGGGGATGTGGCTTTTCTTTAAAGCAAGAATTGTTGGTTTTCCTAATATAAACTCACATACAGGCTTTGTAACATAAAACTCCTGCAGGCTTTTGCTGATGTTTCCCTTCTGGTCTAAACTGCTGGGTGTGACTCGTATGAAAGCTGTCAAAATGACATAAAACAGTTATAAAACCACTGGCTGCCTCACTGCCAGAGGGCAATATTGTTCCATAAATAGTCTGCATTGCTAGAGTGCTCAGAGCAAGACTGAGCCATCAAACCTAAGGGCAGAAGGCATTTTAAACACAAAGTAAAGTGCAGTCATATGTAGAGCCCCACCCATAAGTAAGTGGAAACATTTTTTCCAGCAGCAATTTGGGCAACAAGTGCAAGTGAAATGTAGGTATTTTCAGTATCTATTTGAGCACCTAAGTGGACATGTAATTGCACAATGAGCCTTTCACAGAAACTCAGTTAAACATGTAAATTGTCAAATATTCCCAGCAGCCACAGAACATTTTCAGTGCCCAATGTCATTATTCTCTATCAGGCGTTTGTGCATCCAAGTACACATTTCCGTAATTAAATGGCACTTATTTTTACTTCCAGTCCCATTAGTAATATTTAAAATCAGAACTTCTGTATTATCTGTATTCTTTTTGGCTTGGATTCACTACACATTCAATGAACATACACTTCATTGGGTTTTCACAGAGGTATACTTTAGCCTCTTTTTTTCCTCTGGAAAGGTAGGGTGACTATGGGTTCCTCTTAAAAACAGAATCACATGACTGTGTTATTCTGAAATGTCTTTTTAAGGGATTCACATGTAGCATTCACTTTAAGAGATGAGCCCCTGGCAGAGAACGCAGAATGTTATCAACTTTAAGGAATAAATACCCAAGAAGTATTTGCCCACGGTATTTTTAAGCAACTGTCTATCCCAAGAAACTAGTGGTGGATGTTTATTTGGCTTAATTTATGGCATTGCTTGTAAAAAGTAAAAGGAGAAGCCCATGGTATTATTCTGAGTCCCTCTGTAGGTTGGAAAGGACTAGATGTAAGAAGTCAGAACCTCATTATGAAGGAAGGTCCACCCACAGTGAATGGTAGATTTCACATCACTGGTCAGTTTTCAAGCCTTCAAAGGGAATTTAAATAACAAAATATCATAAAATATTTGTGATAAGCAAAATAATCTGTGATATGGGAGATTATTGCTATCAGCATCCTTGGTATATCTTCTATGGAGGAACAGAAATCCATCAGAATTTGAGGAAACTAAGCTCTAGTAAGCATCACTGGTTTAGACATATGAGATGAAGATGTAACAGTCCATTCATATGGTCTACTTTGATCTCTCCTCTACTAAAAAAATAATGTTACTGTTTCTACTATTTATTTTAACCACTTAGTAGCATGTGACATAAATTTTGAAAACCAAATATACACAGATTTCTACAGGATGTTCTTTTCATTGTTTTGGTTTTACATTAAAAAATTATGTGAAGGGATGTGTTCTAAAGCTTCAAATTATTTTTAAAAACCAAGCTAATCCAATCAATTTCTCAGTAATTGGCTTTGAAGAAACTGAGACAAGAGCAATGCAAACAAAGTGCTTTTAAATAAATCATAATTATCCATGCAAATGTCTCCAATTATTTGAGGGTTTAATCAGATGACAATTTGGAAGCCCTCTTGCATCTGGTAATGTGACAGGCAGCAGAAAAGCAGAGAAAGCATTCTGGTAGGGATCACTGGAGATGTGAGAAGGAGGAGCTGGATTAACATCTAAAATTATCCACAATTGTGAAAACCTCAGGTTATTTATGCATTCACCTTTACATATCAGTAAAGACCTGCATATATATTCAACAGTTCCAACTTGTTTTCAAGCTTTTAAACTGATCTCAAATGGTTGCAGATTTTCTTTTACTCTTCAGATGATAAAAGCATTTTTGTATGCAACGAGGAGCAGGTGTTGTTGGTTATTCAAATTAGGAGATTGCTACCAGCTTCTCCCCACTAGCCCCTTCCCTATGTCATGCTGGTATCCTAAGGTCTTCTCTTGCCACCTAATCCTCTACTTTCTAATTACAGAGAACCCTTTAAAAGTGTGCACTAGTGTTGCTCTAGATACTGCAAACTTTAACAGTGTTGTTTCACTCCTTCTTGGGGGTTAAAAATCAATATGGTATATGACTTCCTTGTAAACGTTTTTTCTGAAACCAAGAAGCAAAGTACTCCACTTAGTGCAGTTTTAATTAAACTGAATACATTATAAAACACTCTCCTAATTTGCTTTGCCTAGAAAATGTTTTTTTAAAGTGTTACAAATCAATCAACTAATTGAGCTATGTAGTAGGAAATGCAGATGGCATCTCGTTACTCTGTGTTTTCACTCTGCCAACCAAGTGCCTCTTTAGAGACAGGGTTTGAGATGGGCCTTGCAATTTGTACCCCATGGCAGCAGTGTGATGTGAGGTTGTGGCTTTGAGCAGTGCACAGTTAACAAGGAAAAACAACACAGAATGCACTGACCAAGGGCAGAGATGGTGGCAAGGGGACCAAGGTGGCATAGCAAGGGAAGCTCCTTACAATCCCAACTGTCATCTATTCTATAATGGACCAGTGCAGATGGCTTTATCTGCCTTTTCATAGACCAGAGCAACAGAGAATAGGTCATACCTGCTTTGGGGATTTGTTTTTTCTCACAAAGTCAGGGTGAGTATCCTGCTGCACTTTGTCAGCTTAAGATCATAAATGTCACTTCGGTATGAGGCAATCTACCTGGTGCTGGGATGACCCACTGACTGATGGAGGAGGTAAGATCTTTGCTCTAAAGGGCTTCTTCTTTAACAAATGTTTACTGAGCATTATTATTACTATTATTGAACAATTATAAATCGCTAGGCATGGTGTCAAGTACATGATAATCAAACATATAAAGAAAAATGTACCTGCTCTCAAGTATCTTCCAGTTTAGTGAGAAACAGATATGTAAACAATCACTCTAAAATATTATTTTATGTTATTCATGAAAGCACAAACAAACATAGGGAAAAAAGAAATCCCTTTGTCTGGGAAATTTTTGTTTCCTTTATAGAAGACCCAGAATGTAGAGCATATTCTAGGGCAAAGGCATATTGGCTTTGGGTGATGGAGAAAGTTAGCATAATTTGAAGTGTAAAGCCTTTTCATTTTTGGTGACTATCCAACAAGCATCTGTCTACAGTTCACATTCTGACTGTTCTTCTCAATCCTGGATTCTAAATTTATCCTTCCTCTCACATTAGAGGTGATTGTTCCAGTTTAAAGCATTGCTTTGTGCTACACACTTAGGACTGTTGTTATATCAACCCACAGCTGAAATGCACCACGGGAAATTTTGATTACTCAGCAGCCATATGCTCACATGCTTTAGAAATATTGACTAAGATATTATTAGAACTCACTTAGTTTCCTAGGGATGCCTTATTTAAGCACTTAAATCCTCCAAAGCCTGAGGCTCAAAAGTTAAGAGGTACCAGAAAAAGGTAAAAAAATAAGACTGAGAAGAATATCCTGTATCATAGCTAATGCTCCTATTCAGCCAATTGATGAACACTGTCTTTAAATTTTAAATGGACTTCCTATTTGAGAGAATGACTATTCAAATACTAAAAATGTGAAAGATAATTAATTTGAAGGTATAAGGAAGGCTAAAATTGTCTTTGAGGGAAGGTCTACCAGCTTGGACATTGACAATGTAAGAGATGTGTTGAACATTAGATATTTGCAAAAATTTTTACAAGCCAAAACATGCTAATGCAGATATTAAACATTACTATTTGGATCTATTGGTTGCTTTTAATCAACTAAATGGCAAAGGCTGAACTAAACAACTATTTCCCAAGTTCAAATGGTATCTTGAGTTCCTGGACCATAAGAACTCATGGGACCTTGATGTGACTTCAGTGTCTCTAACCAGAGTAGGGTAGAATGGGAAGGAAATTGTGCTTATTGGTTCAATGCACTGTTTCTACAGCACATTTTATGGGTAACAGTTGGGAAAAACATCACTAATACAAACAACACAAAGACAAGATGCTACCTAGGGGTGAGGGGTTGCAATTCTCCCTGCTTGTACAATATTGTGTTTTCACTTTGTAATGCAGACCTTCAGAGTATTTGGAATTTCTCTACCAATAAATAAGATACCTTTCTGTCACATCTTAGAGATTAACACTCAAGAAATATAACTACGTTCCAAGAGGATAAATCATAGGAACAACATTTAGAGCATTCTGAGATGATAAAGGAAGGTTTCCCTTGTTTTTGTCCTCAAGAAAAGATAGTTTTAGTCTAACAAAATTCTAAAACCCTTGAAAATAGTAAATACGTTAACCTTTTATATGGGTATAGCCATCAGTGATAGTCATGAAGAATTCAGGCATAATTTTTAGCTGCCAGATGTTATTTTCTGCCTCTTTCAAATATGAATATACCATATATTATGACAAAGTTATAAAAATCTTACTTTTACTGTGGGAAACCATTATTACTTTAATCATGTTATTGTTAATTTAATACTTAAAAAAAGGTCTATATGTAATTATCCCTCATTTTGTAAAGAGAACATTTAAACCTGAACAAGAACAGCTGATCTTTCATTTTCCAGACCAAACTTTGGCCTTCAGAGAAAGTTTATATTCTCACAGAAGAAAATAATTAGCCAAGTCCATAATCAATATCTTCCAGACATATAGGAACTGAGAAGTTAATAGGATTCTAATGATAACAGACATAAATAAAAAGTCAATGTCATAAACAGCTGTAATTTCTTTGATTTCTCCAAAGTGTCATTCATTTCCTTAATTTAATAAATATTCGTTAAGCACCTATTTTGTGACAGATGCTTTAGGGTTACAAACTCATATTTTCTTTGTGGTAACACAGAAAATAAACAAATAATGAATAAAAGTACTACAAAGAAAATATGAAGGGCTATTGAGAATATTATACATGATCATTCAATGTTAAATTTATTACTCTTTCATAACGGTAACACTTATTTGAATGCATTGACTACAGTGAAAAATTAATAAGCACCTACTCTGTGCTAGGCTATACAGGGGATTATAAAAACAATTTCAGATGAGGCATTACCTTCCAGGAAGCAAGATGTCAAAAGAGACAAGTTATTAATTAAAAAGTTAACAGTTCAAGTCAGGAGTACATATAGATCATGCAAAGACATAAAAAATAATAGTAATATATGAATTATGTGCTAAATACCATAAATAATACTGACACTATATTGTTCTTGGATTCATATATATATATATATATATATGTGTGTGTGTGTGTGTGTGTGTGTGTATGTGTATACATATGTGTGTATATATACATACACATATATTTATACACAGAGAGAGAGAAAAGGAGTTAATTCTGTTGGCAAGAGAGAGGGCTGTCAATGAACAGAACAGTGGGGGCTCCTTGGATATTGGCAGTGTTCTGGTTCTCCTCTTCATGGACTGTTACACAGGAGTTCATTTTAGAACTACCTGTTCAACTATCAATTTGAGACTATGCCAATTTCTCTGTGGAAGTTATATTTCATAATTAAAAGAATTATAATTCAGAAAGAATAAGAAAATTAGAGAGAAAAGGAAAAGAAAAGAATATATAATAGGTATACTATATCACTTCAGAAATGGAAGCAGTTAATATTATTATGATAAAGGGGGAATTTTATTGAAAAGAGTTTGGAGTCACACCATGGAGTGCAAATTTGGTTTGCTTAAACAGAAACGCAGGGAGAGGCAATCTAAGCAAAGGACAGAATGTATAAAGATGTTTACAAGTAGTAAAGTTTAAGGATGTTTCAGTAATGAGAAATTAAATTAGTCCATGTGAATAAATATGTCATCATAGAGAACCCTTTAGGAAAATCGTAGAAGATGATGACACGGAGGCTCCTAAAGCTCCCTTCCCTCACGGACACAGTGAATAAACAGTTGTGCATGGAACAATTTCCTCCAAAAGAAATCCAGAAACTAGCTTAGTGACTCCTACATCAGGAAAATGAGAAAATACCCACATTGACATAGGTAGGAAAGGCTGAGACACAGTCTTATCATTAACCCCACTTTGGACAGGGCACCGTACAATCAGGAGGAAGCCCCTAACTCCCAGCTTCTACATGAAGAACAAAGCATTTAGACCCTACACTAGGGTCCCATTTTTTAAGAGTCCCATCTGAGAGATGGGTCCACAAAACACTTAGCTTTGAAAGCCAGCAGGGTTGTGTCCATTAGACCCACAAGACAAGAGAAAAGAAAGAAGCCGTTATTACAGGGCATGAATATTCATTGCAGCTATCACTCTGGGCTCAACACAGAAAGAGCAGGCAGGAATCTCCCATTCTCCAGTCTTGCCTCATTGGAATCTATTTTCATACATTAGAAGAGGCTGCTTGAGGACCAGGTTTCCAATTTAGCTAATATCTGGAGGCAGACAGCAGTTGTCCTTGCACATCAGTGAATCTAGGTGACACCTTCCCACCCTCTCCCTGCTGTCTTATGTTTCCAGTGTCTACCTGCAAGAAAGTTGTATATGTTTCTGCATCTCTGCTTTTGCAGCTGCTGCCAAAGGGGCAGGCCTCCAGAATGCCTGGTTCTCACACTCAAAGGGGCTTCCATTAATGAGTCCTAAAGTACTACAGTAAATTAAAAAGCAGTTCATAACCATCTATCCTCCCAGAGCTCAGTACAAATGGGGATCCGGCAAAACCGCCCATTGCCTAGACTATTCCTAAAAGGGATGTCTTTGCATACTTCAAACACTATTGCCTGATGGTCAGGCTTCTAATTTGTCATGCATCGAGAGGTACTTTATGGCTGCCATTCTCTTCAGAGACCAGGAAAGTCTGTGGACACCTCCATGACATCTCCCTTGAGTCTCTTCCACATTGCCAGCATCTACTTGGAAGGAGTTTTACACACATCTAGTGCCCCAGCTTGTGTGGCTGCTGTCTGAGGAATGGGCCCCTGGAAGGATGGGCCTAGAGAGGCTTGCATTCAGGAACTCTATAGAACTGTAGAAAACAACAACAAAAAAAGTTTTTAAGAGGCTCAGGAGTATCTCCGCACCCACAACTGTACACCTGTGATTTATGTAGAAGAAACAGAAAAAAATGCCACCTCTCAGTTATTCCTTGGCAAAGGCTTAACTAATACTTTCCCAGCTGCTGTCCAAGGGTCCAGCTTCCCAAAAGCTTGCATCTAGGTGCTGAATGCACCCTCCCCTCTGGGACATTGACAGATCCTGGCACATATTCAATTCCTGCAAGCCGCTAAGGATAAAGAAGGGAGCTTGAACAATCACAAAGGTTTGAAGGAAAACCAGGAACACAGCCTGGGCTGGTTGATGAACTTCACATCCAACACAAAACCACTCTTTCAAAACTGGCTGTTTTAGCTAATGCATAGAAATCAACACAGATTTAATGAAGAAACATAAGAATATGTACCAAAGACCAAGATAAGATTTTAATGAAACAAAAATAAATAATTTACCCAAGATGTAGTTTAAAATAGTTGTCATAAAATGCTCACAGAAATCAAGAGAACAACATATGAACAAAGTGAAAATTTCAACAAAAAAGAAAAAAACATAAAAACCTTCAAACAGAAATGACAAAGCTGAAGAATATGATAGTTGAACTAAAAAGAAATCAGTAGTTTTCAACAGCAGACTGAATCAAGCAGATGGAATGATCAGGAACTTAAATACAGGGTGATAGAATTCATCCAGTTAGAGAAGCAACAAGAAAATAAAAGTAAACAAAGAGTAAAAATAGCTAAAGAGACTTAAAGAAACCATCAAGTAAATCAATATACACATATAGGAGCCCCAGAAGGAGAAGATAGAGAGAACAGGGCAGAAAGCTCTCTCAAATAATGGCTGAAAACTCTGCTAATCTCAGGAAAGAAATAGCCGTATAAATTCAGGAAATTTAGAGATTACAAAACATGACAAGTTCAGAGAAACCCATACTGAGACACACTAAAATCAAATTGTCAAAAGATAAAAACTAGGACAGAATTTTAAATCAGTAAGAGAAAAACAACTTCTTATGTACAAAGAAACCCCCACATGACTATCAAGAGATTTGACAGCAGAAATTTCAGAGGCCAGAAGAGAATGTCATGATTAATTTAAAATACTGAAAGAAAAAAAATTGCCAACCAAGTATACTATATTAGGAAAATTTGTCCGTCAAATTGAAGGAGAAAGAGTTTCCCAGACAAACAAAAGCTGACATTTATTATAATAAGACTGGCCTTACAAGAAATTTAAAGAAAGTTCTTTAAGCTGAAATGAATAGGATGCTAGTTAATCATAAGAAAACATAGAATATAAAAAATTACTTGCCATATAAATACACTGTTAAGTTCAGAATACTCTAATATTGTAATAGTGGTGGTTATATAACTTTTAAGTCTAGCATGAATCCTAAAATACAAAGGTACTAAAATAATTCACTGTAATAATTTGTGAACAGATACAAAAGTAAATAGATGTGTGACATCAAAAATGTAATGTGTGAGAGTGTATAAGTGTAGAACTTTTGAATACTTCCAAAGTTAAGTCATTATCACTTTAAAATTTACTATTATGATTATAAAATGTTACGTAAGCCACATAGTAACTGATATCAGCAACCTGCAGGAAATACCCAAAAAATAAAGAGAAAGAAATCTAAGCACACCGCCACAGAAAAAAAAATCAAATTATGAAAAAAGAGAACAAGAAAACAAAAAAGAATTACAATCCAACAAAAAACCTGGCAAAATGACAAAAGTCCACACTTATAAATAATTACTTTAAATGTAATTAACTAAATTCTTTACTCAAAAGATAGAAGATAAAAAATATTAGATAGGGCTCCAAGATGGCAGCAGATTAGGTGGGCATTACACTCACCAATGCCCAGGAACACACTATAGTTACAACTAAAATATAGAACAATCAACCTAAATAGCCAAATAAAGATTAACTGAAGAGAAGTCTTATAACCAAGGATTTACAGAAGAAGCCACACAGAGACTGGTAGAAAGGGCAGAGTCACAAAAAGAACTTGCACCACCCCTACAGTCAGTGACTGAGATTTCAGAGGGGTATCTCAGCTGCAAAGATTCCCACTGAGAAGTGTGGGGCCTCAACTCTAAGCCAGGCTCCCAAGTCCAGAACACCAGCACCAGGAAAGGGGGGCCACATAATATCTGGTTGTATAAGCAAAGATTCTGTCTTTCTACCGAGAGATGGAAGCCTACTAGAGACACAGATGCCCTTTTAGTAGGCCAAAGCACAAAATTTCATTTGCAGACAGTTACCCTGGGCTCTGGTGTAGGGAGGGCAAAACAGACTAAGGTTATGTGAGGGTAGACAGGGGTTTGTAGCTCTGGGGAAAGAGCTGAAGGAACAGCCACCAGGATATCTGCTCTAAGTCATCCTCTCACACCCTAGATAATACATTTCTTGAGTGGAGCATGCCCTCCATAAGGCGTCATCCTAGGGGAAAACAACAGCCCCACCCTCTGGACTCCCTGTTGCCTCACCCTTTGGAGCTTGTGTCCTGCTGAGGAGACAGCTGCCTGGAACTTCTGTATGACCCAGCAATTCCACTTCTGGATATTTATTCAAAGTAACTAAAAATACTAGTTCAAAAAGACATATGAACCCCCATGTTCATTGCAGCATTATTTAGAATAGGTGAGATTTGGAAGCAGCCCAAGTGCCCATCAATAAATTAGTGGATAAAAAACCTGTAGCACATTTATACAATGGAATAGCACTTGGCCATAAAAAAACAAGGAAATGATATCTTTTTCCACTACATGGGTTGACCTGGAGAGTGTTATGCTAAATTAAATAAGCTGGCCAGAGAAAAATAAGAACCATATGATTTCACTTACATGTGGAATTTAATGAACAAAATAAACTAACAAACAAAAGAGAAAGAGACTCATAGATGCAGAGAACAAAGTGAAAGCTGTCAAAGGTGGGGTCAAATGAGGGGCTAGGTGAAAAAGAAAAGGATTAAGCAAAGAAAACAAAACCACATAGAAACAGACAATAGTGTAATGATTATCAGAGGGAAGGAAGGGAGAAGACTTTGAGGTGGGAGAAGTTGAGGAGGATAAATAGTGATGGAAGGAGACCTGACTTGGAGTGGTGAACACACAATATAATATACAGATGATATATTATAGAATTGTACACCTGGAACCTAGGTAACTTTATTAACCAATGTCATCCCAATAAATGCAATATAGATTAAAATGTTTTCAGATAAAACTTTGGAATAAAAGTTGGATAAAAATCACAAACAAAGTCTATGTTGCCTACAAGAGACTCACTTCAGCTTTAAGGACACACACAAACAGAAAATAAAGGAATAAAAAAAGATATTTCATGCCAATGGAAACTGAAATAAACTAAGGCAGACAAAATACATATCAAGGCAAATACTGTAGTAAGAAATAAAGAGGGTTGTTATATAATGATAAATGTGTCCATTCAATGAGAGGAATTAATATTTGTAAATATTTAGGCATTCAACACAGGAACACTACATATATAAAAGAAATATTAACATTCCTGAAGGAAGAAATAAACAATGCAATAATAGTAGGTGAATTCAATACTCCACTTTCAATAATGAATACATCATTCACACAGAAAATCAATAAGGAAACATTGGACTTAAACTACACACTAGAGCAGATGGATCTAATAGATATACAGAGAACATTTCATTCAACAGCAAGGAATACACATACTTCTCAAGTACAAATGAAACATTCTCCAGGATAGCTCACATGTTATGTTATTAAACAAGTCCTTATAAATTTAACAAGACTGAAACTATATGAAGTATCCTTTCTAAATACAATGGTATGAAACTAGAAATCAATTACAAGAAAAAACGAGAATATTTATAAATACATATAAATTAAGCACCACCCTCCTAAAAATGGATGGAAAAAGAAACCAAAATGAAAATTTAAAAAATATCTTAAGATCAATGAAAATATTAACACAAAGTACCCACATTTATAGGATGCAGCAAAAGCAGTCAAGAAGGAAGTTCACAGTGACAAATACCTACATTAAGGAATAAATAAGATCTCAAATAAATAACCTAACTTTATACCTCAAGGAACTAGAATAATAATAATAAATGAAGCTTCAGTTTAATACTAGGGAAAAGATTTAAAAAGATCAGAGCAGAAATAAATGAAGACTAAAAAGAAAATAGAGAAGATCAATTAAAATAAGGGTTGATTTTTAAAAGCTATATAAATTTGGGATGGTATTTAAGATCAGTAACGTGGTTCATATGTGCAACTAATATGAGCTGAGACTGGTGAATGGTGGGATTCCATCATTTGCCCCAATGAGATGCTCATATGCTAGGAAAATGTAGGCCTGGTTAGCCACAGAGGGCCCTACTTTCCAGCAGGGGCCACATTTCAACAACATAGCACAGGTCTTCTTCTGCTCACCATTGAAGCTGGTGGTGGTCGGGAGGTAATTTGAATATCAAATCTTAAAGTTAATAAATAGCCGTACTGGGAAATGTATCCATGCAAAAAGAAATGGATGATATTCAACAAATAAAATTGACCTGACAAAGCAGTTAGGGCAAACAAGAGTAGTACACTAACTTACCTGCAAATGTCTCACTATCACACTCTTAAAATATCCTTGGGATTTGGCTTTTATGTAAACCAGAAGCATCCCACACTTCTGGCAATTGTATCTGCACTTGCATAAGAATAAATGTCTGATGATTAGTGTCCTATTTTTATTTACCCACTTGCTTTTTAATGATGAATCTAAAGTTACAACCTAAACAGGAGCTAAAAGAAATTCAAACTGAAGGGTTGTTTTAGTTAATATCAAAAGGTAGGCAGGTGTCAAAGCATACGTTCAGTAAAACAGTTAATTTTAAAAGATTCCTTATTAAGTCTTTATTTTATTTCCTTTTTCTTTTATTTTCTGGCAACAAAAATCTAGTAAAAATAGAAGACAAAGCAAAACACACTCTGGGTAGAGAGTTTCTTCTTACACTGATTTCCTATATTATGGGCTGTTTCTTCTCTACACTAAATTACTATCTATCTGTGCAAAATGAAATGCAAACTGAAGAGGGGATTACTCAGATAATTTAGGTCAAAAATAAGTTCTCCAGAAACATCCAGATTGAGGCAAACATGTTTTCTATGGTTCATATCATCCTGATAATTGCCTTAATTCTCCATTTTGTTTTGCTTCTGTAGACAGTTTAATGGCAGTTAAGATTTTTTGGATCTTGCACCAGGAGAATAAATACTCAATTAAGGCTTTTTCAGATGAGTCAGAGATAGAAAATCACTGTAGCTGTAAGTGATGCATGCTCTCCACTTCCAACCATTTGCTGGCCTGTAAGTTTTCAAACACAGTTTGAAAGACAGAGAATATTATAATGACAAGCAAAAAAATAAATTAGTTATTCACAAAAAGTAATTAATTTTGTCCTTAACAAAGTGTCACTTAAAATCCAGCTGCTGTCTGTAGTCATGGGCTCACACTATTCTCAAAATTATTTGCAATGTGTCAAGGAAATTGTTATTTGTCAGGCAATGTCAAGGCAAAATTAATTAATTAATTAATTAATAAGTAATTAATTGGAGTATGTGTTCATTCATTTAACACGTAGTTCCTAAACCAGAGGTGCCAGGTGCCATCCTAGAGGCTTAGGATACATCAGTGAAAAAACAAACAACACAAAGACTTCTTACTTCATGGAGTTTAATACTCTTGTGAGGAGGTGAGAGGACGACTAAATAGTAGACATAATAAATAGGTAAGTTATATACCATGTGTCAGGGTAAAAAGTGCTATAGAGAATGACGAAATGAAGCCGACTAAGGGCATGTGGGACGTATTAAAGTGGGGCATGTTGCTTTCTCAAATATGATGAGCAAAGGAAGACTGTTCAAAATGTGTCCTATGAACAAAGATTTGAAGGAAGTGAAAGAATTTGGGTACCTAGCGAGATACAGAATTTCATGCTGTGAAAACATCTGGAATCAGGGTACTGAAGTAGGATGATACCTGATATGTGTAAGGAACAGCAAGGAGGCCAGGATTTGAACAACAATGTAAACACGAGGTATCAAAATTTGAGAGTCACATTGGCCATTGTAAGGACTGAGGCAATTATTTTGAATGAGGTGGGAGACATTGGAGAGCTCTAAGTAGAAGGTGTGGTATATTCAACAATGTGTTAAAGAGTCTATGGGAAAAACAGATGGCAAAGGGGGGAGATGGTGGTAGCTTAGGATGGTGCTGAAGCAGTAGAAGTTACAGGAATTGATCAAATTATAAATATATTTTGAGGATTGAACCAAACCAGATTTTCTGACTTATTGGTTATCAGATATGGCCATAAAACAAGAGTCAAGAAGGACATATGATCTGAATACCTAAAAGAAAGGCATTATCATCAATTGAAATTTTAAAACAGACTCCAGGTAAAGTAAATTCTGGTGGAGGTGAGGAGATCACTTTAGTTTTGTCTGTGTTAAGCTTGAAATACCTATAGACACCCAATGGAAAGGCAGGGTAGTAGCTGGCTATATGTCAGAAATATGGGGAGTCCAGATAAGAAGTGTCCATTTAGAATTTTAGTGTTCTACCAACACTTCATATTCTTCTTAGGATGAAACTGCTTCCTTTTTGGCTTCCTAGTGTAATGATGTGCAGAAGATGGGTCCCCTGAAAGTCGGGGAACAACCTGCTTTTTCCTGGGCAGGGAAAAGCAGAAAGAACAGCATTTAAGTTACATTGCATAACAAAAGCAAGTTAACAGCCATGCCTTCCTGAAGGGAAAAAGGCAAAGCAGCTGCTGGGGAGAATCGTGTAGGCAAATGTGAGAACGTGCAGTGATTTGTGACATAGACACAGGGTGGATGTCCTCACTGAAATCCTGTTCATCACGGGGAACTCTTGCCTTGACCTAAGATGGCAGCCAAAAGAGGGTCAAAGACACTGGGAAGCTGACAAAAGTGGCAGACACTAATGCACTATAGGAAAAGCCAAATGCTAGATCATGTAGGAAGTTCTAAAGTGAGCATCTAGGTTAGAGTAGGCTGCTACAAGGTCTAGAGGTCAGCAGGTCTGCCTGTAGGTCTACCTGTGTGTCTGTAAGGACATCTGCCAGGAGGCCTGAAGGTCAGTGAGTCAGCCACAAGGTCTGCAAGGAGGTCTGCAGAGGAGGCTGCTATGAGGTTTCCAGGTCTGCCTGGAAATTTTTCCCGGAGAAGAAGGCAGCAGAGCTGGTGGTGCTGCGGGAACCTGCATGGCCACCCAGGCTCCTGAGAGATGCTTGTAACTAAATGGTGACAGGGAATGCTGAGCTGCAGACTTCTGCTTTTCTGAAAGATGGTACCTCTCAGCGGCATACTCTGAAACTGGCCTGGTTTGGCAGAGGGAGGCTGGACTATTTTGGGGGGGGCGGTATTTTTAAAGTGAGTGGGACTTAATGCCAGAAATTTGTCATTATCCTAAATCTGTATAACCTTTAAGTAAACAACCCCTTCCCTTTTTCACTAAATTCTTGCCTTGACAGTCACACTTCTTGGTGACAGGCAATCAAACCCTACAGCTATTCTAGAGCACCATTGGTTGGTTCTGTAACACGAGGGTTTATTTATAGCACGTTCGTGAGTCTAACTTTCTTACCCCTAGTGTCCATCAAAACTTGTCTCTAAAATAATGAAACTTTGTTTTATCTCATGTGGCTGACTTTTGGCCAATGGGACACCAACAAAGACCACAGGTAGCATTTTCATCTCTTAAGATTATTCTTCACATGTTGTCCTACACTCTTTCTTTCCTTGTCTAACAGCTGGATGTAGAAGATCTACTGGAGTGTTCAGTGACCCTGGGGGATGGCAGAGCACCAGCTGGAAAGACCATGAAACCCTGAATAACTGCATGGAGGATAGCTCCCATGACAATTTATATTGGATTATGACTCAAAGGGGAAATAAAGCTGGTTATGATAAGCTGCTGAAATTATGAAGTTGTTTATAGCAGTTTGCATATCTTGCCTAATAAAGAAATTTAATGTTTACTATGTGTCAGGTAGTTTAACAAGCTCTTGAAATATAATGCCATTATTATGCCAACTTTACATCTGTCCTTGAAGGCAGAAAGTAAGAAAAGGATGATTTCATATTCTCAAGAGTGTCTTCAACCTCCTACAGTTTTTGCCTTTTCCTTATGCTATTTCTACCCTTGTACCACCTACTTCATGCAAGTTTTTCCTCATGTTTTTCATCCTATATTTTTTGCTAAAAAGCAATGTAAACTGAGCCCACTGCTGCTGTCCAGTGTCAATTGGAACCTTGTAGTTGCTTAATAGACTTTTTATATTTAGTTTTACAAAGTAGTCTATGCTAAATTTCTAATACTCACTTTCACTTCTCTTAATTTCTTTGCAAGCTAGTTTCCATACTCACTGCTTATAGATGTGCTGAATTAAAAATGTGCTCAAGTCTCTCCCATGTAACATCGGGGTTGATGGGGTTTCTCCTCAATAAGGCATTTATTCCAAATTTCATTCCTAGGACATGATATAGCCTGTCCTTGACCCCAGGATTTACTTCCTGTGACACATCCTTTAGGTTCTAGTCAATGTGCCTAGGTTTTAGGATTCTGTACCTCTTCCCAACCACAGACTATCCATGCTTCTGAATACCTTATTTCTCTTTTCCATAATCAACTTATTATTTGTTGACAAATAGGTTCTATAAGGCAAAACATTGAATCATATTGGCCTTCTTTTATCCCATGAATACTATTTTCTACACCCTCATTGATATTACCTTGATTTTATCTACTTTGCTGAACTACTTTTTGAAAAGTTTATCAATGAGCTTTAAATTTCCTGATTATCATTCTATACATATATAATTAGTATTAAATATTGTAAAATATGTCCTCCTTAAAAATTTTTCTTCCTTCAGCTTCAGTGACACTGCCCCAGTTGGGTCTCTTCCTAGTCCACTATATTCTCTAATCTCTACTTATTTTTTCTTTTTTATCTATCGGTCTCTCTGTCCCTTCACCCATTTCTTGATTTATTTAATACACTAATTAACTTTTCTCATTCATCACATATGTCTATTCCCCAAGGTTTAGTTTTGAGCCACATTGGTTTCTTCCTAACCTCTCCTTAGGATAATGTTCTCAACCAAGATGTTGCGGTATAGTGGTTATTACTGGTAAATTACTTATAATAAGTTATTTATGCTTGCAAATAATTTATTTGCTTAATAAATTAGAGAAGATTTAGAATCACTTTAATAGCAATGCCACTGTTCTCTCACTTTCTTCAAAGATGTGGCATTATAGCTATCACATAGAACTGAATATATCATGCATATTATCAATCATATGCTGACTGTTCCATGCCAGTGGGAACTTTGTTGGTGTCCCCACCATAAATCTGGTACACAAAAGGGTGCCTGGCATGCAGCACATACATCAGTGTCACAGTAAATTTTTAGTGTTGAATAAGTGTGCTTAAACACTCAAGATACAGTTGATAAACACTGCTTTAAAAAATTCATCTGCTTTTCGATTTTTAATTACTCCATGACGATGAAGGACTCACATCTTGATTTTTTGACCCATCAAATTAACAAGTATTGAATACTTGGATCAATCTTAATTTCTTTTTTTTTTCACCCCATGTATCAATCCATAATCAAGGCCAATTAATTCTTCCTTTATTGAAGCTCTACATTTCCTTTTCCTGTTAGTCCTGCCACTAGCCCAATTCATTTCGGCCTGGATTATTGAAACTCTGGACACCCAACTTTACTTATTTACTTGTTTATTATTTTTAAAAATCCTCAACCGAGGACATTTTTTCATTGAAAGACAGGAAGGGAGAATGGAAGGAAGAGAGAGAAACATTGATGTGAGAGAAGCCTTCAACTGGTTCCCTCCCATACATACTCAAACCAGCATGTTTGAGTATGGATCACACTCACAACCTAGGTATCAAACCCACAACCTAGGCATATGCCCTGACTGGAATCGAACCACAATCTTTTGGTTATGGGATGAAGCTCCAACCAACTGAACCATACTGGCCAGGATTATTCATCCTGCCTTTTAAAGTTAGAATTGTTTTCTTAAAAATACCAGCTTCAACTCAAAAGTCATATGGCTTCCATGTCCTAAATAATACATTTTTAACTTTACAAACTAGTGTTTATTTAACTTTAAAATTGCATCTGTTCCCAATTTATCTACCTAAATTATCTCTTTCAGTCAAATGATTCTACTCTTAGTTCTTGTAAGTGACATTTGTGACCCTACCATCAAGATTCTTCTCACAATCTACTCAACCAAAGCTTTCATCTCTTTTCCACTGTGCACATATGGATTAGTCACCTTTAAGACTTAACTCAAATTTTGACAGCTTCATAATGTCTCACCTGGTCATATCAACTCCAAGAAATGGCAACTCTATTAACATTGGTGACTCACAGGACTTCCATTTTCAACATTCCTCTCAATACCATGCTACATACATATGGGACTTGTTTTAGAGTCCCTTTAAATTCTTGTCTGACTGTGAATGTGGGTCTTTCCAAGTGACTTAAAACTCATGACCATAAAGAATGAGAAATAATGGTACTGAGCACACAATGTGCTAATGCTATTTGTGTTATTTTATTTAGTCTCCACAGTAGTTATACATGGAAGTATTATAATTCTAATTTAATAGACAGAAAACTGAGGCTCACATAAGTTAAGTTTTAGCTCATAAATGGCTGTTAGTTACTCTAGTGCCCAGGTCCCTTTCTCTCTACTGTATTATTGTGTCTCTTATACAAATACATTCCCTCTAGAGTTTTTTATAATTTAGAGCACATAGTAGGTGTTGGATAAAGACATATTAAATAAATGTGGGGATTTGGGATAATCTTTGAGGTCATGGGAAGATATATAGTCTACACTGATCTGTCCTGTAATTAAAGTGATGAGGTCATACTGGCTTCCTCATTTTATGGTAAAATACAAGAGACAGAGCCTGGGTAGTCATTTTTTTCCTTTTTGTCAAGTAACAAAATAAATATATAGTCAAAGACAAAAAAGAAACTTACACTGAAAATTTTCACCAACTCTTTATAATACAAAAAGAAAAAGTAATGACTTAGCCAGTGGCATGTTATGGTATAGTATGCAATTGTCCCAGGTTAAAAGCAGTCAATTTCATTCATTGAGTTGACTACCAAAAGTTAAAATTGTTGCAGATGAAATAGAGCATGTTAATAATTCCCTTCTGATTTCGCATGCAAAGTATTGAAATCTGGAATGGAACTTCTGTAAAAAACTAACACCTGCAATTTTTCTAGAAAAGCTGCCAATACTATGGCTTCTGTTAAGCTAAATTAAAGGGATTTTAGTCTTTATTAAAAGCAATTCATCTTTATTAGAGGAATTCTTCTATATTTATTATGAGTCAGAATAATAAATTAGCCATTAGTGGTGACATCATGAGCTTTTATGCATAAATATTTCAATAAAAATATAAATTATTCAGTTAAAACTCTCATTTTTATTGTGGGTACAATTTAAGATAATTATTAGTGCATTTTCTAAGAACTGAGTTATTTTACTATCATAACTGAGAGCATTATGAAAAACTAGTAATATTGAATATATTATTTGAAACTTAGAAAAGGATGGGTGTATATTAAGGGAAACACTTGCAAATGTATGCCAATGCAACCTTTAATTAGCTAATTAAAGGTAATTTTTACATATAGACACACATCCCAGGAAAAATATAAAAAGAACAAGAAGTAGGTGTAAGGCATCTTATTAAAAGTGATTACTATCTTCTAAAGGCATTCTAATTATTTACTCTACTTCCAGGGAACAAAATACCATGGTCATATATGTATCAGAAAAGTATCTCACACAGAATCTATCTTTTCTAATGCTTCATCTATTTCCTAGAGAATTCAGTTTAATCATATAAAATATTTAACTGGGTGACCTAGGACAAGTCTCTTAACCTCTCCTTGTGTCTACCTTGTTGACCTGCATTAGTTATGGTGACACATTTGGATAATGGAGGATTGTCTGAACCTTGAAAAATGATTTCAAGCCCTGTAGAACTCCAATTTGCTGACCCTACATGGACCCTGGATCATCCATCTTGCTCTTTTATCTAAGACAACCCCTGACGACTTCATCTAGCATCTCACAATTACCCAGGGCTTGGTACCTTTGCAAAGAGCACTGACACCAACATACTACTTTCCCTCATGTCAAACTTCTATTCATCCTTTAAAACACCCTCCATACAATTTGCCTAACATCACTGTATTTATTTTCAGAGTCAAGTACTCCTTCCATTGTGTTCTTGCAGCACTCTGTAAACATCTATTTTAACACAAATTTTCTAGCACATAACTCTTGGTTCTTGTATCTTTTTTCCTGACTATAGAGTGCTCCTTGAAATCTATGTCCTATTCATCACCTAATGTCCTCAAATGGCTGGCACTTGTGGCTGTCCTTTTGATCTATGGTTGTCTCCATTGTCTTAATGTGACTCAACCTTAATTCAAGTAAGGAGATAAGGCCAAAATCCAGATAATGAAAATAAATGTATCCCTCTTCAGTCCCTAATTCTCATAGTCAATGGTGTGTTTGTGGATATGTAATGCACAGGGTTGATAGTGGACTAGAACTGGCTTGCTTTAATGTGTCATAACATATCTACAAAGAGCGCACACTGTAGCAGCAGCCAATCAAGGCATTAACTTCAGGTTGCTCTTACTAACTAGATGACCCAGGATGAGTCACTTAACCTCTGATTGCTTCTGCCTTATTATCTGTAAAATAGAGAAAATGAAAGCACTTCTCAGGATTGCTAGCAGCTACTGTTATCATTATCATTATCTTTGCTATCATGGTTAAATTTTTCTTCCTAGAGGCAGAGCACCGGAGGATATTATCTTCATTACCTTTCTTTAGCTTTAGGGAAGCCTTCTATACCTTCAGAACAAAAGGGGATAAAAAGCAATGAGTTAGATTCTAATCTCTTTTAAGATTGTCTGTACCTTTTGTATCTGGCAAGCCCTGGAGGTAGGAAAAGATAGGAACAATGTACTACTGTCCTCTTTATTTGCTAGGCACTGGGCTTTTGGAGAAGAAATCTTTTGTAACAGAAGACCCCTAACTGGAAATATAAATACTAAGGAGGAGTTTTGTAAAACTAAGCCTCTATTGTGTTACTGACAGTGTTCTAAACCAGGGGTTCCCAACCCTGGTGGCTGACCTGTCTGCGGAGGTCTGTTAGGAACCAGGCCATCAGCTTGTCTGAGCTCTGCTCTCTGCCCCTCCCACGACAAGTGGGCGAACCAGCAAAGCTCACTTGAGCTTTACCTCCTGTCTCTCCTCCCACCCCCATCCATCCACAACAGGCGAGCAAGCGAGGGTGCCAAAAATGTTTGGTACTGCCGCTCTAGACATTGGGAATGCAGTGGTGAAACTGAGATGCCCTCAAGTAACTTTCACTCTAGGGACTGGTTGTAATCATTGCTTGCTATTTCTGTCTCATAACCTGAATTACGGATAACAGGACTATATCAATCAGCTATTCTCAGTTTCATCCTGAGATGAAGTATTTTCAGTTACATATTTGCAGTTAGAGCCCTTAAATTTGAGAGAGAAAAGCAAAAGTTCAGAGAGTGTTATTTTTGAACTAAGAAGCCACATGCCCCAACAGTTCAAATATACTCATTAAAAGAATGCACATGAGGACAAGTTCCTGAGGATCTGATGCGCGTGTCAGTGTTTTTGTCAAGCTGATAGCAAAGACATCTTCATGGCCAGGCATCACTGAGTAATACAACTGCCAGAAGGCATAAGACAGTGGAAGCCTGGGAAAGGAACACTAGTTCACTGAGACTCAGCTCACCCAAGGACCAATTTATCCAATGATTGGTTTAACAATTTAAAAAGAAAAGACTTTTTGAAACTTTTGTTTTGCCATTGCCTGTTTTCTTCCCTTAGAGAGTGCTAGGCAAATGCAGTAATCCAGTTCTAGGATAGTTTGCCACGGTTGATTTGGTGACGTGGGCAGGGGTAGGAGCTAGAACAAACACAGCATAAGGGCTCCACAAACAAACAAACAAATAAAAACAGTAAGCCTGTACTGCTTTGAAGAGAAACCTCTACCTTCACATGTAAATATCAAAGGCAAAAAGACATTAATTGACATGGGGATTCAAATAAAAACCCTAGCATCAGGTCTATACATATACAGACATGAGTTACATAATAATGGTGGCAAGGCAGAAGAACTGACTTCTTAATAACTTTAAATGAGACAATTGGTTGCCCATCTAGAAAAAAAAATGAAATTGTATCTCTAGTTCAGACTTGGCAATGCTAGGCCTATTAAAGATGTAAACACAAAAGGCAAAACCACAAAACTTTCAGAAAAATGATATAGGATAATATCTTCATAATCGTGGATAGAAATATTTCCATAAATAGAATATTAAAAACACAAATCAGAAAGGAGTAGACTGATTAGTTCAAATTCATTAAAATTAATAATTTTACTTCATCAAAGAACACCATGAAGATAGTAAAGGCTAGCCCCAGACCTGGAAAAGATATTTATGACCATATACCTGGTAAAGGGCTAGTATAAAGAATAAATATAAAGGTTCTACAAATAAGTTTGAAAATATAGTCAGCACAATGAGAAAAAAAATAAATAGAAGACTTGAAGATATACCTCACAAAAAGGAATTCTAAATGACTAATATGTGATATAGAAATGTGCTTAAACTCCTTAGTAATTATAAAACTGCAAGTTGATGATATTTTGAAGTAAACTAAGAAAGGTGAGTATGGGGAAGTAGAAGAGGATATACAGGAACAAATGGTGAGGGAAGGAGACTTGGCTTTGGATGGTGAACACACAATACAACACACCGCACAATATACAATTATAGAACTGTACACCTGAAACATATAACTTTATTAACCAATGTCGCCCCAATAGATTCAATAAAAAAGAACAAGAAACACAAACTTACTAGCTTTCCAAATTATGTTTAAAAATCTGATAACTGACAATGTGGGTGAGGGTGTAGAACTGCTGATTGGAAGTATGGGTTGGCATAGATTCTCTGGAAAACAGTTTGACATTTTCTAATACACTCTAAGATGTTGATGCCTCAGCAATTCCACTCACAGGTATTCACACTAGGGAACATTTTTGCACATATTTTCTAAGAGACATGTCCAAAATTATTCACAACATCAGTACCAGAACCTTCACCAAGACTTATCCCAAATGCCCATTCAGAGTAAGATACATATATAAGTTATGGCATACTCATTTATAATAGAACACTATACAGTATTAAAGATAAATTCACTATAGGTGGATTAAAAAACCTATGTGGATCACATAAATATAGATTTGAACAAAAGGAGAAATTTGAAAGATTACATACAATATGGTTTCATTTATTCAAAAACAAAAAAAGTAAACTACATTTTTACGGATGCATAGGTAGAAAATTATTTTCACAAAAATGAGGAGAGTGGTTACCCTTAGGAGTGAAAAACCTGCTGCAATCAGAAACTTCTTTGCTGCTAGCTAATCTTCACAATGACACAATGACAAGATTACAGTGGGTATTTATAATTATTTCTTAAACCATTCACATGTATTTTATGCCATCTTTTGATATGTCACACAAACCATAGACACGCTGTGAGGAGATAAATCAGGTAGCAGAAATTTTCCCTGAAAAGTATTATGAAATTGTTTTTTTATTTTGTAATGAGAACAAATAAAAATGATTAATTAGATTAACTCAGAAAAGAAAAATCTACAAAAATACACCAAAGTTTGAATGATTGTTTTCTTTGGATTGTGGAACTATAGATGTTATCTTTTACTTTTTTTGTATTTTATGAGTTATCTGTAATGATATACATTAATTTATATAAAAATACATTTATTTAAAAACAACAGAGCTGAAGGAAATGTCAAGCATGAAACTATACTTCAAAAATGCTCAGAAAATGATTTTTTAGCAAAATGATCACTTTAACAGGTTTTGGCAAACAAACCTATGTTTGCAAGATGATTTCGATACCATTCCATGTGGTCTATGAATGAAAAGCCAATTGCTTCCATAGAAAAATCTATCCCATATATGTTCATGTCTTACCAGACTGTAGACATACAAATCACTGCAGTGTTCCTCAGATAGCATATCTATAAGCCAACACCAAGAATGTTCATATAAGGATGGACTTGTGGCAAGCTCATTAAAGTCTCCAAAGAGGAATCTTACCCACATGTGTAAATGATAAGGCAAATGTACATTTGCCAAAAGTTTTTGTATAGTTGGATTTTTATGTTTTAAAAATAATGTTTGGATTTTTTGTAAATGCTTTATTTTACTCTTTGACATCTAAGCAAAGCTCTGAGGAGAGACCCAATACTGAGAAAAACATACAAACTCAACATGACTTGTCTAGGGAAGGAAACAGCTAAGCAATAACCTAGGCTGGTTTTGATGGCTTACTCACTCTGCTGAGGAAAGCCTCTCACTTAATTACATTATGTTTTAGGGAAGTTAAAACAGAATCTATGGCTTTATATAATGTCTTAATCATCATCCCTTTACAATAGGTGCTAATAACTAGGCCTTGCCAGGATTTTTGTCCCTCTGATGCACAGAGGGGTATAAGAAATAAGATGAGGGACCTTCAGTGAAAACTCATGCAGGCACACTTCTCACTGCCCAGAATCCAGAATGATCCAAATCAGAGTTGATTAAGCCAGCTAGTAATAGGACAGCAAATCTATGACTGAAATGCTAATCAAAATACAAACTGCACCTCTAATGACCTGCTGATATTTTTAATCAGCCAATGCATTGAATACAAAGGTTCACTGGTTTGTTGGCTCAATCAATTAAAAACCTGGGTTAGGGTAGTTTGTGATTAATGTAAAGGAGGGATGCAGAAAGGGAAGTAGTTCATAATGTTTAGCATTTCAATAGTAAAATTTGGTAAAATGCAAAGATGTGTTTGCTCAATTAACAAATAAATCATCATTTTATCAATGTCCACGCACACAAAAATTTTTTTTTTTGGTGGTTATGTTTAATTTATAACTGGGTTATTTCATGGGACCTTTGTTGAAATTGATCACTTTCACTTTTGAGTTTCAAAATTGGTTTTCAGAAGACTCTGTGGTAGAGCTAATCGAATGGGTTTTTCTTAATTAGAAAAAAAAATTCTACTGCAGCTAATCACAAAATAGATGACTCTGAAGATACTTTTTTTGCAGATAGCAAAACTCTAGAGCTCAATCATAACTCTCAGCGCATGTTAATAGCAAGTAAATTTCTAATATTTCACTACAGAACCTCTTTATAGTCAGCAAAGTGTATAATTTCTTTCCTAGGAGCCTCTGCCTTAGAGCCTGTTCAGAATTCCATATAATAGAACTGTCAGTCATTTCAGAGCCGATAGTGCTTATTTCTTAAGGAATCATTATTCATAAATTTCTGATATTTACAGCCTGAACATGAAATAAATATAATTTTTGTTCAGTATCATTCATGAGTAAACAGCGGTGTTTCTCTTGTGTATGAAGAATTAACTGCTTTGGGAAAGATTCATCACTGCAGAAGGGTAATTTGAAGGATCACATCGAAAAAAATTCATGCCAGTTAGGATTATAAAACTTTTTAATGATCAGCACTGATGTTAGCTTGAAGATGGATAATTAGAAACTTTAATGTGCATGATGCCTTTGGAAAACATTTCTGGTAGGCAATACCACCATTATCACCCTCAAAGAAGGGCAAC
Source organism: Sturnira hondurensis (assembly GCF_014824575.4). NCBI lineage: Eukaryota > Metazoa > Chordata > Mammalia > Chiroptera > Phyllostomidae > Sturnira > Sturnira hondurensis. Next base: position 5,388,202 of record NW_028076505.1, on the reverse strand, counting down.
TGAATCGAAAGACGATAACCAAGAACCTTGTACAAGGTCATGTGGGAAATACAAGGAGAGACGTCAGTTCTCTTTATGCATATTCTTATTATATTTACTGCAATCCTACCATATTGTTTTGGGAAATAATTTCCCCATAAATGTCATGGAAATAAGATGGAGACTCCTTAATATATCCACAGACTCTTGGAATGACATCTGACAGAGAACTCTTCCTGCCTCCTCACTCTGGAATTTGGAGACTGAGAGCCATCTTGGAGGAAGAAGCATTCTTGATCTACAGAGTCCTAAAGTGCTCTGGAGAAAATTAGATAAAGACACCTCTCATGACCACAGGGTTTAGTAAGCAGATCTTGGGTTATATCTCTTAGAATACTATATTTTTGTGACATCCAAAAGATCACCATACCCTTGTATTGCCTATTATTATAAATGCCGGACAATAAACTCATAATTATAATTGATCTACAGTCAGGAGCCAATGCTTTTGGTAGAAATTAAGCCATTTTGACATGAAGAAATGAGATTAAAGGATAATTTACTCATGTGCCAAGAATACAAAATGAAAACATAAACACTATCATGCTATTAAGGAAGTTCCAGTCTGCCACAACAAAACTTTCCTCTTACCTGTCACCATCCTGATATGTCAAAACACTCTTATTGATGCCATTTCCCCTGCCAGCTATTTCCCCATTTCTCTACACCTCTTTAGAGCAGAACTCTTTGAAAGAGTTGCCTGGCCAGTCAAGATGGACTTGTAAGCAGACATATCTGCCTCCTGGTGCAATTATAGGAAAAATTACAACTGGATCTCAAAACTAGTAACACCCAAAACTTTCAGAAAATCAAGCTGTATGGAAGTCCAAGAACAGGCAGAGTCAAGGGGACAGGTGTAAAATCAGTGTGGTATAAAAAAGGTGGCAGTGGCAGTGGGGAGGCTGTGGGAAGATGGGAGGTATACCTACGAAGTAAGCAAGCCCAGCCTCAGGCCAAACTACACAGGGTTCCAGCACTGCGAAGGTAGATTCCCATTACCTCTGGCTGTAAAAACCAGTGGGGGCTTGGGCAGTGGAAGAAATTACAGGATTTTTGCCACTTAAAAGGCCAGGACAGTCTTAGAACATGCAAAACCCCACACACTCTGGAATTCACTACGGGGGAAGCAGCTGGAACGGTGCCAGTTGAACATGGGAAGGGGGGTGATGAGACTGGAAATGGGGCAAATGCTGAGAAAACTGCCAGAAGCCAAGAGGCAGAAATGTTCTCTCTGTGAGCCCTCTCCACACAGCCACAAAGCAGTGAAGGGGGTTGCCCCACACTGGCAGTTACCTAAGGTTCTGCCCCACACAATTTATAAGTGCCTTTCACGTCTAAGACAGGAAGTCAAAGCACCTCTACCTAACACACATAAACAAGCACAGGGAGGCTGCCAAACTGAGGAGACAAAGAAATATGTAGGAACAGAACAAAACCCAATAAAAAGAGCTAAACAAAAGAGAGATAGCCAACCTATCAGATTCAGAGTTCAAAACACTGGTTATCAGGATGCTCAGAGAACTCCTTGAGTATGGCAAAAAATAAAGGAAGAAATGAAGGTTAGACTAAGTAAAAAAATATAATAATGCACAGGATACCAAAAGAGAATAGAAGGAAACTGGGATACAAATCAATGATTTGGAATACAAGAAAGAGAAAAAATATTCAACCAGAACAAAAAGAAGAAACAAGAATTCAAGAAAAAGAGGATAAGTCTAGAAACCTCTGTGACATCTTCAAATGTGCTGCCATCAGAATCATAGGGATGCTAGAAGGAGAAGAGGAAAAGCAAAAAATTGAAAAGTTATTTGGGAAAATATTGAATGAAAACTTTCCTAATTTAGTGAAAGAAATAGACATACAAGTCCAGAAAGCACAGAGAGTTCTAAATAGGTTGAACCCAAAGAGGACCACACCAAGACACATCAGAATTAAAATGCCAAAGGTTAAAGATAAAGAATCTTAAAATCAGCAAGAGAAAAACAGAGAGTTATGTACAAAGGTGTTCCCATTAGACTGTCAGCTGATTTCTCAAAAGAAACTTTGCAGGCCAGAAAGGACTTGCAAGAAGTAGTCGAAGTGATGAAAAGCAAGGACCTATATACAAGACTACTCTATCCACTAAAGCTATCAATTCAAATGGAAAGGCAGATAAAGTGCTTCCCTGACAAGGTAAAGCTAAAGGAGTGCATCACCACCAAGCCATTATTACACAAAATGATAAAGGGACTCAAGAAAAAGAAGATCAAAACCATGAACATTAAAAAGGCAACAAATTCACAACTATTAACAATTGGATCTAAAAAAATTAACATATAAGTAAACAAGAAGAATAGGAATAGAATCATAGGTATAGAGGTCATTTGGAGGTTTATATTTATCAGATAGGAAGGGGAAGGGGGAGATTGGGGAAATGGTACAGGGATTAAGTAGCATAAACGATAGAAACAAAATAGACAGGGGGAAATTAAGAATAGCATAAGACTTTGACTCCCATCCCAGCCCACCCCCCCCCAGTGCTCCCCACCTCTCTCCCATTTCCACCCCCTTAGTTGTTGTCCATGTGTCCTTCATACTAGAGCAACAATTAAATTTTTTAAAAAGAGAAATAATGTGCTTGATCTTACAATCAAGTAAGAAAGATTGAAATTTGAATTCAGTGTTGTCTGATGCCAACCATCAATTTAGACTGCCTTCATTAGCATTTGGGTTTGTGTGTGTGTTTGTGATATTGCATAGGAGGTACAGAAACTAATTACATGGTAGAAAAGACAAAAAACTTAATACACAGCAATATCAAAATCAACCTTTCTCCATTGATTTCTAAAAAGAAGTTGAAAAGGACATATATTATATGAATGACCCATGGACATGGACAATAGCATGGGGATTGACTATTGGAGTTGGGGGTGAGCCTGGCTGAGGAGAACAAAGGGAGAGAAATTGGGATGACTCTATTAGCATAAACAATAAAATATTTAAATAAAAACTTAAAAAATAATAGCATAGGAAATGGAGAAGCCAACGAACTTGCATGCAGCACCCATGAACATGACCTAAGAGAAGAATTACTGGAAGTAAGGGGGGGGGGGTATTTGGTGGAGGGGGTAAAGGGAGAAAATTGGGACAACAGTATAGCATAATCAATAAAATATACTTAAAAATAAAAAAGAATGAAAAAAGAAATAAAAGAGTTGCTTAGACTTGGTGCTTACATTTCTTCTCTAAATCTCTCTTCAATCTACTCTAAACAGGCTCCCCTCCCTACAGCTGTACCAAAAGTTCTGTTCCCAACATCTTCTATTGGCAAACCAGTAGCCAGTCTTCAGGCCCTAGTGACAAGCCATGCCACCCTACCTTGTTTTTCCTCCTAACTCACAGACTGCCTCTCCTAAGCATTTCCTTGCAGACACATCTTCCCTCTAAGGTGTCTAGATCCACTGACTGCCCACACCCCTTTGGTTCTTTAATCTACCTGGCAGTGCTAACACATACCTAAAAGATTTAGACATCTGGAGGCCAAACTTCCAGCACCACCTATTTAATGTTTTATGCTTTCCCAATCTCTTATCTCCATAAATCATGGGATTACATAAATAAATATTTCCATCCAACAGCTTTGGATGGTTAAGATACCATTTTTATTGCTAACCTCTTTCCTATTCATTTTCATACCAGTTAATGATTTTATTTTCTTCAACTAGTTAAGCCCTCAACTCTACAAGGCAAATAGATGTCTGATATTCAATTAGTAACCCAATCATGGCTTTTTGCTTTCCTCAACTTATTTTTTTAATATTGTGGGGTGGGGCTCTTATTGTTATTAGCGCTAGCCTTCTTAAAAAAGACATGTTTGTTTAAAAAAGTTTTTTTCCCCTAAAACTAAAGAGACAAATTAAAAACTACTGTAAATACTAAATACAAGACATAGTTACAATCAGAACATGGTGCTGGTTCATAGCTCATCGCAGTAACACCCCTTTACCAACACAGTGTAATACAAAGAAGCAAGAAATAAATGTCCACAAGAAAAAGACAGGGTTAAATTGCCATGGAACATAATGTTTTGGCCAACAGAAAATTACTTTTATTTTTCTGTCATTATATTTTCATTTCCTATTATACCTTCAGTTTCTTCAATTTCTACCTTTCTTAATCATGTAAAATTTATTTTCCCCCTTCTTTTCAGGTCAGGTCTGTTATAAAATGTTGTAAAGGATAATGCCCAAAAATCGGTGCTCAGAAGAGAGAACGTGTTGATGGCTTTCCTGTTAGATTTTATTCTTTTATGTTCTTTTGTTGTTTCTCCTTAAAAGTAGAGTTGTCTTTTGATGAGAGGAAAAAAATGACCTAACAAAAAACAAGTTTTCAAAACACTGCTAATAGAATTGATGGTAAAGTATAAAGCTCTGGGCCTTAAAATACTCAGTCTTGAGGACAAAAGGCAGCCCTCCCTGCTGACCTGCTTATTAGCTCTTTATAATGGTCCCCAGTGGCTCTCCAGCTGGTTTTGTTGGTGCCTTTCCAAGGAAGTCTGTGAAATATAGGGATGAGTCTGAAACATTTGGTTGTAATCAAAATGTGAACACATATCTAGAATTAGCCATGTTTTAAGCAGTTTAAACCAGCTAAAAAAATCCGTGTATTTAGCCCTGGCTTGTGTGGCTATTTGGAGTATGAGACATCTGCTATAGAAAAACAGATGAGATTCTTACTTTAATAGTTTGTGAAAGAACACTTTTAATTGTAAAATAACATTAATAAGATCAATCAGAAAACATTTCTGAGAAGAAATTTGGGGCATGTTTTTACATATGTATTTAAATGATAGTCACTCCTATAAGCTAGTTGAAAGAGAATAGCTGATGACCTTCTCTTACACAATATCTGTAATGAATGAAGATAAATTATTTAATAGTTTCAGTTATCTTCTGGGATATTAAAATGTGAAATGCCATAATGTGCATAATTTGGAAGAAAAGTGACAACATACTATACAGTGTAGTATTTCAAAAACCTGTAAAATTTAACACAATTGTTTATCACTATATACACAGTGGACTTGAATGAGGAAGAACAGTCTTTTTTTTAGTATATTTTATTGATTATACCAATTACAGTTGTTCTATTCCCCCCCTTCATTCCCCTCCACCCACACACTCCCTCCCCCACTATTCTCCCCCTCTTAGTTTATAACCATGTGTCTCAAGTTCTTCAGATTCTATATTTCCCCCACTATTCTTGCCCTCCCCCTATCTATTTTCTACCTACCATCTATGCTATTTTCTGTGCCTTCTCCCCCCTTCTCCTCCTCCCACCCCCCTGTTGCTAACCCTCCATGTGTTCTTCATTTCTATGGTTCCACTCCTGATCTAGCTGTCCTCTTGGTTTGCTTTTGTTTTAGGTGTGGTTATTAATAACTGTGAGTTTGCTGTCCTTTCACTGTTCATATTTTTCATCTTCTTTTTCTTAGATAAGTCCCTTTAGCATTTCATATAACAAGGGCTTGGTGATGATGAATTCCTTGAATTTGACCTTATCTGAGAAGCACTTTATCTGTCCTTCCATTCTAAATGAAAGTCTTCCTGGATAAAGCAATCTTGGCTGTAGGTCTTTGAATTTCATGACTTGGAATACTTCTTTCCAGACCCTTCTTACCTGGAAGGTCTCTTTTGAGAAATCTGCTGACAGCCTGATGGGTACTCCTTTGTAGGTGACTGTCCCCTTATCTCTTGCTGCTTCTAGGATTCTCTCCTTCATTTTAATCTTTGGTAATGTAATTACGATGTGCCTTGGTGTGTTCCTTCTTGGGTCCAGCTTCTTTGGGACTCTCTGAGCTTCCTGGATTTCCTGGAAGTCTGTTTTGTTTGCCAGACTGGGGAAGTTCTCCTTAATTATTTGTTCAAATAAGTTTTCCACTCATGGCTGTTTCTTTCCCCCTTCTGGTACCCCTATAATTCGGATGTTGGAACGTTTAAAGATGTCCTGGAGGTTCCTAAGCCTCTCCTCATTTTTTTGAATTCTCATTTCTTCATTCCTTTCTGGTTGGATGTTTCATTCTTCCTTCTGGTCCATTCCATTGATTTGAGTCCCAGTTTCCTTTCCATCACTATTGGTTTCCTTGACATCTCCCTTCATTTCAATTGGTTTAGCCTTCATATGTTCCTCTAATTTGTGACTATAATCAATCAGTTCTGTGAGCATCCTGATAAACAGTGTTTTGAATTGTGCTTCTGAGAGGCTGGCAATCTCTCAGTTGCTAAGAGTTATTGGCTCTGGGACTTTGAGTTCTTCTTGTGCCATCTTTTGGGCTGTTCCTGCCTGTTATGTAGCAGGATCGGAGCCCTAGGTGATCACCAGAGCAGGGGAACTCAGTCTCTGGGTTGTGACGCTGTATGTGGGGGCAGGGTCAAAGAGGAACAATGGCATCCTGTCTGCTGCCTCCTGCCGCCCCGCCGCAGCCACAGGTGCCACAGCTGCCACCGTCACTGGGCCCGCACCTTTCGTCCCACTGCATGCGAGTTTGCCACTGTTGTCAGCCCTCGCCCCCTGGGGCCTGCGTGGTCCATCTCACTGTGCGCGAATGTGCGACCACGGTCAGTCTGCCCCACACCCTGATTGGGTCCGGTCCACTTGTGTGCCTAGGTCGGGGGATCTGTCCTGCCCAACCCTGCTCCGCTGCTGGTTCCACCCCTCTTACCATCCCGGTTGCATGGTTAGTTGTCGGACTTCTGTATAATTCAATCTTCTATTCTTTGGCTGTGTCTTTGTTCTCCAAACCTTTGTTGTATTCAAACTTGGTTGTGGGAGAAGGCACAGTGTTTCCACCTATGCCTCCATCTTGGCGGAAGTCCCCAGGAAGAACAGGCTTTAACATTTTTATCCATAAAATAGGGATGTTAAAATAATTTACCTGCTAAGATCGGGAAACTAAATGACTGTAAAACAACAAAAACATCAAGCACTTAGTTTAGGACCTGACATTAGAATTAGACTCTAAATAAATGGTACTCATATCAACATTATTTAGTTAAGATACATACTACACAAAATTAGCAAGTGTCTCCAGATAAAGATCCAATAGAGTGGCATTAAGCTAACATAATGTATTTAAAATGTCTGTTGCAATATTGTTTGATTTACTAATAAACCTTATCTTATAGACAAAAAAATCAAACACTGTCCAATCTCTTTCTGAATGGCTATCAGCTTGGTGGAATTGGAGTACTGACAGATTTTACCTTATGTCATAAAATAGATAAATCACAAATTGTATATATTTTATATGTGCATATATAATATGACATTTTAATATCATAAGTCTTGATTAATACTTAGTTTTCATTAATGTATTTTCATTTTTAATTAGGCAAGAATAAAAGAAAAACGTCCTTCAAGGTAAGTTCAGACAGAATTGTTTTACTTGACGAAAGAAAATACTGTTTTCTTGTCAGAGCTAAAACTTGATGTACCCGTTTGCCCATGACTTAAAGACAGCATTCTGTCACATTTATAAACAAAGCTCAAATGTAGGCTCCAAATTAATTTTTTAAATCACATTAAAAATAAAAATAATCCAAAGGACACTTGGTTTTTCACTATTATAATATAATTAAACATAACAGTATTTTATACATAAAATTAGGTTCCAGCAAAAAAGTCAAATTTGGTAATTAATTTCTAATATTAATCTGTAAACTCTTGATATTGTGCCCTAAACAATATCCTAACTGTCATTTTTCTAAAACAGCATAACAATGTCTAAGTAATTACAGTTACAATATATCATTGAGTAGGGTGGAAATCTGATTCACCAGCTTTCCTAATCTCTTTAAAATTCATGAGCATTTAATTTTTAAAAAATTGGGACTTTTAAAAAAGTTTTAAATTTTAAATATATGAAATGAAACTAGAGTACTAACTTACACCAAACAAAAAATTAACTCGAAATGGATTAAAGACTTAAATGAAATTCCTAGAAGAAAGAAAATATGGGCAGTAAGCTTGACAACAGTCTTGGAGATGCTTTTTTTGGATCTGATCCTAAAAGCAAAGGCAACAAAAGCAAAGATAAACAAGAGGGAATATATTAAACTAAAAAACTTTTGCATAGCAAAGAAAATAATTAACAAAATAAAAAGGCAACCTAATGAATGATATAATTCACTTACAAATCATATGCCTGATAGGCGGTTACTATTTACAATATATTGAAAAACTCATATAACTCAGTAGCAAAAAACAAAAAATCATATTAAAAGTAAGCAGAAGATCTGAATAGATATCTTCCCAAAGAAGAAGTACAGGTGGTCAACAGGCACATGAGATGTTCAACATCACTAATTATTAGGAAACTGCAAGTGAGAAACTGAAAATCATCAGGGAAATGCAAAAACCACAATAAGATCTCAACTCAGACCTGTTAGAATGGCTGCTATAAAATAAACAATGAAGAACATGTCTCAGTAAGGATGTGGAGAAAAGAGAACTCATGCACAGGAATGTAAACTGGTGCCATGACTATGGAAAACAGTATGGAGGTTCCACAAAAACAAAATTAAAATAGAATTACTATATGAACCAACAGTTTCACTTCTGAGTGTTTTCCCAAAGAAAATAAAAACACTAATTCAAAAACTATATACATCCCTGTGTTAACTACAGAATTAAATACATCAGCGAAACTATGGAAATAACCTTGTTGTGATCAATGGGTCGGAGAATAAACAAAATGCATATGCTATATATAATTATACATGTGTGTCTTTATACAAGGTGGGGACTAAGAAAAAAAAAACAGAATTGTCTTCTGGAGGGCAGAACTATTTTTTTTTCTTTTCAGGCCTCTTGTAATACAGGTTTCCCCTGCTAGCTTTGTGTTGTAGGGACTCATCTGTACCAGTGTACCAGCTGGTGTTGTTGTGAGAGCCTGCATTAAGCTTCAGTGAAAAAAATTTTGAAGACTTTTTCAACACATTTGTCCATTTTATGATGGGTGATTTATGAGTACACCTGCCCACCTGCTCACCCTGCACTGAGTGTTCAGTAGTTCTTTGATCAAAAATGGCATGACCCATTCTCCTTGTTCACCTGATCTCACTCAGTTTGCTTCCCTGCATGAAAAAAGTCTTTAAAAGGGAACATTTTGCCAATGTGGAAGAGGTGAAACATAAAATGGCAGAAGCACTGAAAGGTATCAAAATTGGAGTTCAGAAACTGAGCAGTTGAAAAAAAATATCTTGATGCATGTATCACATCAAATGTAGAGTACTTTGAAGGTGACTAAGGTTTACACATGTTTGAATAAATACACAGTTTCTTAGAAATAAATTCCAGTTAGTTTTGGATCCACCCTTATATAGCAATATATGTGTATACATATAAAGTTATATACATAAAACTATACAAAACCCCATGTATAGTAAAATGCAATTCAGCTATCAGAAAAATGAAATCTTGCCATTTTGGACAAAATGGATGGACCTTAAGGGTATTATGCTATATGAAACAAGTCAAATAATGACAAATATTGTATGATGTCATTTATATGTGGAATATAAAAAGAAACCCAAACCCAAACTCATAGATAGAGTTTGGCAACTCTCTAGGGTAGCAACAAAAATGAACAATTGATACATGCAGCAACTTAAATGATTCTTAGGTTATTATGCTGAGTGAAAAAAGCTAAAATCACAAGGTAATAATATTCTCAAAATGACAAAATTTCAGAGAGAGACAACAAGTTAGTGATTGAAGACTAGTAGAATGATGGTGGTTGTGAGGGAGGTGGATGTGATGGAATAGTTCTGTAGCTAGATTGTGGTGGTGGTTGTACAAATCTACACTTGTGATAGTATGTCGTAGAACTATACATATACATTGTATAAATGAACATTTCCTGCAGCTATGTAAAGTGGAATAATTAGAGAATATTGGGCAAAGTGTATATGCGGTCTCTTTGTATTATATTCACCATACTTCCTATAAATTTATGACTATTTTAAAATTTTAGAAAAGTTTTTAAAAAGAAAAAATGTTTTTAAATTAAATTTGGGAGTATATGTGTATATACACACACACACAAATTTAAACAAGATATATGTGTGTATATGCACATACAGTATAAACTTATATGTACACATCTATATTATAAATATATATTTGTACATGCATATTTATTAGTACAAATTAAAGTATATAGTGTATATTTATATAAAATTCTGAAATTTTCCTCTAGGCATTTAACTGAGGTTTCATAAGGATACATTGTCATTTGATTCAAGGTACATGATCTCACTATGGAGATTGTATTAAAAATCTAATCAGACCTAAAAGCTCCACATCTCATTATTTTCAAACGTCAGTGAAATCTCATTTCTCCTGTGTTTGGCTCCTTGCTAAAGAGCTAAGCACATGATCAGCTGTTCTATGATGACTGGGTTTTGCTTGTCTGGTTGTTTTTTTGTGTGTGTGCAGTCAACACACTGATTTATATTAGGTAGAATGCCTTGGTGGCATATGGTTGTAAGCCACCACTGTTGCCTCTTCTCTCTTCATTTATACCTCGTAAGTGTGTGTGTGTTTACTAGTATATAACTCCTGCCTCTATATCTCAACATCATTACCTACTTTGATCTTCTCTAATCTTAATAAGCTTTAGCCTTCCCTCCTAGTTTACTGGATTTCATGGACTATGAGTTTTCCATATTACCATTTAATACAGTGTTTGCCTTTATACACTGCTTTAGTAAGACCATCCCATGGTCTTCTAAAAGTAAGACCCATTTGGTTTCTAGTCTCCTACAACCCACCCATGACCAGACCAGACCATGCAGCCCAGCCCCAAGATTCATAAAATATGAGTATTCAGCTGTTTTATAAGAGTACTGGGTGCTAGAGTGGATGAGGGCATTTCTGAATAGCACTGGTCTTTCTTACCTATAAGGGAAGAGACAGATTCTTGAAATTTCTTGACGGAAGACTTATCCCCCATCAGACTAACAATCCTTGGTCCCAATGGGGAGCACCATATACTTTAAAATATTCTCAGCCTGGATGGTCTTCTGTAGCTTTCTTTCCATCCAGAAAAATGAAATGGTGTCTTGCATGTCAGGGTATTGATCATCTATCTGAGAAAACAGGAGTGGTGAGAGCCAGACCCTCAGTGAATCAGGCCTGAGGAATGGTGCCAGATAAGGACAGATTTCAGGATATTTGGAGGTGAAATCTAATTCCATTTCACTGGATATTTAATACAGAATCGTGGGCAAGCCCCTCAACATCCCTGGGGCTCTTTCCTTATTAGTAAAAACCCCAAAGAACATGTTAATAATAATAAAATCACTTTGAATATTTGGGCCAGGATCACATCAGGTAAAGCACGTGGAAAGCTTCCCCTACTGTCAAAGGGCCAGCACAGGCACGGTGCCCCATGACCAAGGCTAGCGAGGCAGCTGATGTGAAGTGAGGAGATGCATCATCCCAGCCTGCCAGGACTGAGAAAAGGGAAGCTGGCAGTGGAGACAGGGACTGAGAGCCAAACCGAGAGCTGTCCTTCCTTCATTCTGGATGAAAAAATCAAGTCGCCATATAGAGAGTTTGGGCTTCTGGGGCCTTATAAAAACACAAAACTTTCATGCCCCTTGCTTACACTGTTGGTGATGGATTTAGAGCAAAGAGAGTTAAAAACAAGATGTGTAATTAAATGAGCAGAAATCATTTGGCTGGCGGGGGGGGGGGGCGGGTAGCTGCTAGAACCCTTGGCAATATCTTCTTAATCAACTAAGAGCAGACTGAAGTCAGCTGTGCCAAAAATTCCAAGAATCATCTTCTTACCAAGGGTCAGCAAATGATTGCCTGTGGGTCAACTACAGTCTACCATCTGTTTTTGTGAATACTTTTTTTTATTGGAACACAGCCATGCTTATTTACATCCTGGTTACGGGTGCTTTTACGGGAGAACACAAGAGTTGAGCAACTGAGACAGAAACTATACAACCTGCAAAGCTTAAAATGTTTACTCTCTGTCCTTTCTGAGAGAAAGTTTAAAGGTGCATGCTCTATGCCCTTAAACAAGGACCTGCGTTAGAAGCGACATTTGCACTGCCAGATCAATTTAGGTTAGAAGGTGAAATCTTCAAAGAGCGGGGCTGGGAAATTCTCCGAGCACAACATACTTGTCTTGTTTCTATGTTCAAGGAGAATAACCAAGAACTGTCAAAGACAGTGACAGTCATGCCTTTCAAGAAAAGGAGTAGAAAAGTTCAAATCAAGTGCTTGAAACTCAGGGGGCTGCAGGGAGGAAACATGCTAGCAGTATCTATCGTAGGAAAAGATGTCAGACGTCCACACCATCACAGTTATTCTCCCTTAATCAGTAACACACGGGGATCTTCATGGTTTTCATCTAGGAAACTTCAAGTAAGAATGATATTACTCTCGAGCAGAGACTGATCAAACCAGTTGTCAGAAATGGACTGCAAGTATATACCAGTAGAAATTACTATATACCAGCATCTAAACTAGGAAAAACATTCTATTTCCCTGAGCTGGGTGCCCATGTCAGTCACGATGGGATGTGCAGGCAATCGCTGCCTAGCATGCAGCTCAGAGCCAGTGGGGGGTCTTTCTCCCTAGGAAGGTCAGCAGCTGCTCAGCGTCAAGCAGGAAGCAAAGAAAATGGCTAACATGACAGTCAAGGAGGGGAGAAAACATGGTTTTTAACATACTCAGAGGCGCATCATTATCCAGTGCCCAGCATTTTCCACTTGCACAAAGCACCCATATCGCTCTCCCGTTTATTTTAGCAATTTAACAGATCATCTATAACATATAACTGCTAGGCATTACCTCCCCTCCCTGCAACTGATCAGAAGCATACATTGTCCCTGGTTTAGAAAGTAAAGTGAAAGATCAATGAGGAGATAAACCTCCATTCCCTTGGCCCCGCACTTCCAACACATACATTCTCCCTGATAAAACTGTGGTTACCCTTATTCAACACCCTTGAAAGATATGGAGAATACAAAAGAAAAAACAAGGAATTAGGAAACATAAACCACTGGTAATACCAATGCAAGATATTAAAACAATAAAATATGAATGAGTTATTTTTCCCCTTTGTTATTCCCAGTACGATTTAATTCTGCTTCTAAAAAGGACAGTGGAAGGAAATAGAAAAGACAAATAAAATAACATCAGGAAAATAAAACTTTGCTTGTGTATTGGCAAAAGGCTGGAGTCCCTAAGGAGGTCTCCATGGACCACGCGTCAGTGTCCTCGAGGCCCCTGGAAAGTTGAGACTGGCAGCTGTTTAGAAACCACTAACCCAAAGATCATGTGGGATGGATTCTGCCAAAAACAGCAGTGACAAACACGTGCTATAAAAATACTACACTGCTTCTTTACTGCTTATGTGGCCGCAGTGATTTCAAAAGAAATGTTTTGTGCATAAAACAACATAATAAAAGGAAATCTTGCTACTTGACAGGGTTTCCTTTAATGAAAAGACTTTTTCACGCCCATAAAAATTTGATTCCCACATCTGTTAGAGATAAAAGGAGAGTATAACTTCCCTTTTGGATGCAGATATTCGGTTCTCAGAGACCATATAATATGCTTAATGAGAGCAGCAAAAATGTTGTTATTTCCCTGAGAAAATTAGTACTCTACTGAAATTTAAAGGTTTATGGACTGCTTCAGGTACTTTTTATTTTTAATATGGTTTTGGCTGTGTGTTTATATTTTAATTCTAAGGAAAAGCTTGCTATTGTGATTTTAGGACATCAAAAAGGTGCCTAAAAAAAAGAAAAATATTTTCCCAAGGGAGCAGTGCTGTTCAGTTCTCAAATAATGAGGACCTAGCAGAGCCAGCTTGTTTATCTTCCTCATCACTGTCCACAAAACCACTGTGGCCTGACACGTGGTGGGAATTCATCCCATGACCTATCCACTTTATGTGCAACCTCTCCACTTTACATGAAACTTTTTTTATGTCAAAAACATTGTGTATTTTCTTCCATTTTAAATATTAAAATAGCTACACAGAAAAGTACTAATTTTTATTTTTTAATGCACACTCATGTGACAGCCATCACCATACAACCTAACAAAATTGTTTCAAATGAAATTAAAAACAACTAAGCACTACTAAAGCCATCTTATGGAAAAAACCAAATGAACTTTTCAGCCAACCTAATATTACTTATTGTTTATGTCACCCATGAGATCATAAGTATCACAAGGCCAGAAAACTGTGTCTGGAATGTTGAATGAGGCATAGTAGGCCCTTAATGCATGTTTTGATGAATAAAAAAGAAGTAAATGAATATTTGTGAAAGACTTAAAGATTTAAAAAGCCCTGTATTAAAACTTCTCTTGCAGAAATTCCAAGCTTCTCATTCTCATTGCAAGATGATTGCATCTGCAGCCCCATATGTTTAAAATACCTCCTCACCAGGTCTTTCTGACACTACTTCCCTTTCATCTTTAAAATCTCAGTTCAAACATTATTTCCTCTAGCAGCCTGAAGCATCAATTCAAAAGAACTTATGCACACCAATGTTCATAACAGTACAATTTACAATAGCCAAGTGCTGGAAGCAACCTAAGTGACTAACAGTAAATGAGTGGATCGAAAAACTATGGTACATTCACACCAGGGGTGTCAAACTTATTTTCTTTTTTTTTCCAATTTTTTTATTTAATTATTTTTCAAGTACAGTTTTCTGTCTATTACTCCCATCCCATCCCACCCCCGTGCTCCCCCCTCCCTCCCATTCCCACCCTTCTCAGTTGTTGTCCATGTATCCTTTATATATGTTCCTCTAAATCAAACTTATTTTCACCGGGGGCCACATCAGCCTTGTGGTTGCCTTCAAAGGCCTGAATGTAATTTCAACTCCTTAACAGTTAGAGAGTAGTTAGGCACTTCCTACCCTTCACAACAGCATGGATGGAACTGGAGAGCATTATGCTAAGTGAAATAAGCCAGGCAGTGAAAGACAATTTCCAAATAATCTTACCTATAAAGTGGAACATAATCAACAAAACAAACAAGTGAGCAAAATATAACCAGAGACATTGAGATAAAGAACAAACTGACAATAACCAGAGGGAAGTGGGGGAAGGATAATGGGGGAAAGTAGGGGAAGGGCCACCAAGGAACATATATAAAGAACACATGGATAAAACCAAAGGGGGTAGGTTCAAGAGTGGGGGACAGAGAGGGGTGTGGTAGGGGGTATGTTGGGGGGGAAATGGAGACAACTGTATCTGAACAACACTTAATTTAATTGTTGTTGAAATTAATTTCAATTAACTTAAAAATAAATTAATTGAAAATAAAAAAAAGAATAGCTCCATGACCACTGACACCTGTAGCTCTTATTCTTTATCTTTCATTCTCCATCACATTTCTCTTTCTAGTTTCCTCATTTGCACTACTCAATATCTAACGTGGTGTTACTTTAAAAAAAGTTTTGTAAACATGTTTTGGTATCTTTATCTTTCCAGTAAAATATAAACTCCTTGGCAGCATAGGCAGTTTTGTTCATCACCATGTTCCCAGTGCCTAGCAGGTGCCTGGCATTAGGTAAAGGGGTAAGAATTACTTGTTAACTCTGTTGACTGACTAGAAGAGTACCACAGGCACTAGGTAAAAGTCATTAGAACTTAAGCTACATACCTCACCTAGGCATAGCTTCACTAACCCTGATGCTGAATTAATTGCTCTGTAGACGGGTCTTTAAGAATGACTACTTTAGAGGCATTCACACTCAATTCCTTCACCTAGGATCAGGTGAGTGCATGGTCCCAGTGATGTTTCTGTGTAATTTACTATGCATGACTGACTATATGTATGTATGTATGTGTATATATATCACTAATATGTTAGGTATAATTTACTATTTTAACTTTTGGGGCTGTGGAAAAACTATGGCTTTTCACCTGGAGGGATAAAGCCTTTATGAGTTCATCCACAAAAAAATAATTGTCCATAAAGCCATTCAAGTTAGATGGTACCAATGATATCAACCCTTGATACCCCAATCTATATTTGCAACATCAGGGCCTAGGTATCACGTGACAGTCCACTCATGAAAATCTTGCTGAGATGCTAGCTTTGGAAATTCTGAGTTAACATGAATATAAATTTTAGAGTCACTTCCTCTGTGCAGAAAAACATTTGGAAGTATAATGACTATAAAGCTCTTGGTTGAATTAAAGAATTTACTATGAAATTAAATGAGTTCTCATCACCAATTAGCATAGTATTTTATGTGTCAGTAATAGTAAATCTCTTAGGTTTTCTGGGCTTCCGCTTCCTTATCTATAAAACAGTGTGGTTGGAATTAATTGTGTTTAAAATTCCCTTTCTATGAGGGAATCAGAATCAAAGCAATTAATGTATTTTTATTCTACATTACCTGATTTTTCATGGGCTTAAAATAACAATCTAGTGACTTTTGTGCCTGCTCACTTGAAAATTCTCTATAGAATCAGTGAATTTTTTAGAGTTCTAGGAAAATCATTTTAGATCACTTCACACAATGCCTGACTTAGAGGCACTCAAAGAGCATTGCTCTCTTACCTCACATTTTTCCAGCTATAAGAATTTTATATACCTTCACTTCAACTCCTTCGTTTTACAAATGAAATACTGGAGACCAGCAGAAGTTAAGAGACTTGCCAAGGGTCACACAGGTGGTAAGAGGCAGAGCTTTAGAAGATGCTAGGTATTCTGACTCTGTTCAGGGCTCTATCTGCTTTCTTTTACCTTTCGCAGTTTCCGAAGTGGCATTATTCTTTCCTGAGCAAAACGCTCCTAAATGACACAGATCTTTTTATGATGCTACCATTTATAAGGGAGGCATTTAACAATATCTTTTAGGAATGAGCCTGGTTTTGACAAGCAAATATGAAATATTTACAAAGTGTCTTTATGTTTTAAAGTGGCTAGAATAATTTGGCAAAATACTTTGATGTATTTGCTTTAAAATAAGAAGGTATAATCTACATCAATAAGTTGTCTAATTAAGAATTTTTGCTTAATAAAAAGTTAGATTGTTCTAAGATTACAAAATCTGACTGTAGCTTATCTATATTATGCATAAATTGATACAATGACATCCTATAAGCAAAAAATAAAATAAAAAATGTTTCTGAATTGCTCTTCATTGATATGTTACATATTGTAAAACCATGCTTGGGGCACAGTAATAAAAATATAATCATTCTATTTTAAAACCTAGTAGGGTATGAATCAAACTAGGTCTTCAAATTTGTTTCATGTTGAAATTACCTGGAAAGCTTTAAAAAAATACCTTTACCTGGGCTCACCCTTTAAGTTTCTGATTTAATTGGTATGGGGTGTAATTGTGCATCATAGTTTTTTTATTAATTCGATCTTGTTAATTTCTGTTAATTAAAAGTATTTTTAGTATGTTAGTTTAATTTAGTAGATATTAAGACCTACTAATATTTTATTTTATATGAGGAATTGTATTATGTATAATATTATAAGGAATTGTAAACACATAAATTTATATTTATAGTAGAAATGCATTTTGAGATAGCTATACTGAAAATCAATATTTGGGGAAGAGAAAATCTTGCAAAGTAATAATGGGAATTAATAAAGGGGCGGCTGAGAATTAGCTGTAGAAACATCAAGCAGTAGACATTAACTGAGAACCTACTCAGGAAAAGGAAAAGTGATTCAATTCTGCAGGTGATATGAAGGTACTGAATCCAGAACAACCTATAATCAAGACTGGAGGAGGTCATATATATATATATATATATATATATATATATATATATATAACCTACATATATATATATATGTATACACCATATATATATGTAGGTGTGTGTGCAGAAATAATAGACAACACAACAGAACAATAAAGAGAGATGCTTGGGTGATTCATGATTTTAATGCCTTGCCAATTTTAGTAATTGAATGCAGCCATGATTCTCTGCAGTCCTTCTCTTTCTCAGGCTATAAGCAGTTCATATTCTATTTTATGCTCATGTTCTAGTACCTTGCTACTCAGGGTGTTTGACAGACCAGCAGCATTGGCACCATGTGGAGCATGTTAGGAAGGCAGAATCTCAGACTTGTCCTGTACTTATTGAAACAAAGTCTGCATTTAACTAGATCCCTACATGATTCATATGACTATTTAAGTTTGAGTAGCACTTCTGTGGGAGACACTGATCACAATATACTGTATCAATATTACTCATAATGCATGTATAATACAGTTCAATCTCTAATCTTGTTTTTTTAGTGCCTCTCACAGGTTTTTGTAGTAACATTAAATGATGTCCTTATTCAGAAAAAGCTGAGCTTTTTGAACTATTTCATTTGTGAACATAAATCATTTCCTATGTTTGAGTAACTGCTAAAATGTGTGATAAGAATAATGGAGCCACATAAGAACAAGGGAAGATACAACTTCTTTAGGCTAAAGGACTGAGATAAGATGTCACAGGGAAAATGGTACCAAGATGAGCATTAAGAAATGGTTTGATTCAGGAAGGGAAAATCAAAGAGAGAGAGAGAGAGAGCATTCCAGATAGGGAGAACATGGTAAAGGCTAATTTAATTCCCCACCTAGAATAGAATAAAGTTGAAACTTTGTGGTATTCTAATTTAAAAATGACCCCCAATGATTCTCACCCGCTGATACTTGTACTCCTATGTCATTCTTCTCCACTTTAATTAGGACTAACCTGTGTAACAAACAGGGTGATGCAGAAAATAATAGAGGGCAACTTCGGAGGTTATATCTTTAAAAACACTGTGGCTTATGCCTTGTATTCTTGGCTCACTTGCTCTTAGAGAAGAAGCTAGTCTCCATGGCATGGGAAGGAGAGATCTATGTGGTGAGGCCATGTGGTGTGGTTATGCCATGTGGTGACACCACCTGAGAGCTCGGCCAACAACCAGCATCAGTTAGCCAGTTGTATCGTGAGCCATCTGCTACAAGCTGATCCTGCAGACTTGGTTGAACCTTCAGGTGACTGCAATCCAGATCAGTATCTTAACTGTAATTTCATGAAAAACCCTGAGCAAAAGCCACACAATAAACCACTCCCCAAATCTTGTCTCGCAGAAAACAAGAGATAAAAAACAATTTACTGCTGCTTTAAGAAAACCATTTTTGAGATAATTGTTTATTAGTAATTAATAGCTATAAATTAATAGCAATAAACAATAATGAGTGAATATACATGTTAAGCTACTAATAATAGAACAGAATAAATCATTTAGAACAAGGTAAACAAACAGGTATGGCTTTAATGGAGAGTTTTTAGACGAGGGGTTGTAAGCTCAGATGCTTCCAGGGGCCAACAGGAAAATTAAATGAGTGAGGTGACTGTTGCCTGGGTCGGGAAGAAAAACAGGGTGTCAGAGTCTGTGCTACTCTGGCTGGTGAAACTCACTCGGACCCGCACTTCTGAGCAGGGCAATGCAGCACCTGCAACTTTGGGAAATCTCGGGTGGTAAAAAAATGGTAGTGGTTTGGTGCCACAATGTGGGAAAATTGGAACAACAAAGTTTTTTCTGCAGACAATCATCATTTAATAGCTACATTTAGGGTATGTATCCTGGAAATGCTATCTAGAAAGCACAAGGTGGAGAAAACAGTAGCAGGAAAAGACCAGTTACAAGTTCATAAATACTTGAAAAGATTTGGGCTATGAGCTAGAGTTATGGAAATATGAATGGAGAAGTGATTCTTAAAGGAAAGAAATAATAACTAGGTTACCATTAATTGAAGGTAGAATGCCTCAATTAAGAATTACCCTTATATTTTTTCTGTAAATCTTGCTATATTTTTGACATGTGAGAATGTAAACTCCATGTGAATCAAACTCTACTATACTTTTGTACAAGTTTATCCTTTTATTTATTTATTTATTATTTATTTTTATTTTTATTTAATTCTTGTTCAAATACAGTTTTCTGTCTTATATTCCCAGCCCTGCCCCCCAGTGCTCCCCACCTCCCTCCCATTTCCTCCCCCCACCTTAGTATTGTCCATGTGTCCTTTATACTTGTTCATGTTAGTCTATCCCCTCTTTCCCTATGATTCTCTCCCCTCTGGTTCCTGTCAGCCTGTTCCGTATTTGAGTGTCATTAGTCATATTTTGCTTGCTTGCTTGTTTTGTTGTTTAGATTCCTGTTAATGGTGATATCATATGGTATTTGTCTTTCACCACCTGGCTTATTTCGCTTAGCATAATGCTTTCCAGTTCCATCCATGATGTTGCAAAGGGTAGGAGTTCCTTCTTCCTTTCTGCAGCATGGAATTCCATTGTGTATATATACCATAGCTTTTTGATCCAGTCATTTACCGATGGGCATCTAGGTTGCTTCCAACTCTTAGCTATGGTAAATTGTGCTGCTATGAACATCGGGGTGCATAGGTTCTTTTGGATTGGTGTTTCAGTGTTCTTAGGATATACTCCTAATAGTGGAATTGCTGGGTCAAAAGGCATGTTCATTTTTAGTTTTCTTAGAAAATTCTATACTGTTTTCCATAGTAGTTGTACAAGTCTGCAATCCCACCAACAGTGGAACTAGGCAGCTAGTTCACAGCTAGTTCCCTCTTTCCCCACAACCTTTCCAGCATTGGTTGTTTGTTTCTTTGTTTATGATAGCCATTCTGTCT
This sequence comes from Sturnira hondurensis, assembly GCF_014824575.4. NCBI lineage: Eukaryota > Metazoa > Chordata > Mammalia > Chiroptera > Phyllostomidae > Sturnira > Sturnira hondurensis. The sequence goes on along the minus strand of NW_028076505.1, from coordinate 5,367,476 downwards.
AGTGCAAAGTGTAGAAGTTTATCCTGATAACCTAGAATACAAGCTTTTTCCATAAAGGGCCAGATAGTATTTCCAGCTTTGCAGGCCTTATAGTCTCTTTCTCAACTACTCAGTTCTGCCATGTTAGCAAAAAAGGCAGCTACAGATAATCTGTAAATTAGTATTTGTGGTTGTGTTCCAATAAAATATAATTTATATCCCTGGCTGGTGTGGTTCAGTGGATTGAGCACTGGCCTGTGAACCAAAGGGTCACTGGTTTGATTCCCAGTCAGGGCACATGCCTGGGTTTTAGGCCAGGTCCCCAGGTAGGGAGGTGTATAAGAGGCAACCACACATTGATGTTTCTCCCCCTCTCTCTCCCTCCCTTCCTTTCTGTCTAAAAATAAATAAATAAAATCTTTAAAAAAAACTTAATTTGCAGAAAAAATTATGGATCAGCTTTGGCCCATGGGTTGTGGTGTGACAATACATAACCTAAAATTAGTGTTTGGCAGAGCATGGTTCTAGACCAGCAGCATCAACATCAGCATCACCTGAGAATTTGCCAAGATGAAGGATGAGGTCAAGCAAGCTGTGTTTTAGTAGGTCCTCAAGGTGACTCTGATGAAGGCTGGTTTGAGAAATATTTGTGCACATACTCAATAACAGTTATTTGATAGATGAATGAATGAGTTGCATTTCCATACNCACAAGATGGAGAAAACAGTAGCAGGAAAAGACCAGTTACAAGTTCATAAATACCTGAAAAGATTTGGGCTATGAGCTAGAGTTATGGAAATATGAATGGAGAAGTGATTCTTAAAGGAAAGAAATAATAACTAGGTTACAATTAATTGAAGGTAGAATGCCTCAATTAAGAATTACCCTTATATTTTTTTCTGTAAATCTTGCTATATTTTTTGACATGTGAGAATGTAAACTCCATGTGAATCAAACTCTACTATACTTTTGTACAAGTTTATCCTTTTATTTATTTATTTATTTTTTATTTTTATTTTTATTTAATTCTTTTTTAAAAATATTTTTATTTTTATTTTACACTTGACATACAATATAATGTTATTTTTTAAAATATAATTTTTATTTAATTCTTGTTCAAGTACAGCTTTCTGTCTTATATTCCCAGCCCTGCCCCCCTAGTGCTCCCCACCTCCCTCCCATTTCCGCCCCCCACCTCAGTATTGTCCATGTGTCCTTTATACTTGTTCATGTGAGTCTATCCCCTTTTTCCCTATGATTCTCTCCCCTCTGGTCCCTGTCAGCCTGTTCCGTATTTGAGTGTCATTGGTCATATTTTGCCTGCTTGTTTGTTTTGTTGTTTAGATTCCTGTTAACGGTGATATCGTATGGTATTTGTCTTTTACCACCTGGCTTATTTCGCTTAACATAATGCTTTCCACTTCCATCCATGATGTTGCAAAGGGTAGGAGTTCCTTCTTCCTTTCTGCAACATGGAATTCCATTGTGTATATGTACCATAGCTTTTTGATCCAGTCATTTACTGATGGGCATCTAGGTTGCTTCCAACTCTTAGCTATGGTAAATTGTGCTGCTATGAACATCGGGGTGCATAGGTTCTTTTGGATTGGTGTTTCAGTGTTCTTAGGATATACTCCTAATAGTGGAATTGCCGGGTCAAAAGGCATGTTCATTTTTAGTTGTCTTAGAAAATTCTATACTGTTTTCCATAGTAGTTGTACCAGTCTGCAATCCCACCAACAGTGAACTAGGCAGCTAGTTCACAGCTAGTTCCCTCTTTCCCAACAACCTTTCCAGCATTGGTTATTTGTTTCTTTGTTTATGATAGCCATTCTGACTGGGGCAAAGTGTAGAAGTTTATCCTGATAACCTAGAATACAAGCTTTTTCCATAAAGGGCCAGATAGTATTTTCAGCTTTGCAGGCCTTATAGTCTCTTTCTCAACTACTCAGTTCTGCCATGCTAGCAAAAAAGGCAGCTACAGATAATCTGTAAATTAGTGGTTGTGGTTGTGTTCCAATAAAATATAATTTATATCCCTGGCTGGTGTGGTTCAGTGGATTGAGCACTGGCCTGTGAACCAAAGGGTCACTGGTTTGATTCCCAGTCAGGGCACATGCCTGGGTTTTAGGCCAGGTCCCCAGGTAGGGAGGTGTATAAGAGGCAACCACACATTGATGTTTCTCCCCCTCTCTCTCCCTCCCTTCCTTTCTGTCTAAAAATAAATAAATAAAATCTTTAAAAAAACTTAATTTGCAGAAAAAATTATGGATCAGATTTGGCCCATGGGTTGTGGTGTGACAATACATAACCTAAAATTAGTGTTTGGCAGAGCATGGTTCTAGACCAGCAGCATCAACATCAGCATCACCTGAGAATTTGCCAAGATGAAGGATGAGGTCAAGCAAGCTGTGTTTTAGTAGGTCCTCAAGGTGACTCTGATGAAGGCTGGTTTGAGAAATATTTGTGCACATACTCAATAACAGTTATTTGATAGATGAATGAATGAGTTGCATTTCCATATGTGCTAACTTCTGTGCTTATTATTAGAATGACATATAAAATAGTATTTGGGAAGTCACAAGTTATGTTTGGCCATTTTAAGTCTAGCTTTAGGTGCTAATATTTCATGGTAGCAGGAGTATCCAACATTTTGGTGTGTTTGCACCACACTGCAAGAAGAAGAATTGTCTTGGGCCACACATTAAATACATCATGATACGTAATCATAAAAAAGTCTCATAATGTTTTAAGTAGATTCATGAGTTTGTGTTGGGCTGCATGCTGGACACCCCTAATGCATACCATGGCTTAGAGGAACTCCATCACCTGAACGGCACTGAAAACCACTAATCTAATACAACTGCATTTTTTTCAGAGAAATGAGTTTGAGGCTTACCACTATTAATTAATTTGGCAAAAAATTAAAACCCCAATTTATAATTTATGAGAGAGTTAAGAAAAAAATCTCATTTTTGTGTAATAAATATGCCTCACAAACAATCTTACGTATTCGGCTTTTCTGGAGATGCGACACATTAAGGACCTAAATAAATAAATAAATAAATAAGAGTGGTCACATGACCTGTTAGAAAGAAAAACAGTGATGGTAATGGAGTCTCAGTTATATTTATTCATTTTTCTCAACTTATTAATGACTGAGTGGAGTTGAAGTTTCCAGGTTCTGCTCAGCTTCATAGACTGAACAGCCAGTAGTGGGTATGGGAATAGAGTGAGGCAGGAAAATAGAGGAATGTAAATCTCCATCGGCTGCCAATCACCAAGTCCTTTCCTCAAGAAGGGTTATAGAAACTGAGCCGCAGGAGGAATGAATTAGCTAGTAGCAAAAGCAAGATACTCTTACACACCTAACAGGATTCAAAATCATATCTCTTGAAGTGAAGCTTAGAGAGATAAAAGAAGATTAGGGCAGAAATTCAGAGGAACCGATGGATTTATACTTGGTGTTTGTTTAGCCAAAAGTCCACAAATCTTCATTAAGCAAAACTCTAAAAAATGTGGGTTTGAATCAAGGGGAAGAGAGGTCTCCAGTTGATATACACAGTGGATTTCAGGGTGGATAAAATGAAGTGAAATAATGCATACCAAGTAGAAATTCAGTGCCTGTTGAATTATAAGTGAATTGTATTGCTCTTATCCTTATGATTAGAGGCCCTGTACTGGGCCTCTACATCAGTAGGAGCCAAGCTGATCACACCACAGTGCCCTGCCCTCAGCCTAGCCTCTGTCCTTCCAGAGCTCTGGATGTGGGGGAAATATTGCTCCCCAAAATATAACTGTATTGGGGAGCTGTGGTCTTAAATTTGTTTGGCAGCTGGATTTACCTGGAGTAGAGAAGCAGAGTTCTTCCCCTCCTGTCACTCTACTTGGCTTTCCAATCTCCTCTCTCAACCCTTGAATAGGATTAAAGCAGGAGTTCAAAGCCATTGTTGCTATACAATAAATCAGCCCCTATGCTCAGTCCATGCAGTCACAGTGAGTGTATGCCTAGGAAACGGACAGGCTGGCTCCTGAAGATGCTGCACAGGAGCCACAGGAGATGCTACCACCCCACTGGTGAATTTACCCTTGAAAATCTGATGTTGCCCTGGGCATGAGAGAAGTCTCAATCCATTAATTGGTGAACGTTCAGCAAGTGCCTACAATGTGCCAGGCACTAACATTACCTGTTCAGAAGGTGAGGGTATTTATTAACCAGGATGCCAGTTGCTTAACTTATAATGAGAAGGAGCTGTCACAGTAACCAGACTAATCAAAGTTCATGCTTCCTTCCTTGTGGCCAAGGTACAAGAGAACCAAATCATAATTAGAGTGACTCTGTATTGATGTATAAATGAGAAATAGCTGAGAAGTTAACCTGAGGATTTGAAGTCAATATGATCAGAACATTCTCTCCAGGTGGGAAAGTTTACATGGGAAGTTAAATCATGGTCAGAAGTTGTTTGGTAAGCACAGATTCAGAGAAACAGCATTTGGATTCATCACATGTTCATGACCTTAATTAAAGCACCCAGAGATTCTCTCATAACAGCCGGTAGGATGAAAGAACTCTAAAAGCTGAAGTTCTCTCTAGGCTGCTCAGGGAACAAATGATCCTGGGCATCACCCATGTGTTCTTCCAATTCCCCCTTTTCCAGGATTGTATGGCTCAGTCACGGTGTCAAGCACCATACTAAGCATGTTTTGTGTGTTATTTAATGCTTGTCCAGGTCCCTGCTCAGAGAAGCCTTCCCTGACTTCTCACGATCTTCAGCATGGCCATACTCTTTCCACACCTCTTGTCACTATTTCATGCTCTAGTCTGTACTGATTTGCTGATTTCTCATTGACTGCTTTCTCCCAAGGATGCAGATCCCAGAGGGCAGCAGTTTCATGCCTAAAATGGTGTCTGGCACATAGTAGGAGCTTATTATATGTTTGATGGATGGATGAGTAAAATGGTTTAAGGAAGGCTGAATAAATGGGTACATGTATGAATTTACAAATATTCTAAGAGGTAGATATTAGCACCCCCATTCTAAAGAATAAGAAGTCAAGGCTATTAAGGCTGAGCTACTTCTAAGTTCACCCAGTTATCAAGCAGTGATTTGACCCAGTTCTGACAGACTCTATAGCTTTTCTCTCATTGCTGCTCTGTTTCTTTGGAAAGACTGATACATTCAGGAAGGTTTCATCCAAAACTAGACCCTCTGGACCCTTGGAGTTACAGAAGCTTTCTCTTTGCCAATGTCACTCACTACTTTTGTGATATTGGCTGACAAGTTGTTCAGTTACCCTTTCAGGGTGCACATTCTCATCTGCTAAAAATGGGAAAACATTATCTGTTTAAAAAGTTGCTTAGTCCATCAAACCATAGATTGTACACAACCTTCCCACTTATAGCAATGAGATACTACATATGAAATTTTCTATAGACTGTAATATTAGTGTGAATTTTTAGCACAAAGGTCAGGGACAAGAGGAGAAATAGAATCTACTGTGGTCATGCCATCAAGGCCTATTTCAGACTGTGAGTTCCTAAAGGGCAAAGACCACAGTTTAATTTACTGTGCACAGAATATTCTGCCAGTGTGTGGAGGCATTATACAGTAGAGAAAGCTGGGTTCATGATGTTAAAAATGTTATAAAATATTTTTGCTAAAAGAAAAGGATTACCTATGTGCTTTCATGCAGCCCATGGCTTTACCCACCGTCCATATGCTGATGTCTTCCAAGTGCATTTTTCCAGTCCGGTCTTTCCCTTGACACTGAGACCATTATTGAGGCAGTGCCTGCCTCCTAAATCTATATCCCAGCTTGGGCTCCACCTTAGCTGTTGTACAGCTATCCCTTACCTGGCATGGCTGAAACAGAACTTCGTTTTGATTTCTCCCCTTCTATGTCTCAGTAAATCCTAACACCACTATTCTTAACATCAAATTCCTAAGAATAATTTCTAATTTCCTCCTTTCTTTTGCCTCTCTGTACCTCAGATTAACTTCAGAAGCTATTTTATATATATATATATATATACATATATATATATAATATATATATATATATATATATATACATATATATATATCTTAAATTATCTGCTATGTATTACAACCATCACCAATATCCTAATGCCACCAGCCCTATTCCAACACCTGTGCTATTTTGAGTGGCCAGAGCTTTTCCAAACACAGGAACATTTTACTAGATGTCCCCCATGCTTGAAATGTTTTCCTCCAATTTTCTACAGGGCCAACTCCTTCTTCTTTAGTTTGCACTTTAAATATCATCTTCTCCTGGGGATCTCTATTGATTACCCTGCCTAAGAGAAGTTCTCCCATTATTCTTGATCAAAATGCTATTATTATTCTTTATTATATATAATACATATTACAGATCTCATCAAAACCTATTATCTAATTTATTATTGTTTGTCTAAGTTTATTGTATGACTCTGTGCTCTACAAGCTAAGGCTCAAGAGGCCTGGCCTAATCTGTTTGATTGAGCAAAGTCCCCCTCATGTCCAGCATGTTCCCTGGCACGTGTTCAGGGAACAATAATGCTTGTTCTCCATAATAACTAATCACCTAATAAATGTCAGTGGTTTGACATTACTTGTTTAGCAGAAAGCATTATTAACCATTAAAATTCTGCTTTATATTTTTCATATTCTAATAATAATAAAATGTTCCTTTTTATCTCCTTTTTTCCCCTGAAATCTATGCCTTTCTATCTTCACATTCATATGGCATAAAACCCACTGAGAAAAGAAAAGTAATTTATTTGAGCAAATGTGGGTTAAATTCACTTTTAGAAAATTTGTGCATATTACGTGCCTCAAAAGAAGTATAGGCATTTTCATTTTCTCCCATATTTTAGACCATTTGTTCAACTTACTTATATTTGAAGGAAAATAGATCACAATCTATGGCATTCAAGATACTTCCAATTTCAAAGCATGCTTGCCTATCCTTGATTTTGCTTGTATTCCTCTAATATCCCTGGCTGCCAATACCAGAACATTATTTTAAAATCTATCTCAAGTATTAATGTTTCTAAGAAGCCTCTTGTCCTGTTTTTATGCTTTTTATACTTCTTAGATCCCTTATACTAATGTATGGTAGTTAGCTGTTCATATTTCCATGTAGCAGGGAAATATATTGCTGTTACCTAAATAATTTTCCTTCTCAGTAATTTATTTTTTCTGTTAAAATTAAACTTGTAGTAAAAACCATGGCCTTCGGGAATGGTCAGCAGTTGTAGTGCAACAGAAAGCAAAATTAGGAAATTCTCATTTGAATTTATAAATTGGCTTTTGAAATTCCACACAGAGATAATAAATGAAAAGAAAGGGGTTTTGAGTCTCAGAAGTCCAAGTATACAAACATACGAGCAAAATCAAGGATAAGTGAACATGTTTTGAGCTGTTCACTCAAAAGAAAATCATCTGGTATGTTCAAGCATAGGGTTCTCAAGGCTGGCAGATTGGCTCTCACATGTTCTCCCTGTACTGTTTGAATTCATAGAGGAAAAAAGACTATATCTTATCTACCATCCTATTTCCAGTGCCTAGCATAGAACCTAGCATAGAATATAGACTTGGTAAATATGTTAAATTGAACTGTTATTACAACACCCAATTATGAAAAACTCTAAAGCATCAAGTAAAGATGGGAGTATTATCTAGGAAATATACCAAGAAGCTGGCACGAATGCAATGCCATGTGAACAAACTTTCCCCATGATAGCTGTCCAAGACCCATTCTGAAGCTGAGTTAGACCTCTCAACACAATATTTTATTTCATGATAAAACACTGTCATTTACATGTGGGCCCCATCAGCTAGTTATACACATTTACATATATGCATATATGCAACTAATTGCAGCATTTTAATTGACTAATATTTATAACTTTTGGTTGAAAGTTTCTTTCTATTACCTATGCTATTTTCAGCTGGCCCATATATCGTATTATGTATATAGTGTTGACTGTATAGACAGATATATTAAGTCTACGTAAAATAATTTTACTTATTGCGATAATGTCATTTTACTGGCGATCCCTTCCCCCAAGTGGCACTTGCCCTTCTTGTACTGTGTTGAAGCATGATAAATCTGTTTGAAACCTGAAACACTCAAGTTTTTTCTTATACAGGCATCTAAGAAATCATTAATGGCAAATATATTATATTCATCCTATATTTGTCTCTCATTTCTCTTCAAATAGGGAAAGTATTCCAATCCATAATCCACTGAAGAGAATTATGTCATCTTCTGCATTTAGAAAACAATGACATCAGCATTAAAGTTTAGTCCCATCAGCCTTCTCATTGTCTTTGGGCCAACCTATCATTTCTGCCTCTGTGACTTCTTTCACAGAGTAGTTCTCTTCCCTCCATTCCTCTCTCCCTTCCTCCTTTCCTTTCTTCCTTCCTCAATAAACAGATGTTCATTAATAACTAATATTTGCCAGGCATTTGCAACATGTAATGGGTGAAATAGTAAGTAAGATACATTCTCTGGACTATGGAGGTGCCACAGTCTATAGGAATAAATCAAGATCTCAACAATCAATTTCAATCAATATTGATTGAAATTGATTTAATATTCAATATCCTACCTCAATGAGAGATGGATCTTTCTCCTGCTGCAGATTAAATCCAGATTCTCAGGAATAATTCAAGTGAAGACTTCCTCATGAAGTCCTTCCCATCTCAGCTCTCTATAAACTCTTAATTCTCTGAATCCTTGTAGGCTTTATATATTTTCCTACTATACTTTCTTCAGACATCTATGTTCATCTCCTGGTGTGGAAGAGAAGGTTATAACCATCTCTTTATATCTTTGGAAAAACTGGTGGCACACATAAAAAAAGTACATGGAAAACCAGCTAATACTATTCCTCCCAAACCTATCTTCCCCTTTAAGTTCCAGAAAACTCAAATGTTCATGGAGTAAACTTAATTAGAGTCTCCTTGCTCCTAAGGTACAAGGTGGCTAATAATCACACAAAATATACTTTGTAAATATGGTATTTTCTACACAGAACATATACAAAAATTTTATGGTTATGTATTAAAACTCACATATCACAGAGATTGCTTTATTAATGACCCTTCCACCATGACCAGTGAAAACAATATTATACATTATGATTCATTTTTTATTTTTTAATCATTAAAAATTTTCAATTACAGTTGGCATATAGTATTATTAGTTTCAGCTGTGTAACCCAATGATTAAATATTACAAAACCTACTAAATGATATCCTGAAAAATCTTGTATCCATCCGACAACATACAAAGTTATTGGAATATTATTAACTATGTTCTCTATACTGACCAATTTGTCTTAATCCCTATATCTTTTTCACCCATCCCCTCAACCTTCCTCCCATCTGGCAACCATCAAAATGTTGTCTGTATCTGTGAGTCTTTTTTGTTCTGCTCATTCATTCATTTTGTTTTTTAGAGTGAACTGTTGGTAGAGATATATTTATCTCCATTTTATTGTTCATATTTTTTCTTTCACTTCTTAAAGTATACCCTTTAACATTTCATATAATACTGGTTTGTTACTGATGAAGTCCTTTAGATTTGTCTTGTCTGGGGAGATTTTCATCTGTTCTTCAATTCTAAGTGATAGTTTTTCTGGGTGGAGTCGTCTCAGTTGTACGTCCTTTCTTCATTTAGAGTATTTCTTGCCAATCCCTCTACCCTGCCAAATTTCTCTTGAGAAATGAGCTGACAGTCTTATGGGAGCTCCCTGTAAGTAATTAACTGCTTCTTTCTTGCTGTTTTTAAGATTCCCTCTTTGTCTTTAACATTTTGCGTTTTAATTATGATGAGTGCTGGTATGGTCCTCTTTGGGTTCATCTTTTTTTGAGATCTCAGCTCTTCCTGGGCTTTCATTTCTATTTCCTTTACTAGGTTAGGAAAGTTTTCTGTCATTTTAAAAAATATATGCTATATGCTTTTAATTCATTGCTCTCTCCCTTCTCCCTCTGGCAGCCCCATAATACAAACACTGGTATGCTTGAAGGTGTCCCAGACACTCCTTATAATATCCTCACTTTTTTGGAGTCTTTATTTCTTATTGCTGTGGTGCTTAGGTGTTTTTTGCTTCCAAATCTTCCAAATCTCTGATTTGATCTTCTGCTTTGTCTACTCAACTGTTGATTCCCTATAACAGATTATTCATTTCAGTTACTGTGTTCATTTTTGACTAGTTCTTTTTTATGGATTCTATTTTTACTTTTATATTGTCTATCTCTTTTTTGAACTTCTCACTAAGTTCATTTACTCTTTTCCTAAGTTCATTGAGCTCCTTTATAAGCAGTATTTGGAACTGTATGTCTAGTAGAATGGTTGTCTCCACTTTGTTTAGCTTTTATTTTTCTGGAGTTTTGTTCTGTTCTTCCACTTGGGACACGTTTATTTGTCTCCTCATTTTGATAGTCCCCCTGTGTTTATTTCCATATTATAGGTAGAGATGCTATGTCTCCAGGCTTGGTAGAATGGCCTAATGTACTAGGTGTTCTGTACAGTCCAGTGGCACAGCCCCCCAATCACCCAGGCTATGCACTACAGGTATGCTTCCCCACCATGTTGACTGTGTACACCCTCCTTTTGTGGCTGAGTCTTGATTTCTGTTGGCACATTAATGGGAAGGACTTTAATCTCCCAGCAAGTCAGCTGTAAGGATCAGCTGTGACCACTGACCACCAACCTCTGACTACTTTAGAGGATCATCTGTGTAAGGGCCCACCCCATAGAGCAGGACTTACTTCAGCATGGCTCTGGTGACCACTGAGTATGTCACTTGTGGAGGTATTTGGGTGGTGGTGCATTGACATGGTCTGAATCTGTCCTCTGGGTGCACTGATACTGGGGCTTCCAGGAAGGTGCAGATCAAGGTCAGCTACCCCCTGTGTTTTGCTTGGAGCCACTGGCAGGTGCTACAAAGCAATCTGCAGATGGCTGCTACTTATGCTGGGTTTGGAGGTGCTAAGGAAAGGCACACTGTCGACCAAGCCAGGGCACTGCTAATGCCGAGGCTGAAGCCACTTAGAAAGAGGTATGCAACACACCAAGAACAGATGCTGCTTGTATGAAAGATTTTAAGGAAGTCTGAAGAATCAGCCAAGACAGGACGTTTGTATAGAAAAGCCACTGAAAAGGGCTTGGGTTTGCCCAAAAGTTTGGTGGGGTGGGGTCATAGGGAATCAGCAGAGTGAGGCAAACAATGTTAGTCAGGTTTATTGAGACTCAGATATAGTGCCCACCTGCTGCCTCTGTGGGGAAAGTGTTCAGCAAAGGGACAATGGCTTCTGTCAGCCCTTTGGTCTGGGAGAAAACTGCCCTGCCTCCAGTTCCATGGAGGACACCTTGGTGTTTGACAATACAGTTCCTCCCTATATGTCTCTGTGTTTTTCAAGCTGTTGCCCTAGCACTGAAGCTCATAGGGACTGAGTCCAAGAAAGTTTGTGTGTGGGCTCTTAAAAACGAATTGCCTCCAGGAGCCCTCTGTTTCCCTCAGCCTCAATCCCTGGTGGTTTTTACAACCAGAAGTTATGGGGACTTCTCTTTCTGGCATTGGGACCCTGGGCTAGGAGGCTTGGTGTGGGATTGGGACCTCTTGCTCCTCAGGAGGGACCTCTGCAGCCAAGATACCCCTCTCAATTTTTATCTGCCACATGTGGGTGTGTGACTAGCCCATTCTGCACCTCAGCTCTTCTTACCAGTCTTGATGTGGCTTCTTTAATTCCCTCGTTTTGGGGCTTCCACTCAGTTATGAATGATGACTGTTCTGTAGTTTGGCTGTAATTCTGATGTGGTTGTGGGAGGAGGCAAGTACCATGTTTACCTAGACCATTATCTAGACCGAAGTCACCACTATCTACTTTACTTCTCCAGTCCTGCCACTGCTTTTGTAAACACCCTATTCTCCAAACTAAATCTGCTCTTGCTTGAAATGCTTATAGGGTTGTTTTTCTGACTCAGTCCAAAAAGCATAGTCTGCACAGATGCCCCGAGGGAAGTCGACACTATTCTTTAAATTATCTATTTTTCTTGAGGGAATTGCATAAACTCTGGAGTTTATTTTGTTAATAGTTCATGCAGCTTATGAACTAGCAACCCCATGATTTGAGCAATTTCCTCTGTTTTTACCAAAAGTGGATAATATTAATCCTTTTGCACCAAAATAGCGTTGCTGTGAATGGCCTAACATTTATGCATAATCATGTGTGTTCAATTTTTATTTTTATCTCAAGAAATAAAATAATAGGCACATCTTAATTTTAAAATGTTTTTATTTTTGTCAGCATATTCATGTCCCCTAGTAGAGTATATTTTTCCTACTTGCAATGTAGTATACAAAGTAAAATTTGCAGCTCATGGATACTACCTAGGTCTCACAGGGAAATTTCTTATCAACAAGTTTTTATTTTGAGAAATCCTTCATAATATTTATTTGGACTGTTAAACCTTCTGAGTTGGTCTTTTAGTAAGCCAAATATGGATCAAAACTCAGAATGAATGTCCATTTTAAATGAATATATCCTTGTGATTTATGAGGAGGTGGCACTTGTACTAAACAATTTTCACAGGTGAGTGTGAGCTACCCTAGTAGGCTTGCTTCAAGTGGGCAGTGCTATTTTCTTCTAATCAGAAAATATGTTCTTCACTATTTGAAAGAACCTCTGGGGAATTTTCTTCAGAAATAGCATCTTGCACTATCTAATTTAGCCTATGTCTTACGTATCCATTGACTATCATTGGGTCTAAGCTTTTCTCAGATCACAGCTGGTCCCTGTCATTCAATCTCCATTACAGAGTGAGGGATGGCATATGACTGCAGCCAGGATGATAGACAGCTCTCTTATATAGGAAGAAATCACAAGGTGATCTGGGTTGGAACATAAATCTTTGGAGCTTAAAACAAGAGTTTAGAATGCAATAGGAAGGGATGAGGCAGATGGCAATAAAAATCAGGAAAGGGATCCAATCAGGGAGACGGGTGATGTAAAATGGGAGTTAACTGGAGGTTATTAAATTAATATTTTATTTTAATAATTAAAACAACAATGCTGAGGGAAGGTAAATGATTTGAACAAGAGGACAAGATTGTGGGTAAAGCTAAGACAGGTGTCTCTGGGTTACCAACATAGGGTTCTGTTCATTTTCCAATGATTTTATGTTAGTTTGAAAATAGTTCATATTTTCAGTGAACTATATAAAATGTATTAAATAGAAATTACCATATTGGTTATTTCTGAAAAATTTCCAGCATGTTATTTAAAAAAGATTTAACAATTCATTCTTTTATTGCTTTGTGGAGGAAGAGAACTTAAATGCTATATTTTAATACAAAAGATTATCCAAAGAGTAAGTGCCACAAGAAGATTAACTACCATGCAGACTGTACCTTGAGCAGGAAAACTGAATGATTTCTATGTAAAACTCATAAATGAAAGGGTTCATTTATTCATGACATTCTAACATATTCTGTACTGTTTTTCTAATACAAGCAATGCATGGCCATTCAGTTTTATGCCATCACTTAAAATATTTGAAAACTGTTCATTATTCTCTGATTCTATTATTATGCTCAAGAGCAGGATAATTACTATCTCCTGAGGTCATTTTTAGCAGAAAATATTTAATAGATTATAGCAGGGTATCATAGCAGGGAAGGTATGACTTACAGTTTTTAAAAGATGCCTAATATAAATAATTTCCAGAACAGAAGATGGCAAAAACACAGAGCTTGTTAAGTTAAACTCACATTTACCAACAAGGTACTTATATTCAGAGAATGATCTAAGTTTAAACCCCATCATGACAAGATAAGCAAAAAAGTAATTAACCATTAAAATGTTTTAACACACAGTTGGAGGAATCATAGTACCTAATATCAAACTGTACTACAAGGCCATAGTAATCAAGACAGTATGGTACTGGCATAAAAACAGACATATTGATCAATGGAACAGACTAGGTCAATTAAATTTGAGAAAGGAGACAAGAACAAACAATGGGGTAAAGATAGTTTATTCAATAAACGGTGTTGGGAAAATTGGACAGATACTTGCAAAGAAAAAAAGAAAGAAACTAGACCAACTTCTCACACCATACACAAGAATAAACACAAAATAAATTAAATATTTAAATGTTAGACTGAAAACTATAAAAATCCTAGAGGAAAATATAGATAGTAAAATCTAAGACATTTCTCATAGCAATATTTTTTTCTGCTATATCTCTTCAGGCAAGGGACATAAAAGAACAAATGAGCAAAGGAGATTACAGCACACTGAAAAGCTTTTTTCACAGCAAAGAAGACCACCAACACAATGACAAGATAACACACTAAATGGGGGGAACATATCTACCAGTGATACATCTGATAAAGGGTTAATATCAAAAATTTAGAAAGAACTTATACAACTCAGCACCCCCCCCAAATATATCCACTCAAAACAATTCAATTAAAAAATGGGCAGAGGACCTGAATAAATACTTCTTCATGGAGGACATACAGATGGCCAATAGACATATTAAAAGATGCTTGATGTCTGTAATAACCAGAGAAATGTAAATTAAAACCACAATTAGATATCACCTCACACCTGTCAGAATGGCTATCACCAATAAATCAACAAAAAACAAGTGCTGGTGAGAATGGTGCATCCACTGTGGATAACAGTATGGAGACTTCCCCAAAAAGTTAAAAATGGAACTGCTTCATGACCCAGCAATTCCACTTCTAGGTATATACCCAAAGAAACCCACAACAAATACCCCTATGTTCACTGTGGTGTTATTTACAATAGTCAATATTTGGAATCAGCCCATGTGTACATAAGTAGATGAGAGGATAAAAAGCTTTGGTACATTTACAAAAAGCAATACATACTACTTGGCCATAAAAATGAAAGAAATCTTAACTTTTGCAATAGCATGGACAGACCTTAAGAGTATTACGCTAAGTGAAATAAGCCAGTCAGAGAAAGACAAGTACCGTATAATTTCACCTATTTGTGGAACCTAATGAACAAAATAAACTAACAAACAAAATAGAAACAAACTCATAGAGAACAGATTGACAGCTGTCAGAGGGAGTGGTTGTGGGGCTAGATGAAAAAGGTGCAGGGACTAAACAACAAGAGCAGACCTTATAGACAAGGACAATAGTTTGGTGATTATCAAAAGCAAGGGGGTGAGGGAGTTAGGAGAGGTTAAAGGGGGCATAAATGGTTATGAAAGGAGTCTTGGTGAACACAAGACAATATACAGATGATATAGTATAGAATTATTCACCTGAAAACAATATAATTTTATTAAGCAATGTCATTTCAATAAATTCAATAAAAATAAAATAAAATGTGTTTTAGAAAATGGTCATGTTTTTGATAACTATATATGATAAAAATACAATTTTAAATCTGCTGTTTGGTTAAATTCCACCTGTATGGCCAATAGAGAGTCATGTGTAATTTGAAAAAATTCTATCACTGCTTTAAGGAAAAAGAAGGAAAAGGGAGAGAAAGAGAGAGGAACACAGGTATGAAAATAGTGATGAATAAGTACCTATCAATAATAACCTTAAATGTAAATTGATTAAATGCTCCAATCAAAAGACATAGAATAGCTGAATGGATAAGAAAGCATGACCCACACATATGCTGCCTACAAGAGACCCACCTCAGGGCTAAAGAACATCACAGACTAAAAGTGAAGGGCTGTAAACAAATTTTCCAAGCAGTGGACAGGAAAAAAAAAAGCTGAGGTAGCAATACTCATATCAGACAAAATAGACTTCAGAAAAAGGGCCATAAAGAGAGACCCAAAAGGTCACTACATAATACTCAAATATAATAATAAAAATAATAATAATACCTTTAGTAAGCTTGCATGTTTCCCCTTGGGAAAAAAAAGGAAGAAACACCTGTGTGTTTTGAAAATGCCTATAATTTTTGTACCACTCCACAAATCCTTACTATATTATTGAGCAGTAAATTATATCAAATGTAATTATGCTTACAACCTGTGGACATTTTATACATCTGTCCTGACCAATTAGTATTTCCCTATGAGCTGTTTCAGTTCCACAAAACCAAACTGAACATTATAATATTATTTTACTCTGTCTTCCTACTTTGTTCAACTAAAGTCTACAGAAATTTCCAGTTAAATTCTCAAATAAAAGAAGAAATGGTTGAAATGTGTATTTCATCACTTGTGCATCTCTTTATTGTACCTTAGAACTTAGCTTTTCTTCCCCTGGATCACTTAACCCACCATGATCTACAGAACTCAAAGTATCCCTTCACTTGGAAATGTCTCCAAGAACTTAGTGTGTACTTAGTCCTGTAAGTGGCCATATTTTATGAAATACATATTATCACAGGATTGACAGTCTTAGTGTTTTCACTGAAGTTAAAATTTATGACAATGCAGTTCTGCAAAGATTATGATCCAAAATTACCAGTACTTTTGGAAGTGCTATTTAGAAGCATGGCTACCACAGTAATCACCTGGTGGATAATAACAATGACCAAACAAATGCTAAAGACCACATATAAAATAATTTTTAAATTCCTTAATCCCGTATCCACTCAACCATTTCTAGTAATAGAAAATAAAAGCATGTGGCAATCAAACATTGGAGTGATTGTAACTCCATTTTTATTCCATTATACACTTCATGTAACATTCAAATTTACTTAAAAAGCTTTAGCATAAAATATGATTATTTTAAGTGAGAACAAAAATGTAGTCAAATGGGAAGAAGACAGATGATGCCCTCATCATCACTGGAAAATAATACAGCATGAACAATATGCTAGCCAGCCCATGCCCCTGCTTCTCTTCTACTGTTTAAAGGGACACCGAGGTCTGATATACAAATGAACATGTACTCAAATATTGGAGCCACAGACAAATCAGACCACACTTACTGCAATTGATCTAAAATTGGTTGAAAATATGCATCTTCTCCTTTATTCCAATCTTGTTTAATTTTCATGGAAGGCTGAATTGGTAAAGCTACTTCTAGAAAGCACAAAATCAGTCCTAAATTGTCTGGATTGCTTATTGAAAAAGGTCCAGGATCGTTGGGATGCTGTTTTCCGGGTAGCACTGCTTTTCACCTTTTATTGGGTCACCTTGCTTTTCAACAGTGCTGTGTACTTCCTCAGTCATTTCTGTATGTGTTTGAGAATTAAAATAATGCTATAGATAAGTGTAAAACAGATAAAATCTCCTGAAACTTACACATGAAGAAGACTAGGCTGGAAGATTTTACATGATCCATTTTGATGTCAAGTGTTAGACTAAGACTAGGAGACCAAATGGGGCACTAATTCTTGTACATTGGTAAGAAGACTACAATGGCCATGATTTCATTCTCTTCCAAAAGACTCGAGAGCATCTTAAAACATGACATTGAGACAACACTTAACTGAGATAGCAATCTGAATTTGTTACTTGGCTTTCTTATAAAATTGGATAGCAGAATGTGTATGTGCCTGTGTAACATCTTGGAGAGTATAATGTGATGAGTTTTATTCAAAATATAAATTTTACCAAAGGCCAAAAGATTCTGCTAAGTTTCTTGTTTTTAATATAATTACTATATCTGCCTCATTTTTACTTTTTCACTGCTCAAAAGTTGTGGATATATTTGGTGGTCATGATGTCATCAGTCACTTAGTCATTTTAATCCAGTATCTGTTTATATCAGTCTTATAACAAACAGCCCTGGCTGGGGTGGCTCAGTGGATTGAGCACTGGCCTGAGAACGAAAGGATCACTGGTTTGACTCCCAGTCAGGGCACACGCCAGGGTTGTGGGCCAGGTCCCCAGTAGGGAGTACACAAGAAGCAACCGCACACTGATTGTTCTTTCCCCTCTTTCTCCCTCATTTCCCTCTCTCTAAAAATAAATAAACATAATCTAATATATATATATATATATATACACATGCATACATACATACACACACACATATATATATATATAACATTTTCCTGACATTAAGAAAATTTCTGATGAAACCATTACAGCCAAATACTAGTTAATGTATATATATATGTGTATGTATGTGTGTGTGTATGTATATGTATATGTGTGTGTGTGTGTGTGTATATATATATATATATATATATATATATATATATATATGTATGTATTTGCTTAGAGGCATACAGTAAGCTTCACACCATTGTATGTCTGCTTATATCCAGATTTACAATGGTTAACTCCTGCATCTCAGCTCAGATAGTAGCTAATCAAGGGTATACCACAGTTTAGTTCAGTGTTTATATAACAGACAACTTTGTTCTTCCCTCGATTTTATTGTTTCACAGTATTTTGTCAAGTGATATAGGCTGGATATTCTGGCAGAATGATCTCTTTCTTTCTTTCTTCTTCACGATTACTTATTTAGTTGATAAGAGAAGAAAGATGTATCAGTAAAATCCCCACCGAACTGTTAATACAATAATGGTTATACTTGAAAGAACCTTGAGCTCACAGATTTAAATTGTTTTATTCTTGGTTCTTGAACAATAATGTAGAGAATTCTTTTCTTTCTAATTCTTTTTCTCTTTTTGTCAGATTGGAAACACTGTCACCACAAAGGGGGAAAGCAATGTCACAATGAGAATGCTGCCAACCAGGATTCTCCCTTGTGCTTGTTGTGAGACCAGAAGGATGCCCTGGAGAACGCGGAGCTGGGCACCTGTGGGTCAGAGGATACCCCTTAGTGTCTCTGGTGTAGTGGTGGCTTCAGGTTTAGGGTTCGCTTCCCAACCTGACTATAAAAAATCACAGGTAAGTAAAAATGAAATTTCTATGTTGGTACAAATTTTTCTTCAGTTGTCTATTGCTATTTAATGAATTACCCCAACACTTAGTGGTTAAAACAAATTACATTTTCTCACACTTATGAAGGTCAGGAATTCAGACAACACACAGCAGAAACATTCACAGTGGGCTTTTCACCCCCAATTGTGGTGCTCAGCTAGGATGATTCTCCATGGGGCTCATAAACCTGGGGACATAGGAATATTCATATCACAAAATATTGGAAAACACTATAAATTAGAGCTTATTTTGTTGTTGTTTTGTTTTTCCATTTATTTTCAATTGCCTGATTCCCAACACATCACCATTCCCACAACACTTTTTGGGGATTCTACGTATCTTTCTAGCTTTCAAGATATCAGATTCCTTAAGGATGACCTGATAATAATGAAAAGTATTTCTTCACACTGGGTAAGATAATTATACAGTGAACTGGGCATGAGCTTTGGTTCACAGATTCATTTGGTTTCACACCCTACTGTTTACTACTGTGTGTTCTTAGACAAGTTATTTAATTACTCTCAGGTAAAATATAGACTAATAATATAGTTATCGATGGTAAGGAAATTGGGATATATGAGGTCTGTCCTGAAAAAGTCCAACCATTATAAATATAACGAGAATGGTTTGTGGGACATTGATGTAACCTGGCAGCCAAGGACAGTGGACTGGAATGCTCAAATATGAACAGTGATGACTTTGCTGTACTAGTCAGTGGGGGTGCTAGACCCTGTTGAATGAGCATGTTGTGTACTGTGTGGCCATCTCATTCCACAGGACTGAGTCAGTAGAGCAATGAATATTCATCAAATTTTGCGTTAAGCCTGAATATTCATTCATTCTTCCACAGAAACTGTTCAGATGATTCAGAAGGCCACAGCTATGAGCAACTGGTGATAGGTAGCTTCATCATGACAATGGGCCCACTCATGCATTATGTCTTGTGCAGAGATTTTTTGCAAAACATCAAATTGCCCAAGTGATTCAGCCCTTCTACAGCCCAGATTTGGTACCCTGTGGCTTTTGGCTAAAAAGTCATCTTTGAAAGGGAAGAGAATTCAGACCATCAATGAGATTCAAGAAAATGTGACAGGGCAGGTGATGGTGATTGGGAGAAATGTGTGAAGTCCCAAGGTGCCTACTTTGAAGGGGACTGAGGCATCATTGTCCTATGTACAATGTTTCTTGTGTCTTGTATCTTCCTCAATAAATGTCTCTACTTTTCATTTTACATGGCTGGATGCCTTCTGGACAGACTTCATATATACTTTTTAAAATATATATATTTTACTGATTATGCTATTACAGTTGTCCCATTTTTTCTCCCCTTTATTCCCCTCTGCCATTATCCCCCTTCCACCAGCATTCCCCCACCTTAGGTCATGTCCATCACTCCAAACATATAAGTTCTTTGGCTTCTCCATTTCCCATACTATTCTTAACCTCCCCCTGCCTATTTTTTACCTACCATTTCTGCTTCTTATTCCCTGTAACTTATTCCCCATTCTCCCCCCTGCCCCTCCCTGCTCAGAACCCTCCATGTGATCTCTATTTCTGTGAATCTATTACTGTTCTAGTTGCTTGCTTAGTTTGTTTGTTTTTGCTTTTTTAGGTCTAGTTGTTGATAGTTGTGAGTTTGTTGTCATTTCACTGTTCATATTTTTTATCTTCTTTTTCTTATATAAGTCCCTTTAACATTACATATAATAAGAACTTGGTGATGATGAACTCCTTTAACTTGACCTCATCTGGAAAGCACTTTATCTGCCCTTCCATTCTAAATGATAGCTTTACTGAATAATGTAATCTTGGATGGAGGTCCTTGCCTTTCATTACTTGGAATACTTCTTTCCAGCACCTTCTTTCCTGCAAGGTTTCTTTTGAGAAACCAGCTGATGGTCTTATGGAAATTCCTTTGTAGATAACTGTCCCCTTCTCTCTTGCTGCTTTTAAGATTCTCTCCTTATTCTTAATCTTGGGGAATGTAATCACCAAGATGTGCTTTGGTGTGTGCTTCCTTGGGTCCAACTTCTTTAGAACTCTCTGAGCTTCCTGGACTTCCTAGAAGTCTATTTCCTTTGCCAGATTGGGGAAGTTCTCCATAAGTATGTTTTCTAGTAAATAAGTTTTCAATTTCTTGCTCTTCCTCTTCTCCTTTTGGCACCCCTATGATTCAGTTGTTAGAACATTCAAAGTTGTGCCTGGAGGTTCCTAAGCCTCTCCTCACTTTACTGAATTCTTGTTTCTTCATTCTGTTCTGGTTGAATGTTTATTTCCTCCTTCTGCTCCAAACTCCAATATGAGTTCCAGTTTCCTTCCCTTCACTGTTGGCTCCTTGTATATTTCTATTTATTTCGCTTTGCATAGCTTTCACTTTTCCCTCTATTTTGTGACCATACTCAACCATTTCTGTGAGCATCCTGATTACCAGTATTTTGAACTCTGCTTCTGATAGGTTGGCTATCTCTTCATCACTTAGTTGTTTTTTTCTGGAGCTTTGAGCTCCAGAAAAAGAACCGTGAGCTCACAGATTTTTCATTTCGGCCATATTTTTTTTGTTTGTTTCACTGTGGCACACCTATTACATAGTAAGAGGCAGAGCCTTAGGTATTCACAAGGGCATGGTAACCCACTTAGCTGTGTTGTTGCACTCTATGTGGGGAGGGGGCCCAAGAGGGAACAATGCAGCTTTATCGGCACCTGGCCAGCTTTCAGTCATTTCCTCCACCATCTACAAAGTTATTGGGCCTTTCTGGTGCTGATTCCCAGGTGGGTGGATTTATGTACAGTCTAGGACCCTGTGGTCTCTCCAACAGACTTTCCCATGAGGCTTGGAGTTTCTCCCACAGCCTCAACCCCCATGGAATTTTTCAGTCAGAGGTTTTGAGGCTT
The DNA here is from genome assembly GCF_014824575.4 of Sturnira hondurensis. Lineage (NCBI taxonomy): Eukaryota > Metazoa > Chordata > Mammalia > Chiroptera > Phyllostomidae > Sturnira > Sturnira hondurensis. The sequence goes on along the minus strand of NW_028076505.1, from coordinate 5,345,732 downwards.
TATTTCCCTGTGCTGAAACAGTGGGTTGTGTGGTCTGTCTCATGCAGACATCCTGGTTTATCCACACACAAATGTGGGACCACCCACTCAGGCAGCCACTGCCTTGCTACTAATTATCTCTGCCCCAGCTGCCTATCTCTGTCCCACCAACCAGTCTGGATGAATGTTTCTTTTTTAACTCCTTGGTTGAGAGACTTCTATACAGTTCAATTTCCTGCCAGTTCTGGTTATTTCTTGTTTTTAAATTTATTATTGCCCTTTTGGTTGTGCAAGGAGGCAAAGTGTATCAACTTACACCTCCATCTTGGTTACAAGTCCTTGAATTCATATACATTTAAGGGTAAAACACGTCTCTAAGGCTCAATACTGTTAGTTTTGATCCCTCTCCTCAGGATGCTTTTCTGGCGGTGGAGCTTAAAGTACCATGGAAGGCTGAGTTCCTGGCCAATCACTCAATGTCCAGTTTCCTTGTTTCTATTCATAGCTGTGCTTATTGTTCACAGCCACTGCTAAAGGCCCTGATATGGACAGGCAGGCACAATGCCCAGGCTGCCTTGCAGTGCTGGCTCCACCTGCCTCTGTGGGGAGGCTGTATAACTGATGGGGACACATGCAGAAGTCAACAGGCTGCTCCACTAACACAACACTGCCCATGTCTAAGGTTCCACCATTAATCATTAATTTCTGTGAATAAGACAATGTCATTATGGTGCCCTCTATATTTCCTAGGTTTTCTTTTTTAACCTCAGAATAGTAAGAAAGAAGGTTTGCAAGGGTTTGTTTATGTAGGGTAAAATTTAAATGTTCATAAAGAGATTACTATAATAGTAAAAAAAACAAAAAAAAAACCTATTCACTGTTTTCCAAAGTGAAACATTAGCCTTTAATATGTATGCACTCTCATATCACACAAAAATGTTTTTGTAAGACCAAGTTAACTGTAAATATGGCTGGTAATTATCTTTTCAAGCTAATAATTTTATCCCAGAAACTCTGAGATAATACAGATGTTTCAAAATCACCAGTATATATTATGTATTAAGCAAATGCTCAATAGTAATTCAAAAGTTTGACCCAGGTTACACCCCCATCAAGCAAATGCACCCAATGCATTGCACTTATTGCCTTCACTATTTTTTTTGGTTGTTGCTGTTGCCAAACTAGAAACTAGTCTTTATTTTTCAGGGTTAGAGATTTCTATTCAGTAAAATAGTGGATAGAAACATCTAGCCATGATGAATTATTAAGGACTGTGGAATCTCAAATTATCAAGTTCTGACTCTGATGCATAGATTGTAAAATGCTGAACATCAAGCCAAAAAATGTTAGTTGAAATGATTTGTTTTTGAAGAAGCTGCTCTCATTTAACCAGATACATGAAAAACTCACAGAAAGTGCAGTACAAAAATAAAATACAATAAAGTAAAGTGAAATATATGGCTTCACTTGCTCCATAAATGTGAAGAAGTTGTAGTTTTGATTATTTTGACTGGAGTTACAGTAGAAAGGAAGATGTGTTGAGTATCTAAATAAAATTTTACTTCCATGGACATTTCCAAACTATATGAACAACCTACAACCTGCAAATGGACTTGACTTTGCTTATAATCTTTAACAAAGTAGGAAAGAAAAAATAGATTTTTAAATTTCAGTTTATAGTAGCCATCTAACTTGCTATATATACAGTTGGTTTATAGTTAATATTTACATGGGCATTGCCTGTCTAAAGTGGTTTATAAGTGGAATGTTTAAATTCATGATTCAAATCACTCTTAATCATTGCTAAAATTAAGGCCAGGTACATGGTTGTCATATTCTCACAGCCTTTATGGAGGCACATGAGATGCAGAGTGTTTCAGTAATGAAGCACAGGAAACAGCATGAAAAAGAAGCAAAATCCTTCTTTAATTGTATGGCACATGTAGTAGATTGCTACCAGTCAACTCAGGGTAAAGAGACACATAAGAATTCTATTTACATAATTAAAGCTTTGCAGATGCACCTTTGTGAAGACTCGAGTTTCAAGGCTCCGTTGAAATAATGAACATAAAACCAGGCCTGACCACTTAAAATGTCATTGCTGCCACAAGAGGTTACACTGGTCCTCTGCAAGTTCTTATGGGTTATGTAACAAAGATAACTCTTTGTTCTAATGATCATCCACATGCTTTTAAATTAATGGGCCTTCCCAGGCTGTTGCTGATTGATCTACTACAATTTTCAAACCTGTAGTGAGCTTCAATGTTCTTTGTATTCATTAAAGTGCTTTAGTCAGGAAACAAAAGTGTGAATCATTGCAAATGATACACTTCCATGTTAGCTGATACAGTAATTCCTTCAACAGTCACAATTTTTAAAATTGCCTTGAAAAGAGTTGCCATTGCTAAACTGTTGGAGATAGGGCTTAGGAAAATTCACTGTAAGTAAATGAATTTAAGAACTCTGAAAACTCAATGCTTCCTGCTTTCGGTTGTCCAAGATAAAAGTAGATTAATTGTTTAATTAAACATGATAGAGTTTATGGGTATTATAGCTATTACACCTTTGAACTCATGCAAAGCTGCCAGAGATATAGGAACAGTGAGGTCTGAGGTTACATATTTATGATGAACAGCTGACTTGAAAAGCATACCAAACTAGACAGAACTTGAAATTAACCAAAAGATGCAGTAAATTATGAGATCAATAAAATTTCCTGGGTGCCACAGGTTTCAGGACTAGTTAGTGCATTTCTAATTTACTGGCTAAAACTTTATGGACTTGCAAGGGAGATAAATAAAAACGCCCAGATGTAAAAATAAATATATATGCTTGACAAATCTGAAATAAACTGTTACAGCTAATGAGGAGGCAACTGTACATTTTTCAGCATGCTTTATATTTACAGCAGGGCAAAACATTAAAACCAATATAACTGATAACCTTGGTGCCAGCAGCATAAGCCTACATTTCCCATTATTCCCCAGAGATGAAATTAATTAATGCTTGTCAAAACCAGATCGATCTCCTGCTATAAAACTAAAAGTAATAGAGAGGCCATGAATGGCTTGGCTTTATTCCAAAAATACTTCTCATCTATTTAGGAGAAAAATTCTGCATACATACGTCTCTATATGCAGTATATATACTTCCTTAATCCCAGATACTTCACAAATAGACAAATGCATTATATTGGTTGGCCTTGTTATCATAAACATTTGTTTCACAAACATTTATGAAATGCCATGTGGGGATCTAGAAAATAAAAATACATATATGAATAGTTCACAGTTTAATTAGGAGCACATAGAGGGGACATTTCAACTCAAGTGTCAGTGATTATTATGGAAAATATATAATAAATTACGGGTGCACACACCAGTGCACTGATCCAAATGTGACAGGGATGTCAAGAGGTGGAATGGATACGAAGCAGCTAATAGTAATGACACCTACGTCACTGCTGACCAGCCTATTGCACAGAGGGACTATTTCAGCAGAGTGATTCAGAGGGCCTTCACACGTGCTGCGTCTCCCTTTCAGACTGCCTCCCCCTCACTCCTCCTTCCTGACTCGCTCACATGCATCCTGCAGGTTTCACCTCCAGGACCGCCTTTCCTCGGAGGCCTTTCATGACTCATTTCCAACCTAAATTTAGTTCTAAATCTTACCCCTTTGATTCTCTTTTATAGCAACATGTTTTCCTTATTGGCCTCACCGTATTATGTAATTATTAGCATATTTATTTCAATGACTATTTATCAAAGTGTAGTCCATGGACCAGCCGCATCACCATCACCTGGAAACATGTTAGAAATGTAGGTGCCCCATCCCATACCAGACCTCAATGATCAGAATCTGAACTTTAATAAGATCTATGGGTGATTTATATGCATATTAAATATTCATATGCACATAATATTAAAAATTTAAATCTTTCACATTTCTATATAGTAGCCACAACTGACATGTACCTTAAATTTAAAATAATTAAATTACTCAAATTAAAATTAATTTCAATTAAAAATAAATTTTTCTTAGCCATATTTCAAATACACAATGGCTACATACAGATATAGTTAATTCAGTGGATAGCACAGCTACAGGCATTTACACCGTAGCAAAAATCCGTTGGATGTGCTAGACTATAAGCTCCTGGAGAGTAGGGGCATTTTTTTCTCAGTACTGAGCACCCAGAATCTATAATGCCTAGAATATTAACATATTTTCATTCATTATACCTAGAAAAAGTTTTCCTTCATTATATTTAAGAAAAAGATTTTTCTTAAATATAATGAATGGAAATATGTTGAACACTTTTGCACCCACAGAAGGTGCAAAAATAAATGCTATATCCCTTCCCTAGTACCTGTGATCTTCAGCTATGGGGCATGAACCATAAACAAATGATAAGCAGGCCATATCATCAACTAATAAGCTTTAAAAAATATTCTTGGGTTTGTTTTTCTGGTGATTGGGGCTTAGTAGGGCCGAGGAATCATGGTTCTAACACTTGGGTTAGTCATCTACTTTTAGATTTGATTGTCTGGAGCATGAAATTCCATTTGTTCCTCAGAAATTGGCTTCCTTTCCCTTCCTTAATGGATATCTAATAAAATTAATTTGGACTTTTTAAAAGTAAAGTATCTGAATTTTCACAAACAGTTGCCAGAAAACTCAACTCAAACTGTCTTAAAATAAAATACTGGGTCTGGAACAAATAGTACCCCCTTTCTATTACAAAATTTTTACCACAAAATCATAAGCATGTAATTCTATAACATAACAATACCACGCTCAAGCACACCATGTGACCCTTTAGGTGAAATGTTCAAATTGCTGTCCATCTCATGTGAGACATTCATGTACCCTACCAATCACACTCAAGCACGCCGTACTTCTGCTGGACCTGGTATACTGATTGCTGTATCTTAAAAGGCTGGGGATGTGTGTTGGAATCACATGTTAGCAGGATCTTATCTTTTCCAATGTTTCATTAATAATTTTCTATACAACAGGTTTATTTCAGAGTTCCAACTGGTAAAAAAATGGCATCCAAGATCCCCAGGTCTCTCTTGTTCCAAGTCACACCCATTAGGAAAGAACAGATACCTTTCCTCTCAACAGTTTCAGTAAAAGTTACAATGTACCCTATTGGCTTTGACTAAGGAACTTACCACCTCTCACCCATTACAATGACCAGGAGAATATATTGTGATAATAGGCCAGACGCCAGTCACATGTCCATCCACAAGCTCACCTCATCGAAAGAATATGGAATAAGAGTGAGAGAGAGGGTGTGATTCCTCAGAAGAAAGTCAGGTTGATGCTGTCAGTATAAAAACAGATTCTGGATGACAAAACAACAGATGTCTTCTACATGCCACTTCCTTTAAAATGAATGGATGAATAAATGAGAGAAAAAAACAAATGTATGTATGTATAAAATAGATTTTGAAATTGAACTAGAATGTTTACCTAACATTAATAATTACTATTTAGAGCTATGCAAGTACTTGACATGAAAAATGAAGAATTTCTTAACTAGGTTCAAAGCCAATTATAATTATAAGTATTAATAGGCTTTGTGGGGGTGACTTTGCCACCCACCATGGATGAAAGTAAACACGACCAAGACATGACCTGCTTGGGGAGGAGAGGTGGCCAGTTTCTCAGCAGAAAAAGGCATTGAGCCCCCTCCTCCAGGGGCTTTTATTGGGTTGTAATATACAGGAATACAAGGTGGCAAGAATCAAACAGTAGGTAACATTTCAAAGAAATCTGAGGGCTTAGTCTGAGTCAGTGTATGTCAGGAAAGGGGGTTGCAGAAACTTTGGGAGACATGCTCATTTCCTGCTCGGACCCTTAACATATGAATGAAAACACTCTTAGCAAAGCAGGTTTCACAGAATTTTTAGGAATTCTTTCTTATGCCAGATTTACCCCAGATATCACTCTAATAAGGCAGGGAGCTGAACCCCTCCCCATCGAGTTTTCAGGCTTAAGTGGATTAGAGCCAGGAAGCACTTTTCCCAGAGGACATGGGTACCCCAGCTATGTCAGAGTAGCTGGGGGGCAAGGGTCCACTGCTCCCTCTTTGTCGCAGCCCCCGGAGTCCTTCCATGATGGCCTCCCAAGTAATTGAGTCTGGCTTAGGTTGCCACTCACTGTGAGGAGTCTTACCCGTCATCAACATCAACCATGCTTTGCGAGTAAACTGAGGCAGCATTTGCTACCAGAGACAAGCTTTGTCTCCTTTGTGGTTTGCAATCCGGAGGTCACTCACTCATCTTTAGCCATGGGGGGTAGTTACAATTCCTGAAACTAGTCAGAGTGGTTCTCAACAAGGCTTTAACTATCAATTTCTTCATCAGAACACAGAAAATTCATGAGTCTAAATCTACTCCAGACCCAAAGGAGACTGTTTCATGTCACCACCCTAAGTTTTACTATTTCCTATATGATTTAAGCAGTTTAGTGAGCCCAGATCCTTCTCAGTATCCTGTATTTTTGTTTGCTACAGTGGATCAGAGGCTCAGGTTAAGAGCCAAACAAGTCTTTCCAACCCTAAAAAGTAATTTCTGTACCAAATATTATTGTGTTGCCTCTCTACAGTAATATTTTCAGTTGACAAAGCCCACTGGGATAAAATGAAATTATTCAGCCAATAATTCAATGTAAAACTGCAAGTCAAAACTTCAGCAATGGCTGCAAATTTTCATAATCTAATTTTAAAACAAAGAGTTCACAGGCTCAACCTCCGCGGGGGCGACTTTCCTCACAAAGTCCCCTGGTCCTCCACAGATGAAAGTAACACTACCAAAACATGATCTGCTTGGGGAGGAAAGGTGGCTGATCCCTCAAAAAGGAAGGGCCAAGAGCCCCCTGCTCAAGGGGCTTTTATTGGGTTCCTTTGCACAAGAACACAGGTAAGGATCAAATGATAGGTATGATTCAAAGAGCTACAAGGGCTTATTCTCAGTCAGGGTCAGATAGCTAACAGCCATAAAACTTTGAGGAACAAACTTTTTGCTTGGACCCTTATCATTTAAATGAGTGCATTCTAAACAAAGCAGGTTTCACAGGATTTTTACATATTCTTTCTTATGCCCAATTTACCCCAGATACTGGCCTTTTCCAGCACAGGGCTTCACTGCCTTCCCGAACATAGGTTTTTAGGCTTAAGTGAATTAGAGCCAGACAACACTTCTCCCAGATGGAAATGGGGATTCGGGCTATGTCACAATAGCTGGGGAGACAAAGGTCCAATGCTCTCTCTTTGTCACAGCCCCCCCTGAGTCCTTCCCTGATGGCCTCCCAAGTGATCATGTCTGGCCTAGGTTACCCCTCTCTGAGGGGTCGTACCTGCCATGGACATTGACCATGCTTTGGGGGCAGGGGAACAAGCAGAAGCAGCACTTGCTGCTAGAGACAAGCTTTGTCTCCTGTGGCCCGTATTCCAGATGTCGCTCAATTAGCCATGGGAGGCAGTTACAATTCCTGAAACCAGGCAGGGTGGTTCCCAGCTAGTTAATACTAGTTAATACTGCTCAAACATTGTAGATCTCAACATTTAATCATGGAGGAGGGGACCCTAACCATTAGGTATTTTGTTCAAATGAATGTCCCCCTATTTCATTGGTGCCACTTTCTAGATGCCACTTGGTAAGCAAGTGATATTTTTCACAGTCATGAGACCCTAGAGCAGAAAGAAGATCTAGATACAGCATGTTGGGATTTTCCACTTTGTACTACTGAGTCCTAAATGGCCCCATGGACACTGTTAGAGACTCGCCTCAGGCGAGGGGGATCCACACAGGCTGTGATATGCTCCCTCAGCCTCCTATTTACTTGTAACATTTGTTTGGTGTATTTTACTTCTGGAGTTTGATTTAAGAGGTTAATTGAATAGGGATTTCATTTGTTTTAAATGTATAGAAGTGAATACAACCATTTGAAGGACTAAAAATAATACAGCAGATCTACATGTAATGGCCTCCAGAATTTGTAAAAAATTGAAACGTATATGAGATACAGAAGGACTTGAATATATACATAATTATGTAAAAAGACAAACAAACAAAAATAAGCAACCCCCCCCCACAATAACCTGTGCATGCAGCAATTATAGAAAAATGTTCAATAAATTGATGCTTGTTCTCTCTGTGATGGAGACCTGGAGGGACAGATTGGAAAATAATTTAATATTTATTTTAATTTCTATACTTCTCTATTATTTGAATACTTTGTTTATAATTATGTTTTTTTAAGTGTGTCTCCAAAATGATTTAAAACCACTGATGTAGCTTAACCATTTTACTTTACAATAAATATGACAAGCTTTGCTCATGTCTACCTGGGCAGAGCCTCAAAGGCAGAAAGAGGTCATGTGAGGATGTCTCTGACCATTGAACCTGGGGGAATCTCATGTTAGAGTTTCTGCCTCACATGGGAACACAAACACTGCTATGGTTTCCTCTTGGCAGTGTGGAGATAGTAAAAACCTGGGGCCTTTTTTTTAGGAGTCTTTAAAAGCTATACCTATCTGAGACAGGCTAGTGACCACTACTCCCAGCATGAATCCAGGAGAAAAGGAAAGCAGACACTGAGAAGCTGTGCTCACTAAGAAGTATCCTTGGTGTAGCTGTTCTCATGTCTTCCATGATGCTTCAATCACCTCTAATTAGCACTTTCCAGAGTCACTGAATTTCCTTTTTGTGTTTCTAATCAGTAGGGTAGAACTGTGTTATTTCTCCACTGGTTTCAAGGCACAAGGCAGTCTGACACTTTAGTGGACAATGTCACACTGTTCAGAATTTTATTTGTATCAGTGACTGAAAGTCCCTATGTATTCCAAAATTCTAAGAAGGGAGAGAGACTCTTTCACACTATTTATAATCTCTCATTTTCGGATTCTTCTGTTTTAACATTTTCAATGTAGACATTTGTCCCTGCTTTTCCTACAAAGAAACATTTACCAGTCAGAGAAAGGTACTACTTTCTACTGATTAAAAGCACAGGGATCAGGGAAACCCCAACGCTTATCAACTGGGTGACTTATGTAACTTGTCTCAGTTTCTTGCTCTAAAATGAGGATAATAAATGTGTTGGCTTCCAGGCTATTGTGTGAATTAAGTTAGATAATGCACACAAAGCACAGAGAACAATGCCTGGGGCATAGAGAACACTCAATACATAATTAAAAAGGAAAAAAAATAAAGCCAATTGCTGGCAACACATTTTGTCTCTAGTCTTTATCCAGCCTATCCTCCCACTTGTTGTATAAGCCCCTGCTTCTAAACTCTACTTCTTGATTATTTTCTTAGGTTTTTCTAGTTTTAACAAGTTGGATTTATAGCTTTGATTTGGGGAAATAAAATTTAATTTTCCTCCCAGTCTAGCTAGGCAAGCTCTCTAATGACACCTTTATTCTCATTCCCTAATGATGAGCTTAAGATACTCTCCTGGGAATAGATATCATATATTATTTACCTGGATTTTTATTATCCTCTTACTCACTTTTCCATCAATATTTTGTCTATTCTTTCCTCATTTAATTTATTCTCAGTATTTGCCATTTCACATCATGCAACACATTAAATAGATGTAATCTCAAACTACTGGACTTAAAACTACTCATAAACAAAAGCAAAGACAAAAATCACATGGTCATATCAATAGATGTAGAAAAAGCTTTTGATAAGGTTCAACACCCATTTATGATAAAGGTACTCAGAAAAATGGGAATAGAGGGAGCATTCCTCAATATAATAAAGGCCATATATGAAAGACCTACAGCCAACATCATACTCAATGGGCAAAAACTAAAAGCTTTTCCACTAAGATCAGGAACAAGACAAGGTTGCCCACTCTCACCACTTCTATTCAATATAGTATTAGAAGTTCTAGCCACAGCGATCAGACAAGAAAAGGAAATAAAAGGCATCCAAATGGGAAAGGAGGAAACAAAACCGGCATTGTTTGCAGATGACATGATAGTATACATGGAAAATCCTATAGACTCTACCAAAAAACTGCTGGAACTAATAAATGAATTTGGCAAAACAGCAGGATACAACGTCAATATCCAGAAATCAAAGGCATTTTTGTATACCAACAATGAAGCAGCAGAAGCAGAAATCAGGAAAAAAATCGCATTTGATATAGCAAAAACAAAAATAAAATATCTGGGAATAAACCTAACCAAGGAGGTTAAAGACCTGTATGCAGAAAACTACACAACACTGAAGAAAGAAATCAAGGAAGACACAAATAGATGGAAACATATACCGTGTTCATGGATTGGAAGAATTAACACCATCAAAATGTCCATACTACCCAAAGGAATTTACAGATTCAATGCAATACCTATTAAAGTACCAATGGCATATTTCACAGACATAGAACAAACACTTCAAAAATTTATATGGAACCATAAAAGACCCCGAATAGCAGCTGCAATTTTGAGAAAGAAGAACAAAGTAGGAGGGATCACAATACCTGATATCAAACTGTATTACAAGGCCCCTGTAATCAAAACAGACTGGTACTGGCACAAAAACAGGCACATAGACCAATGGAATAGAACAGAGAGCCCAGAAATAAACCCAACTCTCTATAGTCAATTAATATTTGACAAAGGGGGCAATAACATAAAATGGAGTAAAGACAGCCTTTTCAACAAATGGTGTTGGGAGAACTGAACAGCTACATGCAAAAAAATGAAACTTGAGCACCAACTTACACCATACACCAAAATTAATTCAAGGTGGATAAAAGACTTAAATATAAGCCGTGAAACCATTAAAGCCCTAGAGGAGAGCATTGGCAAGAAAATCTCAGATATTCCTCGCAGCAATATTTTTACTGACACGTCCCCTAGAGCAAGGGATATAAAGGAAAGAATAAACAAATGGGATCTCATCAAAATTAAAAGCTTCTGCATGGCTAAGGAAAACAGTATCAAGATACAAAGAGAAGCAACTGTTTGGGAAAACATATTTGCCAATGATACCTCAGACAAAGGTTTAATCTCCAAAATATACAAAGAACTCACTCGACTCCACTCAGAGAAGACAAGCAACCCGATTAAAAAATGGGCAGAGGACTTGAACAGACATTTCTCCAAGGAGGACATACAGAGGATCCAGAGACACATGAAAAGATGCTCGATATCGCTAGCTATCAGAGAGATGCAAATTAAAACCACAATGAGATACCACTTAACACCAGTCAGAATGGCTATCATAAACAAAGAAACAAACAACAAGTGCTGGAGAGGTTGTGGGGAAAAGGGGACCCTAGTTCACTGTTGGTGGGATTGCAGACTGGTACAACCACTATGGAAAACAGTATGGAATTTTCTAAGAAAACTAAAAATGGACGTGCCTTTTGACCCAGCAATTCCACTCTTAGGAGTATATCCTAAGAATCCTGAAACACCAATCCAAAAGAACCTATGCACCCCAATGTTCATAGCAGCACAATTCACGATAGCCAAGAGTTGGAAGCAACCTAGATGCCCATCGGTCAATGACTGGATCAAAAAGCTATGGTACATTTACACAATGGAATTCTATGCCGCAGAAAGGAAGAAGGAACTACTACCCTTTGCAACATCATGTATGGAACTGGAAAGCATTATGCTGAGTGAAATAAGGCAGGCGGTGAAAGGCAAATACCATATGATATCACCGTTAACAGGCATCTAAACAAAACAAACAAGCAAGCAAAATATGACCAAAGACACTGAAATAGAGAACAGGCTGACAGGGTCCAGAGGGGAAAGGGGAGAGAATCATAGGGGAAAAGGGGATGGACTCTCATGAACAAGTATAAAGGCCACATGGACAATAACTAAGGGTGGGGGGTGAAAATGGGAGTGAGGTGGGGAGCACGGGGTGGGGAGCGGGCAGGGTTGGGAATATAAGACAGAAAGCTGTACTTGAATAAGAATGAAATAAAAAATATTAAAAAAATAAAATAAAATTTTCGTTGGAACTCAAAAAAAACTACTCATAAAAATTTTCAAAATTTTTGTTGGATTAATAAACTCTCCCTTTTTAAAATACCAGGGAGGGAGTGATAATGTTGATGTTGTATTTCCAGCTATGAGATGCTTTGACACTACTGACCATTCTAAGACTAAAAATCAGCTCAGTTTAAGTCCAGTGAAAATTCCTTAGTGTCACAAATGAAGCCTTATCAATCACATACTGTAGGGAAATACAAAAATTCACAGCCTACTTTTTGCAAGTGAAAAATAATGTCTACCAAAGGTAAAATAAATAACTTCCTATGATCCTATAAAATTATAATTAAGAAGACAATATTGTCAATCAATAAGCAGTAATTGTACATATTATACCTCATTTGTACATACTGTACATATTGTACCTCATTTCCACCCATGTACTATGTGTCTTCCTTTATTCAAAGGTCTCAGTTAGAGCAAACTCATTAGATATGAGATCAAAATAAACCATGTAGTTGGACCTCACTTTACTCATCTCTTAAAAGAAAGGGTTGGAACGTATACTATTTAAGTCTCTTCTAAGTTGCTATGGTTTCTCTAAAGTTGTTTCATGTTATTTAAGTTTTTAATGTTTATGTAAGGCTAGGTACTTGTACTTTCTAGGTCATACTGTGCTCAAATACACCTTCTTTCAAAAAAGCAGATAAAAATGAGAGTTACTTACTAAAGAATGCTAGCTATTCTATGCAGAAAGAAAGATATAATTAGGAAGTCACCATATTGCTAACCCCATGTACTGATTCAGACAAGGCTCATTAATGAATGATACAAGATTTAGGTTTGAGTAAACAAGTGATGCCATGGTTTTTAAGTGTCATCCTACACATTACTCACTATTTGCAAAGAGAAGAATACACCTTATAATAGATAAAATCTGATGGTCACCACCAAAGCCAAGTAATCAAATAAAGAGCCACTAATAATATTGTGAACCTTCTAATGTGAATGGAAAATAAAGCATTACCTATAAAATTTTCTAGCCAAAAATGTTTAATCTGAACCTAGTCAAGCCTCAGGATGTAACTTTTCATTTATAAGAAAGAGAGAATAAAGTGGAACACATTATACAGTTCCTTAAAAAAAAAACATAAAACTCCAGAATATGATTGGACTTTACAGAATATGATTGAACTCCAGAATATGATTGGACAGCAAGAGGATACTGTCCTACGTTAAAAGAAACTAAACGAGCAAAAACTAAATGCAGTGTTTATATCTTGATTGTATGATGGTTCTGAGAACAATAAAAAGCCACAAAAGATTTGAGGCTTGATTGAGGAAATTCAAATGTGACTGGATATTAGATACTACAGATTTTTTTGTCCATTTTCAGGATGTAAATGATATCATAACTGTGAAGCACAATATTACTATTCTTTGGAGATGTGTGCTGACATTTTTAGGTGAATTGTCATGATTTTTCCAACTTGCTTTTATCTAAGAGATAAATAATATATGATACATTCATACATATATACATACATACATGTGGATGGATAGATGGATGAATGGACAAATGGAGGAGTAGATGGATAGATGGACAGATGAATGCAAAGAAAAAGAAAGGAAATAGAGAAAATTTCAGTTGTTGAATGCAGATGGAAGACATATATGTTCATCATACTATGATTTCAACTTTTTAATTGTATTTTATTGATTATGCTATTACAGTTGTCCCAATTTTTCCCCTTTATGCCCCTCCACCCAGCACCCACCACTTCTTCAGGTAATCCCCACACTATTGTTCATGTCCATGGGTCATGCATATAAGTTCTTTGGCTATGCTGTTTCCTATACTGTACTTTAAACCCCTATGACTATTCTGTTAACTACCTATTTATACTTCTTAATCCCCTTACCTCATCACCCCTTCCCCCAAATCCCCCTCCCTTCTGGCAACCATCAAAACACTCTCCTATCTGTGATTCTGTCTCTGTTCTTCTCATCTGCTCAGTTTGTTGTTTAGATGCAATTATTCATAGATACTCATACTTTGGGATGATAAGAAACACATTCCCCTCCCCCCAAATTTTGGAGGAATAATGATTGTTAATGCTGTTGTTGAGTTCTGTTTACATTTATATTGGTGAAATATTATGTTATTTATGTTATTAATAAATATTTTACCACATTTTTACTTCAACTTTTTTTTCTATTTTCCTCCTCTAAAAGCTAGGTGTATCTTATGGTCCAAAAAATACAGTATGTATTTATTACCATTTTATTATTCATAGTTTTGATCTTTTTCTTAAATAAGTTCCTTTAACATTTCATATAATAATGGTTTGGTGATGACGAACTCCTTTAGTTCTTTCTTGTCTGGGACACTCTTTATCTACCCTTTGATTCTGAATGATATCTTTGCTGGATAGAGCAATCTTGGCTGTAGGACCCTGCTTTTCATTATTTAGAATATTTCTTGCCAGTCCCTTCTAGGCTACAAAGTTTCTTTTGAGAAATCAACTGACAGTCTTAAGGAAACTCCTTTGTAGGTAATTATCTACTGTTCTCTTGCTGCTTTTAAGATTGTCTCTTTGTATTTGACCATGGGCATTTTAATTATGATGTGTCTTGGAGTGGGCCTCTTTGCATCCATCTTGTTTGGGACTCTCTGTGCTTCCTGGACTTGCATGTCTATTTCCTTCACCCAATTAGGGAAATTTTCTTTCCTTTTATTTTTTTTTCAAATAGATTTTCAATTCTTTGCTCTTTGTCTTCTCCTTCTGGCACCCCTCTGACGTAAATTTTGGAACACTTGAAGTTGTCCCAGACTTTTCATAATAAATAAATTGGGGGTGGGTGGGTGGAGTATTTTACTTTCTTCCATGACAAATAATACAAATGAAAGGGTGAGTGGGTCTCTCTAACATGGGAAAACATTCATCCCCTGACATGCCCTTGTCAGTCTGTGTTGCAGGAGTAATTGTCCTTCACTAGATTGTGACTTTCTTGAGGACACAGGCTAGGTCTGGTTTAGTCATATTTCCAGTGTTTCACCCCCATGTCTTGCACATAGCTAATACATAGCAGATATTTGTTAAACTCAACTGAAATTTAGGTACTGACTGAGTAACCACATACATTGATTTTAAAAAGAACACTTTTTTTACATAGTGATGAAACCTAACAATACAAATTAGTCTTAAGAATAAATTGGAATCAATAATAAATAAGAGTTAGAAAAATAATACAAAAATATTTACCAGGGTCAAATTGTTTTCTTAATATCTGGTATTAGAGTTTTTCCACTGGGGGGAATGAGTTTTTGTTTAAAGAAGCATTCTGGTGAATAATTATACGTAAAAAGGAACACTAGAAGAAGCTGTGGAAGAGTAAAGTGGAGATAAAGATAGGTTAGATCCATCTGAATTAGAGATAAAAGGGATTAATTAATTGATTATTTATTTAACCCTTTACTCCTTCTCCCTGAAGTTGCTGGAAGAACATTAGATTTCTTTATTCTTCAGTAAAAGGTATCTAACATTCACTTTCAAATTATTTGCCTTCCTGGGAAGTAACATACTCTGTGTGTTCTCAAACTTCCAGTCCAGTAATGCAACAAATTTTATGACGATCTTAAGAAATCTGATGACCACGGATAAAAACACTCAGTTTAAATATAATTTAAATGCATTGTTAACTACAAGGCTCTTTATTTAGTTGTCCATGTATCTTTATACTTTTTAAATTTAACTATGACTCTTTTACCATTATCTTTATAGCATTAAATGTCAAGCATATCGCAAAGAGAAACACGATGGAGATACAAGGCCTGGGTGGCCAGTTAACAGAGAAGGGAAAGCTTCACTAATGTCATGGCTTCCCAGAGAGGGTCACCACAGGATGGGGTCTAATTGTAGACCTGTACTTCATCAGGATACCCAGCAGTGAGGATGCTTAGGGAGTGGATCTCATGTGCACAAACAAGAATGACACATGTTTTATTCATAATCATAGAAATCCCTGTCAGAGTAACCACAGCTTCCATCTTCTTTCTAGTATTTGAATTCCTGGGGAGCATAACCAAAAATCAGAGTTGCTTAATATGCACAAAGCAGGTCAAGGGAATAAAATGTTTTAAACTGGAAGTATGCTTTGATGGGGCATCTCCAGCCCATGGCTCTTTTCTCTCTCTCAAGACTAAAGAATACTTTTTGCTAGGTTTACTTAAGGTTGGAGAAACATTGACAAATTCTTATTCAATGTTGATCACTTGCAGATGGAGTGCGATCCAACTGATTTTAGTTTCCATTGTGGCTATGGTATTGCAGCCCTACTTCTCCAGGTGCCCTTGTAAATTCCCCAGGGTGCTCATTCAAATTTGCACAGGCAGTCCCATGGGTTACCAGAGAGTGTATAAGAATTTTATATGGATGTAGTTTAACTACAAGAGATAAGTTATGTCTCCTTATTATCAAGTATTTTGTTGGGAGTGGGAGTGCACCCTGTGTTGATCAGGGCACCAACTAAAACCTACTAATATCCATGCATTTCATTATGAGGCTCTCAAATCAAATTAAAATAGGTAGAGAAACAATTATTTTAGAAGCAGCTTCATAACTGGCATGTAAACTCTTATAAAATCTTGATAAATCTTGATTGAATTTAGCATTAGCTCAGATGCTCACCAATCATTTAGAAGTAAGACAGACAGCACTGGGGCAATAAATGCAATCATCTCCCATTCTAATTCTTTTAAAAAATCTTTGAATGATGTTAAGGAGAAAGTCTCTGTTTGTGTAAACCTTTAACATCTACCTAGCACTGACTAATACCCATTTTTCATTATTCAATTGAACTTTATAATGTCATGTCTACAGAAACCATACAATTATCTGTGAACATATCACGCTTGGAAACATAGAGTGGATTAAATTATTTCACTAATCTTTCATCCTTTCTGTAGATTCAATTGCTCAGCCTTGTGGCTCTGCAGTTCATTCCTGTAAGGTAGAGTATACTTCCCACATCCTGACTTTAGGTTTAGCAAAGTCTGAAAGTGGGAACCGTGTGATTTGCTATGACAATTGGGATGACAGCAGAAGGGATGCAAATAGAGGCTACAAATGTATATTGTGCATGCATCTTGCATTTCTGCCACCACCATGAAAAAGGGCTGTTTCTAGTTAGCTATTGTTCCTCAGCCAGAGGCGCCAGTCTAAGCACACAAGGAGCAGTCCTGAGCACGACTCACAGAGAGGTGCCAAGTCCAGCTGAACACAGGTGAAGGCAGAGCCATTGAGTCTAGATTGGTCTAGATCTGCCAACCCCAGGCAATCTCCAGACACATGAGTGATAATAAATAACTGTGGTTTCAAGTCTCTGATGTCTAGGGGGTGTTATGCAATAATAGTTGATACTGTTCCCAATTTTGAAATCTCAAGTATTTACTATAAGAGATATACTTTTATGCTGCTTAAACAAGGTCCCATTTAGGAGAGAGTATCTACTTTGTTCACCCTCAGCCTGCACTTGTTTTTGTTGTCTTCCATAATTTTGTCTAACCCTCTCTATTGTGCAATTCTTTCATGAAATTTCAATTCCTCTTTTCTCTCCCCACCTTTTTCCCTAGAAAAAGATGGGCTTGTCTGAATCTTCCCAGAACTCTTGGCCATATTTATTGGAAAGTCACAACTGTTTAATCTAGTTGCAGACTCAAACAAAGGGTGATTTCTTCAATTTAGTCCCAGGATTTACTACTGATCTAAATTACCAAACCATCACACTCATGATTTATGGTGCAAAGAGATTGAACAACTGATTTGTATCCTGTTTCTCACTTAAGACTGTGAGTTATACCTTATGGGGACACTGCCAAGATTTCCAGAGACAAGGACACCTGTGGAGCCATCCACACACTACTGTGATTAAAGTCCAGCTTACATGGAAGCAACATGCACAGAATGTGATTGCTTTATTTCTGTTTCAGCAGTTGGTATGTTGATGGGTGTTTGATAGCCTTATTGGGAAGAAAAGGGCTCATTGGTATTAGCACTCAAGGGAAAATGCCACTTGCTCTGTTCTTTCATATTAAGTGTGTTTGGACAAGACATACCTTTGTTTAGCAGAGACTGAAAGTGGGTACTCTTAGGCCAAACAAAGACTGTGGATGTGTATCGCTTGGCCTACATTCCCCTGAGGGATTTTGTTAGCCTGCTTAAGTTTTTTATTAGTGGCCAATATTTAACATTGGAGATGCCATATAAAAAACATATTCTGGCTATTCTTGAAGAATAGAAAAATATGGAAATTCTCAGTTCTCGTTCATCCATTCCCATGTTCCCATCCAGCAAACAGTGTCTATCAGAGAAGTAGCACCCTTGAAGAAGAAACAGGAGCTCAGTTTGGCCTTCTTTTTGGAAGTTGAGTGATTTGTTGTATACCCAGCCTACTTCTTTCTTTACTTTGAGTATATGTGTTTGTTAACCTTATACTAATGGGAAATAACAGTAAAAGTAGATTATCTTTGATTGTGTAAGCATTTGAAGTCTTCAACAACAATGAGGTATATCAGTAGGTAGAAGACAAAAGAAAAGAAAGGAATAAGAGCCTAGAGTAGGATAAAAGTTTTTTACCACTCATTTATTGTTTCAGTAGTGCCATACTTATTGATGGCCTACAATGTAGACTTCATGCTAAACACCAACAACACAAAGGGAAATAAGACCAAGTCACAGCCCATCTGAAACTGACATCTATTATGGTGGTCTTCATGCTTTACTATGGTTACAAGTAAATTCAGGAGCCAAATATCTATGTTCTTAGGCCCCATTCCTGGACATACTGATACATCTTGGTGGATGGGATGTGATTTCTTGGTGGTGACTAGTGATTTCTGGATGGAATCTAGGAATATAAAGTTTAATAAAGGTAATATTAACACATGTATAGAGATCACATTCTAAGAACTGGCACCCAATTCAGTGCAGTGTGAACTAGGTGGCTTCTCTAAAATGGGGTAAACCATGAAGTTAGATGAGTCCCTGTGTTATTCCAGACCACTTGAGAGACATCTAACTTCAATGGGGGCACAGAACAGGAAGTTTGTTGGGTGAGAAAGAGTGGTGAGTGGGAAACTATAAGGTATTATTGAAAATACAAGAGAAGGTTGAAAAAGATAAGGTTAGGAAGGTGAACAAGGGTCAAATCACTAAGCATTTAACTAGTAAACTATATTCATAACAATAGCTAAATTTCTTATGAGCTACAGACTACAAAGAATATAGCATTCATTATTTCATCTTGACAACATGACTATGACACAGGGGATATCACTCTCCTAATTTCACAGAGAAGAAAACTGAAGTTTAAATGTTTGACCCATTTGCCATTCAGGTGAAGATAATTCTTTGATGTAGAAGGCAACCTTGTGCATTGCAGGATGTTAGAAGCCAGTAGTAGCCCCACCTCCCCCTGCCAAATATGACAGAGATTGCCAGAAGTCCTCTGGGGAATAAGAGTAACTTGTAGTTGAGGACCACTGGTTTAAATCATTACAACTAAGTTCTCAGAAGTAGAAAGTGGCTAGGCAGAATTTTGTATTATTTTGCCAGTTGCTAGCTCAAACTCTGAAACATTTACCAAGAACACTAGCACAACATAGAGATGATCTGATGAAAACTATATTTCAAACAAGAGATTATTCTTTTGTAAAAGTCTCAGTACAAACTAAAGATAAAATAAAATGAATGTTTTTAATAAAAAGAAGAATAGATCCCAACTAAACGTAGCAATAATGAGCCTAAACATATGGTCTGAGCTGCTAATAGAGGTCTGGAGTTGGGGTAAAAATGTCACAGAAATACACACAACAGTCCATGCCCATAGTTCCTGCAATTTTACCCCATGATGCCTTAAAGTAAATGTGACATTACATACATTTTAGCATCTATTTCCCCAGCAGGAAGTGTAACATAAAGAGGCTCAATCAGTATGTTAAAATAAGATCTGATGCAGGGGAGGGAGAAAAGCTTTCTCATCATAAGAAATATCATCTTGAGGAAATTAAAAGCCTGAAATATGGCATATAATTACTGATACCACAATCTTGCTGTTGCACTTTTGAAGGACTTTTAGAGATGCTTTCTATTTGCTAAATAAATCTGCAAAACTACATTTCTTTTCCAGGTGTCATTGTGTTTCAGTGGGAAAATTTGTGTGCATGGTTATCATCAAATTTTTCCAACTGAGGATTTGTTGGAGAAAAATGAGTTGCTTAAATTAACAATGTGTCAAATGAAAACAGTGTTGATGGTTACTTTTTCAAGCCTCTGTATACATATATTCTTTCCAAGTAAATTGAAGAATAAATTTGTATCATATTGATGTTATGGTTTGAAATCAATCAATCAATAAGCATAGCACACTGACATCTGTCCTTCATTCTTGCTCTCCTTCCCTTTCTCCTTTTTGTCTTTACCTGACTGCCTTTTCCCCTCCCTCCCTCCATTCCTTCCTTCCTCTCTCATGTCTTTTCTTCAAGTCTTTGTACCTTCAATTGTTCACTTATTTGACTGAATGGTGATCTACTTAGTATTCACCAAATTCTCACTATATGTCAGGCACTGTAGGAAGCTCTGTGAATATATCACGCTGAACCAAAATAGATGCAGCCCCCTGTCCTCATGAAACCTTAAATCCAGAAGGGGAGGTAGACTTGAATCAAAATATCACTCAAGCAAGACAAACCTGCAGTTCTAATGAGAGCTGTGGAAGATGGGCGACTGTTTCTAATGGAGGGCTTTCTTTCTCATTGGGAAGCAGAGAAGACCTCCTTGACGTAATATCTGAAGTAGGAATATCCACATGAGACACAGGAAAACACTCTATTTACTCAAGACAATATGGAAACAAATAAAAAGCCTCTGGTTGGTGGGGACAGTCGAAGAAATAAAAGAAGGTGGATTTCAGTAGGAGGCACCAGACCGAGGAAAGGGTGAGGTAGGTGGAGGACCTAGTGTAGACTATATACTAAGTTTTGTCCTAATTCTAAGAGCAACAGCAACAAAAAAGCTTTGCTATCTTGCAAGTTTTGTATTTGTTTCTACAAACATAAAATATTTGTTGGCAGGTGTAGGGGACGTTGTCCTCAGCAAACACTTAACTCGTCAAGACAAAACAATACAATTTATCTCCAGTGCTCATGAGTAGGAAATGCTGACTCTAATTTCCAGACAGTTGAGTTACAATTTTTTTCCCTGCAGAGCTGAATCTTCAAGCATGTACCATTTGAAAAAGAAAGTTTCCTTAGAAAGCAGGTAATATAATCAAGGTAATGCACAGGCAGGAAAGGGGATGTCATGTGTGCAGTGGATTGGGTAGCCCAGTCAGTAGGCCAGCTGATAATTGAGAAAGCTGCTAATGGTAGATGCTTATACAATGATGGTTGGTCTATGGATCATCAGAGCTCCTCTCCATTGTTCTGAACCTCCTGACCTACCCCACCACCACTAGTCATAGATCTGAAGAGAAGGCTTTAGACTGGACCACAAGTAGGCCTCCAAAAACTAAGACCCACTAAGAAATGCCTTTCTTGTCCAGTGGGTGATTACAGCTCACAGACAGCAATCAGTAAAACAAAGCAGGATATAAAAGAATCAAGTGCATATGACAAAAGCAATAATAAGCTTATGAAAATTATTTTAAAATATCTAACTGTTTTCCCCACACACACTCCATATGCCTAATTAAATAGTAAGCTCTGTGATTCCATGAGAGAAATTGAGATGGTCAAGCATGGAGCAATCTTTTTAGGACAGGCGAATTTCACAGAACAAAATAGAAATTCTCAAGTAAAAAATGCTTTTGTTTTGCATATACTTTCACTTTGAAAAAGTAATTTCAACTGATATTTTAATTTTTAAATTATTAATTATTACCACTTAATTATTAACATTGATGTAGCCAGGACTACTATTAGCTCTTTTTGATGAATAAGAAAATAAAGGTTATATAAAAAATGTAGTGATCATCTTTGATCCACCTAAGGGCACAAAACTAAGTTAGGATTATTATATAGACTCTATATAAGCCTAAATTCCAGCATCTGATATGCTGTCTACTATATATAGCTATTTTCTGTAATCCATTTAGTCATTAAGCATCATATAGATATTGATAAGTTTTATTTTTTACCTTTAGGATTTAAGCATTTTTTAAGAATAAAAAAGTACCTGTTTTTGGTGAAGAATGCCTGAAAACTAGCCAATCTGAACTGCTACTGATTTATGGAAACCAACCACAGGTACTTGGAACCCTTTTCATTTACGCTGGACAATATATAGCTGAGTTAGATTTCTCTGTGCCATGTCTTTAGTGAGCCATATGCACTAACACTTATGAAAAAAAAGAAAGCAAGAGAAACAAAAGGATCGAAAGAATAGAACAAATAAATAATATTGCTGTATTTTTACAAAGTCCCAGTTGCCAGGTAATTAGGGCATGATCCCACAGAAGAATTGGATTTATTTACTGGCTGTAATTGTTTTTACTCAACATTGAATAATTGAAAAATCTTTCTTGTAGTCATTCAGACATATCTATTCTTCTATTTCTTCTGCTTTCTTTCTTTCTTCTTCCTCTTTTATTTTTTATTCTTACCTGACTGCAATTATTCTTTCTCAAGTCCTTCCTTCCTTTCTTCTTTTTATGATAAACAAACACACCAAAAAACTGAAGAGACAAATTTTCAGAAGTCAAATTGGAAAAATCTTGACTTTACCATATATTTACTTTCATAAATATAGCCAAATTTTAATAAATAATTTTATCTAATATTTTTATAGTCTCTTCATACTTTTCTCAAAACTTGGTAGCAAGGCTCATTCTCAGGGGCAGGACCAGAGCCATTACTGTTCTTTACAAGCCTTTGTGAAGATAGGTTAGCCACTTGGGAGCAACTGCATGCTATGGGCTGTACTGCATTGAGCTATAGTCAGGCCCAGAAAGCTCCCTCATGATCCCTTTAGCTGAGGCACAGAGCCTCAGCTTGGGTCCTCTAGCCAGCTGATATCTTTTTACACTAAACCTTTGCCTTATTGGACACATACAAAATGGCATGCCCCACCAGTTCTGGGGTTTGCCACAAATGATTCTGATTTTTCCCTTACCCAACATTTGGAAATAGGGCTCAGCCATTAGGCTCACATTGGCTTTGTGGACAAGGTTAGTAATAAGATACAGCTCTCCTCTGGATGTTATAAGTGAGGGAAGCAAAAGAGTAAGCTTTCCAGACTTCTGGCCAAGATGGAGGCATAGGTAGATACACTTTGCCTCCTCACACAACCAAAAGGACAACAACAAATTTAAAAACAAAAAAATAACCAGAACTGCCAGAAAATAGAACCATGTGGAAGTCTGACAACCAAGAAGTTAAAGAAGAAACATTCATCCAGGTAGGGGGTGGACATGGGCAGTCGGGCTGAGAAGATGGGCTGAGAGGATGGGCTGCAAGGTGGTGGCTGCAGGACCCAGAGGGGAGAGGCAGTGGCTGCTGGGGTGGGCAAGGCAGCGGCTGGCAGAGCAGGTGGTCCCACATTTGCGTGTGGATAAACTGGGAGGACCAATTGGAGAGTGAGACAGACCACACAACCCAGGGTTCCAGCACGGGGTAAATAAAGCCCCAAAACTTCTAACTGAAAAAGCCTGTGGGGTTTGAGGCAGGAGAAAAATCTCCCAGCTTCACAGGAGAGTTCATTGGAGAGACCACAGGGTCCTAGCATGTGCACAAACCAACCCACCCTGGAATCAGCACCAGAAGGGCCCAGTTGGTTTGTGGGTAGTAAAGAAAGTGACAAAAAGCTGGCAGCTGAGCAAGTGGCATTGTTCCCTCTCAGACCCCTCCCCCACATACAGTGCCACAAGACAGCATAGTGGGTTGCTCCACTTGGGTGAAAACCTAAGGCTCCACCCCTTACAATGTAACAGCTGCACAGAGACAAAACATAGCTCAAATGAAACAACAGATAAAAGCTCCAGAAAAAAACACAATGTAAGCAATGAAGAGATAGCCAACCTATCAGATGCACAGTTCAAAATACTGATAACCAGGATGCTCAAAGAGATGGTTGAGGATGGTCACAAAATAGAGAAAAAGGTGAAGGCAATGAAAAGTGAAATAAAGAAAAATACACAGGCAACCAACAGTGAAGGGAAGGAAACTGAAACTCATATTGGAGTTTGGAGCAGAAGGAAGAAATAAACATTCAACCAGAACAGAATGAAGAAACAAGAATTCAGTAAAGTGAGGAGAGGCTTAGGAACCTCCAGGCACAACTTTGAATGTTCTAACATCTGAATCATAGGGGTGCCAGAAGGAGAAAAGAAAGAGCAAGAAATTGAAAACCCATTAGAAAACATACTTATGGAGAAATTCCCCAATCTGGCAAAGGAAATAGACTTCTAGGAAGTCCAGGAAGCTCAGAGAGTTCTAAAGAAGTTGAACCCAAGGAAGCACACACCAAAGCACATCTTGGTGATTACATTACCCAAGATTAAGAATAAGGAGAGAATCTTAAAAGCAGCAAGGGAGAAGGGGACAGTTATCTACAAAGGAATTTCCATAAGACCATCAGCTGATTTCTCAAAAGAAACCTTGCAGGAAATAAGGGGCTGGAAAGAAGTATTCCAAATCAGCTGATTTCTCAAAAGAAACCTTGCAGGAAATAAGGGGCTGGAAAGAAGTATTCCAAGTCACGAAAGGCAAGGACCTCCATCCAAGATTATGTTATTCAGTAAAGCTATCATTTAGAATGGAAAGGCAGATAAAGTGTTTTCCAGATGAGGTCAAGTTAAAGGAGTTCATCATCACCAAGCCCTTATTATATGTAATGTTAAAGGGACTTATATAAGAAAAAGAAGATAAAAAATATGAACAGTGAAATGACAACAAACTCACAACTATCAACAACTAAACCTAAAAAAGCAAAAACAAACAAACTAAGCAAGCAACTAGAACAGTAATAGATTCACAGAAATAGAGATCACATGGAGGGTTCTGAGCAGGGAGGGGCAGGGGAGAGAATGGGGAATAAGTTACAGGGAATAAGAAGCAGAAATGGTAGGTACAAAATAGGCAGGGGAAGGTTAAGAATAGTATGGGAAATGGAGAAGTCAAAGAACTTACATGCTTGGAGTGGTGGACATGAACTAAGGTGGGGAAATGCTGGTGGGAGGGTGGATAAGGGCAGAAGGGAATAAAAGGAAAAATGGAACAACTGTAATAACATAATCAATAAATTGTATATATGTTAAAAAGACAGCTTTTTTTCTATTCTTGTTCTTGCACATTTTATAGATGGTATATGTTTTTATTTCCCACTTAATGACTGTAGGGTATAGCTGCAGCAATTCAACACTATGGAATTGACACAGTATGACTCTTTATGCTACTTCAGAAACTAGTTAGCCTTGTTATTGAAAGGAGAAGCCTCCTGCTTCTGACAGGCTACTGAGGTCAATTTAGGGACCTATCACAATGGTATGCTTCAGTACTGTAACATCAGAATAAGTATGCATTATGACTTTCTACCATCTCCACCCTCCAAAACCCCACACTTTGCATTGGAAAAATTTGTGTGTATAAAATAAAAACAGCAGGAGAGTTAGCTCAATCACAGTTACTATTAATACAAGATGGTTGGAGAAGTTTCTTTCAAAATGCAGATGGTGCCTATGAAAGTAACATGCTAATATTCCCAGTTTATTGCTAAATGATAGTAAAGATTTAATATTTAACAAAGAGAAGATTAAAAAGAGCAGGAATCAAATATGGAGAAATCAATGACCTTTTCTTCTTTTGAACTGCTCAGTTTGTTTTATTTATGAAGGATATGTACCAACCTTCAGGAGCAAGAATTCCAGACCCTAGCTACACATTTTTAGCAAAAAGAAAAGTGTGTTTGTGTTTGTGTGTTGGGGAGATTCTAAAACTTTTTTTGGCAGATAAAATAATAATAAAAATTGTGACATTAAAATATACATCATTCTAAGAAATATTGATATGACTTTTCCTCTATATCCTTTTTTTTCTTTTGTGGTAGATGATGTAACTTTACACAACTTTTAAAAAGTGCAAGGAAGGCTGTGAATAACTTCCTTCAATGTTTATGTCAGGGGAGCAACTTTTCAATAGTCATTCTGAAGTCCAGGATTTTCTGCTCCCCACACCTAAGCCCCAAACCACTTGTGCAAATTTAGCTTTTCCAACAAAGCACAACCCTGTTGCTTCCAGCTGTTTCTCTTGTGAAATGTCCCGACATACACATATTCAATCTGTAAATCAAAAAAGAAAGGGGAAGGGTGACATAAAATAAGTGGGACACCTAAAATGAATATAATATCCCTAAATATTTATATATTATATAATGTGTATGTGTGCAAATTAGTTAATTCTCTATTGTTGTGAGAGTTGTCTTGTTTCACATCTAAATATAAAATATAATCCACACTCTTTGACAGACAAATCCACACAACAAATAATATACACACATGCAACATACATATATATATACAATGTACACATATGCATGGCACAAACATATGTATAACATACATGCACAGTGTGTTTGAAGACATATCTTCAAGTGACTGAAATCATTTCTCTACATTTGACTTCTTAGTATTTCTATTAACCATTATGTAACTTGAGCCTTGGTTCAGTTCACAGGGGAGCACAATAACTTGACTCTCCTGGGCAGCCTCCACCTCCATCACTCCATCTGGGAAATCACCACATTTCATTATCTACAGTGCAGCTTTCAAAATTAGATGCTGCACATGCAGTGAAGTATGGGTTTTATGTCATAGGGACAAAGTGAGAGTTGGTTGGCCTTTGCTATATGTGGCAAGCTAGTTAGTCTACAAGTGATACTAATTGGCACCCTCACAAGTTATAACATGTCTGATCTGCTGCCAAAGGGCAAGGGACAGATGTGTAACTGCCTTTTCTTCCCCATGTAACATCAAACAGGTGCCAAAGGAATCATCTCCATTCCAACCCCAAAACCTTGGGCCAGTTGAGATGACAGATTTAACCATTTTCCCACCCTCTATGCCATTTTGAACATGGTACTTTGAATTTGTTTAAATGTATAGAAAAAAATCACTTCAAGTAAAGGGGGCTGTAGGAGAGGGGAGAAATGCATATTGTAGCATATAATTTTGTGCAAAGAATTCTGAAATCTCAGATCTTTTGAACCTTGAGCTCACTAGTCAAGCATTTACCTCCCCAAAGGCTGTGGAGGGTAATTGATGGTGGCACGTTTTAAACTTTAGGGGGAACCCGTGGCACCCACCTATTTACTCCATTCCTCAGAAGGTCACTGTGGCAAGGGTGAAGCTTCTATTAGGAAAAGAAGGAACTTGTCTGTGATCTCTCTGCTCTTGGCTTTTCTGGTTCTTTCTTGATGCTTTCACTGAACTTCTGCGTGGTATGTGATTTTGTAACTGCTATCACTTCTCATCTTTTCTTTGCAGCTGGCAGCACAAGATGGAGGCAGAGAGGCATGCCATTTGGTCAAGTTGTCACTCTATCAACCTTAGGAAGCAAAGCATTACCAGGGAATGAGACCTGGTGTGGGATGTTTATCCCAACTTTTCCCTAGTCTGAGATAGATAGGTCATCTTTCTTTTCCATGTTTTCTTTCTTGCTTCCTTCTCTCATATTTAGAGAACATCAAGAATGGGGTCTAGGAAAGAGTCAGCTTCAACTCCAGACCCTAATACTCAGATACCAGTGAAATGCTGAGGATCACAAGGGTTTACCTGTTCTCCAGAATGGACACAGAACAAAGATTTGGAGCCAATACCATACAGAGGGGTTCTCTTTCTGTAAGTTCGTGTGTTTTTACCTTAACAATTCAGTGTACTGGTAGATGGTGAGAAATGACTCAAGGATGCTATCTTTGTGGCCAGTAGTTCAGGATTTAAACAGTGTCTGAGGGTCTTTAATTGAAACTAGAAATTAAGACTCCTATATGTGTCTATTTCAATGTCATCTCTTTCAAATCTTTCCAACCTGGATGATTTTCTGTCTCCGCATTGTACCAGAGGAGATAATGCAGTTATCAGTCCAACTGACAATTACAATAGTTATGATAGTAATATTAATTGTAACAATATTGTTATAACATTAATGACACATGTGTCACTTACTGTGTGTAAGACACTCTTTTATGCAGATTACTTATATTAATGTATTTAATCCTTACGACAACCCTAAGGAAGGGAGTGCTTTTATTTATTAGTGCACCAGTTTTATAAATGAGGAAACTGGGAAGAAAGAGTAGATGAAGTATTGAGGTCACATAGATAAGTAGGAAGAGCTGAGATATCACAAAACTCAAAATCAATAAAATAGATACCTGGAATTTGCACATTTAACATCTATGGGTTCCCATCTTCATTACTGACCTGAAAGTCCTTGATAAAGTAAGGTACAATTTCACGCATGCTTGGTATGGACAATGCTCACTGTTAGGCTGACATCAAGTTACCCAACTAGTGAGTGAAACTAGTCACTCACCCCAATCACCTCTTAGCACAAGTTCTTAATTCTCTTTTGATCTTTTTTTATATCTCTACTGTAGTAAGCATCATTGGTTCTCTTGCTTAAAAAACGAACACTAAAGAGAGAAAATTTTAGTGAAAAATGAAAAGATACTTAATTGTGATGTAAACATATGCATGCAATGTAAACATCTCTCACTGAAAATACGAAACAAGAAAAGTCATAACAAATAAACATTTCCAAACTCTTGATTGGGATTTATTAAAGATTATGAGAATTATTGTTTGTAACTATAGAGTGTCTACTGAACTGCCTCAATAAGAAGGAGGCTTTTTGTAAATCCCCATGGGGTATGTGACTACAGCTAGCAGAGATGTGCTTGTTTCTAACACAACTGTCTAGAAATCGGGTGTGATTTCTTATCAAAATGCTGTAAGCAACTTTCTTACTGTTGTTCAAGTATAGTTGTCCCCATATTACGCCTCCATGCCCCCCCACTCCAGCCATCTCTACTTCCCACCCTTGATCCTACCCCCTTTGGGCTTTGTCCATGTGTCCTTATAAGGGCCACATGTTCCTTGACAACCCTTCCCCCACATTATCCCCTCCCACCTCCCCTCTGGTTACTGTCACTTTGTTCTTAATGTCAATGTCTCTGTTTATATTTTACTTCCTTGTTTGTTTTGTTGATTAGTTTCCACTTATAGGTAAGCAACTTTCTGAACCAAGCACAAGAAATAGGTAAGCAGACCTCCAATGGCCATGCAATGAGTCTGTCTCCAATGTCTTTCCCCATCAGCCTCCAAGGAGCTGCTCCTTCCACCATCATAGCTGCTGATTAAAAGCTGTTTCTGGAAGGTTTCCACTATAATACAAAGCAATTATAGAAAGACAAGCAACTAAACACTAAGCAACTCACTTGCATAACTCTTCATCAAATTATTCCATCAGTGCCCCAACAGAAAAGGAAATAGTGAATGAAGATCATGAACAGTGGGATAAAACCAATGATTGTAGAGTATGGCACATATGGGTTGGGCACATGTCCAGGGAAAACCTGGAGTGAAGGTCTTGGGGAGAAGCCTTGGAGGAGGAGCACTCATGATGAAAGGGATGATGAGTGAATTAAAAGTGAGACTGATGATGGAGCACTTGCAGGTGCCATCTCTTTGTATCCTATTGACCCTGCTAAATTTTGTGTGTGATGCAGCTAGGATGGACAGATACATCTGAGGGTTTGAATTAATAGAATAAACCACAAAGCTGAATTTAATGAAGCAGGCTTCTGCCAAAGACCCTAGTGTTTGGTACAAACCTGATATCTCTCTTAGTGCAAGTTCTGGGTCAGAGAGCATATGTTGGCTAGCATCAAGACCCCTATTGCTCTCATTCCCAATTAATTATAGATGTTGGGTCTATAAGATCCTTTGTTAGAAATAATTAAATAATAAATGTCTATAAAGCAGTCTGCTTGCTGAGCCTAATAAGAACAAACTCCAAAGAAATCCAATTTAAACACATTGCTTGTCTGTGCCAGAATTAAATTGGATTTGTGTTTCTGAACCTGTTGGCACAAGGCTCAACCATCGCATGGGTGAATTTGGCATGATGACTGCCTTTGGGCCAACTGTGCAGAAATGTTGTTTGCCTCAGAAGCTGGTATTCCTCAAACAAGGTCTCAGAAACAAACCATGGGGCTATTTTCAGATTCCCAAATGGTATCATGAAATCCTCAAAAATATGCTCTCAGCAAAAATAACTTTCATTCACTTCAGTTTCAAAAAGAGAGAACCCTCCAAGAGAGGGTGTATGTGCCAAAAGCAAATAGAAAGACTAGGATGCCACTGTTCTACAAGGATGGGAGGATCATTATCAGGTTGTACTGATGACACCCACGTGGGCAAAAAAGTAGAGCCTTCAGAAGGTAGAGATGTGGAACAGTGATCATAAAGGGTCCTTGCGTTTCATAGGGAATACCTGTTTCCCCTAATTTAATATTTTTTCATGCTAGATCACATTCAAATTCACTGAACAACAAATAAACAAAAAAACCTTTTGTGCTATTAAATATCAGTTCTGCTTGCGAGCCAGAAGTATCTTGACTTTAACTGCTAAATGGTATTTAGAAAACAAGCATGTAATTTAATTTTGGTGTCCTTTTAGAAAAAGTGAATGGAAAACAAAAATAAAATAGTGTGCATTCATTAGTTTTACAACTGGGATGAAGATGGTCATTTGCAGGCCAGCCTAAGGCAAATAATTTGTTCAAACCAGAATCACACTGGATTGATTAGTTGGCTATGACTATTTGCCAAGTGAAAGAATACAACTGAAGAGAACATCAAAAATGTAGGAGAAATGTCAGAGAAAGAGAAGGTAGTTAAGGAGAAAAATAGAGAAGTCAGAATTAGAAAACAGCATAAAAAATTTCTGTTTCAGAAACCCCAAAGCAGAAACAAATGTCCTACTTAACAGAACTGTTGATACAACTTTTATGCATCATTTTTTTTTATCAAAATGGAAGATAGTTGGTATTCAGCTTTCCTGTGATCTTTATTTTTTTTCCAGGAGAACAGACTGGATTCCGTTAAAGTCAGTGTCACAGCACAGACAGATCTCCCACACATTCCTTGCTTAATTACTTTACACAAACCAGAAGCAAGTCTTCCTCCAGATAGAAATAACTTTCCTCTGTCTACTAATGGTCACATTAAGTAAGTGGTGAAAACTAAAATTTAAGACAAGCTATTTTTGCTATCTATATTTAATAGTGAATCATTGTTCTTAAATAATCATCTGTTTCATAGCATTCAATAGGGAAAGAATAAGACTAACTATGTATACAGTGGATGCCTGAAACCATGGATAATACAAAACCCCAAATATACAAACCCTGATCACACAAATGCCTGAAACCATGGATAATATAAAACCCCTTATATGATATGTCTTCCTATATATACCTACCTATGATAGTTTAATTTATAAGTTAGGCACAGTAGCAAAACCTAATAACAAAATAGAATAATTATAATAATAATCTGATAAAAAGTTATGTGAATGTTGTCTTTCTTTCAAAATACCGTATTGTACTGTGCTCACCCCTCTTTTTGTGATGATGTATGATGACAGGATGCCTAAGTGATAAGATGAAGTAAGATAAATAATGTAGGCACTGTGATGAAGCATCAGATAACTATAGTCATGAGCTGCATAATGACATTTATGGGACCCAGTTCCACTGCCCTGGCATCCCACATGCTTGTGCCAGAGACTCCTCAGTTAAAATAGTCTATCCTCTCTATATTACTTATGTCAGTGACTTGTAAACTTGTATTGATCTTGACTCTGTCAGTAAAAACATATAGTATATAACTCCCATACAAATTATGTATCAGTGTTATTGAACTTACAATAATATATGTAAACCTTATAAAAAATAACAGTATATTTTAATATTTTCTTCTTATGACCCTGGACCATTGTATGCATCCTACTATGCAAACTGCTGACTCTTTCATGAGGCATATATTCCTTCCACTTACCAATAAAGCCATCTCTTCTCTCATCTCACATTTATGTATAACAAAACCAAACTATTTTTAGGTTCCTACACGTATCATCTTTATTTCTTGTTTCTGTGCCTTTGTTCAAGTTTCCATGGCACTTCTGTCACTTTCCTTTACGACATTACCATTCTGGGTCCAAGGGTGTCCAACCTGTGGCCCACAGGCCACATGCAGCCCAGGATGGCTGTGAATGCAACCTAACACACAATCATAAATTTACGTAAAACATTATGAGGTGTTTTTTTGTGATTACATGTTGCAGTGTATTTAATATGTGGCCCAAGACAACTCTTATTCCAGTGTGGTGCAAAGATGCCAAAACGTTGGAAACCCCTGGCTAGTTCCTGCTGTTTGTGAGTTCCTTGAAGGCAAAAGGAGCATCTATTTCATCACATATCATCAGTATCCAGGACAGCGATTTGCAAAGAATAAGCAATCACTAAATATTTCCAGCTGGGGGAAGGGAATGGATAGATGGATAGATGAAAGAATGACACCACAAAAGGAAAGGCAATGCAGTGAAGTAAAGGAGACACAGTATGGGTTTGGGCCTGAACCACCTGGGTTCTAAGTCTGGCACCACCATGTTCTGGATCTGTGATTTTGAGCAGGTTCCTTTTCTCGAAGCCTCGGGTGTCTTGTTTGTAAGATAGGGGTCATATAAAAACACCCAGTTCAAAACACTGTTTTCAGGATTAAAGGCCCTAAAATGTAAAGACTTTCCAGCACAAACTACCATCTTAGCAAATTTTAGCTATTCTCTACCAGTAAATGTCAAAACTCTTCTCTTCCTTTATGGCAGTTTGGAACTAATCAGAGGTTTACTTCCTGTTGTGATAAGGTGATGTCATTATAAAACCAGTATCAATTCTGACATAGATTTTTGGATGGTACACCAGCATATTTACCATAATAATCCTGAACTCATCTTTGACCTACCTCAGGTGTGTGCTGAGAAGAATAAGTGAATAAACATAATCCTAAGAGCTCAGAAATATGGGGCAGTCCAGTGTGATTCGTACAAGAAGTGCTGAGGAGGAGGAGCAGGAAGAGTTCAGTTCATGTTGACAAGGAGGAAAAATTAGGCATTCTTTTGCAGTTTGCATACTATGTATTTGTAAATAGCATATTTACTTCAGAAATCTATGCCTACCATTATATAGCATTGTGTATCTGATTTCAAAATTAACTTGCCTGCTAAGTTCCCTTTTAATCCAACCAAGTGTAACAAAGCCAAAAGAGCAAGTGCAATGCATTAACTATATGTTTCTTAAAAATAAAGGCCTAACCATGCATTTGGTCTGCCCTCAATACCACCTATTACATATTTACATGGCTTGCCTTCTTACTTCCAGCTCACTCATTCTAACTTACAGAGCAGGCCATTTTAAATGTTGAGAAATGTTCCCTTAGGGAATTCAGGTTTCTTCCCACTTATTTTATCCATGATGAAGACATTTTTTAAAAATCCATAATATTTATCATTCCTCTGCCAGTTTTTTTTTGCCCCTATTTTTCAGTTTTGAAAAACTCAGAGCAGAGTGTTCCCATGCAAGATGAGGAAATTAGCTTTTCTGAGTTTTCAGAGAAAATGATTAGTTACACAGAGAAAACTCATCAATTTATTTTTAGACCATCTTCAACCTAGATCTCACAATCCTAGAATCCCTGGAAATGTTCAGATAGTTGGAGAAAAATGACATGGCAGAATATATCATCATGACACGATGCCTATATAGTGACTGAAACGCACAGGCAAAAGGAAAGTTTCACATTCATCTCTGCAGTGAATGAGGCATGAGGGATTTGGGGATCTGTAGTGAGATGACATGGTGTCCTTTGCCTTGTAGTCACTGGCAATAATTTCATACAAGTAGGAGATAACCATCCACAATTCTACTGCAACAATTGCTCAGTGGTTCAGGTAAAAGGCACACATGGTCAAAGTCAAATCCCTGGTAAACAAGTTCTATACCAAAGAACATAAAGCCCCACTTAGAGCCAAAAAGGTCGTTTGGTATGGCATTCCTAAAAGAAATTCAGCATCTTCCCTGAATTTGCATGTGGACTTCCCTTGTTCCCTCCTTTCCCAGACAAGACTAAAACATCCCAGGATAGTGAAATTGGGTCTATGGCCAGACCAGCAAGGCCTTTAGATCTCCAGACAAATATAGGTTATGAAGCCTCAGGCATAGGAAATATATTAGCAAGATCAGAGTTTACTAAAAAACAACAACAGCAATAACAAAATAAGACACAAACTTTCCATTAGCTCAAAGGCAATCCTTTATTCTGAATCACTGAGATGTGTTCTTAAACATAATTACTTTGGAGAAAGTGGAGATGAAAGAATCAAAGGCAAAGTGGTTCTTGAATTGGAGAAGGCATGTTTGAAGAAGAATTTTGAAGTCAAATTCTGGGTGTACTTGAAAAAATTGCTTAACCTCTCTCTAAGCCTGATTACCCTTTTTGGCATGGGTTCAACTATGAGAATTAAATGAATCCTTATGAAAAGAAAACATTCACTAAAGTAGTGAATAAAAGCAAATTACCAATATAAAGTATTACAATCATTAGTAGTATTAAGAGTAGGGAGTATACAAGAAAACAGAAGGGGCAGGTTTAATGACTGAAATGAGGAGGGGGTGGGCAAATGCAGGGATGTACAACATGTGACAATTAATACGATCCTCCCTGGCTTCTAGAACTACAAAAAAGAATTATACGTCAACCTAATGTTGCAGTCTACCAGGGATCTCTCAAGAGGGACTTAGAGAGCAATTATCCTTGCTTTGGGGTGGGGATGGAAATGTAATGATGGAAACCTGAGTTTCCATCTAAGTTCTGGAATCTATTAACTGTGTGTCTTTGGAAAAGTTTCTTTCTCTCTGTTATATTCAATAGAGATGCAGTACAAAGGGCTACTTGCTTCTCTCCTCAGAAACAGAATATCTTATTTGTTTTAGGTAAGTACACCCTTGCCTTAGAATACTTTTGTCAGCTTGCCTTATATATAGATATAATTGTTGTTCACTGCTCTGCCTGATTTCAGGAATTGTAACTCTACCCCCTGTGGCTAAGGATGAGCACAGCAGGAGACAAGGCTTGTCTCTGGTAGCAAATGCTGCCTCAGTTCCTGAGTTACCTCCCTGCCCCCAAAGCATGGTCGGAAGTCCTTGATGGGTATATTTCCTCAGAGAGAGGCAACCTAGGCCAGACACGATCACTTGAGAGGCCATCATGGAAGGACACGGGGAGGCTGCAACAAAGAGCAATGGATTCTTGCCCCCCACCCCTGGCTTTGACAAAGCCCAAATCCCCATGTTTTCTGGGAGAAGCACTTTCTGGCTCTAGTCCCCTTAAGGCTGAATACCTGATGGGGAGGGGTGCAGCTCCTTGCCTTGCTAGAGCATGTCCCCAGGGAAAAATCTGGCATCACAAAGAATTCCTGATAAAACTGTGAAATCTGTTCTGCTAAGAGTGCTTTCATTCATATGTTAAGGGTTCAAGCAGTAAACTCTAAAACTTCCTTCCTGACAGACTCTGACTCAGACTAAGCCCTCAGATTTCTTTGAAATGTTACCTACTATTTGATCCTTGACACCCTGTATTCCTGTGCATTACAACCCAATAAAAGCCCTTGGAGGGAGGGGCTCAATGCCTTTTTCCCCTGAAAAACTGGCCTCTGCTCAAGGCCTTTTTCTTCTGGGAAACTGGCCACCTCTCCTCCCCAAGCAGATCACGGCTCAGTCATGTTTACTCTCATCCATGGCACATGGGGGGACTTTTGAGGAAAGTAGCCCCCACATATAATATTTGTCTATATTCCGACTAATGAGACATACTCCAAAATACTGTGAAGACTATTATTAAACTTCTTAAAGGGAGCAGGCACTCCTCTTTTATTTCTTTCTTCATTTTTTTTTTTTTGCATAAAAAGAGGAATGATAGCTAGACTCCTAGCATTTATGTTGGGCACAAAGATGGCAGTGGAGATGAAAACTAGAGCCACCATCAGAATGGTCTTGAAAATCTTTTACAGAAGAGAAACATAAATTTCTATCTTTTTTAAGCCACTGCTGTTGAGACCTTCTGTCACATTCACCAGACCTAAATTACAAATAAGGCAAATATAATAATACTGTGTATTCAATAAGGTTTATGCCAGGATTTAACAGACTAAAGAGCTAGCACAGAGTCTGCTTTAATATAGTCACCAATTCAGTCATTCATTAAGTATTTGTCACGCATAATTTTTCAGAAACCTCTCTTCAGCATTAAATACACAATGGTAAATATAACTGTAAGGTCTGGTCCATGTAAAGATTACATTTCAGGGAAGAGACAAAACACAAACATGCAATGAAATGAGTCAATTTGATAGAGAATGGTATACCATAGAAAAAAATTAATAGGATTGTGGTATAAAAAGTAGTTTAATGAGGAAGGGGGTTTTTATAGTGATAAAGATGCTCTTTTTAAGAAAAGACATTTCAAATGTTATCAGAATAATAAGAGAATCATATACAGATTTTGGAGGAAGCACAGTTCAGTTGGAGGAAAGTGTCAGTTGGAGGATGTTGGAACAGGAAGACATATAGTATGGGATCAAAAGAAACCTTTCTGGCCACAGAATGAAGAACAAGTTGAAGATAGGAAATGAGACCAAGGTAGGTATAGGACAAATCATATGGGTCCTGTAACAATATGCAGAAGAGGTACCCAACATGAAAGTAAAAAGTATTAAATCCAATCATCCCAAAATCCATGATTAGTGCAATTAAGCACTGCCATGTGTTACTATACTAATTTCCATAGCATTAACTTCTTTTCCAGTTAAGCCTAAGTGGATAAATATCTCAATAAGAAGTCCAATTGGTGGCAAGGTATTATGAGTTTGTAGAGGTCCATGTGTGGTTGGATTCAATGAAGAAGTCCCTTATCCCTTAAGCTCCAGCTGCTAATGAATGTGTAAGGTAAAAGTTGAAATGCAATCAATGTCTGGTACTGTGTGTCCAAATGAATGTCACACATGTGCATATGTGTATGGGGGAGGGTGCCATGTGCTTCATACAGGAAAGTGGACACTCAGTGGAGTGCACACGCACACTGTTGCTCTGGGAAGAAGTATTCTGGCACAGAGAGGACTATATGTATGTTTACTTGTTTTTTTTTTTGGTGTGTGTGTGTGTGTGTGTGTGACAGGTATACAGGCACACAGTTACCTCTTCACTCTCTATTTTAGTCTAACCACAAATCCTAGAGAAAAACAACTTAATGATGTGATATTTTGCTTTATTGGAGGGGAAACAGGCACAGACAATCCTTACCTGGGGAAATTGATACTGTACCATTAAGAACACTCACAGAGCATTGAATCTGCAAACCATCTAATAGGTAAAGCTAAAGAAGAATGAGAATGGGAAATGGTTGCTGGGATCGATTCCAGACCTGCTTGCTTTATGATGCTTGTAATTGTTTGTTCAAGGGTTCCTGTAGGGATTGTTTTTCCCTGATACTATCTCTCCTCTCTGAAATAAATGAGGATGGAATGCTGAGCTATTGCCACAGTCAACTCTGTTGTCCAGAAATGAGCTGCACTGATTTGAAAACTTCTATTATTTTGTGGCTCATATGATCACCAGATATGGAATCTTTTGTAAGCTTGGGGGAGCTTGCCTTTCTTTATGCTCTTCTTTCTTGTCTTCCTACAAATACTGAACAGACAGGAAAGAAAATAGGTTTTCTCAAATTGTCTCTGGATTCTTAGGGTTTCTAACCCTCAAAAAGTACTTACTATTGCAGTAAAGCTACCTTCAGATAACTTAGAAAAGGGGAGACTGAAATGCACATATATATACACACACACATATACACACAAATATAGTTACATATACCTAATTTCTATTAAAGCGAGTCCTACTATTTCATGGTTCACAATTATTTTTTAAAGGGTTTTAGTAGATAAAGAATACATGGAAGAAATTTTCATTTGACAATGGATGGGGCTATTTTGGTTAAAAGGCAAAAGAAACCTCTCTAGCAAGATAATAAAATTTAAATGTTATATATTTTTCCTCTATATAGGCTAGTAATTTATTCACTGGAATTAACTCCAAAACGTATTTGTTTCTTTGGAAAAGAGATGTAGAGAGGTTTGTTCGTCAGAAGGAGAAAGACCTTATACACCCGAAAGCACACTCCACAGCCTATATATTGTCTGTACATCTTCCCCATTAGTAACAGAGCCCTTGCTGCATTATGTATGAGTTTGCACAGAGTGCAAAGGATCTTGTGTCTCTGAGTGATCCTGAAAGACATAAGACCAGTAAAGATAAGTGAACTTCAGAAATTCAGAATTTCCACAGAGACATGGCTTTCCCACTAGTCATATTCCTTCCATTAATCTGTACAGTTAATTCTCAGCTGACTTTGCTGCATTTCTTTTAGTGCCAACTCATTCTGCTCTAGTCTGAGCCAAAACAACACTAAGTCCCAAAGTACTAGGATGAAAGACTGG
This sequence comes from Sturnira hondurensis, assembly GCF_014824575.4. Taxonomy (NCBI): domain Eukaryota; kingdom Metazoa; phylum Chordata; class Mammalia; order Chiroptera; family Phyllostomidae; genus Sturnira; species Sturnira hondurensis. The sequence continues at coordinate 5,307,123 of NW_028076505.1, read as the reverse complement.
AGGCCTGGGAGAATCAGCTAGATAGGAGAGAAGGAAAGAATACAACTAAGAATGAGGAGAGGGTAGGTTTGGCGATCAAAGGAGCTTGATTTGTAAGTGGAGTAATACCCCTTTTAAGAAAATGAGAAAGGGTCCTCTGCAAGCCCCCATAATTGACCTGCCTAATAAATTCTTTTATTTTCAATATACCTGCTCTGGCAAGATTGCTTCTTTGTAAAATAACATTGATGTGCACATCTATCAGGTCATCCTGCCCATTGGCCTGAAGGAAATAAAGCAAGTCAGGAATGTGTTATTTAAAGAAATACTTCCAACAAGTCCACCTGGGGGTAGGCCATGGGGTGGCTTTCTAGGGTTTAGGGCCCCTGCTATCTACCCCTACATGGCTATAGGCCCAGTGGGACCACCCACCAGTGTACCTTTACATGTGGGACTCAGAAGACTCATAGAAAGAACCTTCTTAGGGGGAGAAAATGGCAGCTCTTGAGCTCCATGGAGTCTGATGGGAAGGGTAGTTCTGAACATACTGTAATGTGTCTCCTTGAAGGGTCCCTTCCATGAATGTTTAGGATGGAGGGAGTCTGTAAGAGTGAGGGGGCAACAAAATTAGAAAGGATATTTAGCTGTGTTCTCGCATTGGCAGTGCTGCCTAGTAGCTTGTGTGATGGCTGGTAGGGCAAAGGCACAGGGGCCTTTGGAATGATGTGTACATGGGGCTGAAGACATGACCACTCACACTTCTGGACCAGAGAAGTCATCAAAGCAACCCACCTGGCCTCCTTCCGACCTCTCCTCAACTCTGTCACACTGCTTCTGTGTGTGTCTCATTGTCCCTGTTTCACTGTCCATCTCTCACTCTCTACTTCTCTCTCTCCTCTGTATCTCCTGCTGTCTCTCTCACTCGTTATTCTGTCTCCCATTGCATCTGAATCTGTCTTACTGTAGCCCCCTCTGTCTCTCTCTCTCACCATCCCCCCTTCCATACCCTCTTCACCATGACTCTCTCCCTCAGACCTCCTCTCTCTGTCTCTGTCTGTCCATCTCTCTCTCCCTCTCCCTTGCCTCCTTCTTCCTTTTCACTGTCTGCCTCTCCAACACATTGCTGGTGGTAGAAAAGAGCCTTGAGGTCACTGAACAAATATGGCTGAAGGGCACTACCCCCTAAGGGTTACTGTCAGAGAAGGGGGACATGGATCTGGAGAGAGACACTAAATCTGGCTGTGGCAGGTCTGCTCTGAGTGGGAGTATGTGCATGTGAAAGCTCAGATCTGTGCTTGTTTCCAAGTGCGGAATGCAGCTTTGCAGCATCTTTGCATCCTAAATGGGGGTGGGGGCTGGGCATACTAGAAAGTGGGAGTAGTGGGCAGTTTCAGGACACAGGTGACTTCAAGTTTCAGAGGAAAGATCCTGATCTTGCACTTTCATCTAACTGCCTTCTCAGGGAGCCTTACAATCTTCCAGGATAAAATGATACAAGTTGTGAGCTGCTTTGGTTATGAATTTTTCAATCTGGCCTAACTCCCTCCATCATCTCATTTTCCTCAGAAAGACTTTCCTTGCATATAATTTAAATCCCTATCAGATATGCTCTTTATTGTATTTTTTATTATTCATTCAGCACTGCATCAGCCCCTCTGCTGTGGGCGATTTCCTTTGAAGTCCAGCCTTCTCAGAAACAGCTTGTTTGTATCAGTGTTCCTGCCCTTGCGCCCAGGATTCATCTTTATGGCAGCCAGAGATAAGCCCTGAACCTTCCCATTCATGTCTCTCTTAAATTCCAAACACCTTCCACCAGCACCTTCTAGAAAGCATCGATCTGCAGCCTTTTAGGAAACAAAAATGACACACCCCAAACACCCAGCTGTGTGCTTACTCCCTGCTGACTTGGGAGTATTTAAACCCCGTCTTCACTGGACTTGAGGGAATTCCCAAATAATGATCAAAATGCCCTTCTCACTGGCCCATAATTCATATGTTCTTTACCAACTTTTGAACCATGAAAAATTAACCACCTGGCCCTTTTGCCCCAATCAGCATGCTATTCTCTCCCATATAATGATCAACTCTCAAGTAGAATTCTGATTTTGTAGTGCCCTACTATCATACATGAATGCAGTAGCTCTGGGCCATAGGGGCTATTGTTTGCAATCTGGATTTGTCAAAGAGGAACTTAATTAAGTTTCTGGAGACCCCTCAGCAAGTCAATACCCAAGACAAAGACAGGCCACTGCCCACAGCCCTGAAGCACAACTGCCCCCCTCTGTGATGATTGCTAGCCTTGTCTAATGACCTAAAATTCTTTTCTGATGCACACGGAAATTATGGCCTATGACTTTCACCTTCCGTGAATATTTTTAGCTTTTGAAAAGTAGTTATTTCTTTCCGAGTCCAAGCCCTCTTATATTTGCTATGGTTGATTGAGTGGTACACCCTGTTAGGTAAAGAAAAAAAAGGCTTCTATTTCTGATAACATATTTTTTTTTCTCCATCTCCTGGAAAGAACAGAGACACATGGAGGATTGGCAGGAAGGAAGAAACTAACAGAGCCTGAAGTTGTGTTTCCACCTGGAATGCAGCTCCATTCCCTAACACTGAGGATTTTTTCATGCCGGAGCCAAATTCTTCCTGTTTGCTTTGCAGCTAGGTGGCAGGGGAAAATGTGTGGCTTGTTCCAAGGGGCTCAGAGCACACGCTTTAGCTCAGTGGACACATTCTAAGAAAACCAATATCTAGGCCTTTCTATTATTTTCCCTTTACTAAAGAAGTTTGTAGCCACAATATAATCTTTAATTAAATTTGGACACAATAAACCCAACAGGAAAACAGCCAAATGAGCCAAGACTTTTTGTAAACTTCAATTACTTATTAGGCAAAGGCAGAAAGAAAAGCAGTAAGCATTTTCTTATTTAGATCTTTAAAAATAATGAATAGGACTTCTGGCTGAGGTTGAGGTTAAAAAGCCCTAAAATGTTAGCCTCCCAATTCCTCGCTCATTGTACAGGGATGAAGGGGACACAGGGAAGTACTGATCCCCAATCTGGCCTGGGCTGGAGGGTGCCAGTTCTATCTTTAATGTTCAGCAATGTCATGAGCCTGCCTTATGTCCCTATTTCAGAAGTACATCAGCTGTTTGAACATTTGGAGATGAGCGCCTTAAGAAATTCAGCCCCTTTTCCAAAGACTGGGAAAGAGAATGTGAGACAACCTGGTGGCCAGGCCAAATGGTGCTGGATCTCTGCCACCAGGTCCCTGGGCTTTGGTTCTTAAGACTTTAGAGTGAGGGTGTGAGGCCACTTCCTCCCTGTGAACTGTTTGGGAGCTGCAATATCAATCACCACATGGCTAATAAGAACAAGTAGATAATTCCACTTTACCTAAATTCAGTGATTTGATTTTATACTGTTCCCTATTCGATAGACATTATTCTTTCTCTCTCATTTTATAGATGAATGAAACTGAAGTACAGAAATAAAATAGTCCAGCAAGTAAATAGCAAGGCCAGGATATAAGTCTAAACTGTCTTCCTCCAGAGCCATGGGTTAGAAAGGAAACAAGTAGCCCCTTCCAGGTGGCACACTGAACACTTTCAGGGAAGACGGCATCTGTACACTCTGCTGGAGCTAAATCCCCCTGCAGCACCTGTCCTTAACAGCTAGCACACCTAGCTCAGGACTCCACCGGTGAAGCAGCCCCATTCATTCCCAACAGTTCTTCTTAGACCCCTTCACCTCTCTGTGACTTCCACTTTAGTTTTATTTTTTTATTTATTTTTATTTAATTCTTGTTCAAGTACAGTTTTCTGTCCACTTTAGTTTTAGAGCTTGCCTTCTATCTCTTCCATGTGACAGCTCATTCCCTTTGCTTGATCCCCAGAGTCATACCTCCTCAGACAAACCATCTTTAGTCCTCTCACCTCTGCATCTCTGGCCCCCATGCTCATCCTCCCATGAGCTGATCACAGGCCCACTCATTTCTGAAAAGGGCACTGTGTTCAGTCCTGGCCAATGTCCTCCAGAGTATTTATCTGTGATGGGAAGAGTAGCATACTTCCTGCTCAACTGCCTTCCCAGTGTCTTTGTTTTAAATTAGGCCACAAATGTTGAGAGACCCAGAAAAATGATTTACGTTGTCTTTTCAGAGTCTACTTCAGCCTCTGAAGATTTAGAAATACAAAAACTTCCTGAAAAAACAAACAATGCCAAGGAGATTTGTAATGTGAAACCCAACCATCAAGGCAATCATTTCCCTTCAATGTTGTGATGAGAAATACAAGAAAGAATGGATGAATGAGATGTGATACAGAATCACTCTTAATCTAGAGCTATGTATCCCAGGTACCACCATGTTGTGTTGGCTGATGTGGGGCTGCCTCAGCGATACAGCTATTCCAACAAGTAGTCAAGTCTGCACAAATTTTATCAGATTCACTAATTATGTGTGCTTATGTTCCTTTAAGTCAATGACATCATAGATCTTATATTTAGGTTTTGTATGTTGCCCAGTCCCTGGAGATTTCCCTAATTTTTAATAGAAAGAGATATATTAAAGTTTTTGCCCTTTGTATGTTAGTTTTGCAGTCAGAAGGACTCAAATTCAAATACTGGCTCTGCCATTCCCAGGCTTTGTGACCCTGTATAAGTTTTTCAATCTTAATGAGGCTCAGTTTGTCTGGCATTTAGTAGATACTCAATAAACTGTAACATTCAGATTTTGTGGCTGTCATTACTGTTCTTGTGTCAGTTAAGATTAACCACAGGCAACAAAAACCTATTATTTCAAGCACCTGGTATTCAGTGCAGGAAATTAGTTCCTTACAAAATTTCTAAAAGGATGGTGGATCAGGAGACAGGGAGACAAAAGTGAAACTTCTAAAGCTATTGCTATTGTTGCCACACCTGCTTCCAACACCTATGAGGCTGAGTCTGACAGCCACAACCACCTCAAAACACTCATTTCTGCACCATCCCCAGCAGCACAGACAGCGACAAGAGGCTTGCCTCTGCCTCAGTTGTTTTCAAATCTCATTCAAGTGTGTCTAATTAGCAGAACACATTTTACATCTAGAACCCTAGATTCAAATGAGTCTGAAAATCTGGTTTTTAACTCCCAAGTCCTTGTGGCACAGGAAATCACATAGGGAAAGGTGGAAATAGATGCTGAGTGCTAATTAACAATATACATCACATTACTCCTAGATCACATCTCTGCCATCTCTACCATCAGAAGAACACCTCCTTGGTACCATTATCAGAGCCATTGGGGCAGTTTGGTACACAGTTTACAGTAATTTTAACCCCCATAAGGTAACTCACTTGGGTTTCTGGTGCTGCCACCTGTAACCATCTACAGAATTGTTTTTTTTTTTTTTCTTTTGACACTAATTGGATCACATGGGATCAGATGCACAACCTTTCCTGGTTAACACTTTAGTTCAAATAACAGAGTTTACCAGTCCTAAGTACAGAGTCACTTTCAGAACTGAAGCAAACACATGGGTTCAGTGTAGAGAAGTTTCGTGAATAATAAGTACACTTTTTTTCTGATTAAATACATGGCTTGGTACTCAGATCACAATTCAGACAGGAAATCTACTCTTACATCTGTTCTTTATGATCAGCATATGGACTCCCACCCTAGGAACCTCAGATCATCCATATCAATAATACAGACTCCTACATCAACTAGGTAGATCACAGATCAAGCAGAACCACACGTAATTCAAGCTGCTCTTTTATCTTCTTCTCTAAATGTCTGAGGAACTAGGAAATGCATGAATGCCATTTTACCTGTCTGCCAATCCTTTGTTCTCTCTGCTTCTTGATTGGCCTGAAAAAAAATCCATCAGTAACAGGCAAGCAGAGAAGAAAAATTGTAGTAGACATTAGGCTAGAGAAAGACAAAGAATATGTGTCCATGGCATGCAGAAACGAGGGAGGCATAAGCAGGTGAAGTGAACCTTTTGAGTTTAATAAATAGGAGCAATATCATTGAACCTTGACTCATTGAACATGCTAACGTTGAAATTTTTCTTACAACAGCCATACAGAATCATTTACAGAAAAAAAATACTCCTGACCATTTGTATGTACAGAAATATCTAATCATATTTTTCAATTCAAATTGATAAGAAATAAACTTTAGTTTAAATACTATTCACTTAATTGTGGTAATAGATTCAGTATGAACCCAGAAAATTATGGGCTATTAATGTTAGCTTGTTCAATTTTAAAATAATGTGTTGACTATTAATAGCAATTTAATCCTGGTAATAACTAGACCACGACAGAGGAATAGTAAATGTACATTTTGGTCCTAGCATCAATAGATGAACAAAAATATTCAAGGGGTGCTGCTACGATGACTAATGAGACTTGTCTTGATTAAAAGAGCTCCTACCTCACTAAAATAAAAAAAATCAAAATACTCTTTTTCTGTTAATATTTCCCTTTAAGATAAAAGATATATAAAGGATACATGGACAACAACTGAGAAGGGTGGAAATGGGAGGGAGCGGGGAGCACAGGGGGTGGAATGGGATGGGAGTAATAGACAGAAAACTGTACTTGAAAAATAATTAAATTAAAAAATATATTTAAAAAAATAAAATAAGAAGCATTTCAAATAGGAAAAAAAGATAAAAGCCAAATCAAAATAAAGTTTACACTTCAGCATCTTGAGTGGCATTTACTAGTTCTGGGAATAGACTTCCTTTTCTTCTTGACACACTAATGAAACCCCATAGTAAGATTCATGCTCATCTGACATCATTACTTACATTTCCATTGGTAAGTAACTGTTTCTTATTTACAGTATTTATCTTATGGTCCAGTTTTGAGAATACAGCAAATTGAGCTAAATAGTGACTCATAGTTGTTTTAGTTGTCTCATTTTTTTTCTTTCAGTATAACTTTGAAATCAAATAAACCAGTAAATTTTATTGCAATACATCCATATTTCTCCAAATGGGAGAAGGAAAATAAATTTTATGAGTGCAATGTCCACAAAACCATAAGTGATGCATGAGTTAGAAACCACAGAGTATGGTAAATTGAAAGTAAAATTACTTTTTACTTTGAAACCTGTAATTCATTTAAACAACATAAAACGAAGTTATAGAGGCCTGTCTAAGTGAGTAAGTAGGTATAAATATGGGAAAGTGGTTGGGAGGAAGGAAGGATGGAAGGCCAGAAGGGCAAATAATTGTGTTGGTTATTAATAGCTGGACCATTATTAAAATCACATTCACAGATACTGGTTATACCCATGAAACCAAAGTTATTCAGCAACATACAAACCCTTAAAGACTGAATTCATTCCTATAAACCATGTCTTGCACTCTTCCCTTTGCTCTGAAAATTTCAAAAATACCAATCATTTCTTATTTTATATTTTAAAAATTCCACTGTGTCTCCTAGTTTTACTAGTCTCCTCTTTTTATATGTGTCTCTGCTTTGGACCACTTTCTTTTTCTTCTTTCTTTTTTAAAAGTTTATAAAAGTTTATTTTTAGAAAGAAGGGAAAGGAGGAAGAAAGAAAGGGAGAGAAACATCAGTTGGTTGCCTCTCACATGCACCCCAACTAGGGACTGGGCATGCAACCCAGGCATATGTCCTGATCAGGAATCCAACCGAAGACCTTTTGCTTTGTGGATGATGACCAACAAATTGAGCCACACCACTCAGAGCTGGACCATTTCCTAATTTTGTATAACATCTTACTGTTCTGTATTCTGTTGGATTGTAATTGGATTACATTTCTTTGTCCATCTAACTGGCCCTCCTCACCACTAAACTGTGAGCTCCTCGGGGTCAGGAATGTATTTTCTTATTTTTGTTTGTATTACCAGAGCATTAGCTTATAGCTTCACACAGAGTGTACATTCAGTAAGTATTTGTTTGAAAGAGACTGAACTCATTTAATTTTATTTGACCTTTTTAAAGGCCAGACTCGTTAAAATGCCATGTCCAGATCATCCTCGAGATCAAGAACATAGAAGTGCCTGAGGGGTGAAAGCTGGACATCAGCATTTTAAAAAGACCCCCAGGTGGTTCTGTTATGCAGCCAAGGTTGGCAATCAGTGTCTTGGAGCCATTGTTTGGGCCCTCTTGGTGCTTTGTGTCAAAAAAGTAAAAGAAACATGTTTTTAACTGAGTCTTGCCTCTCTAAATGTACTTCGAGTGTGAGAGACACAGATGTGATTATGCAAGGCAGAAGAATTTGAGTTTCCCCACCCTTAACTCCTACCAAAAGTTCCAACTCCAGGTCCTGGACAATAACCTTCTCTACTTTTTCATGATGACTTTCAGTCTCTCTGGGAGTTAAAAGAAAATTGGAAGGATATGTTTAGATTATCTTTTTCCTATATGAAAAAATAATTTGATAATCACTGATAATGAATATGCTTTTACTTATTAAATAAATTATCAATAACATAAATTCTGGTCTTGGGACTTAATTTTGGTCCTAGCATCAAAAGATGAACACAACTTCATATTTATTAGTCCAGTGGAAACATTGCAGATAGGCAATTTTTTTTTTACTGAAATGTCTCATAAGACTGTACTCAGAGAGCTGAAACAGCCTGCGATATCCCTGTGGAAGCACTTGCCAGTATCACTATTTCCTCCTGTATGTGGAAGGATATTTCTTCATATGGCATGTGCCTTCTTCCATTTGGTTAGTTTGAGACTCTCAAGACAGTGAATTGGAGTTTGGCATTAAATACAGTTATACTCAATAAACTGATTTTTAGTTATGTATATGAAAGGTAGATTGCCCTATAAATATTTTTATGTGGAGTTTGTAGTCACATCCACAAAGATCTGTTGAGCAGATACCACTGTGTTCCACAGATGAAGGTTACCCCAGATAAACTTGAAATTCTGCTGAAACTGATTATTTCCTGTCCCTTCTTTAACTTTCTGCTCCAGTTTGGACCTTCCAGCTCAATTGGGGGTTTCATACCCAGTTTTCAAAAGAATCTACTGAGGAACAACCACATAGAATCCTGTCCCTGAGGTGAGAAAGTAGTTGAGGGTAATTCACAAAGAGTTGGAAAAAGACCACTCTCTCCTTTGTATTTTGTACATGGCCAAAAGGCATCTACATTTGCTGTCGATGCTTTTTCTGAACATTAAACTCACTTGCAGATTTTATTCTCCATTTCCCATTAGCTGAGTTATGCAATCTGGATTCTTAATGGACTCAGTCAGTGGGATAACATACCATTTTCTCACTCTGTCCTAAGTACAAGGCAAAGTACAAAGATGTATTTGAGACACCTCTGCCCTTGAGGATTTTATAATCTAGTTGTAGATGGGAGAAAGTCACAAAACTACTATAATTTATGACATGTCTTCTAAAGGGACTGTTCCCAATTCAAGGCATTTTTATTTGCAAGAAAGAGAAATACACTCAAAGTTGCTCAAGTTTTGGATGCAGAACTGTTTTTGCAGAAAGCCCAAGCAAAGTTAGAACACTGGCTTCCAGGAAAGGCACATAAAGGCAGCCAGAAATCCTTATCTCTTGCTATATCACCTTGCTTGCTTCATTGTTCCTCTCTTGAAGCTTCCTTTAAATCTGTTCTCTGAGGTCACTGTATGAAAGTACCTTACCAATGCTAGCTTGTCTAATTTCATACTCAAAAATATCTTAAAGAGCTAGATAGCTCCTCTATCATCATTATCAACAGCATCATCCTTATCACCGTCATCACTACCATCATCATCATCATCACTGTGAACTAGCTACTGCACCAAGAGATTTCCCTACCTCATCTAGCTTTACTATAACTCTGTAAAAATTTTAAAATAAAAAGAAAAGAAAGGGAACAAGAGTAAGAGGTTTTATAGAAGAAAAGTAAATAGTTTGATTATTACCACATTACAAAATTATTTCAGAGTATTCATTCTAGCAGGGTCGTATGTGGACATGGCTCCTTCGCATTTGCAGTTTGAGGACAGATCTTCCACTACAACGACACCTGAATATGCAGAAACATACCATTGTTCTTTGACTTCTTGCCAGCTGAGCCCAAATTAATTCTTAAGTCTCTTACTTAGAAAAAAATATTGAATGCGGTTGAACTGAATGTGAAGACCTCAAAAATATTCAGCTGAAAGTATTTTTTACACATTTAATTGCACTGTGATGGCTGTTGAGATTATAGGTCCTAAATATAAACATCACCACGAGAGTGCATATCATTTGATTTTAAGATGTGGATGGACCATCACTGTGATGTCAGAAGAGGTTATTTTAGTTTAGATTCTTTTGAATTATTTATTTGTAGTAGAAAACTGTAGTAGAGCTTTAAGAGAGAGATTCTATATATCCATGTGGAATAATAAAATTGACTTAAATGGAATGACCAGATGGGAATATTCCATAATCTTTCAGGAAAGCATAAAGAATTAGTTAAGCAGAGAACTGAGGGGGAGAAAATTAGATGAGGTCAATCTACATTACAACAGCCCTTTCAAAAGGACTAAAATTAAGGAAACCTGATACTACCAACTGACACGGCATAACTGAAATTCTCATACACTGCTGGTAAAAGTGTAAATTTGTACAAACAATATGGAAAACTCTTCATGCTGACATACATAACACCCTGTGACCCAGAAATTCTACTACTGGGCTTATATGTTCAACAGAAATGGGAACATATTTCACACAAAGACATATGTGAGAATATTCATACCAGCTCTATTAATTATAGCTCTATTGGGAGGTTCCCAAGTGTCCATTTTTAGTGAAATAGACAATTAAGGCATAGTATGGCACATAAAGTGACACAATGTGGCAATGAGAAAGAATGAACTAAAATGACTGTAACAAAATGAATGAAACTCACAAATATAACATTGGACCAGAGAAGCCAGATACAAGAGACTATACACTTCATGATTCCATTCATATAAAGCTTCAAAATGGACAAAAGTGATCTACTGACTGCTAGAGACCCTCTTGTTGGAGAAGGCATCTGTAGGGCTCTATTGGACAGTCCTGCTGAGCCCAGGCATTCAGTCATTTTTGTCAAGGTACAAAACATGTGAGCCAAATGTCTTGCTCCTTCTACAGCCGTGAATCCCCCAGTTTAATACCACTGACTGTCCTCTGTCAATGTCTTATATGAAAGAAGATGCCCAGATAAACAAAACTGTGAGCCTCAGTAAAATGGTGGTTGTTTTATATTACTGAAGCATGAGCAGTTTATTAGGCAGTAAAGCATGACTGGAGCACCTCCCAGTTCATCAGGGTGGAAATCTCCTCGTTTTCTCATCTGTATCCTTTCCACTTCACACTTCAATAGAGATAGCATGCCTGTGGTTAAGAACATGGATGTTGGATCCAGACATCCTAAGTTTAAAGTTCCACTCAGCCAATTATTAGGAGTGGCTTCAGTCTAGTGACTCGGCTGCTCTAACTCTTAGTCAGCTCTTATAAAAAATGGGGATATGAGATAATCTATTATTATAAGGCTTAAATACATATGTAAATAAAGTCTAATGTCTTAAGGAACTAAGAAATTGATGAATGCCATTTTTGATAACTATTTTGTATACTGAAAATGTAAAATATACAAACCCCCTCAGTCAATGAGTCCTGTAGGTGACATCCCTACTATCTGCCTCCCACCAATATTCTTCTTTCTATTTAAGGCTGCCACCATCCAGTGAGGTCACTCAGGAGTCTCATGTAGGCCTTTGCAATGACCTTCAAATTTATCTTCCATCTTTTGCCCCTCTTTTGGCATCATATACCTTACAGTGTTATCATACTAATTTCCCTTAAAAAAATTTAAACTCAGCATTTAAGGCCTTTCATACATGATTCTAGCTTTTATTGTCCTAATCTTTTTATTAGCTCACCCCTCCCTCACTTTAGGACTGTCCCTCATAGCAATAACTCCATAGGAATGAATCTGAACTTCTTTTGTGACAAGTGCTTTAAAAACTACATATTACAGTGATTTGTAATTTTCTGAACCTCCCCAACACAATGCAAAGCCTTAAGCTCTAGCCAAAGGACTTGCACCTAGTGGGAATTTAATAAATATTTGTTGAATTGCACCAAAAGGCTAGAAGTGAGAAAAATTTAGTGAAAGAAAAAGAAATAGGGCCTTATCAACACTTTGCACATCAAACAACATTTTTGTGTGCCTAATCCATTTTTAAAAGTATTTGCATCTCAATTGATGAGAAATCACATCTATTTTTATAAACCTCTAAGAAATGATATTTTACTGCTTCTTTTAGTAACATATCCCAGTGTATAATAAGCTCCAATGCCAGAATAATCTATTTCTCTCTAACCTAAATCCTTCATGTTGCAGACTGAGCTATTTTTCATAGATTTTTTTTCAAGTGAAGATAAAGAAATAATACAGTGGTCACTTAGAATTTTCTGCCCATTTACCTTTTGCAGTTAAATGTTCCTCTCTCCATCTATATGGTTGTTGCAGGGGCATAATCTTATCATCATCACTTATGAGTTCAAAGTGACTGCTCCTAGAGTAGTTGCTTGACCCAAGTTGGTCCAATGAATCTTTTCTCCAAGCTTTTCTCTTCCCTGAGATCACAAAGGGAGCTTGAGATCATCAGCCTTTTTCCAGTGGTAAGTTTCATAAGTTATTAGGTGTCATACTTAATGCTGTGGGGAGGAAGGCAAGTCTGAAGGAGAGAGAAGTTCACATATAAAGTTCTCTGGAGAGAAAACCCAGAGAGAATTCAGGAGTCTTGTTTCAGTCATTCCCAAGACCCACCTGCAGCTTTGCATTTCTGAGGCTTAGTAGCTCAACTCCCCCTTGGGTTCCTCCAACTATAAAGGTGCATGTTAGTTTTAGCTATGCCTTCTTATGTTTCTGTCATTTGCAAAAAAACAAACAACAACAAAAAAACACCCCCCCCGAAAACTCCCAAAACCCTTTTACAAGCCATTCTCTATTTTATATGCACTTTAATCAATCAGCAAGTGTTTCCTTTTTATATTATGTTGGATATAGATGGTAGAAAAATTATACCAAGTCACCTCTTATCTTTTTCTTTTCCAAGATAAATTAACTCAGTCTTCTTTACCCTTACAGAAATAATGCTTTTGTATCTCTTTACTCATTACCACTGACAGTTTCATAGCCGCCTTCATCTTTTCTGTAATGAGCTAAGCTGGGCACCTGCTACATGTGCTTGAACACCATGGAGCATTCCAGTGGGCTCCACAGTCTGTACATTCTGTGCCCTGCTCTGCATCCCATGGCTCTGTGTCTTCTTGGCGTCCTCATTCTATAACCATTTTGTGGTCCTCTCTGCACATGTGTGCTTCTTTATAGAAAAGAGCATTTATCATTTTCTCTCCTACCTCCCCCTTTTTTCTTTAGATAAAATAGTGCAAGCCAATATATAAAAGGTCCATTTCATAGATTTACCTACTGTTGATAAGACATCCCATATGTTTGAACTGAGGGAGAAAAAAAAAGAAATAAAATGAAAACCACAAGCTGCTAGATGTAGAAAAAAACATACTAAAGGAGCTTTCAGAAAAAGGATAAAATATTAGAAATTCCTTATAACAATAAAGTGTAATAAATAACTAATTTATGACAGGTAGGAGACTGGTCTCTGCAGGGTTAACTTTTGTGTATGTGTTATGTTTGGGGAAAAAGAACTTAACAGGTAGCGCCAATGCTTAAAACAAAAAGATGTATTATATAATAATGTTCCAGGACAGGAATTGGCAAAGTTTTTTTGTAAAGGGCCATGTAGAATATATTTCAGGTTTGGGGGCATGTGGTCTCCCCCAAACTACTCAAATCTGCCATCGTTTGCCATTATTTGTAGGAAAGCAGCTGCAGAAATACATAGGAGAACAGGAATGGCTGTATCCCATTAACAGTTTTCTTAAAGTACAAGAAGCAAGCCTGATTTGGCCTGTGGGCTATGGCTTATTGATCCCACTCCATGCATATAGTCAATATACAGAGCAGAACTTTATTTACCATATAGTATAATGACTAAAACAATTGGTGAAAATAGATTTCCATAAATCCAAGGATTTATATCCTTTGACACGAGTTCTACATAGTATTATTGAATATCACATACCATGTGTGTATATCTCTACCTATATATTCTTCACACACCATGTATGTGTATCTCTAGCTATAGACAGATAAACAGATGATTAGATAGATAATAGACATATGACTTACTAAACTGAGTTGAGAAAGATTTCTGATGTTGTGACTTTACAAAGCAAGCAGCTTGCTCATAGCAAAGCCTCTATCCTCTCTATATCTGTGTACCCCAGCTTCTGGCTCATATAAAAGTATCGTTATCTCTGAAGATAAGTTAATTCTTGGTTCTCAGTTCCTCATTCCCTCGCTACTTTACGTACCTCTCCTCAGTCATTCTGTCCCTTCTCATTAACAATGACCCGAGCCTCAAAGAAGGCATTTCAGAAAATAAATTTCAACCACTAATATATTTATTTAGCAAACATTTATCAAATATCTGATGTTCATACAGGATACAAGAATCAATGCAGTCATCAGAATTATTAGACATACTTGGTAAATATGTCTTATCACAGTTACCTATGTATATGATACAGGAAATTTAGTGACTGCAATCTGGATTTTTGTATACAATTTATATTTGATTGTATTCTAGTTATTTAAAAATAATTAAGTACTATTTTCCTTCCACACGGATAAAAAATTATATTAAAACACAATCACTCGTGCACTCACACAAAGTTTTATTCTTACTGCCACATAATTAACCCTTTGATTATTCATAGCCCTAAATTTTATTCTCTGCTAGAATTTGACATTGAAATTGAAATGAAATATTGCTCTAGAATTAAACATTTGCTATCACTATTTTATGAAAATAAACAAACAAACAAAAATTCCTCATTTAAGAGATTGCTCTCCCAGCAGAACACATCCTTATTTGGAGAAAGCTTGCTTTTCCATGATGATAAAATCCAATTTAGAATTATTTCATCAAAAGAATCAGGTTATGCATCATCAGCCAAACTCTAAGCAACACAGAGCATGATCATATGAATTTTTGTGCTGAAACAACTCTTCCATTCAAAGCAGACACCAATGATTCCAAAACTATATCCCCTTGACCTTCCCAGTTTGGTGCATAACCACCAGAACCACGACTGCCAGCACCTGTGACACTAGCCAAGATCCTCAGCGGCCACTGCAGGCCTCTGTGGCGTGGACACCACTTCCTCAATCCCTTTCTTTTGCTGCCCAAGGAAACTACTTGCACTTGAATCTTTGACTTAAGTCTCTGAGGAACCACAAACAAAACCAAAGATACAAACTCACCCCTTCTTACTGCAGAAACCAATTACTACATGTCTATTTTTACCTCCCAAATTTAAACCAATTTTTAGTCAGGTTTTAGACAAATCTTTCTTAAACATCATGAAGTTTTGGGGGAACCATCCACAAAACAAAATTAAAGCCTGCAGGATGTATGCAGATTTGAAGAGCCTAAACTACCACCCATCCATTAAAAGTACAAACTGAGTAGTTACGTGAATCTCCTTGGCAATATTGTCCCCATTCTGTCATTTCCCCTAAGTAACCAGAGGTCCTCCATTTCTTTAGATGGCAGAAGTAATCTCTATCGGAGATGTGTGAGTATAGTATTGAGCCAAAAACACTACTTTAGAGCCAAATACCTAGGATATTTGGAACATGAAAGGTCCAGAACTTGCATTTATAACACCTTCTTCAGAGGTAAATTATTATTTTCCAATTTTCAGTAAGTTGCTAGTTGCAGTGTTATTTCTAGAAAGGAGTAAATTGTGTATCCACTTTATAAATTTTCTGCAATAGCCCATTCTCAAAATATATACAATAAGTTCCTATATTATCAAATAGGGCAAAGTTTTTTGGAAGAATTAGTGGATTCTGGGGCTGCTTGAAGCCAGTCAGGCTAAAAAATATATCATCTAAGTCCAGTTGTCACAGCAAGTTTGAATTTAGGAATCTTATTTCATTTGAATCTAAGACCCAATGTCTACATTGTTTCAAAGATGTGGAAAAAAATACTTTGAAGCAGAGAAGAGAGTTCTAATGAACAGGTAAATGTGACTCAATGAGAATGAAGATCAATGAGTTAAAACATTCTACCCCAAATTAAATGCTGCAAAAGCAGTCTGAAAGTTCAACTGAACATCTTTCTTGATTTCTGTAATAGCAATAACACACTGACATCCCAGACATCCCATGGCCTCTTTGTAACCCAGAATGTCACCATCTGAGCCAGATGACTTCCACGCCAGTCAGGTCCCACTTAGAAGAGTCCTTTTTTATGTGACCCCTACAAGCCAAACTGACAGCAGCATTCCAGACCTCACGATATGTTCCCAGAATTTTGAAGCTCATTTGCTGCTTTATGATACATTTTCAGGTATTACTTTTAATCCTTATAATACTAGATTGACTTTTCTCAGTTTGTACTCACTTTAAAGATATCACCAAACTGACAATGATGTCATTGAAAGCAGCTTAATGCCTTTAATAGGTTTTTGTCCTTTGGTGGATGATGCCAGGGACACCTCATGAAAGGTGGGGCATCGTCCAGAGAGAATCTCTGGCAGTGTCTCTAGATACTGCATTCTCAATTCAGAAATAAATCACAAATAGACTAAGTCTGCCCTCCATCCTCAACAAACAAATAACCAAATTACTGACAGCCATTGCACAGGTATCTTCTTTGTGCCTAACACAGTACTATGTAATTTTATTCTACTATCCTCTGAGATGGGTACCATTCAGGTCAAGTAACAAGTCATCCTCATCTCTTTCCCCTTCCCACTCAACTGATCTAAATATCCAGCGTGAGGGGCTCTCCCTTGAGCTCCAGATACAAAGCAGTCTCTCTTTTTTGATGCCACAGGCCCTGGCTCATTTTACACAATGAGTAAAAAAAAAAAAAAAAAACAATGACAAAAACACACAAACAAAAAAAAACAAACAAACAAGAAAACCACCTCATTCTCTTCCACCCCAAGTTCTTTGATTCCTCCCTAAATCAGTAAATAGTATTCAATATACCTAGTTACCAAGCCAGGCCTTTTCCTAAGTCCTCTGATTTTTCTTGTACCCCATCTCCTTGTAGTTACCATATCTCCTTAGTACCCCTTCCTCCCCAGAAGTATTGTTAATTCAGCCCATCATCATCTCTTACCTAAATGGCCCCATCAGCCTTCTCCTAGACTCCCCGTATTTACCCCAGACCCTAGAATATAAACTTCCTCAGGCCATCTCCCTGCTCAAGATTATTGATGGCTCACTAGAGATAAGCCATCACTAGAGAAACTGTCTTAGTTTCTTAACACATCAAAAAAAGTAAAGCTACTTGATTTGACCCCAGCTATACTGTCTCACTTCATTCTCTCTCTCTCTCTCTCTTCTATGCCCACTTAGACAACAGACATTGCTTGTTTTTCATGACTGCACCATTTGTCCTTTCTTTCTGAAACCCCTGTTTCCATCCTTTAATACTCAGTTTAGGTATCACCACCTCTAGGAAGCCTCCCCTGAACAGCCTCACCACTAGCATTGATGTCCTCCAATGCACTAAACACCCTGCAATGAGTGAGCTATTCTCTTTCCTAAGAAGAGACCAAACACCAAGTACCCCACCTCTGTAACCTAAGAGCTTATCACAGTGCCTGGCACAGAGTCCACACATCCACTCTATGTAATGAATGAATGATGAATAAGATGGAATTCCACCATCACAAATACATGGCATCTGTACACCTTGCACTTCCACAGTAGTCTTAAAACTATTTGGTTATACCCATAAGGACACTCATATTCATCAGTTCAAATGAATTGCTACTTTTGTTTTGAAAAAAAAAGTAACTATAATCTTTTCAGCTATCAGCCATTGTTGCACCAGGTTTGAGGACAAGTGATATGATGGAACCTAGTTCATAAAACTTATTTGCTCAGGACAATTTTAATAAATTACTCCTTTGTTCTTCTGAGAAAAGTTAAACTACATTTTCTAGTTCCAAACCAAACTAGTTTCATTCTTCTGTCTTGTCTTATCATGTCTGTCCTGTCCCTGTTCTATGGAACTATTTTTGAGTTATGCTTCTCTCACAAACACATGAGCCAGGGCTGGGCCTCCGTATCTGCTCATAGAGAACGATAGATAACACACACACTGGTAGAAAAATGACAATAAAAGAGCCACAAAGTCTGATAACCTGAATGAAAAATAGCCCAGCAAGAATTATCCAGATAAACAGAAACATAGTCTTCAGAAATGGTGAATGGAATGTTAGTCTTGAGCTCAGAAATATCCCTGGAGAAGTCACCACTGTAGCACCAATAGGGACCCAGATAATCACACTGGAGATCTGAATTGCCCAGGCTGAACAGAAGGAGAAGCATTGGCAGTCTGGAAGAAGTGGCTGTAGGGAATTGAAGTCCAAATGGATACACCACTCCAATAGCCATGTATAATCTGAGAAGCTCCATCAGAATGAGCTACTGCAAATGATAAGAGGCAAAGAATTATGGGATCTTTGGTGACAGAGCCCAGAAAGCCATGTAGACCTTTTGCTTCCAACTGAAGCCCCAAAATAAATTTTATTAGCTTCAGGGATAGTAGAGAAGGTTGTGTAGAGGCAAGAGAGGGGATCGAATCAGGGATGGAATTAAAGTTAGAGTCAGGCAATTTGGAGGGCAAAGAACAATCAAACCAGCATCTGAGGGTGTGGCAGGCAGGCAGCCAGTAAAGTCAAGTCTTGGGGAGGATGTCAGAACAAGAGGTTTGCTGAAGGTGAAGAATTAGGTCACAGGTTAGTAGTAATAAGCTTCCAGGCAAAGGTCCAAGGGCAGGTCTCAGAATGTAAAGAGACTTCTTTGATTTTTACTTTGTCATAATGAATGGGGAGCTGACTTAGAGGGAAACAAATGACAGCCACCAGAAGTGTAGAAATGAGGCTACCTTTGTTTAACTCACAGTGATACCATCTTTGATCTTGGGCCCATGGTCTGCTTAGAACTGACACTATTTTCCATTTTGGTACTTAATTTTTTCAGTCATTTCTGGTTTAAAACAGCCTCTTTTGGGAAAGTTTCACTTAAATTCAGATATACTTTTTATTTTTATTTAATTCTTGTTCAAGTACAGTTTTCTGTCTTATATTCACAGCCCTGCCCCCCCCAGTGCTCCCCACCTCCCTCCCATGTCTGCCCCCACCTTAGTTATTGTCCATGTGTCCTTTATACTTGTTCATGTGAGTCCATCCCCTTTTCCCCTATGATTCTCTCCCCTCTCCCCTCTGGACCCTGTCAACCTATTCCGTATTTGAGTGTCATTGGTCATATTTTGCTTGTTTGTTTGTTTTGTTGTTTAGGTTCCTGTTAACGGTGATACCATATGATATCACTGTTAACAGGAACCTAAACAACAAAACAGGGATGGACCTGGAAAGCATTATGCTGAGCGAAATAAGCCAGGTGGTGAAACATAAATTCAGATATTCTTCTTCTTCTATACTGCAGTTCAATATTCCCATCTTCGGGTTTCTGCATGCTTCTCACAAGCATTTTCTTGCCTTCTTTTGAGTTTCATTTCTAATCTCCCAGAGCCGTCACGCACATGCCACCTGGCAGTGGCAGGAAAGGAGAGAGTGTCTATGTATGCACATAAGGGTTTCAAAGTGGAAATAGGAAAGAGTAGCCCATTTCCTGAGCTTGGTGCAAATCCTGCAGGGCAGTGGGTGGGGTGGCTGTACTGTGGACTTTTTTTTTCTGACCTTTTCTGCCGATGTATCACAGGTCTGGTCTCTTGGGCAGGTTGCATCCAGTACTGGCTCTCTCAACACTGACCTTTGGGAAATCTCCATTAGTGCCTTCCTGTGGGTGCCCACCCCTCCTCTCATCTGACAGTATCAAGAAGACTCTGGTGAGTTGGTTGCACTCCATTTAGCTTTTGTGGCTACACATATTTTTTCCTGAAAAACTAGGAGTTCCCACCTCACTACTTGGCTCTTTAGAATCCTGAAAATGGTTTTTGTCTTTACTTACTTCTACTATCTGTAAATTTTTCATGTCTTATGTCAGCAGTGTGCCAGAAATTTCTGCCTTTCTTTGGAGGAGGAGATGGGAAATCCACTCAGGTTGGAGGACAAGTTCTTAGATGACTTCTTTAAAAATTGTCATATCTTGGTCTCCGATTGAATACACTGATGGCACGAGTGTTCCTGCCTTGTTGAGTAGGCCTCGATGTAGATCGAAAACAGTTTTCTCTTTGTGACTCTGAGGACTCACTGTTGGCTTCCCTTTGGAAATGATGGAAGGATCAGCGGCAAAAGAAGGGCATGTGCAAAGGCATAGTTTGGTGATATTCCCCATAACCTGTACACCCCGCAAAGGGATAAGAATAATCTCAGCAAAGCAAATAAATGAAGTAACCTAACAAAACACAGGGAGTACGTTAAAATCAGAAAAGTATACAGGTTTATTTTTAAATCCATAAATAAGAATTATCTGGTGAGAGTTTTAAAAACTGACATTTTTTTCTCTTGCATTAAGACATGGCTATATCAGTTTGGTGAAGATCTTAGGAACCTAATAAACACCCTAATGTAAACCTAATGTGAACACCCACCATTCTGCATCTTATCAGAATCCAGAGTTCCTGAGTGCTGGTTTGTTTTTTAAGACACATCAAACTCTTCCAGCTCTGTAATTCTTTGATGTATTCCAATAGCCTAACAATTTCTTCTGTCTTTAATTGCACTATTGGGCACCTGCAAACCACTTTGTATATGCACAATACATTTTTATTTCAATGTTGCATAATGCATATTTAGTGATAGTTAGTTATGCCAACTTAAGTTAAAATTCACCCATATATGGTGTTGCCAATGCAAATAGCTCACCTGTGTGGACAATCAGAGGAACAGATACCTTGAATACACGGCCCAATGTGCTCATTCACAAGTAATGCCATCTGGGAAGCTGGTATAGTTCCTTATATTTCAATTATAAAATGCATCACAATTTCAGAGTTTTTCAAATACGGAAAAAAATAGGAAATTCAGTGAGCTACAGGAGTAACGGAGGGAACTGGGTATGAGACAAAATGACCAGAAAAAGAGTAATACTCATTTTCACCTATAGAGTTAAAAAAATAAACAAGGAAACCAAGAACAGAATCTTGGAAATTTACCATTTGTTGAATGCCTTCTATTTGTTTGTTGCTGTAGGTTAGGTGTTTTACATTCATTTTGTTTAGTTTTCATTGACAGGAATCCAGAAGTGACGAAAGTAACTTTCTCAAGGTCACACGGCAGGAATGAGTTGGATTAAACTCTGGATTTCCTGTGGGCAACTGAAAAGCAGCAACTTGGGCCTAATAGCCTGGCTTGTCTCTACAGTCCTAGAGGCTTTTATAATGAGGGCAACTCTTTCTCCCCATCACTCATTCACCTGCTAGTCCAGGTGCAGTAACAAACAGTAACCAGCTCTACAAAGCCATAACTGTAGCAGGCCAGAGATCCATGCAGAGAACAACACCATTTGGACTATCAGTCTGTCCATTTCTGTATTCAGCTGGCCTTATTCATTTTAAGGTAAAATGGTCAAATTTCATCCTTTTATCAACAGGGTCACTAAGAGGCAATCTCCACTGTGTGAAAACAGGCTTAGAGTGATGGAATCAAAGATTTTTATAGTCAGAAAGAACTGGTTTTGAATTCCAGCTATCTGACCTTATACCGGATTAACTTCCATAAACCTCTATCTTCTCGTCAGCCAAGTGCATCATTGTGAGTAGCTTTTATGCACATTGTGAAGCTTAAGTGAGATAATATATTAAAGCTCTGGACATGGTGGCTGATACAAAGAAAAAATACCATATATTCATATGGATAAAACCCTCCTTATTTAAACTTTAGTGATTTTAGAGTACATAGGGAGAGAAATAGAAAATTTGACTTCTAAGCATTCTGTGACATCTCCTGTCTATGTACCTTTTAAAAAGCAGGACAGACAGATACTAAATAAAGTTTAAAGAAAGAGTTTTTCACTACTAGAATATAGATAAACCAAATTAGAATGCAGTAATGGTGGTATAACCTAAGACCTAAATCAAGAGAGAACCCACTGTCATAATACACAGACAAAGCCACTGGTCATTTTAAATAAATCTAAAAAGATTTGAGCAGATGCAGAACTTTGTAGCCATTAATTTCTGCCTCTCTACCAACACAGAAAGTTCAGCAGGGTCAGTGTGTCTGTCATTTTGATACAGTCAGCTGCCCAAGGCACTGTCACACTAATAAAGTAAGTGCAGCTTAATTCCCATAAAATATTCATTTTCATTTGATATCTTTCTAGATACACAGCTGGCTATTTTTCCCTTTTCTTGCCAGAGGTAAAATTATTTTGTCCATCCACCTATTAAATGACAATTGTTTGGCTGTTGTACTCAGATAAGAATTGGAACTCATGCTCCATCTAAATATGTATAACAGAACATTCTGGACTTACACCTTGCTGCCTGGGTGAGGCTGCTTCTTAGGCAGCCTGTCCATTTCTCCCATTTTATTAGTAAGTGATAAGTAAATGCACTGGACACAGTTCTCTCAAAAGAAGCTATCCTATCTTCTATAGCCAGAAATATGGGATGCTTTTAAAAATTCTAAAATTTTATTATGTTCTTTTTTGCATTCATGTCTTTTTGTCCAGAGGAATATTCTATAGAACATTTTAAAACTGACTCTGTGAAAACAACAGAGCCATCATGCCTATTCATTTTCTTCTACAATATGAGAACTTCAGTGACTATAATTCCACTGATCCTGATGAATAGCCAAAGCTATGGCAGCAGAGTATTTCTTCTGTGGGACATGGAAGTCTGCAGTCTCATTTATTTTGCTACATGTCCTAAGAATACATAATTTTTCTTTTAAATGTTACTTCTGAAAGAGCTTCATTGCAAAAGATATTTCTAGTGGAGTCTGAGGCTTAATCAATCACCCATGATTTTACAGACCTTAATGGGAGAAGACAGGGATAATGTAATGTGCATTATGCAAAGTTAGTCAAAAGTGAGGCAAGGGAACAGCATCAGGGACCATTATCTCCCAGAAGAGTCGACACAATAGAGGCAGACAATTATAATCGAGTATTCTCTTAACCAGGCCTGAAGTATTATAAAATCTTGGGGACAAGAGAATGTTCAGATTTGGGCAACAGCCAAGAGACAGGAATCCTAAGCCAGTGTGGCAGAATCTTGGTATAGCTGTTCGCTATACTTTGGTATTTGGAATAAGACTGACTCTTCTTGGAATTAAAGTAATGGTTTTATTTACTAAAGTAACAATTGGACTCATAATGTGCTGTGGCCTGAATCTTATGAGGATCTTCCACTTTCTCAAAAGCTGTAGGGAAATCTACTCAGCCAGTCAGTCGCTGTAAAGTTAATTCATTGCGGGAAGTATGGCCACTTGTGTGTTGGCGGGGAGGAGAAAGTGCTAGGTGATGAGTGCCAAAGAAGCAAGAGTAGACAGATAGGGAATAAATAAAAGGAAAAGACCCATAGTCTGAGTCTGAGAGTGCTTCCCACACAGAAACTCACACAAAACAATGCATGCTGAGGTAGAATGCATAATCCGTACACTACAGTGTGTCTGACTATAGTAATTGCTCAGGGGCTTACAAAGATTGTCAAGAAACAGCTTAAACTGCCAGATTTAGCACTCTTCCTAAAATAGATGCAGAAATTTAAATTGTTCAGAAGCAATTACAAAGCAATATTTCAACAGGAACAAATGGATACAGCACAACCTTAGCACGTGACTGCTGAGAGAGAGGGGTGTCTCAGCATGAAAGAGTAATCGGAGTCAGATGGAATTAATCACGAACATGTGGAGGGATGCTGGCTGGCATTTTAATTCACTTGGGGCCGTGACCAGTGACTGCCCTACCAAGATAACTGTGTGGTCTTTCATGCATATCAACTGAGAGTAACAGAACAGACAGGGCACCCAGTAGGTGCTTGGCAAGTGCTCAGGATGACTATTAATAATCTTGCTGAGAAAATCATAGGTACAAAAATGACTAAAGCATATATGCCAAGCTAGCAAGTGACTACATAATCCTGTATGGTATAGGCATGGAAAAGGCCTGGAGGACAGAACCAGAGGGCAAGATTCCAGTCCTAACTCTACCATTGATGAGCTAGCTGTTACCCTTGGACAGCTTTTTATTCTGTGACTTCTTTGAGACTCAGCCAGCTCATCTATAAAACAAGACATTGATGTCTACCTTAAAGGTTTGTTATGAGGACTAAATAAAATGCAATTAACTAGTGCAGTCTGGCACAGAACAGGCTCTCAACAAATGGTCAGTGTGCTCTTAAATATACGGATTGAAACAAGCCTATTAGGATTAAAAATAGGGACTGCTGTCTGTGGGTATTAGAAGATCCAGTGACCAGCATGGCCATTGCTTGCTGAGGAAGAGAAAAGATTTTTCTGGCTAAAAGAGAAAAAGAAAGAGACAAAGTGGAGTCAGTGAAAGTCTCAACTTGCTCATCGCTCTGAAATTGTGGTGGCCTGTTTCTCCTCTGCCTTGTCTAGGAGGCTAAAGCCAGGTCAGAAAAGCAATCATTTTCACTGGCCCAGTGGCATTCCATTGCCAAATGCAGCTCAAAGGATGGAATATGGTTTGCAGTGCAGCTAAGGAGGTATTTCTGGTTACCTCCAAACCCAAAGAACGTGGTAAATTAGGAAAAACCTTGAGATCTGAAGACAAAGGTATCTACCCACAAGGCACCTGTAGTGGGTGGAATGGTGCCCCCCTCAAAAGATATGCCCATATGGAGTCTGTGAACGTGAGCATATATTTTTTTAAAGGGGCCTTTTCAGATGTCATTAAGGATCTCAAGATGAGATCATCCTAGATTATGGAGTTGGCCTTAAATTCAATGACAAATGTCCTTGTAACACAAAAAAGAAGAAGAGACAAAGAGAAAAGCTATGTGAAGTCAAAGGTAGAGTTTGGAATTATGCAGTCACATTGGGCAGAAACACCAAGGACTGCCAGTGGCCATTAGAAGTGACAACAGTTATGGAGAAACTAATCCTGAGGATACCTTGATCTTGGATTTTTGGCCTCCTGAACTGTGAGATGAAACATTTCCTTTGTTTTAAACCTCCTGATTTATAGTAATCTCCTAGGGCAGTGCTGAAAAACTAAGACAGTGACCAGTTACGGGGAGGAACAAAGTAGCAATGACTGTGGGAGAAGTGGATGGGCGTCACATACTCAGGTTGCCCCAGGAATTTATGTTCAATCTGCCCACTTAACATTTGGATTATGAGCTAGTGAGTTTATATTAAGTAAAACCCTTAACATAATTTTATAACAAGAGTACTCGTCCTGTGTTTCAGGCAGTCTCAGGAGTGCTAAAAAAAAAGAGAGAAACAGAAGAAATATTCCATATGGTAATATTCCATGAGATTCATTACCTAGGGGCATTTGTAGAAGATTACCTAGATTAAAATGCTGAAGAAGAAAGTAATAGCACCTTTTGGAATTTTCTGGCTGTGGGCTAAGTATCTAGTGGTCAATATAAATCTTCTGAAAGGGCTGGTAAGGGACTGGCAGCCTACTGTATCCACTGGTGTGAATGCAATGATGTAATTTATACCACAAAAGTCTAACGTCTGCTAATCTTTAAAGATTTTTTATCCTCACCTGAGGATATTTCCATTGATTTAAAGAGAGAGATGGGAGAGAGAAACAGACACACCAGAGTGAGAAAGAAACATCGATTGGGTTGCCTCCTGTACTTGTCCTGACTGGGGATCAAACCTGAAAACTGTTTATATGACTTGACCAGGAATCAAACCCGCAACCTTTTTAAGTTGTTTCAATTGGGCCACCTGGCCAGGGCTGATCTTCTAAGAAAGGACTTAGAAACCAAGGATTCCACAAAGCAGTTCAATTAAGCCGTGACATAGTCCAGAGCATCCCTGAGAGCTTGCAGTTGGTGGTACAAATCTGCCATCTATCTCCTTTTCCACTTAACAGGCAGGATTCTATGAAAATTCCTAGGGACAATTTGGATACTAAATTTTCTGTTTTCCAAATTAACTCAGAAAAGCATATGGATGGCTGTGTTAAGCAGCCTCTCGGCATCTCAGGCTGATAAGGCATTCCAGTTTAGTCAAATACATCTTCAATATTGTTGTGAGCTGATGGAGAGAAATCACAAACATTTCCAAAATTTGGAAGACAAATAGAAGCTTGTTTCTCTGTTCTTACACAATGGATGTACCTTATGCTTTGTTTTTTCCAAATCTTGCTTCAGAAAACAAAGATACCATTAACAAAATCCCCATGGTTCTTCCTTCCCTCATCTGGCACATCCCACTGCCTTTCCTTCATCCCTTCCCACTGTTCAAAGACAAAGCAGCCTAGAGGGAGTGTAATTAATGAGTTCATCTCAGCAGCTAGGGATGGCTGGACCACTAGAACCAAAAAGCCAAGTGGAATTATTCAGGGAGGATTTTAGATCATTTGTTAACATGCCTTTCTGCTTCTGGAGGAACAGGCAGGAGAAAGAGGAACAGGATGCAATTGGGCCATCTTCACACGAGGGCTGAGTGTAAGAAGGAAATAAAAGGATAGATGAGCAGCAGCACACACAGAGGGAAGAGAAGCCAGAAGGTAAAAAACTCAGGGAGCAGTGAAAGAAACAGGCAAAAATGAAATGAAATGTAAAAATATTTCAGGAGGAAGTAATGAATCAAGTAAAGGGAAGAAGATTAAGAATTGAAGAAAAGCAACTTAAATGAACACAAACAAAAGGTATCTAGAATCAAATGGAATTTCTAAAAGCCTAGGATGGCAAAGAAAAAAAAAGGAGGAGAGGACCAAGAAGAGAGTGCTGGGGTGAATTATGCAAAAGGCTTGAGACTTTTAAATTTGATAGCCAAGGGGGAGGGGTTGTATCAGTTGGGGCTGTTTCTGTCAAATAAGCCAACCCCAAAATCAGTGGCTTAAAAAATAGTGATAATTTATTTATTCCTGCCTGGTGGTTGGTTCATGTAGGTTGAGTTTGTCTGGGAAACTCTGCTTCAAGTTGTGGATCCAGCTGGGTGTGGCTCCTTAATGCAAATTGGTCTCAGGTATTTTCCACATGTGCTTATTCTAGGACCAAGGGTAAGAACTAAAAGAGCTATCTAGAGCAGGGGTGTTAAACTCATTTTTACCGGTGGCCACAGCAGCTTCACAGTTGCCTTCAAAGGACCAAGTGTAATTTCAACTCCTTAATAGTTAAGCAGTAGTTGCATTTATACAGTCCTGAAGTTATATTCAGCCCTTTGAAGGCAACCGTGAGGCTGATGTGGACCCCAGTAAAAATAAGTTTGACATCCTTGCTGTAGAAAAATGTCTTTCTAGGTCAAAGGCAGGACTCAAGTGTCAAGCCATTTCAGGCTACTGTTTTTGTCACATATGCTAATATTCCATTGACCAGATAATATTTTAAGGTCAAATACAAGATTAATGTGCAAGAAGATACACTCTTCCCATAGACGTGACAGGGAAAGAGTACACAGTTGAAAAACATTCTAATTAATCACAGGAGTAAATGAGGAAGAAGAAATAGGAAGTTATCATAAGAGAGCACTGAGATTGTGAGAGGTTTGAATGAAGGGTAATAGTGCACATATAACAGAAGCAAGATACAACTTTGGACACTGCATATCTACAAAGTCAAAAACATTGCAGCTGGTAACCAGTGTGCTAAGTGGAGGATTTCTAGTTTTCTTCCTCCCTTATTAACTTGTGCTGGAAAAGCATGTGGTTGTGTCAAGATGGGCCAAGCCATGCAAGGTCTACCAAAATACCATATTATATATATTCTCTCTAATATGTTATTTCTTTGATTTAATCTCGGAATGTTGATTTTAATTAGCAAACACATTCATAATACCATGCAAATTAATGTATCATATAAAACTATATAGTAATTAGGTTGGCTTGTAGAAATAGTTTAGTAGGCAGAGTGTCTGAAATTTATAACACTGCAAAGCAAGCTATGGTAGACTCTAATCAAAAGCAGAGCAGATTCAGAAGGAAATGGCCAACAGTTTGGAAATATCAAGCTCTTGGGCCAGTGTGAACAGAAAAGAAAAGAATCACTGGAACATTTCCAAATGTAGGTAATTAGGAAAAATCAATATAATCAAATTACAGCAATGTTTCTCGTGGATACGCCAATTTATATAACTTGAAATGTGTCAGAAGGCTACCAGGATATATGGGCCCTAGTTTCAGCTCAGTCAAAAATTAACATTTAGCCTTTGGCATGTTCTTTCAGTTTCCTGTGCCTTGGTTCCAATTTTTTGGCATCTTCTTCAGTTTCTGTGCCTCAGTTTCTAATTTTTGAAATAAAGTCATTCTACTAATTAATCTGTAAGGTTCCTCTGGTTTATGAATTGAGGTTTTAACTGAGCCTGAATGTGACGGAAGTTTAAACATATAAGAATAAGTATACAATTTTTTATACACAACTTCCAGGTTTTTTTGGTTTCCTCACTCACACTGAATTCTAAAAAATGAATGAAAACTAGTTATTTGAAGGGAGAAAAAGAGCATCCTAGATGGAGGCAGAAACAACATAGGAGTGGAGACAAGAAAAGACCTAATGTGTGTGAGAAATCAGAAGTATGAGTCTAAACCAGAGATTAGCCTAGAAAAGAAGTCAAGACGCAACCATCCCAATCCTTACATGCTCTGCTAAAGAGTCAACAGTGAGACATTGAAGAATTTTCAGTGAAAAAAGTATCACTGTGGCCTTATACCTCCCACCACTGGGGGGTAAAAATTGGGAGTATAAAGCTAGAGACACAGAAACCAAGTAAGAAGTAAGCATGAGGTAACAAATAAAAGACTGTAAGAATCCAAACAAAGGCTTTTACATTAGATATGGGGAAACAGGACAAGTTGATATATATTTAGAATGGAAAATTAAGAGAGATAGTTCACTTTCAGACATTCTAAATTGACTTATCAGTGGAGATTACAAGAAGAGAAACTGGCAAGGATTATAATTTGCTTGCAATTAAGAAACAAGAAAACAAGGTCCATTGAACAACATAAAAATGTTCTGGCATCGTCTAAGAATTGGGAAATGTTTTTAGTGGGAAGTGTAGACAACTATATCTATGTAATTAGACAGAAACTAAGACACATCTAATTCTAAAATATAAAAGTCAGTATAACAATTGCTATTAAATTAAAACCAAATTATTAGCATATTTTTCAAATTTGTATTTTCAAAAAAGTATAACTTTTATGTGAGATATTATTACACAGTATTCTTTTTATTAACTACCAAAAATTGATATTTTATTTTTTCTATTTGATTTTTCTTTCTGGGAGTATCTAATGTTGGTGGACTACTAGGAAACATCAGGGTTGAGAAACACACACACACACACACACACACACACACCACACATATACTGGTTTTATAACTGAATTCATTTGAAATAGTCTATGCCCCACAGAAGAAAGAGAATCAATACTCTCTTTTCATTTTGCATTTTTCTCTGACCACTATGGGAAAATGTGAAAAAATCTATATTATCAAGAGTGATGCCCCAAAACAGCAGAGCCAAGAATGGTCAAAGACGGAAGGTCTGACGACTTTCACCCAGGCACATTTTCTCCTAACATCAGAGAGTGCAGGTCACGCACTCCACATGTGTTGCCTTGCAGGTAGGTGAGAAAAGAAGTGAAAAGATCTAAGAGAACTAGGAAGGATCTGAAAAGACATACTAGTACGGGCAAAAATCACTCACCATTTGCTTTTTAGTTTCTAAAGAAAAAAATCACTTAAGTGAACATCTGGGAATGAAATGAAGGCTTTTTGCTCATAAAATTCCATCCACAGTATACCTGTTTATAGTTCTATTTCCAAATATGTCACTACTTAAAAATTCACACAAACTGCTAAAGTACAAGAAGAGTGGATACCTGTAAAAGATGCCATGAGATTATTTCGTCGTAATTTTTTGAGACTTGTAACAGACATATGTAAATCTCTGTTGCCTTTAATTAGTTATCAATGTCACTTACAGTAAGGACTGTGCTTTGTCATGGAGAAGTAAAGATCTCTGCTACTGTGGTAAAACATTGGAAGAATAAAGAATAAAAAATTGTGTTTGACAAAGAATAGTTTCACACCCCAGGGCATATACTAATATCTTCGTCAGAATACTGAGATATTCTGGGAAGGTTGACAATGACACAGAGGTGGCACAGAAATTCTATGGTATAACTTAATAAAAAGCCAGGTGAAAATTGGTGGGTAAACCTACAATTAGGCACATCCCATTCCATTCTCTTGTCCATCAGCACTTTCCCTCTGGACAGAGAAATCTGTGCTTTTCAAATATGGGCATACTGCAGAATTGTCTGTGGTGCTTTTAACAAGTAAAGTTGTTCAAGCTCTAGTCCCAGAAACTGTTTGAGTGCTTGAGTGTGTGCATTTTTTAAAGGCAAATAAAAACCTTAATTGGTAATTTTGTTGTATGGCCAGGGTAAAAACTAGACAGAAGAAAGATGAAAGAAAAGGAGGAAGGAAGAAGAAAAAGAAGAAGGAAGACAGGAGGAAAGAGACCAAATAAGCCCATTTTGATGAATTCTTACCCCTGTGTATTGAGATTGTTGACTCCAGTACTCTGGGCAACACTCTGGTATGGGCCATTTCCTTTCTCTCAGACCTAAATAGAAGGCCATGTGGAAGTGTGCCCCTGCAGCGGATCTGACATGCCACATCTTGACAATTTAGTAGAATCAGTAGGATGTAGAAAAGCTAGTCTCTAAGGAGACATCACAAAAATCTGTTGTCTACTTCTGAACACTGTGGAGTTAAGAGTTATACCCCAAGTTGGGTAATAAAAAAGAACACAGGATGAAAATTTATTTTAGGTGATGACTTATTTCAAAGTACAATTTCAGGAGCACATATCACTGAATGAACATTATAAGGGGACTAAATGGTAATGAGATTTTTAAAATTTAGTTTTAGAGGAATTCTGTTTCCAAGAAAACATTCATGACCAAACCTTCTTCAATGTCCTCTAAAGGGTTGGCAGGTTGAACATCTGTTAATGAGTCATCTTTATTGATGTAATGATGCTCTCAGTTGAGAGGGAAACTTGGTGAAATTCTCTTCTATTTCCCTTTTATGCCAACTAGCTTGTTGATTTATCCTGCAATACTGAGTACACTGGTTTTGCAAATGGTAAATGTTGGAAAACCTCAGGACTTCTGCATCTCTTATGGAGTATTCAACCACCTTTCCTGGTCCAATCCTATTCTATCCACTCAGACCGAAATGTATTTATTTATTTATTAAAATAATTAATTTAGTTATTTTTAGAGAGAGGGGAAGGGAAGGAGAAAGAAAAGAAAACATTAATGTGTGGTTGCCTCTCATGTGCCTCCTACTGGGGACTTGGCTCACAACCCGGGCATGTGCCCCAACTGGAAAATGAATCTGTGACCCTTTGGTCCACAGGCCCATGCTTAATCCACTGAGCTACACACCAGCCGGGGCCAGACTGCAATTTATAGAGGAAGGGATTTGTTGATTTTTCTTCCTGGGTATTCATTTGATATTTTAAATATGAATAAAAGAAAAACAAGTGTTTCAGTTTAAGCAAGAAATCTCTACATATAATATTAATAATTATATGCTTTAGTCATATTTACTATTGATTTTCAATTAGAAGTGGCTATAGGCTTTGAAAGAGGAAACATAAATAAAGCCTATCTCCTCACATATCCACACCAGTGTAATTTTTAGACTGAAACACATTCAAGAAATAGAATATACGTTTTAAAGAAAATGGCCTTGGCAAAAATTTCTAATTTATTTATATATATATATATATATATATATATATATATATATATATAATATATAAGAACTTTCAAAGGTTGCCATCAACAGAGACCACCATCTACTGTAGGAAGTAAAAGCTAGAGTTCCCAATAATGATTAGGGAGTCAAAGCAAATATTTTATATGTACATCTACTTCCCTACCAGTCTCACCTCTACTCTCACTAAATAGGAATGTTTATTCTAAACCCTTATTCTCTTATCAAACTCATTTTCCACTAATCTCTCGTCAGGAAACTTTTGTTTTCTAGGTGAAACTAGCCTTATTAGGCTAATAAAGAAATCTCCCTAGGTCTTTATGTGTTAACCCAATAGTCTAAAATAAAATACCTGTCACAGTTTGGGTTCCCTATGAAACTGGCCCTCAAGTAAAGATGTGCACACATGAAGATAGAGAGGCTCTTGGGATCAAACCCCATAGAAGGAGAGGAAGGGAAGTAAAATCAGTCAGAGGACTGAAGCTGACAGGTGATATAGTCTCAGAGGAGACAACTGGGTTGGGGAGAGGGATGAAGGTAAAGGGACCAGGCCTTTGTTCCCACAGGTTTTTAGTCACTGAATGTGGCCAAACTAGAATGCGGACATGAACTTGGACTCTGCAGCTGAGGCAGTGCCCATAGGGGCTGTTGGAAGCACTCTGACCTATGGCACTCCCAGCATTGAGGAAAAGTGGGCTGTACACCCCTAAGTGGGGGGAGGGATCTGGGTGGTACATCTCTGAAACTATACAATTATTTTTAGTGATTCAGTGATGATTGAAGAACTCAAACTGTTCAGGGTCATTTGTGAGCAAATTTACCCAGCCCACTGTGCTGTAATANCAGGCCTTTGTTCCCACAGGATTTTAGTCACTGAATGTGGCCAAACTAGAATGCGGACATGAACTTGGACTCTGCAGCTGAGGCAGTGCCCATAGGGGCTATTGGAAGCACTCTGACCTATGGCACTCCCAGCATTGAGGAAAAGTGGGCTGTACACCCCTAAGTGGGGGGAGGGATCTGGGTGGTACATCTCTGAAACTATACAATTATTTTTAGTGATTCAGTGATGATTGAAGAACTCAAACTGTTCAGGGTCATTTGTGAGCAAATTTACCCAGCCCACTGTGCTGTAATATCATGAAAAGAATGAATGAGCTATGTTTGAGAGTCAGAAAATTTGTTGCTTTGTCATTGCTCTGTGGAGAGCTCAGAGCAATCAGCTGATAATAAAGTGATCACTAATCACTCGATACCAGGCCTCAAAGAACTATCTTGCAGGGATAGGATGGTGTTAAAATACAAGAGAGAACTATGTAATCATATGTTTAATTACCATCTTATAAGAACAGAGAGTGTTTATATATCTCTGCATACTTATTTTTCTCATTTTAACTAAGGTTTACTGACAGAGTATGTGCTGCGTGGAATAGGTTAATGGACGCACAAATTTAAGTGGAGATGTTTTAAGCTGCTTAGGTTCTCTGTGGAAGGGAAAGACAGGAATACTGGCTTTATAAGAAGCAGCCACAGAAGAACTCCTGAGAAGTGTGAAAAGATGGCTGCTGCGTGGCCCGGACAGTCCTGGGACCAGCTCCTTTCCCAGGGATGGGGGCTGGCAACTGGAAACTCAGTGAGACTGAAGATATTATGGATGACAGTATTCTACTACGCAATGTAACAAACACAGATCCTGAAGTGAGTTACCTTCATGTATTTAATCTTTGACCCAGTTTTTAAGTTATTAATATAGGCTTCTTATTGCTTCTGTCATTGTGTGGTTAAATGCTCATATTAATGTGGGGCTGTCTGGCTGGTTTGCTGCGTGGAGAAGCTAAAATAGAGTAGTTCTGAAACAACACTTTGGATACACGACAAGGAGAACAGTTAGACACAAAAATCGGACCCTGAATTTCCCTTCTACGTGTTCCATAAAAGATGGTCAAAATGTCAAGGTTTCTTCAGCAATAATATTTTTGAACTCCTGTGTTTTTCTGTAAGCTCCCTTCGCCACTGCATTTTTTTCTGCAGATATCAGCATATTTTCCACAAACCTGCTGATTGCTCCCATTAGCCTATGGCATTCATCTCGAGAGCTCATCAAGCACCATTTGTCTCCTCTGAGCTTCTGATTTTTTAAACTGCCTTTACCTTTCTCCCAAGTTCTTAACTAAAAGTTTTTCTGCAAGACATTTTTCAGTATATTGGACATCACACAACTATTTTGTCATTGAGGAAGTCAGCTTAGATTTCCTAAAGCTCTGTGAGAAGTCACTTGCTGCTTTGTTGTTAAAAGAGCCAGAAGAAAAAGAAGGGGGAAATGTGTGAAGAAATTTTATTTTTCTGTGTTTTACAAGTAACTTTTTGATGAACATCATAGAGAGTGACTAAAAAAGAACTGATAATGAGCAATGCAAAATTAAGGTCAAATATGCTTTCCGTAGGACTTGCTAGCTGGAACAACAAAAACTAAGCGAAAATTAATGAATCAAAAAGAAAGTAAAAACAAACTACTAGAAACTTGGAAGAAGCAAATGTAGGATGAGTGGTGAAAATGAACTTGGAGTCTTGTGCACAGGAAAAAAGTCACCTAGAAAGACAAACTTCCTTTGCTCCAGTGGTCCAGCCTGCCCTGGCCTGAAGCATGAAGTCCAAGTGATTAGGAATAATGATCATTAGACACCAGCAGAGCTTCCATGTGATGAGAAAGAGACACCATCAAAGGTTGCATATGGAGGTCTGATTTGCCGCTTTTCCTCATATCCTATTTCTCAGTCTGTGTCAGCCAAAGAGAGAGACAGAGTCATCGAAAGGTGTGACTGCTTAGAGGAGGTTCTGGAAAAGCCTTCAGTGGAAAAGGTGTCTGAATTGGCTAACTACAGTTCTTGGATCTGTTGTGATTCCAATGTCTCTGGCTCAAGAGGGAGGCAGTTCCTCTGGAGTTGCATGTTACTTTAAAAAAGCAATTTGCATGCAGTTTTCCTGTGTGAAAAGAATGCTAATAGAGACATTTTTTTTAAAATTTAGACACTGGTTCCTATACTATTGCCAAGAGTAATAGCATTTGTAAGGGTTTTTTCTGATGTTGCACGTCAATTTTCTTTCACTGGCTTATTTGATTCTCATTACAATTCTCTGATCTTCCCAACTGGTGGGTGGCAAGACAGAGAACTTAGAGAGGTTAAGTGATTTGCCCAAGACCCCACTGCTTGAGAAGTTTCCCAACATAGCAGAAAAGTTACTATCAACAGTTCTTTCAGTTTAATACTGTTCTATGTCAGGGTTGGGCTAAAGCAATACAAGGCCTGAATATGTGAGGATGATTTCAGTTTAAAAAATTTAAACTCTTCTTTCATATTGCCAGACCAGTTAGCAAATCATGTGTGCTAACATCTGATTTGGAGACTAGGATCACTGGAGATACACATGGCTCCATCTCTGGGCATTTTAATAAAGGTTATGACCTGTCCCAGCTGGGTCAGTTAGTTGGAGCATTGTCCCATATACCAAAGGGTTGCTGGTTCTATTCCCAGTCAGGACACAAACCTAGGTTGTGGGTTCAATCCCTAGTCAGGATGTAAAAGGGACAACCAATTGCTGTCTCTCTGTCTACCTCCTTTCCTTCATGTCTCTCTCTAAAATTAATAAACATATCCATCGAAGAGGATTTAAAAAATTATGACCTAAATATAACATGACTAGGCAGGAGCAAATGAATTGGTCTACTTGAGGTTACTGCTTAAAACGCAGAACACCCAGTTAAACATGAATTTTAGAAAAACAGTAAATAATTCTTTAATATGAATCTGCCCCATGCAATACTCAGAACATGCTTATGTAAAAATATAGAGTGTCCTTATTTGTACTTGATGTTTGATCTGGCAACCCCAGTAAAAAAATATGAAGTTCAAACCTTCATTTGGTTAGCTTGAAAAATAGTTTCTCACCCAGACTAGTGTGGTTCAGTGGGTTTGGCATTCTCCCGGACACCAAAATGTTGCCAGTTAGATTCCAAAGTCAGGATACATACCTGGGTTGTGGGTCAGGTCCCCAAATGGGAGACAGGCAAGAGGGAACTGATTGATGTTTCTCT
The DNA here is from genome assembly GCF_014824575.4 of Sturnira hondurensis. Lineage (NCBI taxonomy): Eukaryota > Metazoa > Chordata > Mammalia > Chiroptera > Phyllostomidae > Sturnira > Sturnira hondurensis. The sequence goes on along the minus strand of NW_028076505.1, from coordinate 5,271,060 downwards.
TGGACATCAATTTTTCTCACTCCCTCTTTTTATCCCCTTTTTCCCTCTCTCTAAAAATAAATAAATAAAGTCTTTAAAACAAACAAACAAACAAACAAAAAAACAGGCAGTGGGTCACATTTGGCCTTTAGGCCATGGTTGCCTGGCCACTATTAAAAAAAAATAAATTCTGTCTGGTCCTGCAGTGATAGGAAGGTGACCCACTTTTGAGGAGTTGGTTCGTGGTGTTTATGCCATGACCTGGCCCCATACTCTTTTGCTCTGTCCACTTTGCAAAATTTGCACTCCAGGTAAATGTTCTTTACAACACTGGGGTCTTACTTTCCCAATTTTATTATCACCACACGTAAGACAGGCTAACACACCAGGAAAATCTGAATTGCCAGCAGGAGGATTGGGAAGGATGGTATCAGCCAGGCTTGTGAGAGTATTACCTTGACAACAAACAAACACAACTAATAGGATAAAACACAAGGCAAATTAATTTTTGTCTCCTGTTTCCACTGGAAAAAAAATGTTTATAGAAGGATATTCTTCCAGAACCTTAAGAAATTCTGTGCCTTTATGACTTCACTGATCATTTTATTAGGAAATAAAATGTCTCAAACATACTTTACATCACTAGATACAATATTGTTTCCTAACTCTATGATGTTGGTTCCTACATAATAATCAAAACTTCAAATGTGACTTGAAGTTAAAATTTCTTTCTTTTGTCAACTGGTGCTTGTCATAGGTGGAAGCTCAGAAATGGTGTATGATTGGGTTTCTTCCCTTATCCTTCCTCTCTTCTTTGCTAACTTTAGTTGTTGATGCCTTCTAAGTCAAGGAGAAGAGAGGTCAGAGACAAGAAAGGTGCTTCTTTTGCTCTTGGGCTCAACTAATACTAAAACCAACTTGCATAAAGCATAATTGTGAATTCTTCAAAAACTCCATTATCCTACACCATCTTCAGAAAACTCCCACTTGTGGTTCCTTTTTACAGATGATGTGTTTCCTCTGGTGAATCAATGATCCCCCTAATCGACTCAGGAATCTGGTAGTATCTTCAAAATTCTCTCTGCTGATGTCTCCTCATGCCTCTGGGAAACCCCACTGGAAAGAATCCAAGACAATCCCATATGGACTCTTTTCCAATTCCTGGCTCATAGGTACAACTCTTATAGTCTTTGCCCCCAGTAATCCTGTTCCTAATAGAGCAGTCACCTTTCCTTTGCTCTACTAACAAGCAACTATGCATCACAAACCAGGCCACTTTGTTCCCTACCTGCAAGAAACACTTTTGAAATTCTTGGAATAGTTCCATTGGAGCATTTCTCAAAAAGTTTGAGGTGAGATGCAAACACTTCCCCTAACCTCTCCTCCTTGGAGCAGAGAAATGGGATTCACCACATCCCAGCATCTACAAAAAAGTTTGTTCTCAAAGCAAAAACCAAAAAAACAAGAATGACTTTCCCCAACCCTTTTAGACTAAAAGTATGGAGGAGAGGCTTGAGAGTTCTCTAAAGGATTAGAGACTTCTTGTTTGAACTATTTCCAGAGTTAGCTCCATGGAATGCAGTAGGATCATTGTCTTATGCCTCAGCCCAAAGTGAGAGAGAAAGAACTACACTTTACCACACCCTTACTCTGGGAAACGTGTACTGACATTAACAGTACACTCATATTTGGAATTTGCACTAAATCTATAACTTCAAGCCAATGCTGGGGTTCTCAAAGGGCTTAGAGATGTTTGATCCAGAAAAGATTTTGTGTTCTTTACACTTCTAATGTGCTCTGGTCTCCTAATTTCTCCTATGTAATAAATAAGATATTTGATCAGATACATGTATACAAAACAAACACTCAAAAGTCCTTTCTTGAAAGTGCACTGCAAATATCTCCAAGAGCATGAAGGACTAAGAGAGTTATTTCTAGACAGGGCTTTCAAGAGCACTTATAGTTTGAATTAGCTTTCAGAGCATTCTACATGTCCTAAATAGTATATGGTACAAATGCCTTGCTATGGAAAAAGTTGACCAAGTCCATTGCATTTTAGTTTTTTGAATTTATTGTTAAATTTTATTCAATTAATTAATTAATTAATTAATTCTATTTTTTTTCCTGCTACTATTTAGTCCCCTTATAACACACAAAACCCTGCAAACACCACACTGTTGTCCATATCCTTCAGGCCTTTTTTCTTTTTGCTCAGTCCCTCGGCCCCTAAACTCCCCCACCTTAGCTGTCATCCCTCAGATGATTAGTGACATTGAGCATCTTTTCATGTGTATTAGCCATCTGTGTGTCTTCTTTGGAAAAGTGTCTATTCAGGTCTTTTTCCCATTTTTTAATTGGTTTGGTTTTTTTTTTTGGTGTTGAGTTTTGCAAATCCTTTATCAATTTTGGATATTAACCCCTTATCAGATGTATTGCCATATATTTTGTCATTCTGTATCTTGTCTTTTTGTTTTGTTGATGTTTTCCTTTCCTGTGAAAAACTTCTTAGTTTGATGCAGTCCCACTTGTTTTTTTTTTTTAATTTCCCTTGACTGGGAAGATATATACAATAAAATATTGCTATGATCAATATCAGAGATTTTGATGCCTATGATTTCCTCTAAGATTTTTATGGTTTTGTGTATATATTTAAGTCTTTACTCCATTTTCATTTTATTATTCTGTGTGGTATAATAAGGTGGTCTAGTTCACTTTTCTGCAAGTATCTGTCCAATTTTTCTAACGCAATTTATAGAATAAACAATTGTTAGCTCATTGTATGTGTTTACTTCCTCTGTCAAGTATTAATTAACTATTAAGGTGTGGGTTTATTTATGGGCACTCTATTCTGTTCCATTGATCTATGTGTCTGTTTGTATGCCAGTATCATGCTGTTTTGATTACTATGGCCTTATAGTATAGTTTGATATCTGGTAGTGTGTTTCCTCCAACTTTGTTGTTCTTTCTCAGGATTGCTGTTGCTATGGGGGGGGTGAGCCTTCTCTGGTTCCATATAAATTTTTGAAGTATTTGTTCTAGTTTGGTGAATTATGTCATTGGAATCTTGATAGGAATTTCATTGAATTTTATTTGTATCTTCTTCACTTTCTTTCTTCATTGTCCTATAGTTTTCTGAGTACAGGTCTTTTGCATCCTTGGTTAGGTTATTCCTAGGAATTTTATTTTTTTGAAGCAATTGTTAATGAAATTGTTTTCTTAATTTCCCCTTCTGCTATTTCATTATTGGCATATACAAATGAAACTAATTCCTGAATATTAATTTTGCATCCTGCTACTTTGATGAATTCATTTATCAATTTTAGTAGTTTTTTGGTGGAATTTTTAGGGTTCTCTATGTACATACAGACAGTATCGTACCATTAATAAGGACAGTTTTACTTCTTCCTTCCCAGCTTGGATGCCTTTTATTTCTTCTTCCTGTCTGATTGCTGAAGACAAGATTTCCAGTATTATGTTGAATAAGAAGGGTGAAAACACACATCCCTGTCTTGTTTCTGATCTTAGGGGCAATGTTTATACTTATTGCCTATTGAGTATCAATAAATTTAAGAAGATTGAAATTATATCTAGCATATTTTCTGATCACAGTGCTCTGAAACTAGAAATCAATCACAAAATGAACATTGAAAGACACACAAAGACGTGGAAGCTAAAAAGCATGCTATTAAACAATGAATGGCTCAACAAAGAGATCAAGGAAGAAATCCAAAAGTAACTTGAAACAAATGAAAATGAGGACAAAACAAGCCAAAATCTGTGGGACATGGGAAAAGCAATTCTAAGAGGAAAATTCATAGCATTACAGGCCTATCTCAAAAAATAAGAAAAAGCTCAAATAAACAGTATTAAGTTCATACATAAAAGAACTTAAAAAGAACAACAAACAAAAACCAAAGTAAATAGAAGGAAGAAAACAATAAATATCAGAGCAGAAATAAACTAAACAGAGTCTAAAAATCAATGAATCATCGAGCTTATTTTTTTTTGAGAAATAACCAAGATAGATAAACTTTAATCAGGCTCATTGTGAAAAAAAGAAAGTACCCAAATACATAAAATTAGAAATGAAAAAGGAGAAATAACAGCTGGCACCAAAGAAATACCAAAGATTTTTAGAAAATATTATGAAAAACCATATGCCATCACTGGACAACCTGGATGAAATGGATAAATGTTGGGAACCTCTCTGTTTGGTTAAAGGAGTTGTAGCTGCCCCCCTGCCATGGATAAGGCTGAGTGAATGACCTTTGTACCATAAGCCACTAAGGAGACAAAGCTTATCTCCCTGGCAGGAGAGCAGCTTCTGCTCCTTTTTCCGTAACTGGGCTCTAAAGCTTGATCAGTTCAGTTAGCCAATGATGGGTAAGATTCCCCAAGGGGGGAACCACCTAAGACAGGCATGATCATGTGGAGGCCCCAGGGAAGGACTTGAAGGGCTATGAAGAAAGAGGGTGATGGACCCTTGCCTCTCAGCTTTGACAAAGCCTGAGTCCTCATTTCTCCTAATTCCTTGGCTATCTTGCCTCCCCTGCCTGACTTAAGCCTGAAACAATGACAGAGGGTGGTGAAGCCCTGTAATGAAAAGGGCAGGCTCCCCAGGTGATCAGGCCTGAGAAAGGATATATAAAATCCTATGAAGCTTGCTCTGCTAAGAATGCTCTTAGTTAAATGATGAAGGTCCGACCAGGAAATGAGTTTGTTTCCCAAAGTTTTGTAGTCTTTTAGCTGATAGACCCTGACTCAGAAGAAGCCCTAATAGTTCTTTGTAACTATATCAAATGATAGCGTTTGATACTTACTGCCTGACAATGATTAATAAGCTGTGTCTGTATTCCTGCACAAATTAAACCCAATAAAAGCCTATCTAGGCAAGGGTCAGCACACTCTCCCCTCCCGAGAGAGTTGCCAGGCCACTCTGAGGAGCTCTCTCCTTGAGGGAGTAGCTGTGCTGTTCCTTTTCCCCCATGAGACTTGGTAGTCCATGTGAATTTGTCTTGACTTTCCATTCATAACACTGCGGGCACTGCAGGCCAGTGCATGCATCAGATAAAATCCTACAAACATCCAATCTCTCAAAATCAGGAAGAATCAGAAAATCTGAATAGACAGATTATACCTAGTGAAATTGAAGCAGTAATAAAAAAACTCCCAACAAACAAAAGCTCTGGATCAATGGCTCCACAGGTGAATTTTACCAAACGTTCCCAGAAGAACTAATACCTCTCCCTGTCAAACCATTTCAAAAAAGTTCATGAAGAGGTAAAGCTTTCAAGCTCATTTTATGAGGCTAATATCATCCTAATTCTAAAAACAGATAAAGACACCACAATTATGAAAATTATAGGCAAATATCCTTTATGAACATAGATGCTAAATCCCTCAATGAAATATTAGCAAACCAAATACAGCAACACATCAAAAAGATCATACACCACAATCAAGCATGATTTAATCCAGGAATGCAAGGTTGGTATACCATTTGCAAATCAATAAATGTGATATATCATATAAACAAAATGAAAGACAAAAATCATATGATCAAAGAATAAATGAAGAAAAAACATTTGATAACATCCAACATGCGTTTGGACTCACATGAACAAGTATAAAGGACACACGGACAATAACTAAGGGTGGGGGGTGGAAATGGGAGGGAGGCGGGGGGCATGGGGTGGGAGGTGGGCAAGGTTGGGAATATAAGACAGAAAGCTATACTTGAACAAGAATTAAATTAAAAAATTATTTTAAAAAAAGATTAAAAAAGCCCTGGCTGGTGTGGCTCAGTGGATTGAGTGCGGGCCTGCGAGCCACACAATCGCGGTTCGATTCCCAGTCAGGGCACATGCCTAGGTTGCAGGCCAGTTTCCAGCTCCCAGTGGGGGGCGCACGAGAGGCAACCATACATTGATATTTCTCTCTCTGTCTCTCTCTCTCCTTCCCTTCCCCTCTAAGATAAATAAATAAAAATCTTTAAAAAAAAGATAAAAAAAGTCTCAGCAAAATGGGAACCAAGGAAACACACATAAATACAATGAAGGCCATACATGACAAACCCACTGCCAGCATCGTACTCAATGGGCAAAAACATTGCACTTTTATAAATGAGTCAATGTGATTCTAAGAAATGATCATGGTCCCCTGAGTGCATTCTTAAGGAGGCTACCAAACACTATGACTTTACCTAGCTAACATGTTGAATGATCTACCACATTACTTCCTTGTTCAGCGGACCCAGTGGAGGCTGCAAAACAAAAGCTTTGGAACACCCACATGGGAAGGTGGTGGATTAAGTCCCCAGGAGGAAGGTGCTAGCAAGTGCAGGCCTGGTACAGAGTTTCCATTAATATTTCTCCTATGTGTAGCCAGGAAATCATCTTTGCTTCCCCTTTAGGATCTTGCAGAAGTGATTAGATAACACAGGAGCAGGACCACAAGAAAAGAAATATAACACAATTAGTAACATATTATTAAATGCTATAATACGGGAGACAAAATTACTAGGAAGAAAGACCAAAAATTTAAATTAAACATAACAAATAAATACAAGGGACTATGGAGGAGATAAGCAAAGAAATAAGTCATAAAAGAAACTAGCTGGACATATTAGCTACAGATAATATAATAATTAAAATTTAAAAACACAGTGGATGGGAAAGTAAATAAATACCACAGGAAAATAAATTAGTAATCTGGGAACTGATTTAGAAACTGAGTCATATTNTGATCAGCCACCCTTCTTTTGAGATCTTTGCTTAGTCCTGATATCACTGAGGAGACTGACTCTCTGCAGAATGGGACCTGTCACCACCAAAGAGGATGACAAGAACATCTAAGCAATAATAACCAGCTTTTCTTGTTATACTTCATTTAGATTGTTTCAGAACTGGTTAAATAGTAGGGGTTAGTGTCAGGTAGTTCTGAGTCCATGGATCATGGCTCTTCAGCTTTCTAATTATGTGACTACCCTGGGTTTATTCTGCACACTAAAGAATTACAATAGAAACAGTATCTACATCACAGGTTGGTTGGAAGGACTGACTAATGTAATACATGCACATAGTTCAGGAAAAGGCTTACTACATGCTAAACATTTATTTTACTATTAAAATTGGTTATTATGGTGGCAGATCTCAAGTCTTCCACTCCGAGTGACTTATAAGCACTTCTTGTGTTACTGCACCAAGTTAGAGTTCACAGAACACTTTCACACACGTCACAGGCAATCTCCCAACCAACAGATTATCACTTCGAATTGTAGTGTATTTTATTCCATTTTTATTTGATTTGTATGTATATTTTTAAGAATTCGAATTATGTACCCTACTTTTTCATATACCATGAGTTCAATATTCCTCATATTGTTAAACATATTTGAAAACTACTTTTAAATGGCTACATTGTCCTTCTTATCATCAGACCAACCTTCATTTACTTATTTGTCTGGTTGAACTTTTAGATTAAATATATCCCTTTTTATATGTCATAAATAATGCTGCAATGAACAAACAAATCCCTTGTCTTACTTCTGATTATTTCCACTAGAGACACCTAAAAAGGCTCCTAACACATTGCTAAATTGCTTTTTAGAAGGTTTATCCCAGTGCTATAATTGTATAAGTCTTCTTAAATGTATTTCCTCAACTAACTGCAAGATTCATTTTTAAAAAACTGTGATAAAATACATATAACAAAGTTTATCATCTTAGCCATTGTTAGTGCATAGTTCAGTGTTGAGTATATTCACATTGCTGTGCAAAGGGTCTCCAGAGTGTCATAATCTTGCAAACTAAAACTCTGCATAAATTAAATAACAACTCCTCATTTTCCTCTCCTCTCACCCCCTGGCAATGACCATGCTACTTTCCGTCTCTTTGAATTTGACTACTCTAGGTATCTTGTAAGAGTGAAATCATTCAGCATTTGCTCTTTTGTGATTGGTTTTACTTAATATCATTTTAACTTTCAAACTGTCTGATCCCCTCCCAAGAAGGATACTGTCTCACAACAGTTTGACCAAATGGGAGAAATTTGTTTATGTTATAGGTCCCACATTGTGGCAGTTGTTAGGATCAAAGGTATGTTTATTTTTCTCTCCAATATCTGAGGCTCCTGCATGTATTATCATGATGCATATGTAGTTTCCTAAAGGAAAGCAACCACCAAGTGGAAGGGAGGAGGCTATGAAGATCGAAAAAGATGCAACAATTAAAGTATTTCCAGATCCTGACAGGATGACAAATGGTCATGGGCTTTTGGGTACTTTCCTCAAAATCAATTTGGAAAGAACTAGAGATGAAAGGAAAGCATAGATTTAAGATACTAATATTTAAATAACGTACTCATCTGGGGAATATCAAAGGCTGTTGGGGACTGGTATGTGTGTCTTGTTGGGTGGATGTGGTGTGGAGGGAGCTTCTAAGTCCCCAGGAGGAAGGTGCTAGCAAGTGCAGGCCTGGTACAGAGTTTCCATTAATATTTCTCCTACGTGTAGCCAGGAAATCATCTTTGCTTCCCCTTTAGGATCTTGCAGAAGTGATTAGATAACACAGGAGCAGGACCACCAGAAAAGAAATATAACACAATTAGTAACATATTATTAAATGCTATAATATGGGAGACAAAATTACTAGGAAGGAAGACCAAAAATTTAAATTAAACATAACAAATAAATACAAGGGACTATGGAGGAGATAAGCAAAGAAATAAGTCATAAAAGAAACTAGCTGGACATATTAGCTACAGATAATATAATAATTAAAATTTAAAAACACAGTGGATGGGAAAAGTAAATAAATACCACAGGAAAATAAATTAGTAATCTGGGAACTGATTTAGAAACTGAGTCATATTGTATCAATATAGAATAAAAAAGCAAAAAAAAATTTTAAAGCTAAGTTTTTGGTCAAGATGGTAGTGTAGATAAATGCAGTACTTGGAACCTCCCACAACCACATCAAAATTACAACTAAACTACATAAAAAGCATCATTCAGAATCTCCTGAAATCTATCTGAATAGATATCTGACAACTATGGATATAAAGAAGAAGCCACATCAAGACTGGTAAAAAGGGCAGACACATGGAATGGGCTGATCCCGCACCAATGTGTAGTGGATAAAAATATGGAGGAATATCTCAGCTGTGAAGTTCTTTCTCCAGGAATCAAGGACCCCTATCAGAACCTCCAGCTCAATATTCCAGTGTTGGGATGAGGAGTCCACATAACTTCTGGTTGTAAAACCCAGCAGTGATTGTGGCTGAGTGAGAAGGAGGGGACACACATGGACTTATTAAAATTTACTCACTCTGAGCTCCAGCAATGGGACAGAAGCTGCAAAGGCACCAGGAACATCAGGGGAGGAACTAAATAGTCTGGTTTTGGCCCAAGGCTGGAAGAGTAGATTTCTCCCAGACAAAAGTGCTGGCAGAGGTCACTGTTCTTTGCTGAGCCTTTCCCCACAGAGCTGGCAGGTGAGCAGTACGTCTGAGTCTCTATCAACCTGCCTAAGAGACTTAGGCCCTGCCCAAGGGGCCAATTATCGTTGGCCCTGCCCTGATAATTCCCTGAGACCCTGTCCCACCAAAGCTATTTCCAGTGGCTCTTCCATATAAAAGGCCTTGCTTGCCTCATGCTTTAGATTGTCCTAAAATCTCACAAACAAGCACCTTCTGTTTTCTGCATCCCCATACCTCTTGCTAATTGGCCTCAGGCCTATCACTAGTGGCAGCCAATCTTGGTTCACAGTTTTGCCTCTTCTGGGCACCTCCAAGCCCCCAAAAAGTAGCAGCCATCTGCAGATCACCCTGTAGCTCATGCCAGATAGCCCCAGACAGGGCACAGGTGGTAACTGACCTTGAATCTCCTGGGAGTCCCCAGAGCCAGTGTACCTGGTAGACTGCTTTAGACCATACCTTATTACAACTCAACCATCTTCACAAGCTGCACACTCAAAGGGTGGACTTGGCAAACAAGACAGCCCCACGAAAACAAGTTCTTCTCTACAGGGTTGGCCCCTGCATAGAAACTATTCCACTGTAGTAGAAGCCAGTCCTTGTAGCTAATTGGCCTTGGGGTCAATTCTTCCCAGTGATGTGCCATCTATATGCTCAACTATAGATGCTCTGTGCAATCAATGCTCAACTATAATAGCAGGGTGCACACAGCCTACTCAGGGGCACACCTAGAGTGCCCAGATAGGAAGATTGGGAGGCTGAGTCACTGTGTCTTCAAGGACATCTTCTACATAATGCCACTCTACAAAATATGGGAGATCTAGTAGCTCTACCTGAGACATAGAAAGGGAAGCAGCTAAAATGAGGAGACAAAAAAATACAACCCTCAAATGATAAAATGAGAGAAATCTCGAGAAAAAGTACTAAATAAAATGGAGGCAAGAAAACTACTAGATACAGAGTGAAAACAATGACCATAACAGTGCTCAAGGAACTTAATAAGAACTTCAACTGCATAAAAAGGACATAAAAACGTAAAAAATAGCCAGTCAGAAATGAAATAGACACTAACTGAAATGAGCAGATGAAACAGAGAATCATATCAGCTATTTGAAATGTAAGGGAGCATAAAACATCTGGTCACAACAGCAAAAAGAAAAAAGAATTAAAAAAAGTGGGGATATTGTAATGAGTCTCTGAGATAACTTCAAGCACACCAACATTTGTGTCATGGGAGTGCTGGAAGGAAAAGAAAAAGAGCAAGAAATTGAAAACCTATTTGAAAATATATTATAGAAAACTTCCCTGATCATATGAAAGAAATAGACATAAAAGTCCAGGAAGCACAAACTCCCAAATAAGATGAACCCAAAGAGGCCCACACCAAGATATACCACAATTAAAATGCCAAGAGTTAAAGAGAAAGAAGAATCTTAAAAGCAGCAAGAGGCCCTGGCTGGTGTAGCTCAGTGGATTGAGTGCAGGCCTGCAAACCAGAGAATTGCGGTTCGATTCCCAGTCAGGGCACATGCTTGGGTTGAGGGCCAGTTCCCAGCAGGGGACACACAAGCAGCAACCATACATTGATATTTCTCTCCCTCTCTTCTTCCCCTCCCCTCCAAAGATAAACAAATAAATAAAATCTTTAAAAAAAAAGAGAAGCAAGAGAAAAGCAGTTAGTTACCTACAAGGGAGCTCCCATAAGATTGTCAGTATGTTTCTCCACAAGAACTATGTAGTCCAGAAAAGACTGACAAGAAGTATTCAAAGTCATGAAAAGCAAGGACCTACAACCAAGATTACTCTACCCAACAAAGCTAACATTTAGAATTAAAGAACAAAAAAGAACATTCCAGACAAGAAAAAGCTAAAGGAGTTTATCACCACAAAACTAGTATTACAGAGAATGTTAAAGGGTATACTGGAAAGAGGAGGAGAAGGAGGAGAAGAGAGGAGGAAGAAGGAGACAAAGAAGAAGGAAAAAGAAGAAGAAAAAATGAATAATAAAGAGCTATAAAAATAACAAAACAATGGACCTGGAGGGTATTGCACTTAGTGAAGTGTCAATCAGAGAAAGGCAGATACCACTTCTCTGTTGAATCTAAAGAACAATATAGATGAACAAACAAAACAGAGGCATATACTGAGAACATACTGATGGCTGGTAGAGGGAAAGGGCTTGGGGAACTGGGTGAAAAGGCTGAACAGATTGAGGAGTACAGATGGGTAGTTATATAATGGTCATAGGGATGTAAAGCACAGCACAGGGAACATAATCAGTAATATTGTAACAGCTATGCATGGTATAATTGGATACTGGAAATATCAGAGAGAACACTTTGTAAAGTATATGATTGTCTAATCACTATGCTGTACACATGAAACTAACACAAACAATATTGAATGTAAACTATAATTAAAAAAATCTTAAAAGTTTAAGAGCTGTGGAGGATAGAGTAGAAAGAATCAGATTGATATCTGGCTTGTTAGCAACATGAGAAAGAATGAAGTCAATGAAGTAATGTTTTCAAAGAACTAAGCAAAGAAGAATTTAAGAAATCAGCACAGACCATAACAGAATAGAAGAAACAAGGACATTTAGTAATATCATGTATACAGAGAAAAATAAATGAGAACACTTTCTAATACTATCTGTAGAGATAGATTCCAAATAGTTAAAGGACCAATGTGAAAATAAAACTATATGTTGTGGACTGTTCTGCCTAGTTTTAGGAATTATAACTCTCTACCCTCTGTGGCTAAGGATGAGGGGGCAACGATCTCTGGAGTGCGAGCCGCAGGAGACAAAGCTTGTCTCTGGTAGCAAATGCTGTCTCAGTTCCTCAGTTTCCTCCCTGCACCCAAAGCATGGTCGGAAGTCCTTGATGGGTACGATCCGTCAGAGAGGGGCAACCTAAGCCAGACACGATCACTTGGGAGGCCATCATGGAAGGACTCAGGGAGGCTGCAACAAAGAGCAATGAACTCTTGCTCCACCCTCCAGCCCCCGGCTTTGACAAAAGCCGAGTCCCCACGTCCCCTGGGAGAAGCTCTTCCTGGCTCTAATCCCCTTAAGCCTAAATACCTGATGGGGAGGGGTGCAGCTCCTTGCCTTGCTAGATGGTGTCCTGGGGGAAAAATCTGGCATCACAAAGAATTTCTGGTAAACCTGTGAAATCTGCTCTGCTAAAAGTACTTTCATTCATATGTTAAATGTTCAAGCAGTAAACTTTAAAACTTCCTTCCTGACAGACTCTGACTCATAGTAAGCGCTCAGATATCTTTGAAATGTTATCTACTGTTTGATCCTTGACACCCTGTATTCCTGTGTATTACAACCCAATAAAATCCCTTGGAGGAAGGGGCTCAGGCTCTTTCCCCTGAGAAACTGGCCACTGCTCACAGCTTTTTTCCTCTGGGTAACTGGCCACCTCTCCTCCCCAAGCAGATCATGTCTCAGTCATGTTTACTCTCATCCATGGCACACAGGGGGACTTGCAAGGAAAGTCGTCCCCACAACAATACATTTATAAAAAATATGAATGAGAACATCTTCATGACCTAGAAGTGAGGAAGGGAGTCTTAAAAACTAAGAAGCACAAATAAAACAAAAACTGATTTATCTGATTACATAAAAATTAGGAGTTAATGCTCAATAAATAATTCATTGGGGAAAAAATCAACAGAGAGGTCAAGTGAGGTGTTAAAATTTAATAGAATTACAGAAACAAAAATTAAAATAGCAATAGGCTGTTTATTTATGCTGAGATACTAGAAATATGAGTTATGCCTAGTATTGGTGGGAATATGGAGATGCAGGCCATAGGAACCCTCAAATGTTATTAATGGGAGTCAGGATTGGTGCAGTTGTTCTGGAAGTCAGCTCAGAAATTCCACCCCTGGGTGTACATGAGTGAGATGGTTACACAGCTCTTCAAGGGACACACACAAAAAGTGTTTGTAGGGGTGTGGAGGTGAAAAAAAAATCTAAGTTTCTACAACTGGGGAAATGACTAAGTCAGATTCCATACATGGAATTCCATGGAGCAGTGAGCAGCAATTACTAGATTTATACCCAGCAACAAGTATAAGACTTTAAAACATGCTAAGCAAAAAGAAAAAGAAAGGAAGAGAGAGAGGGGGAAGGAGGGAGGGAGGGAAGGAGAAAAGAAAGAAAGAAAATTGTCCTTGTTACAATAGACAAGAGTTGGAAGCAACTTCGATGCCCATTGGTCAATGACTAGATCAAAAAACTATGGTACATTTACACAATGGAATTCTATGCTGCAGAAAGGAAGAAGGAGCTCCTACCCTTTGCAACATAATGGATGGAACTGGAAAGCATTATGCTGAGCGAAATAAGCCAGGCAGTGAAAGACAAATACCATATGATCTCACCGTTAACAGGAATCTAAACAACAAAACAAATAACAAGCAAAATGTAACCAAAGACACTGAAATACAGGATGTGCTGACAGGGTCCAGAGGGGAGAGGGGAGAGAATCTCAGGGGAAAAGGGGAAGGACTCACATGAACAAGTATAAAGGACACATGGACAATAACTAAGGTGGGGGGCAGAAATGGGAGGGAGGTGGGGAGCACTGGCAGGGGGCAGGGCTGGGAATACAAGACAGAAAACTGTACTTGAACAAGAATTAAATAATATGTATATAAAAAAGAAAGTTGTCCTGGTATCTTAGACTGTTGGGGCTACTGTATCAACATACCATGGACTGGGTTGCTTATAAACAATAGAAACTTATTTTTGGCTAGAAAGTCCAAGATAAGGGCACCGGCAAATTGTGTCTAGTAAAAACTCACTCCCCGGTTCACATACAGTTCCTTCTAGCTATAACTTCACATGGTGTAAGAGATGGGCTCTCTGGAGCTTCTTTTACGAATCGCTTTGTGCAGGCTCCACCCTCATGACCTAATCACTACATGTATGCACCAAACATCATTATTTCGAGGATTATGTTTCAACATATAAATTTCAGGTGGATCCAAATGTTCAGACCATAACAAAAAGAGAAAAACTATAAAAGGATAAGGTCTAGCAGAACAACATTCGTGTAAAATAAAGCTATATTCACCAAATAAAACAAAAATTATCTTCAAAGAACACATTCAAATACATGATTACATCAAACATCAGAATGTTTTCATATGAAGTAGGTGTGGGTTGGGCAAGAGGAGTTGCTTTTAGGATTATAGGGAATGAAATGATGAATTGAGTTAAAAGTCCTTACACAGATCAAGGATGACACAGAGTCAACAAATCAATAGTCCTATGACTCAATCCTCTATATCAACAGATGGACAAATAGACAAATGAAAGTACCATTCACTGCTACAACCAACTTTTTACAGACTTTGTACTAAGAACTTTCTACCCAATGAGTCATTTATTTCCTGTATAAGTTGCAGAAGAAATTTATGGTTCTCTTCATTTCCCAAATGATGAAAGAATGGCTCATAGAGGGGAAGTACGGTGGCAGGATTGTATCAACTGGATCAGGGCAGACCGTCTTTAAATTCCCAAGCTCTCAACACTATTATAAACTGCCCTGCTGAAATCTCCTCACAAAGGTGGGAATGCTGACCACAGAAGAACACACATATGGATAGATGTATGCATTGTGTCACCACAGCGCTCCATCTGTAGCATGGCTTGGGCATTGGTCCTCTGTGGGCTGCACCACCCCATACCTCACCACAGACCTCATACATGGGTGCAAAGGAGGATCAACCATGCACAGAGTCAGGAAGTGTTTTCCTCTAGCCTTTTTGAAAGATGCCAGATGCCTCCTATTGTGTGTGGTACAAGCAAGCTGATATGAAATATTTAAAGTGTGGATATGCTGATCCATGTTTCAAATTAGAAAAAAAAGTCTACTCTCAAAATTTAAAGAAATCCACCAATAAAAGAGCTGAGAACTAGTCATTCAGATGAAAGCAACCCACGGACACAAGACCAATTTCAACTTAAGAAAATAGACCACCTCTTGGAGGGTGAAATTTTCATGTCGTCAGGCATTACTCCCACAGAGTGAGCAGCAGGGACTTGAAGCATGTGGTATTAATAAATTGTATTCTATATTCCTTACATTACTATTAAAATGGGGTTATGAGAAGTGCCTCTTATGAACAGAGGAATTATTGTAGGTAATTACATGGAAAAACAATAATGTCTGCCTTTGTTATGAAGGTATTTTACAATTAGCTGTAAATGCTATTGTGCCAATATATGCAGTAGGGGACCAGGCACTAGAGAATTTAAGATACAAATCAAATTTTGCAAGCTGAAAAAGAAAATGGAAGTACTTCGTGTTATCAGTACTTCTCCTTAATAACACCAGTAAACACCAGAGTCTCATCCTAAGGAAGCAAAGATTAAACCAAGGCACCTTATCTATCTGCCATGAGACCCTCGAGGTGTCAGATTTAAGTCCTTCTGGGTCACAGAATGAGATGAGGATAATATGCAAAGACAACCCAAGCATCGATATTCCAAAAAGCCACTGGATAATTGCTTCATATCATATCTAACACACAATGATAAAAAATGCCAGAGTAATTACTCCTAGGATACCAAGGACTGCCACACTGCAATTATCACTGTGGTCTGAGTTGGTCTGTTTGTGCTTGTGTGTGTCTCTCTCTGCTGCTGTATTACTTCCTTGCAGATATGCCACTCAAGTTTGCAGATTTAGCTCTAGGAGGCACAAGGGTTCCTTCTGAACTACAGAGATTGAAGTGTACCAATTTAATATTCACTTCCTACTGGTAAAACCTTGCATCTATTTAACAAAGGCTGATAAGAAGAGGAAGCTTTGAAAAATGAACCCAGGCCTGTAAGTACACTTAGGATTTTTTTTTAACATTCTCCTGTTATCCCAGTATATTTTATTCCTGAGATTTCAAATAATGAAGACAACTAAAAAAAAGGCTCAAAATATAGAATGTTTTCAGCTTTGCTGTGGAAAAAGCAATAATGGAATTAGAGAGTTTTCATTTACTTCATTCTTTCCCATTAGCCATTTTTGGGGAGGAACAGCATTACATGTACAACTCATTACTGAAAGCATCTGCAAGAGTTAGACAGTGGAAATAAAACAAGGAAAGAGAATAGAATCTTTTGTGACTATGATCTTTATATTAGCATTTCTGTGCCAGTCTGAGGAGTCAGGAGTGAACCCCATCAGGGCCTGTGGCATACAACAGCTCATGTGTTGCAGTTTTTTCTGCTTATTTTCAGACTAAGATCCAACTCTGCCTCTACTCTTTTCAGTGTCAGAAGAAACAGGCAACTCCTTAAAATGTTCATCTCTTATATTAAACAGACAACAACTAGATGTAAGTAAAAATATTCACCTGTGCCTGCAAATCTTGGCTGTCATAATAATAATTGAGCAGTTACTGTACAGTAGGCATTGAGGTGTTTTACAAGTATTTACACCTATTATGTCATTTAATTTTCAGCCACTCTCTCTGAGGTCTTATTATCATCCCCATTGTACAGATAAGAACACTAAAGCATTGGAACACTTAGTTCCTATTCCTGGGTAGTTTTACAGCTACTAAGTAGCAAGCAACACTGGGATTTAAAACTCAAAAGTTAGACTTGACAGACCTTAAACTTGACCATGATAGCAGAATGCCCACTATGTCAACTAACACTGGACAATCAACTGACAAAAAAAATTGGTTGTTCTTTCTAATGTTCATCAACTGTTTTATATTTCATAGCCAGCCAGAAAACGCTGCACCAAATCCACTCTAGTTTAGATCTGCAATTGATGTTACTATTAAAAAAAAGGAAAGAGGGGGTCTATGAGGTAGAAGAGTGCCCACAGACAGATAGAAGCTTCCTTTAATTTCCTGTCATACAGATAATTAGGCACTAAATGCATCCCAAGGGTAATTAAAAACATAATAAACCTAATGAAATAAGGGCTATATCTTGATTAAAGAGGAAAAAGTAAGTTATAAATCACTAACTAGCAAATCATGAATTTCTTTAACAGGTGGACCATACTTATTTTATATAAAAACACTGGTGTTCTTCATAATCAGGACTTGAGCTCCCAGTCATCTGTGAATGGCTCAGCATTACTGTGAGCAGTGAAGATTCTGTTATTGTCTCTTCCCTGAAGACATAAGAATTGAAGTGCTGTGTCAAGTTTCTGGCATCTTTGCACTGCACTGGTTATCAGATGAGCTGAGGGAGGCCTCTGATGCAGCGAGCAGTTAGAAAACCAGTCTTTGGGGTGGGGGAGAAGGAGGCTCATTGCCCTTCCATACTTCCTTGGAGTGAGAGAGAGGCCTCAGGAAAAGGAGGACCCAGGGCACATAGGACCACCTTCCATGGACTTGCTCAGAAATGGCCATGCCTTGTACCTAGCTGGTGACAGCTTTTCCCTCTTCCTGAGGCCCCATGATAATTCGCCATTGAGGTAGAGCTCAAAGGCTCTGAGCTACTTCTAAGTTAGACCACTTGGATCATCAGTCTTCCTCAATTTCATGATTTAAGTTTCTAATTAGAAACTCATATTGACTAACCTGTTAAACAAGGGCTAAAATTAAGTAAGGCGATGAATAGAAAATACACATATGATAAAAGAAATGCCCAAAGATATTTTTAATAAAATTTAAATTTGGGGGGCAAGAAAGAGTCCCAGATAGGGAGTCGGAAAGCTGGGGTTTGAACTCTACCTGTGCTCCTCACCGTGGCACAACCATACTCAAGGTAGCTAATCTCTCTGGGCCTCTGTTTTCTTCAACTTAACAATGTACATAAAGATTCTTGCCTCATATACCGTTGTGAATATTAAACAAGATTAAACCTTTGGAAACGTGGAGTGTGTTGTCTGGCGTGAGGTTTCAATACACGCTGGTTGCAGGTAACACTGAAGCAATGCCCACAGGAACCGTGTTAAATATCCAAATTAGCACACATTTCATATTAGAGGAATCTATTTCATCCCGATACCAAGGACCAAATGTCAACTTTATAATATACTAAATTGTATGCATTTTGGCAGCTACTTCTAGGCTTTTGTTCATTATCTAATATCATAATATTGAAGTTGTGATGACTTTGTAGTATATTTGAATTATTTATGATAGTATTTCTATGCCAATTCTAGAAATAACATTTTAGTTGAAAAATGAATATAGGTATTTTATTCAGTATGAATACATTTATACAGAATTTATTTCTTAACATATTGTATGCTTTTTGAAATGTGACTTCTGTTTCTCTTCATTTATTTTCCTCGTTTATTGCTTATGTGCAGTAAGTAAACTTATTGATGTTTTCACATATGATATTGTACATAGTCATGTTGCCATTTTTATTATATAATATTTCTCCCCACTTGATTCTCTTGAGCTTTCTGGTATACAATAATATCTAGAATACATTCAGAATAATGATAAATTAATGTAGAGGTAATTAACATCTTGGTTTTATTTTTCATGGAAATATTTCCAATGGTTCCCTGTTAAGCATAATGCTGAATTTTGTGTAAGATTAATGTATTTCATCACGATAAGAAAGAGTCCATCTATTGCTCTACAGAGGTGGACTTTGAGTCATGTAAATATATTACTCAATCCAAGTCAATATAGATAGAATTTTAAAAGAAAAATCAATCAATTATTTATTTCAGTAGCAAACACCTGGCTCTAAATTTGAAGAGATTACAATAAAAGCTTACTCACACAAACACTTCTCATTGTCTCTGGACCATCAACATTAGCATTTCCTGGGAACTTATAAGAAATGCAAATTCTAAGGCCTTACTCCAGACCGATTGTATCAGTTTCTATGTGAGTGGAGTGGCCCAGTAACATGTGATTTAACAATACCTCTAGAGGGTTCTGATGTTAAGTTAAAATCTGGAACTCTCTAGTTTAGCCAGATTAATAAGTCAAATAGATAATAAACCAGGGCATTTTAAGTTTACTGGTAGGTAAGGGTCACAACTGACATTCAACTCAGAACCATAGGGGCCAGAGCTGAAGGGGTGATGAGGGAGACACAGAAAGCTTTTGTCCACCCCAAACTCTGTCTTCCAATCTGAAGGATGCTCTCTTTTACCTGAATTGAAATCTGATCCCAAATTCTCACACTGAGTAAACAATAAAGGAGAGTCACTGCATCGTCAGGAGGTTTCCTGCAACTGGGAAAAAGAGCCCTCAGGCAATGGCAGCTGGACACCAGCTGCAGCACATGGAGACATCAAGGGGCACAGGCAGGGCACTGACAGTGCCAGCGGCACCCACTGTGCCACCCAAAATGAACTGTGACAGTATTGCTCTCTCTGCTGGCACGTCAGCATTATCGTATGTATCAGATTAGCAAACCATACCTTGGAAAGTCCAGCACCAACCAGGGAAGTCCATAGAAAGTACTATTCTTTTCATTTGAGCAATGGCATTGTGAATGATACATTCACAGGCTTAGACTGGGCAATACAACCAGGGACAGAGATGGCATCTGAAGAAAAAAATACTGCACCAGGGAAGTTGGGATGAGGAGGAAAATGGAATCAGACACTGAAGGTAATAACATCACCATTTAACTAATAGCCAGGGCCACTGCTCACGTCAGCAGGAAGGGAGAGCGCAGGAACCTGGCAATTGCATCATCTGTGGTTGCAGCACACAAGTGCATGAACATGAGGAACCTTTTCTGAGGTGACTCAAGTAGTTAGTGGTTGAACAAAGATTTGAACAAAACAGTAGAGCTCCTTCACCCACTAAAATACCCTTTATTTTTATTTGCTTAGTATTTTTCTTTAAACATTCACTTACTTTTTCTTCAGCCTCACCCTCAACCATGATAGCAATGATTTTACTAGTTTGAGATAACACTTTTATTTTGTTTTAAAACACATGGGAATTAATGCATAATTATTTTTTTAAAGTTATTCCAATATATCTCAGAAACTTTGATGGGCAAGCAGGCAGTATTTTGGCCAAGCCAGTTCTATAATTTGCTTTCTTTCTATTATTCTAAATAGCTACACAATAGTTCAGAGGTTCTCAAACTTTAGCTTGAGAAAGGCTAGACTGTTGTTGGACATTCTAAAAATCCCAACACAGCTAATCCCCATTCTCAGAAACGATGATTTCAAAGGACTCCCAGTAAGATCTGGGAGACTGACTTTTTAACAAATATCTTAGGTCAGTCTGATGAAGTTCCCTCAGGGCACTTTGAGGAACACTTCTGTGGGTAAAATCCCTAGGGCTCCTTTGAGAGAATGTATAAGGGAATACCTAGACAGAAAATGACTCCTGACCAGAGTGGCTGAGGAAGTATCTTCCACGAGCATAGAGAAGGATGGTCACAAAATGCCCAATGCTTGAAAGCAGCAAATGGACTTCTCAGGACCCTGTGACTCAGGAATGTGACTTTGGGAAGAAGTGTAGAGGTTTCTTAGCAAGGAAGCCAGAGACCTGGAGGAGTTAGAGGGAGATTACAGGATCCATGAGTTTCTGGCCCCCAAACCAGAGACTTTATGCAGAAAGTGAAACAGAACTGCTTTCCCCATCTATGCTTTGATGTGTTTTGTGATGGAGCTAATAGTCCTTATGAAAATGAGGACTCAATGAATATTTCCCTTGATACTTAAATCTGCTCACTAAATATACTTTCTATACTTCCTCTGTCATTTACATTTATTTATAAAGTTTTTGTTAAGAGGATTTCCAAAGTAAGAAGTCATAGGGATGAGAGAGAAGGAAAGGGACCTTAAAATTCTGGTTACATAAGGATGGGGGTGGGGGATGTATCATTGAAGACAGAGTGAGGCCTTGAATAGGGACAAGAACCAGGAAGAGGAGGGCATTGTTACCTACTTGTGCTTGGAAGGGATGCGTACGCATAGAGAGTTTTTTTAAAAAATAGGATTGCTATAAACTGATAGAATGTACCGCACGCACTATTTTTCTCACCCTCCCTCTTTTGTCAAGAAATGACGATTTTGCAGTTACAACCCATCAACTTGCCACTGTGGTTTCTACAGTGAATTTTCTATTTTGCAGAGAAAGTTAGGCTAAAGGTGAGGCCATTTTCAGCAGTCAGAACTCCAGGAGATATTTTCTAGTAGGTAATGAACATCTCTCAATCCTGACAGAACTTGATTACAATAGTTTAGTGCCAAATACATGTCAGAACAGATCTTTCTCTTGAGAATGTAAAGAGGTGAAGCGACAAACTGCAGTTTGCAAATCTTGGTGTGGTCTCAAACCCTTTTCCACACTGCAGTGAGGTACAATGGCTGCTATCTGAATAAACAGGGAGTGAGTGGATTCTCCAGCCTCCACGGCATTTTGCTCGAAAAGGTACTTGAGATGTAAGACTGTAGCAGGGAGACTGAGTAGTGAAAAGGGACTTTGGAAATCACCTAACTCTACCATGTGAATAATTTCACAGCTCTTACCATGAATACACATGCTTTCATGTGAGCTTGTATATTTCTATAATCTGCGGTTTAAAAGCAAGCATTCTCAGTCATATATACATATCCTAAATATTTTTTCTATTTGTGAAGTTAAAGGAAATGTGAACACTCTGAAAGGCAAACTACATGTGTACTGGCACCCGTGACATGCCTTTCTGGGTCTAGCTGAGTAATTCACAGACCAAGCAATTGGTGGATTTGCAATTGGCTACCTGACTGGTTGATTAACTGACCAAATCAAGATAAATAAAGCAGGTAGAAAATTAGTGACAAACCATGATGTCAACTCAAAGATTTATTTCATAACAACAAAACAAAACAAAATAAAACAAAAGGACTAAAACCCTCAGTTTTAGTTAATTCATCCAATAAACACATAGCCAGTGAGATTTCAAACACCTTGTTTCTTCTGCTAGTTTGGGGGATAAATAATACACATATAAACAAATGAAAACAATGTCTTATAATGAAACATGTTCTAAAATATACTAAACTGGGTAACAGTGGCAGGTGAGAGAGAGCAGTAATTTTTCTATGGTGGTCAAGGAGGTGACATCTGAGTGACAATTTGAGTAATGGGTGGAAACCAGCCATGAAGGTAGGGAATTCCAGGTGGAGGAACACTACATATAGTGTACATATAGTACTTGAGATTACAAAGAATGCCAGATAGTCCGAGGTCAGGTAAAGTTATGTATGAAGTGACATGATCAGATAGGGCAGCAATTGGCAAACTATGACCTGCAGACCCTTTCCTGTTTATTTATGAATTGTCTATAGCTGTTTTCATGCCACAATAGTAGGGTTGAGTAGTTGTAACAGAGACTGGTGGGTCCTCAACACCAGAAATATTTAAAATCTGACCCTTTACAAAAAGTTTTCCAACCCCTAATAAAGGGCTTGATTACGATGACACATAATTTGAGTTTTATTTTGCATCCAAGGAATAACTACCAGGAGGTTTTTAAGCAGGCTAGCCATAGGATTTGCCTGACTCTAAAGTCCCATGAGACTATGTGGTAAATGGATTGTAAGAAGCAGGGCGACAAGTTCAAAGTCTCTTACACTATTCTAGAAAAAGATGATGATCTGTGTTATAATTGCTGCACTGGATATAATAAATAGTAGTTGGGCTACCAATATATTTTGGAGATTGCATTTATAAGGATAATTTATAAGATTGAGTTTATAACAATAATTAGAGGATTGAATTTGAAAATGACTGAGATTTTGGCCTGAGAAAATTATATAGAATGTGTAAGTTAATGAGAAGATGGCAAGAGAGGCAAATTGAGATGGGAGATATATCAAAAGCACTGTTTTCAACACATTGAGTTTAAGATGCTTATTAAATAAATATCTATTAGAAATGCATTATAAGCATTTTGTTCCTTCACTCTAGAGCTTTAGGAGAAGTGACAGCTAGAGTTATAAATTTGGGGAACATCAATGTACAGATGCATTGAAAGACATGGGGCTGGAGAAGAGGATCTAAGGAGAACAGGTCCAGTGTGAAGTCCCAGGGCACTTCAACATTGAAATGTCAGGGAGATGATACAGAGCCAGGAAAGAGCAAAAAAGGAGCAACAAGTGAGAAAAGAGACTGTACCAGTTATCAGGCCATTAATATCTTGAAATATGCTAAGGACTGATACCCTCAGTCTTGCATAAATTGGAATGGCCAAAAGTCCATTTAGGTTTTTTTTTTTCCATACAATGGCTCTAGTTGTACTTAGTTGCCTTTAACTTCATTTGAAACAATTTTGTTAGATTTTAGTGTGACAGCTGTCATATCAATGTGCATTTTAAAAAAACATAAAAATTGGCGAATTTTTGTGCAGCCATTTTAATATTGAAGAAGAAAGAATATACAAAATGTTTTGGGTGTATTACACTTTATTATTTCAAGAAAGGTAAAAACACAACTGAAATGCAAAAAAAAAATAAAAGATGTGTGCAGTGTATGGAGAGGGTACTGTGACTGACTGAACATTTCTAAGTGGTTTCAAAGTTTGGTACTGTTGATATTTTGACCAAATAATTCTTTGCTGTGGGGCTGTCTTATGTATTGGTAGATGTTTAGCAGCACCCCTGGTGTCTACCCACTAGAAGCCAATAGCAGGAGATAGCTGACATACTCAAAATATCCAAATAAATAAAGTTATTGGTGAAAGTGAAAAATGTATCTTTTATTTTACAGAAAAAAACAAAAAAGACTTTTTGGCCAACTCAATATATTGTACCCTGCTTTGTCATGAGAGGCTAAGACCTATTCTTTGCTAGAAGCTCCCTGCAAGGCTCTGCCATAGGGGGCCCTAGAGAGAGCATGCAAAACACATGGAGTGAGAAGTGGCTTGGGTTTTCTTTTCTGTTGATCATCATTTAGGTCTCATTTTTCACCCTGTCCGTGGCAGTACTTTGTTTTAGCAGTAGTTTATTTCATTTTACTGACACCCCCTCCCAGTGACACCCCCAACCAGCACCAACCAGCAAGCCCTTCTCAGAGGTCTGGCTCCCTAATCCCCTCCCATGACCTCGAAAACAGGTGTTCCATCCAAGCAGCTGCTCCTTCTTAGAGGTCTGCCTTTTAGCTCCTCAGATATACCTCTTGTAAGCTTCTAACTTCCAATTATCCCAACTTCTTCCTTCCAGAAGGAGGCCTATTTCCTGTAGTTGTTACCTCCATAATACATTAGAGATCTCTTTTCAGGTGTTACAATGACTTAGTTAATGTTCTTTATGTTGTATATAATTCAATATACCCCTTTCAGTTATCTAGTTGACACTCTTTTATTGTTATGGTTTCCTTATTAAAATAACTGGAGGGTGCACTGTCACAGAAATCTAGAGAACAAAAAGTTCCAACAAGAGTGGCCAAAAAAGGAAGGGCCAAACAACTGACCATCATTAGATTTAGCGAGAAGATCTTCTTGGTGACAATGACATGATGTCTGTGTACTAATGGAGTTGGGGGGCTAATAGAGATGAGAAAATAGAGTTCAATGAATGAGATGGGTTACAAATATACTGTGGAGATTGAGTTTATAAGAAAACTTACAAGATGGAGTTAATAAAATGACTCCAGTGCTTTTGGCACTGGGGAAATGGTAGATGGAGGTGCCATTTATAAAAAAGACTGATGGCATTGGAAGCCCAGTGGAGCTGGCTGAGAAGAGAATGGGAGATGAAGAAGTAGAGACAACCAACAGAGCTAATTATCTAGGATTTTTGCAGTGAATGAGGTCACTGAGGGTTTTAATTTTTCAAGATCAGAGCTGTTAAGGCTGGAGTCTATAACAAATGGTATTAGAAACAGATGATACCAGGGAGATGGAGATGATGGTGAAAGTGTGGGCCTTACAAAATGGGTAAGAACAGGTGGGATTCAGAGCATGGGGAAAGGATTTAGCTTTTAGTAGGATCAGGGACACTACTTCCAAAGGAAGGGGGCAGAATGAGTGAATTCAGATACAGGGAAGTTGAGGGATTTGGTTATGGGAAAAATAGGGTGATTTTTGTTAACTTTGTTTATTTTCAATATAAAAACAACCCATGGCCAGAGAGCCTCCAAACAATTTACATTGCAAAACGACTATTGTCACCCATAGCATTACCAGAAAAGCACTTCTGATTCCCAGTGATTACAGAAATCAATATTCATAGTGTAAAATTGAAAAAAATGTCTTCTCAACATGGAGAATAAAGATATAGGACTCTCACTTTCCGGAGTGATGCAAGTATACATAATTACCATCATAAGTTTGCTGAGCACTAAAAATAATTCTGTATTTTCCTGTAGGATTTGCAAGCTAATAATAAGTAATTTCCAGCTGTATGCTGTGACAGCAAAAAAGAGGTTCTAACAACCTTATAATTATATTTTCCATATCCATATTCATATTAGAAAATACTGATTAAGGCTCATCTACTTAAACTAGTTTTTATGTTTAAATCTCTACAATAAATAGAGATTTTAGTTTTATGAAATCTGAACATATTACATACAATGAACTTCAAAAAATTATCAAATATTTTACTTTTCAGGCTTTTTAAATACACATGTATGGTTGTGAAGCAAAGACTGACAGCGGCGAGAATTGAAATTATTTTTCAGAGTACATTCCACAAGCACATCCTAAAGACTCCCCTCAATTTGGCAGCTAAAACTACACTGAACAGCAGGCTTCACCCTATGAAATGTTGGGCCTAGCTCTCTTCACTGTGCTTGACAAAATGAGTGTGATTGTTCAAGAACAGCTAAATCAAATATCTATTTCTTGGTTCTATTTTCTCCAACTTCAAACGTTCTTCTGAGCTTTTGAAATGTCACCACTCAAAGAAGGGAGATGACTCTTTGATCATGAATTTGCCATTACTTCTTAGAGGTATTGTAAGAAAAGAATTACTCTTTAGGACAACTTGATAAGTTTAGTTTGCTGCTGGGTGTGGCCAACCCCTTCTGGGTTTCTCAGGCTTCTCATAACTCATCGCAAAGCCCACCACAGAGTGGCTCTGAGGTAGGCAGACAAGAAATGCTGTTGATGCTGCAATAGTCTCCCTCAAAGAAATCCATGGAAATCCAGGTGAATATTTTTCCCCAAGTTGAATATGAACAGTTCTCTAAAAAATATGAAGAAGAGTTTAACAAAACCATTTCAAAATCTGTATGATATTTGACTTGAATTAATATTTTCAACTAAAGTTACATAATATTTAACAAAAAGCAACAATTTATATTAAAAATAATAACTAGCATTATCTACCTGTATTTATTATCTATCTATCTATCTATCTATATCTATCTATCTATCTATCTATTTATCTATTTATCTAGCTAGCTATCATCTATCTAGCCGACAGGTGTCTTATTGCCAGGAATAAGTTTGACATTATTTTGTGATTTTTTCCTTTTATTTTAATTTTAACTCTTCACCAAAGTATAAAATATGTACAGAAAGGTGCATGTTCATAAGTGTGTAGCTCAATGACTTTTCTGAAACCAAATATACCTGTGTTACCAGCACAGATCAAGGAAAAAAATAATCGACATTTTAGATGCCTCTTATGGCCTCTTCTAGTAACTACCCCCCTGAAGAAAACCCACGTCTCAACATCTGAGGGCAAATATTAATTTTCCTGTTGTCATGCTGTATGTAAATGGAATCTCCCTGTGTGTAGTCTTTAATGTCAGGCATTTAGTTTGTTTATTTAACTATAACTGGAAGCAATTACAATTTACTAAGCTCTTCGTTTGCATGTCAGATATTATGCAAAGCCCTTTCCTACATCATTATCACACTGAATCCTCACAATCACCTCATGACTAGGCATTATTATTATCTCATTTAAACAGGTGAAGACATGTTAAGCTTAGGGATATTAATACACACTAAGTCACCCTGCAATAAATGCTGGAGCCAGAATTCATGCTTTGTTTATTTGGCTCAAAAGCATAAGTCTTTCCTATACAGGCTATATGAATATACACAAGGCCAAATGCTACTCAGTCATCAAAAGCTACCAGGATCTGAAAGCTCAGGAAACACTGTCACTTGAATGTGGCATCCACCTATTAGGCTAATTTGGACCTCAAATATAATAACAGCAACTATTTTCCTGGTAATGTAAATTGTCAGAAATTGAAAAGTGATATACAAGGTTATAGCATGTGGTTAAAGTATCTGCTTCTATTAACTGAAAGTAAAACACATTGCCTAAAGATAGTCATCAGAGGCAGACCCTATGTTGCTAATTGTTTCACTCATTGAGCAGTTGTTAATATTTAAAGGTAGCTGTGAAGCTATATTCAATAATAATTTAATGTTATTTATATCATATGCAGGAGTGCTCATAATGAAAAATGAAAGGGAAATGTGATATAAATAATGGTAAGCCATCCATTAGATTCTAAATAGCCATGACAAAAAAAAGAATAAGGGAGACCTATATGCACAGTTATAATAAGGATGTTAGTTCTAAGTGCCCATCAGTAAATGAGTGGGTCAAAAAACAATGGTACACTGAGACAATGGAATACTACACAGCAGAAAGAAAGGAGCTCCTACCCTTCACAACGGCATGGATAGAGCTGGAGAGCATTTTGCTAAGTGAAATAAACTCGGCAGTGAAAGACAATTACAGAATAATCTTATGTATAAGTGGAACCTAATCAACAAAACAAACAAGTGAGCAAAATATTGTTGGGAACCACCCTGCCTGGTTTCAGGAGCTATAACCACCCCCCATTGCTAAGGCTGAGTGAGTGACCTTCAGACCATAAACCACCAAGGAGACAAAGCTTATCTCCCTGGCAGGAGTGCGGCTTCTGCTCCTTTTTTTATAACTAGCCTCCAATGCTTGATCAGTTAGCCAGTGACAGGTAAGATTCCCCAAGGAACCACCTAAGCCAAGCTTGATCACGTGGAGGCCCCAGGGAAGGACTTGGGGGGCTATGAAGAAAGGGGGTGATGGATCCTTGTTTCCCGTCCTCAGTCTGTCTTTGAGAAGTCTCCGAGAATTCCTTGGCTATCCGCCTCCTCTGCCTGACTTAAGCCTGAAAACAATGACTGAGGGTGGTGCAGCCCTGTGCTGGGAATGGTGGGCTCCCTGGGTAATTAGGCCCTGGAAAGGATATGTAAAATCCTGTGAAGTCTGCTTTGCTAAGAATGTTCTTAGTTAAATGATAAAGGCCTGGGCAGAAAATGAGTTTGTTTTCCCAAACTTTTGTAGCCTTTTAGCTGATAGACTCTGACTTAGAAGAAGCCCTAATAGTTCTTTGTATGCCATCTATTGTTTACTACCTGACAATGATTAATAAGTTGTACCTGAACTCCTGTGCAAAAAAAAAAAAACAATAAAAGCCTGTCTAGGCAAGGGTCAGGGTGCTCTCCCCTTGAGCGGGTGGCCAGGCCATTCTGAGGCCTCCCTCTCTTGAGGGAGTAGCTGTGCCACCCCTTTTTCTCCACAGGACTTGGTAGTCCATGTAAATTTGTCTTGATTTTCCATCCATAACACTGCGGATACTGCAGGCCAGTGCACGTGTCAAAATATAACCAGAGACATTGAGATAAAGAAGAAACTGACATTAATGAGAGGGGTGGGGGAGGCAGATAATGGGGGAAAGAAAAGGTCATCAAAGAACGTGTATAAAAGACCCATGGACAAAGCCAAAGGGAGGTAAGAATGAGGATGGGAGGTAGGGGTCAGTAGGACAGGGGAGAGTGGTGGGGGGAAATGGAGACAACTGTACTTGAACGACAATAAAAAATTTGTTAAAAGCAAAAAAAAACAACAAAAAATGTTAGCTCTAAAAATATTTCAGGGAATAAGTCAGTTTATAAGTATAAAATACCCTCAGATTTCACATATTTGTGTGTCTACATGTGACAGGAAGTCTTGAGGAAAACAAACATACATACAAAGAAAAGAGAAAGGAAAGAAATGGAAAGGATTAACATTAAAATATTATAAATGGAAGTTTTCCTAACCATTTACACCAAAGAAAAGTCAATCATGGAATTGATTAACTGACAGAACATTTAATAATATAACAATTATACTGACAGAATATATAATAATACAAAATTTATTAATGCTTTTTGGTTGTGATCATAGCATTATAGTTATTTTAAGCATTAACTTTTAAAAGTATATATACACCAAAATTATGGATGAAATCATGTATGGGATTTCCTTGACAATAACCTGGTATGAAACAGGGTTGGGGTAAATCTGTGTTTATGATTGTTGTATCTGACAATGGCATTGGGTTCACTGTACCATTTTCTCGGCTTTAGTATACACTTGAAATTTTCTGCTATAAAAAAGTTAAAAATAAAAAGTATGAATGCTTTTGTGGACATAGAACTAAGGTATTTTCAGTGTTCTTTTCCTTGGTTATATTTTTAAAAAATTTTCTGTAGATATATTAGCTATTTATAATGTGAAATACTGAATAAAAAGATTTTAAAGAGTTGTCGATGAAGCACATTTGGCAACTCAGACTCACCTTTCTCATACAGGCAAATGTACAATGTACTCTAACCCTTAAAAGGTAGAAGCCAGAATACCATTGAAATGTTATTGAAAGCCAGAAACAGTTTGCTGACTGCTATGCTTGAAACAGTTTAAGCTAATCAATTTCCTTTCCAAACACTACTACTTTCATTCTTACAGGGTTACTACAATGTGGTAAAACACTTCCCATTCAAAAGATAACTGGGGAAATCATTGAGGGTAGAGTAGTTGGGGAAGAATAAACATTTTCCTAGAAAACTAGACTCCTAAGAAATTCAAAAGGGTACTTTTGCATTTTAGAGTACATCTGCCAGTTGTTCCCAATTTAGCTTTACGTATTTCTTTTCCACTCCATCTTCAGATACATTATAGCCACAGAGGAAGATTCAGAGCAATCTTCATTCAAAATCAGTATTTCTGTGTTCTGTGACTCAAGTGACCCTACTACCTCTTAGAAGGAAAAAACAAAAAAAACAAAACATCTTGTGCAGAAAATAAGGTTAGTCAGTCTGGTGGAGCACTGTCCGTTTGGACCACCAGAAAAATGTCTTGCTTTATATGGACAGACAGACTCTGGCCTTTTGCAATCAAAACATAAAATGGCTTTAATATAATGAAAATGCAAAGATAGAAGAATTGGACATGAAAAATTTGCAACTAAAAAATAAAGAATGAGAAAAGTTTTGTCCTTACTGACTGGGAACTCAAATTATAAAACTGCTGCAGAAGTTTCCAGAACTTAGGCCTGGGGTAAGAGTGTGACTATAAATGGATAGGAGAAGGAAGTATTTTTTGGATGATGGAATTGTTTGCAATCCCGCTTGAGATGGTGGTTACGTTAATCTTGACTATGTCAAAATGCTTGCAAAGGAAGGAAGGAAGGGAGTATATTTTAGTATATGCAAATTTAAAAAATAATAATAAATAACTTAAAGTCCCAAAACATTCTAAACATCATGGTTATCAGTTGTAGGGCAGGTGGTTAAGAATTTTTGAATGGATCGATAAACTAATAAGTAGATAAAACCATCAATGCACAAAATTACCATTTAAAAGTGAGAACAAACTAAATTATTAAAACATGTATTTTAAAATACACTAAAGTTTTTTAATGTAAAAAGAATTATGTTGTAAGAAGTCAATATAATGGGTATGTTAGCAGAGGAGGGAGTCCTGACTGGAGAAAGACCTACAGTTCTTTGGGGTGCTAAGACACTCCATTTTTTTGTGGTTTTGGTTACATAGATATGCTTGGTCGGTTGGTGAAAATTTATCTAGCCATATACTCATGCCCTCTGCCTTTTTACAATGTATGTTATGTTTCCATAAAACACTTAAAATAATTTTGAAATTGATCCTATCTGTAAAATGCCATCGTACAAAATGCCATTCAAAACTCAGTGGTAGGGCACTTGCCTCTCCTAATGATTAGTATGTTTTCTTTCTGACTTCCTCATCTTCCCCCCAACTCCACCCCCTACACACAGCAGTTAATGAGAATTAAGTAATCCGTCAATTCTCCTTTCTGCTTTAATTGCCACAGGGATCTGGGTAAGATCTCCAGCTTAGTTCTAGGACCTCACTTACTCTGCTTCTGTATTTTACATCCCTGTGTATGACTTTTACCTTTGCAGTTCTATTTTAATGAGGTTATTATATATACATGTGCCTTGTATTATAAACCAGCACTGTACACTTTCTGGATGTAGATAGGATATAAATCACAATTTCAAATAAGAAAGTGAATCTTATTTAAGGGCTTTATGAGCAAACTTTGAAACAAAGAAATAAAAAAAACTCCTGTGTTAAAATGAAATGTTACCGACCATATGTCCCTCAAGGCAGCACAATTGCGATCGTTCAGTGAGGGAGAGCAGCTACCTCTCCATTCTAGATCAGCCCTGGGAGCAGTAAAATTAACTTTGAGCTTATATGCAGGGAAGTTGAAAAATTTGTTATGGGTACTTAAGTATAAGGAGAGAGAAAGTTAAAAGAAAGCTCGCAGATAGGAAAGGAACAATTCATACCTTAGGCTTTGGAGCTCAGTGTTAAAATAAATAACAGCTGAGTCTAATTTCATACTAAGTTTGTTAAATAAGGAGTAAGTGGAGTGACTAACAAAAGAATATAAAACAAAATGCAGCCATTTACTCATGCCCAATAACTGGATTTTCCAGTTATGAAATTCATTGCGTTTTCAGGCTTCAAGCATACTGAGAATGATCCCTTGTAGGTTGATTCCACACAGCAATGCAATGAATGTATACTTTGCCTTTTTGGAAGACAGACAGAAATTATTTGGACTAGTGCAATAAAGTTTAAGCTCTATATAGTTTGGGCTACCTTGAAGCTGAAATGATAGAAATTTAAACCAGAAAATGCTAGAGGGATTGCCAGAGCTAAAATTCTTACCCTTTCACAGCACATAGTTTCTCCTACCCAATCTGAAGAAATCACCTCCACAGGTTGTCTATGTTCTTCACATAAGGGTTAGGAAACTTAATCTTCAAATTAATCTAAAATATGTTTTCATGAAAAAGCCAACTAAATATAATTTTACCTTGCAAAATGAGAGGATAAAAAGAGAAAGAAACTCTTTGAAACATATTCTAAAATATTGATGATTCCAGAATTTTTCCAAAATAATGAAAATAATCAAGACCTGATGTTTCTCTTATATTGTTGTTTCACTGGAATCCAGTATGATTTGTTAAGGCAAAGAAATCATAAAATGCTAAGAGTGAAGTTTTGGCCCAAAGTGGATACCGCCAGGTGTTGACAAATGCTTTGAATTTGCCACTAAACATGGTTTTCTTTATTGATTAAGCCCCCCAAATTAATAGTTAAGAGTAGCATTGACAAAACAGCTGCAGAAAAAGTGTGCTTATTTATTAGCCCCTCATGTGGAAACAATGTCTAAGGTTTTTCAATATCAGAAATAAGTCACACACAAGACACATTTAGTTGCATATTTTTGATTAGTTGATATTCAAGAGAAGCAAGTGGACTTTCCAGGAATTTAAGTTTTAAAAGTTAATCTGAAAATCAAGTGGGAGAGTGCAATTGTCACAACTGCACATCAGTGAAATGTTGTCAAGGCACAGTTACAGTTGGAGAAGGCAACACCATTCCCTGCACTACTGTCCTTAGGGCAGGGGAGGGGCAAGGGCGGAGGAGGCCAAAGTGCAGAGAACAGGGAAGAGAGTTCAGAAAGAGCAACTTGGTGAAGGCCCAATGAACTACATACAGTGTGGGAGGTGTGTGGCGTGGGTTGAATCACTCTAGCACATTTCAGGTTTATTCAGCAGATAAGGTTCTTTTTGAAATGATTTACCTTGCTGAATTTTACAGTTTCTCATGGAATGTTACCATTTCACAGGATAACTACTTATAAGAGAATTTCATCTTTTTGACTGTTTTCTTTCCATGCTTTCATTAGAGAATTGCGGGGAGGGGGGATTGAAGAAAGATGTTTGATGATTTATTTATTCTTCATTTTCATTCTGGGATATGTTTATTGATTTTTAGAAAGAAAAGAGAAGGAGAGAGGAAAAAGAAGGAAGAGGAGGAGGAGAAAAAGAAGAAGAAAGAAGGAGGAAGAAGGAGAAAAGGGAGAAGAAGAAAGAAGAAAGAGAAACATCTGCAAGAGAGAAACAAAAATATTGATTCATTGTCTCCCATATGCACCTGTCTGGGCATGTAACCTGTAGCCTAGGTATGTGCCCTACCTGGTGATCAAACCCACAAACTTTTGGTGGTTAGGACAATGGCACTTTAACCCACTGAGCCAGTCTTTGATGATTTTTTTAAAAGGAAATATTCCTAATTAGACTATTTGTAATCTTGAAGTCTGCACATATATTCAAACAGAAGGGCCGTTCTGAGCCCTTCCTGCAAGGATCCTGCTTTTATTCTCAGGGAAAAAAGTACAAAACAACAATAAAAGTTTACTTTAATGAAGAAAAATATTATTCTGGTTTGGTAATGTGGAAGTATATTATGATACTATTTTTAAAATTATATTCATTTTGTTTTAAAACAACATGACAAAATACATCTAGTCTACAGCTAAGTGGAAACAAGGCTGGAAGGACATGTGCTAAAACATTGTAGTTGTTTTCATAGCAGAATGGTAGGGTGTTTCTTTTTGTGCTCATAGTGGTTTGCTATGAGTTTATTTTCCTTCTGAACATTACTTTAAAAAGTAACCTTGTGATTTTAATTTTGGTACTTTTTATTTATTGGGTTAAGAATATTATTACTTATATTTTATAATAATGCAATATAGATAAGCTCTCCTTATTTATCATTTTAATTTTGTGTACTTTAAAAGCTATTTTCTTGCATTTACAAGTCCTCAAATGAAGGCTTTTACTGGGGCTACATCTCCCTTCTACTGATTTTGTAGGCTGCTTTGATGGTTTGCTGACTGAGGACATGTACTCCATTAATTTCAGCAAGTTGGCAGTGCATTTCTTTAGCAGCATCACTCTTCAGATTCAAATATAAAATTAATGTGGGGTTCCCATGCGTTTATGAGAAAGGTGATTACTTTGAAACTAAGAGCACATATATTGTAGTAAGGATGACATACTTTAAAGTTACATCAAAATTATTGTCCATTCGTATAGAGTAACTAATAAACAAAAAATAGAGGTAAAATGTTCACATTCAGCTCTTGTTAGAAATTAGCTAGATTACACCCTGGCTGGTGTGGCTCAGTGGATTGGGTGCTGGATTCCAAAGCAAAGGGTTGCTGGTTCAATTCCCAGTCAGGGTACATGCTTGGGTTGCAGGACAGGTCCCCAGTAGGGGGCACACAAGAGGCAACCACATATTGATATTTCTCTCTCTCTCTCTTTCTCCCTTCCTTCCCATCTCTAAAAATAAATAAATAAATAAAATATTTAAAAAAATAATTAGCTAAATTAACCAATAGTTTCTACCATACTGAATAAGCCCTAGTCAGATTACAATGAATGTCAGTGCAGTTTGTTTTTCGCTTAATGTTCTGCTTTGTCAAGCATTAACTGAAAATTACATGTTAGAAAAAAGTTAATTTTATAAACTGTTTTACTTTGCATGAGAATAGTACTAAATAAATTATGTAAATATAGTTTTCATTATAAATTTCAGGGCAAAACAAAAGATATTCTCTCTTGTTGCTAATGGATTTATGATTTATAGTAATGAACACTGATTTATGCAAGGACTTGGCAAGATTTCATGCTGTCATTTCCAGGAAACTTAGTCTTTCCTCTTACCTGAAACATTTGTGTGAATATATACTTGCAATCAATGTTTGTCCATGAAAAGTTCCCTTTCCATTGATGAACTAGAAAGAGCCTATAGAACTTAAATTCTGTGGGAACACTGTTTACCAGGATACAACATTGGTTCTTTTTTTTTAAACTCTGAGAAGATTTCAATACATTTCTCAAGTTTGTTCTCTGATTCTGTAGAATGTTAATAGCTGTTCATGAAAACAGAATACTGTTGTCAAAATAAGCTTGATATATCTCATGCTAGAGTTGAACAGGATTTATTATTATGTTAACTACAGGACTTTTCAGAAAACTTAATACGATAATATCTATTTTAATTCCCAAAGAGGTGAATATAGAGTGCAACTTTTCCCCCCATCATATCTGAACAAGTAACCCTTGTGGTTTAGTGTTCTCAAAACATATTTTGGAAAACACTAAGTCAATGCATTTTTGAAGTTTAAATAAGGTCTCATTTCCCATATTCATTTTACTCTGCTTTAAAGTTTTTTGGCCTTGTTGTTCTGTGTATTTCCTATTATCACTTGCTCACCTCCCAAATAAACAACTCCTACAATCTGCTAAAGATAACAAAATACAACAAGCATTGTTTATTTTTTCCTCAGTGTGGAATTTTATGGAATCTAAATAGTTCACTAAGTTCCTTTGTTTCAAACTTGAATGCATTTAATCATAAATTTATATGTTAGGTAAAGTAGGATGTTTGCCAAACAAACATTCTACTTTAATGAGGTATATATTTTTAAAAAACTAAATGTTAAATTTCCACTAAAAAAGGAAAAATATTCAAAAGGAACATATCTATATACACCCACAAAAAAAACAGGAACAAAGTTTTGAGGAAGATATATGAAAAATAATTTTTTCTGTCTCAACCTTCTTCGTTTGGATAAATCCAAAGAGAAATCCAGAGATTTGATCATGTCATTATTTTTTATTTCCAGGACATCCAAATCATTTCCAGCTATGTGCAGGCTGAAAGTTGTATGGACAGTACCATGTTGAAAATAAAATGGTGGCTTCAGTAGCAGCTACTTCTGTATTGATTACTTAGACCTAGAGTTATAGGTCAAAATTTACTTATGGGCTAAAGTCCTTCAGCAGAATTTTAAGAACCAGGGTTTTGACTATAGTATATAGGTACAGGAAAGGATTATGACAATTGTTAGAAACAAAAATACAATAAGGTAGGATAGAAGAGAAAGTCCAGAAAAAGACTCACATAAATATAGTCAACTGATATCTGAAAAAGGATCAAAGATAATACAATGGAGCAAAGTATCTTCATCAAGTGGTGGTGGAGCAACTAGACATCCACTCACAGAAAATAAAAAAAAGAAAAAAATCCAATATCAATATTTAGCCTTTACACCCTTCACAAAAATTAACTTGAAGTGGATCACAGTCCTACAGGTAAAATGCTATGAAATGCAAACATGTGTATATGCCCCTCACACAACATGGTAGCATTAATAGGAGGTTTACAATTCTGCTCCACCAAGGTGGAATTGAAGAATAAGGAATAAAACCATTCATGGGAAAATTAACCAGAAGTTGCCTCCTCATTCTTCCCCACTTTTGGGGAGCTTAATTCTGTGTTTGAGAATTGAGGGGGGGGATCATACTCTGATCAAAGCTTTCAGTAAGATTTTTTTATCTTTCTCTTATGCTATGAACTGGCAACAGAAGAACAGCACTGTGGTTTGGGGACACTTTAAACTCGACAATTCTAAACTGCCGGTGTTTTCAAGCTCCGATCTTTATTCATGAGACTTAACCTTGAAAGTTCTTTTGATAGATTTCATATTATGCCTGCAGAGACTAACCAGGGATCTATGAAGGATTTGGGGATAAATACCCCTGTAGTTATGTGCTAACGGGAGCCCCCATGTGGACTTCAACAGTGAGGAAAACATTACAGTAGAAACCATAATGCTCAGCCAAGATCTCATGTACTAGCTCATATTCCCTGCCTTCCTTTGCAATTCAGCTGGAACCACATGATTAGTTCTGGCCCAAGAACCATAAGCAGAAGTAATATGTATCTTTTACAGACAAAAACTGAAGTGTGTTCGTTGCTGCTCTCTTCCTAAGCTATCAAGTCCCTAGAAGCTATTTCTTAAGATGATGTCACCACACAGAAGTAGACCATTTGTCAGTTCGGGTCGCTGAGTAACCACGTGGAGTATTTCCAACTGCTTCTCAGGGTTAGACATACAGTGATAGTAGCAGATAAACTTTTGTTGTATTGAGCCATTGAACATTCGGTGTTAGTTTGTTATGCAACATAATCTAGTTTTCACCGACTAATACATCATAAAAAGAAGAAGAAGAATGTATTGAATAAAAGTGTATCTTTCCTCCCCAAGGCCTAAATCCTAGAAATTTCCATTTTACTTGAAAAGAAACACAAACAATGAAAGGTATGGGATTTCTAAAAATCTAAGTGGAACTTTTAAAGTACAGGCAAACGCTTGCCCTCAGAGAGAAGTGATAGGCAAGGGCAGGAAATGGTAAATCCACGGGAAAGTTAGGGCTTTACTTACACAATGGTTTAGAGCCAGAGCCCCAAGACTTGGGGCCCACGTCCAAATGAAGTCAACAAGAACTTTAACTGCCCAAGTACACTAATGTCTTTTTTGAATTCTCCAGCACTTAAGAGCTAGAGACCCACAGACATACTATATTTTGCTGTGGGTAATGCGTAACTTTTTGCCCAATTTTTGAAGGAAAAATAAGGATTCAAATTATACATGAGTAGTACCTGAAATACCTTGTATCTGTTCTTCTGTTTTGTAATTATTTGTTATATAAAAATTTTTTGTACCATAATATGTGCAAAGATAAATTTTAAATGCTAAAATTTCTTTATAATACAAAAAAAACACAAGTAGCTAAATATAAATAAATAAATAAATAAATAAATAAATTAAAACAAAAGATTTTTCTCCTGAAAGTTCGGGCCAGAAATATGGGTGATAATTATACATGGCAAAGTACAATAGTAAGCTTAGCCAGTACAGTGTTTTTCAAATTGAATTACATTTGCTAATATTTAAAATTCAGATTTTGCACAAAAATCTGAATTTCCAGCTTCTCCTGACATGTAATGAGGGGTGATGACTCTGAGCCAACATTTGACCTGGTAATCATTGGCTGGAGCAGAGGAACAAACTTCTCTTTAAGGCAGGACTATGATTCCCCTTTTTACTCTCATCCCTACAGAGAGCTACAATAATACAAGGTCTGTCCGGAAAAAATCAAGCCTTTGTTAATCTAACCAGAACCGTTTGCATAACATCGATATTATCTGGCAGCCAAGAAGAGTGCACTGGAATACGTATGTGTGAACAATAATGACTTCATTGTACTAGTCAGTGGGGGTGGTAAATGCTATTGAGTAAGCATGTGTATGGTGTGGCCATTGCATTAAAAATGACTGAGGGAGTAAAGCAATGAATCTGCATTAAATTTTGCATTAAGCTTGAACATTCCTCTGCAAAACCTATTCAGATGATTCAGAGGCTGCAGCTATGGGCAACTGGTGGTAGGCAGCTTCATTTGTGAAATGTGCCCACTCACACATCATGTCTTGTGCAGAGTGTTTTTGGAGAAACATCAAATCACACAGGTGGCTCAGCCCCTCTACAGCCCAGATTTGGTACCCTATGATTTCTGGCTTTTCCCAAAACTTAAAATCACCTTTGAAAGGGAGGAGATTTCAGACCATTGATGGCGTTCAGGAAAATACAATAGCGCAGCCGACGACAATTGGCAGAACTGTGTGTGGGTAATGGAACCACCTTCTGGTTCCAAG
Organism: Sturnira hondurensis; assembly: GCF_014824575.4. Classification (NCBI taxonomy): domain Eukaryota; kingdom Metazoa; phylum Chordata; class Mammalia; order Chiroptera; family Phyllostomidae; genus Sturnira; species Sturnira hondurensis. Next base: position 5,232,016 of record NW_028076505.1, on the reverse strand, counting down.
GTGCTTATGTTGAAGGGGACTGAGGTGTTATTGTCCTATACACAATGTATCTTGTATCTTTTTCAATAAATGTCTCTATTTTTCATATTGCATACCTGAATACTTTCTGGACAGACCTCATTGTGTGATACCACATGGCTCTTTAAGTGTTTGAGTCCATGACTTTTAAATATTTTGTTTTATTTATTTTTTAGAGGGAAAGGAAAGGAGAAAGAGAGGGAGAGAAGCATTAATGTGTGGTTGCTTCTCATGCGCCTGCAACTGGGGACCAGGCCTGCAACCCAGGCAAAGGCCCTGACTGGGAATGCAACCAGAAACCCTTTGTTTTGTAGGCCAGCACTCAAGCCACTGAGTCACATGAGCCAGGGCTTACATACATGGCTTTTAAACAGACTCACTGGGATATAATTTTCCATGACTTGAAAACTACCAGGCAATTTTGACAACCACATTAGGGCCTTTAAGTTGTCACTAGAGTATCCTTTAATATACAACAGAAGTAAATCATTAAAAGGTTTCCAGGAATCTTGAAAGGGTTAAGACTCATGGAGAATGTTCCTGATTTATGTCCAGAGAGCAGTTTATATACTGTAAAAATCTGTCTCAAACTTCAATGTGTTCCTGGGAGTTATTTGCATTGTCTATTATCCCCAGGTGCCAGGAGCTATTCTCTACGTCCCATATGCTGGCAACATAGAGACCATGTCTGAGGCTTTAGCCCAGCCTCCAGGTGTAAACTTTCCTGATGTGAACACTCAGATATGTACCTCACCTGAGTGGATTGTTCTCACTTTCCAATTATCCTCTCCATGAACGAAAGAGAACGTATTTATTGATTTTAGAGAAAGAGTAATGGGAGAGGGTAGAGAGACAGAGATGAGAGGGAACCATTGATCAATTGGATCTATTGATCTGTCTCCCACTGTGTACACCCTGACCTGGGATGGAACCCAAAACCTAGGGATGTGCTCTGACCTGGAATCAAACCCTCTGTCTTTTGTTGCACATGATGAAACACCAACCAACTGAGCCACTCATTTAGGGCAGGAACAATATTTTATATAACTCATAAAAAGACAAACAACTTAACTAAATAATATTTGCCATTCATAAAAAGATCCAAATAATTTATTTAACTGTAAGTTGAAGTATATTAACTAGGGCCTATGTATTGAATATATTTTCTATAGAAAAAACAGTTATTTAAAGCAGAAAAGAAGAAAATGTTGAGATTGTGTTTTAGTAAAAATAACAAAAGCACTTAAAAATGGTCCTGCTAGCTTCAGAATTTGTATTTATTTTTTTCACGAGGGGGGCAGTTTGAGATATAGGGCATACTTCTGTTTGCTGTACAAAAAAGTGTAAGTAGACATTATTTTTATATAATGCCGATATTTGGATAAATGTGAAAAGAAACAGTGTAACTATGGTAAATTACTTGACAATTGCAAGAAAACTGCTTTGAGTGTGGAGGAGGCGTACAGATAAATAGCTGAAGGTTTTGCGATAAGCTGCAGAGTAGTGCTTATTCACACAAATGATTAACTCAAGGGTGTTTTATTGGTCTAAGCAATAAGATAGAAATGATGAAAGAGTAAACTGGGAATGTCAAGAGGTGTTCTGCTCTCTTTAATAGCAAGAAATACAATTGTAGAGCAGAGTCAGAAGGTATAAGATTGGGAAAAGTGCTGAACACGACAGCTCTAGTCATACCACAAGTGAAATAATTTTCAAACTGGGGTTGTATTTCTTTTCAGTAATAAGTAAATGGATAGCAACTGAAGGCATTATTTTTAAGAACTAGAGTGGGGTAATAATTTACTAAACTAGTGCTGTTTGTTTCCACCTTTACATTGGCCTTAAGAAGACATGCCCAACTTTTTTCTAGCACTGTAGTGTGGAAAGACAGAGATCACCTGGCTGAGTCACTTTATTTTATGGATGAGATAAAGGAGGTCATGGGGCCAATAAATGGCAGGAAAATTATTACTATTCTGATTCCTAGGTCCAAACATAATATGACTTATAGTATAGCCTTTTGTCCTAACACAAAATAAGAAGGATACCAGGCAATACACATAATTGACTTGCTATTCAGCTCACAGTTCTACATTCTACATCTCAAGAAACTACACATAAAAGTGTGTTATACTTTGCAGTGTCTCATATTGTTCAGTATTGTGTGTAGTTGCCAAAATTATTATTTCAGGCTAATGCACACACATCATTTTAGATACTCTAAACTATTATCTGTATAAGAAAATTTTACTATAAAATAATTAATATACACACAGTACATAAATATAGGGTATGCCATAAATAATGCCCCTGTTTATTATAAAATATTTTATTAAAAATCATAAGCATGTGCCCTGGCTGGTGTAGCTCAGTGGATTGATCGCAGGCCTGCGAACCAGATGATCGCGGTTCGATTCCCAGTCAGGGCACATGCTTAGGTTGCAGGCCAGTTTCCGGCAGGGGCCAGTTCCCTGCAGGGGATGCATGAGAAGCAACCATACATTGATGTTTCTTTCCTCTCTCCTTCCCTTTCCCTCTAAAAAGATAAATAAATAAAATATTTTAAAAAAATCAAAAGCATGTAATTCTGTAATATAATAATACCACACTAAAGCACACCATATGACATCTTAGGTGAAATGTTCAAATTAAAATTCTTACACCCATATTATTATCAACCACAGTCAAGCAGGCCTTACTTCTGCCAGACACTGTGTATATTTGTGTGTGTGCGTGTGTGTGTGTGTATAGGGGAGCAACTTTGCCCTCAAGTCCCCCCATCTGCCACGTATGAAAGTAAACACTACCAAGACATGATCTGCTTGGGGAGGAGAGGTGGCCAGTTTCTCAGAGGAAAAAGACCAGGAGCCCCGTCTTCCAGGGCCTTTTATTGGGTTGTAATACACAGTAATACAGGGTGGCAAGGATCAAACAGTAGATAACATTTCAAGGAAATCTAAGGGCTTGGTCTGAGTCAGTGTCTGTCAGGAAAGGGGGCTGCAGAAACTTTGGGAGACATACTCAGTTCCTGCTCGGACCCTTAACATATGAATGAAAGCACTCTTAGCAGAGTAGGTTTCACAGGATTTTTAGGAGTTCTTTCTTATGACAGATTTATCCCCAGATACCACCCTACCAAGGCAAGGAGCTGCACCCCTCCCCATCAGGTTTTCAGGCTTAAGTGGATTAGAGTCAGGAAGCACTTCTTCCAGAGAATGTGGGGACTTGGGCTATGTCACATAGCCTGGGGGAGCAAGGGTCCATTGCTCCCTCTTTGTCACAGCCCCCTGAGTCCTTCCATGATGGCCTCCCAAGTGATCAAGTCTGGCTTAGGTTCCTCCTCTCTCTGTGAGGAGTCTTACCCGTCATTGACTTCTGACCATGCTTTGGGGGCAGGGAGAGGAAACTGAAGCAGTGTTCGCTACTAGAGACAAGCTTTGTCTCCTGTGGCTCACATTCTGGAGGTTACTCACTCATCCTTAGCCATGGGGGTAGTTACAATTCCTGAAACCAGGCAGAGCAGTCCCCAACACATATATATGTACATGTGTATATATGAAGTTTGTAGGTCCTCATTTGTGATTAGAATTATGCTTATAATTCTAATATATATTCAATCTAAAAGCAACTTTAGGCTTTTAGATTTGTGGGTTCACCCATAAGACTCCCAGAGATCTCTCGATGAACATTTGCATTTGAAATGTTTCTGATGAAGATTGTAACATGCAAGTTGGCTACCAGAAAACCAGAGCACTTAACAACAAAACATGACTAGCAGTGATGCAGGAGCCATGGCAGAACTCCTCGTGGGTGGTCGTTTCACATTATCTGTAAAATAGTGTATTTTAAAAAGCAGCTTCATGATATACCAGATTAAAGACTAATTGGACATGACAAATAAATGCAGAGAACCCTGTATATTATTGGGAAAACTGGCAAAATTTGAAAATGAATTGTGGATTAGGCAATAGTAATATATTAATTATTATTTTGTAACATGACAATTTTTCCAGGATTATTTAAGAAAAACTATGATACATTTACACAATGGAATTCTATGCTGCAGAAAGGAAGAAGGAGCTCCTAGCCTTTGCAACATCATGGATGGAGCTGGAAAGCATTATGCTGAGCGAAATAAGCCAGGCAGTGAAAGACAAATACCATATGATATCACCTTTAACAGGAATGTAAACAACAAAACAAACAAGCAAGCAAAATGTAACCAAAGACACTGAAATACAGAACTTGCTGACAGGGTCCAGAGGGTAGAGGGGAGAGAAGCACAGAGTAAAAGGGGGTGGACTCGCATGAATAAGTATGAAGGACACATGGACAATAACTAAGACGGGGGGGGGCGGAGATGGGAGGGGGGTGGGGAGCACCGGGGGGGGGGGTGCAGGGCTGGGAATACAAGAAAGAAAACTGTACTTGAACAAAAGTTAAATAAATAAATAAATTTTTTTTAAAAAGAAAATATACTTTGGCAAAATTTAATTATTTAAAAGTAGAGGGGCATGAGGTATATAATTTATTGTGAACTTGTTCAGGGGAAACTATAAATAAATGTATGTATAATATACTTTTTGTATAAATATTTATATTGTGTTTATATAATTTATACAGATATATGTACATACACTTATTAATAAATCTGGTAAACATTTACCTGAGTTCTTGCTACAATTCCTGCAACTTTATTGTAAAATTGCAATTATATTAAAATTAAAACTTGGGGGAGCCCTGACTCAGTGGATTGAGTGCAGGTCTGTGAACCAAAGAACTTCGGTTCGATTCCCAGTCAGGGCACATGCCTTGGGTTGCAGGCCAGTTCCCAGCAGGGGACGCATGGGAGGCAACCATACATTGATATTTCTCTCCCTCTCTCCTTCCCTTCCCCTCTAAAGATAAATAAATAAAATCTTAAAAAAAAGAAATACGTTTAAAAAAACTTGGGGGAAAAGCAGCTTCATGAAAGAATCTTATTTTCACTTCAAATCTTAATTTTGCAGGCATTCCTCATTTGTTAGTCCTAGTCTGCTTTCCATATTTGTCGACATGACACCTACAATTGCCTGATAACATACTTTTAAATCTAGCTGCAAAATGTGCTATAAGTAATGTCAGTGATACAATAAAAAAAATAGAAAGTGGGTAGTAGCATAAAAATATGTGCTTCAGCTTGCAAATGAAAGTGATAGGCAGAGAATGCAGACTTTCTAAAGAGACATGAACATACAGTCTTTTTTATCATGTAAAAATCCTTTATATTTTCTCCAACATATAACCAGAAAGTGACCTGCAGGCATTTGCTGTCAAAAAGACATCAATGTTACACTGTGAAAAGCAATGTAGACAGATAGTGACAAGAATGTGTGAAGGTACCTAAACATGTTATCTGAAAATGAGGTTGGTTTGGGGCTAGATTTTAACATACTTACCCCAGTTATCTTCACTTTCACAGTAACGGTGATGGCAACTGACAGTGTAATTATCTTTCAAGGACTGAACTGGTCTAAGAAATATTCTTCTAGCGTGTCACACACTGTTGATATTAAACTGGTGACATGAGAAACCATCTGGAAAAAATCTGGGCATAAGGAAGTTTAGGGGATCTAATCCAAGCTAGGTTTTGGCTGATTTACTTCAATTCACTCAAATCTCATTTAATAACATAAAATAACACATGGGGGGGGGAGTAAAATGCTATCCTTTGTTCCAGGATGACTAAATGAAATTATATGTGAGAAAAACAGTTTAAGGATCCCTCATCGGCACCCCACCTTCCATTGATCATTTCATTGTCCCTGCTAGCAGGACAAACAATATGCTATATTCCTGTCTTTCAAACTATGTTTTAAATGGCTTTATAAGCATGAATTTCCTGCAAAGTACTAGCAGAACTGTGCAATAAAACGTATTATTTTATTTCTTTGATCAATTCCTACAATGATCTGTTAACTCATTTTATCCTGCTAAGAAAATGCATTTTTCTCTTCCACTTATAAAAAAGAGATTTTTACAGCTATCTATGTAAATGAAATATATTCTTTAATAATTAAGATGCCAAGATAATTCATAGTCTTCCTTTTAAGATATTCTTAAAAGGAAGCTACATATTCTTTCTTATTATGTCTCACATTTGAAAACCTCACATGAAATCTCAACGGAAGCATGAAAAATGGGTACAGTTTTACATGAAGTCTTTTCTGGGCCATGATGAGCAAAGTTCAAATGCAGCATGACTCTACTGAACCCAGGATTATCAGCCTGGACAAGGTGTAAGAAGGTGCGGAGAAAAAGAGGCGCTGTCTAGCTTCTGAGGGTGGGAAGTTTTTGATACAGAGAGCAGGCTTAGATATCTAAACTAGACATCTCTCAGTTTTTTCTGTCATCTCTGACTGACATTGATAACAAGGTCTGAAATGTGCATCTTTCTAATTCTCATTGTTACTACTCAGTCCAGCATTCCATCCTCACTTAGGAATTAGAATTTGTGCAGGGTTGTACACATTCATTTATTGGAAGATCCGATTTGCCCGCTAGTCATTGCATTGGCAATAAAAGAAGCTTCTGACACTCTTTCCTGATTTCCTATGCCTGCCATGACTACATATTCTACTCAAACTATGTACATTTCTACCCACATGTAATATGCATTATGGTACATTCTCAGTTGCTCCCTGACTCACTAGCTCCATCCTAATGTCCATATTTCCTTTCACGTCCCTTTCCCAATATTAATCTGACTCACTACATTCAACACAATTCCAAGACCTTATTTTGATGTCTGTCATGGAGATCATTCCCATCAGAGAAGATATAAATAAAATACTGATTTGACATCAGCCTTACTTTGAAACTAATTTTTAAAGCAGTGCTTCATCAAGGTCTATCTTACATAACACCTCAAAGATCTCAGAAACGTTGCTCTACTTAAAATGTTAGAAGGAAATTGATAACCTTTATGTACACAAAGTATGACAATGAACTCTAATAAACCTATAATACATACACATACACAAACACACGTACACACATATGAATGCACATATAATACTTTCCAGGACTGATTTTCTTTTGTCATGCATTTATAATATCATAGAAAGGAATATTTTTGAATCTCCATGTTTGGATTTAGTTAAAAAGTTATTAGGAGACCTAAAAAGTTTAAGTGCTCATAATCATAGCTGCTGGCAAGAAATGTAGTGGAAAATGGGACTTTTCACACTAATTAACTATATTCGCACATGGGTTTCATTTTCCACATCACATACTTATATGAAGTCTCCACAACGTAAAGGGGTCAGGATCCCATCTGAAACAAAGACAGCTGTGAAGGCCTTGTGTGGTTGTTTCATTATGGATAGAGCTAGAAATACATCAATAACTGAGGATGATGGAAGTTGGGGGTAGGGCAGTGATACCGTAGATACTAACAGTACATAGTGTGTAGTAATAAAGTAGGTAGTAACAATGAAAACATAAAAATTAATTTTTTAAATTTAGGTGGAGAGGGACAAAGGTGGGGAAATGAGGAACATCTGTAAGAGTGTCAACAATTCAGAAAAGAATTAGTTGTCTGTCTAAAACAAAAATAAACTTTGTATACTCAAAGCTTCATTATGACTATCTCATTTCCAATAGTAAGATAGGGACTGGTCCCTTCCAGGAATAAGTCAGGCCTGATTTTCATGCTGATTCAGCATAATCTTGCTGCACAAAGCAGCAAAGACTTTTCTACCAAGGAAAGTACATGTGTAATTGTTGGGAGCTACTAAATAGTCTCTTGTTCAACATAGGATGTCAAGCAGAGATGCTGCAGTAGCTCAGATAAAACAGCAGTGTGCTCTGTTCTAATTTGAATTCCCTCAGCACCCCCGAGAGTTCCCACGGCTTTGAGAGGAAAAGCAGCAGCTTTTCACCACAGTACAGCTTGCCTAATGATAATTACTGATACATAACTTAGCATCAAATAACAAAAGTCAAAGGCACTATCTTAAAATTCCTCTCAAACATGTGCTTCTTCTCATTTTATCTAAAAATTCCTTCCAGACATGTGATTCTTCTTATTTTATCTCTCATTTTTTCATTGATTAATTCAGTCATTTATTTTTTTAATTGCTTGATTTTCACAAAAGATAATGGGCAATACCCTACTGGGGGCAGATGAGATCTAAAGGGTAGTGATATTAGGTAACATGGAAAGACAGCACTTAATTTAATCTAGTGGTACTGAGCAACACAGAGAATCTCTCACAAAGCCTAAGCAAGAAACCACTCCATTTTGTTAGACTCAGCTCCAAATGCGAGACTGAGCTATAATTAGGCCCAGTGCTAACCTCACTACAATGTGCCAGCGGATTTCTGAAATCTGAACAAATCTATGATCCTATAGAATAGATATTTTTATCTTTCTGGTTCTCTTATGTTGTTGGAAAGTGGCAAAACTTATTGCATAATTCATGCTTATTTCAATTAAATGCATAATAAGAATACACTGGATTTACCAGCACTTGAATGAATTAGGGTATTCAGAAGAAGGAAGAGAAAGTGCTGTGAATGGACCCCGAAGGGTGTAATTGCATTGGTTTTCCTTTAGAACATCACTTTCCTCCATGTCAGAAGCAAGAACCTTTCATGGCCCCTAATTACACTTAAAGTATCACAAAATTTTTTGCCACGTTATCTTAGGATTCTTAAGTGTTCCTCTTTTTTTGGGTAACAAATTAAACCAGAGCTAATTTTAGGTCTTTTAGATTTAGCCATCTTGGAAAAAATAGACTTTGATCATCTAGTTTTTTCCTTGCTGTCTATCCAACCTATTCCCTTCTGTTTTAAACATAAACCAGATTCACCCTGGCTGGCGTAGCTCAGTGGATTGAGTGCGGGCCTGCGAACCAGAGGATCGAGGTTCGATTCCCAGTCAGGGCACATGCCTGGGTTGCAGGCCCGTTCTCAGCAGGGGACACACCAGAGGCAACCATACATTGATATTTCTCTCTCCCTTCCTTCCCCTCTAAAAGATAAATAAATAAAATATTAAAGAATAAACATAAACCAGATTCATTTAAAGCATAATTATTTGTCTAAGAGTGAAAAAAAATACATTGACATGTCCAGAAATACCATGCTTAGTCCTAATTGATCAGGTCATTTTTTAATGATGAAAACAATAGCTCCTAGCATTGTATTTTAAATAATTAGTATCATTATCATACCCTGATAGCTAAAAGATGAATGCATTTATTAATTCATCTTACTTAGTATACTAGAATCATATAAAATAATTGTTTTATTTTCTTTGTGCTATAGATGAAGGTTATATTGATCAAATAAATTAAGAAATTCACCCAAGTTTCATCAGATAGTCCATATCTTTCAAAGGTCTTCAGCCAGCTACAAACTAGGGGAACTAGCATAAAGAGTTGTCTTTTTAAACTATAGGAGACTTAAATGGATGACCAATCATTTCTTCAACCAAAAGTCTTAGAATATGAAGCAGAACATAACTGGCTTAATGCCTGTGCTGTTTTTACTTTAGATAAATTAAAGCTATTCAGCTTTGAGTACAGTAAACTACCACATCCCTCTAACTTCCAAGCCATGAATCATTTGAAAAATATTTGCAAGAGTCAGATATGGATTATAATATTAGCTTTCTATATTGTTGTCCATATGTCCTTTATAATTGCATGGACAACAACAAGGGGGGTGGAAATGGTGGAGGGATACGGGAAGGGCTGGGGTGGTGGGGAGGGGTGGAGGGAAAAGGTAGAAAACTGTACTTGAACAATAATTTTTTAAAAACCAGCAACCCCCCCCACAAAACAGAAGATTTCTTATTCCCAATGAGAAGATATAAGAATATTTTCGTATTAGGAAAACTAACCTTGAGACTGCAGCTTAGAAACAAGTTCAAATGTCTTTCTAAACAATGACTCCATATTTACACCCTGAGACTAACAGGTGCTGAGAACTGGGTTTGCAGGACAGACAATTAAGCAGAGGACTTCATAGAAAATTTGCTCTGCTTTAACCTTATCAAGCACTGTGAGCCCAATGGGAGTAACCACGTATGAGAAGTGGCCCTTAAACTATTGATTTCACTCAACAAAGGAGCATGGATCTATGGATATCAGCCTCTTGCCATTAAATTAATCATTCCTCCTCCAAGGAGAGAAGGCAGAGGATGATTGTGGTAATTCAGCTCATCCCTAATTCACAGTTCTCAAGAATGTGGGAAATGAATGAGAAGATGGACCAGATTGCTTCTCCATAAATAAAAATCAGCTTTTATCTTAAATAAGATTCCTGTTTTCAACATTTTAACTAAAAAGTAACTACAAATCTATTTCATTTATTTTAATTTTTTTCACATTTTTTGTTGTTGTTCAAGTACAGTTGTCTCCATTTCCCCCCCACCATTCCCCCCACAACAGCCATCCCCACCTCCCACCCTTGGTCCTATCCCACTTTGGCTTTGTCCATGTGTTCTTTATACATGTTCCTGACAAACCTTTTTTACTCAGTGAAAATCTACAAGATACATTTAGCGATCTTATCCAAAAAAAAAGAATTTAATTGAGACTATTATTTAAAAGTTGTATTCATTATTGTTACCAAATACTTCTAAGCTCTATCCCCATCCACATGTAACAGTCCATTTGAGAATATTTAGTGCATTACGCCAAAAGAAAAATGCATTCTACTATAACATATGGAATGGTTTACCTAGAACATCTGAAACTATTTGTAATAATTCAACAAGATCTTGATTTTTTTTCTTTAAAGAGAGAGAGAACTATCAATGTATGGTTGCCTCTCGTGCATCCCCCGCCAGGAACCGGGAACTGGCCTGCAACCCAAGCATGTGCCCTGACTGGGAATCGAACCGCGATCGTCTGGTTCGCAGGCCCGCGCTCAACCACTGAGCTACACCAGCCAGGGCGATCTTGATTTTTTGATAGTTACTTAAATCAACCTTTTCTTATAAATGAATGAATGAATTGATAGATGAATAAATAAATTAATTAATTAATAAGAGAATGCTATAAGGTCTTCAGTAACTTTATTTTTGTAGGAAAGAATTCCAGGCCCAGAGTTAAAATTCACTGGGCTGCCTGAAGAATGCCTTCCTAACCAAAACTACTTGAGCTAGCCAGAGAAACATATTTCTTATGGCCTTCCCAGATTTTGGTGAGACCTAAGAGATGAGAGAAAAAAATTTAAAAATGGCACACCATACTGAAATTACCCAAAACACTCCTTTCACCAAGATGCGAGTAAGGGGAAACTCCATCAATTTTGTAAATATTTTAGTGACTGTTTTCTGTCAGCCAGGATAGGAAAGCATAGAAATGTCTTATGATTTTAGTGCAGAAAGGATGGTGCTGGGGTGGCAGAGCCCACACATTGGTAGTTAGGCAGCTGCAGCACAGTGGCAAGAAAAGTGCAGTGCATTAACAGATCATCAGGCTAATTGAAATAGAATGACCCATCAGCATCTTTGATCATGGTGAAGGGATCACAAGGTCTCTAGAGCCAAAATACATGGGCAGCCAACAATAGTATTGCTTGCTTTGTGTCAGGATCTAATGAACTTCAGCTGACAGAGTGGTAGAATGACCCAGCATCTGACTTGATATGTGATTCTTCTCATCTTTTTATATCTTAATCCAGATCATCACACAGAATTGCATGCGATATTTAAATATAGCTTGCTTAGTGTCTAGCATTAGTGGATAGGCAAATGTTAAATGAATACTGTATAAAACCATTCCAATTAAAAGTACTTTCTGAATGGTTGCTTATGTGAGGGAGAAGAAGGCTCCTATACAACATGGCTGGTGGCGGAACAAAGAGGAAAATATCCTGGGCTGTCCAAGCCTGGTAATCTGCTGGAGCTCAGCATTACAAACGCTCAACAAATGGCTCAGAGACCAGGAGATGCTCTAATGACAGCCGTGCCAAATCAAACCCAATTCTTCTTCCATGCTCTCTGCAATCCATCATGAGCTTGGAAAGACAAAATCTGAGACCGTTTAGAGTGCTCTTCATAGTAAACATGTTTGACAACTGGGGCTAGATATCCTACGGGCCTTTCTGCTTAGTTCATAGAGTGTCTGACTTGGTTGGTAGGGTATCCAGCAACCATAGGTTTTAAAAGTTCTGGTTTGGAGATAATCCAAGGGCGAATGCAAATTTCCTAAGTCTGTGTGTCAGGGAAAGCTCAAAGATCAGGCTTAGATTACATTTCTTTTCTTTGGTTTTTTGTGTTTGCTGTTTCTTCTTATTGTTTTAAAAACCAAATGGAATGTTCTTTTTATTTTCCCCTCCCTGTGTATCTGAAGCATAGCTATTTTTCTCCATGCCATATCTCAGTAATAGAATCAAAAGCTCTAACACTACTACCTAATCAAAAATTTAAGAGAAAGAAGTATGAGTGCTGACTTGTATTTTATTGTTCTAACTGCATTTTAGAGAATTGGGCTGATTTTCACTAAACAGAATTATACCTAAGGAAAATTGGATTAATATTTGAAGAGTTTCAATATTTGCCTACTTAAAATAGAGTGCCCTGTTGAATTTAATTTTTGAATGAAAAAAATGTAGAAGTAAATTATTTGCTAATTTTATTCTAAAAGTAAAATTGAATCAGCACCTACTATTTGTATGTGAATTTTATGTTGCTGCCAGTTTCTTTTTACTCACAATTCCTTGACTGATTAATCTATGCCTGTATTATTGTTCAGACCTTGCCCTACTCGCAATGGTCAAGCTTGAATGCCAAGCTGCTACGAACTTCAGATGGTAAAATTGAAATTCATGTAATAAATCCCAAACAGTAAATAAAGTAGGACTCTCTATATAGGGGCAAATATTTTAGCCTTTTTCCTGACAAGCATCAGTCTCACAGTGTGATCTGAACTCAGGTTCACCCTTTGAAGGAAATCTTACCAACAAAGAAAGAGAAGTCAGAGGAGAATGACAGTCCACTGATAAGACACCCCCCACCCCGGTCATATACGCAGTTAACATGTCATTAATAAGAAAACTATGACACCATGAAAAACAGACACAGGGACAGTGATTCTTTTTGGTAATATCTCCTGAATGCTTTTCTTCTATTCTAAAAGATGAATAGTAAGCATATTTAGACATGTGAACTGCATTGTAATATATAAGAAAAACAATTCAAGTAGGTGTCTTCCAATATTTTTAACATTGAAGAACCTCATGACTATAAATAGCACATGCCATGTAACCCAAAATATTTTAGAAAGTGGTAGATTAATTGCAGGTTACCAATAACTGAAAACCATAAGTACCCTGAGGTTATTTTATCTCTGGGTAAATATCTTTAGCTTAAGCATAGTTTTCAGGAAAAAATAAGCCAGATAAATGGCTTATTGAGTATAAATCAAGAAACCCATGATTCTTTAAGTAAACATAGTGCCAAAATCCATCATTTATATCGGAGTAACAAGCATTCCAGAAACATGTATTACAAGTGAGCAAGCCTCCAGCACAACCCTGTATTCTGAGAAGCCAGAAGGTTTAATCCCTGAATAGATTAAACTAGACAGATGGGTAAAACTGTTTACAATGTTCCCAGAATGGTTGTTTTTGTGATATGCCTCAAAGAAGACCCAGATGCATATGATCCATTTAATTTTCCTCCTCTAAGCCTCTCTACTTCACTGAGCCAAGCACAGTTCAGAAGCAGGTCTAAGTAAGTCAGGAATGCGTGAGTTCCAGAGAGCCCTGTTTATGACCTGAGAGAGATAAAGATCAGGGCAATGAATCCTGAGTAAACTACTTTCAAACCAAATAAACATGTTCTTCATTTGAAGATTATGCCAAGCTATAAATGTCACACACTCTCAATTACAGTTAATTTACGGTTATTTCTAATGTCAAACTTTCTTGATAGGTGGGATAAGCTCAGGGTATAAATTTGAAAATTCATTGTCCCAACTGTTGACCTCTTACCTGCTCCTCCAGACTTTCAGTGCTCTGTTTTTGACTAGCAAAGGGCAGAACCAATCCATCACTTCCCATGATCAAGAGTTACAGTATGTGCCTTTTTTATTTTCCTGGAAAATGCTAGATCATTGTGAAAGTATGGCTTTAAAAGTATATTAAACTCTGTTGATAAAACCACAAACTAGTTGCAACAAGAAGAAATTCAAATGAAAATATTTGGTTCAAATAATTTATAAGCTTGGCAATTTTAAAATCTCATTCATACCCTTTCATCTCCTTATTCTAAAAGAGGAACAGGAGTGGATAGAATTAGGGCTCTGATGTGGGAGTAGATGGAGAAGAGAGGAGAGCCTCTCTATTCAGGACTATGGCTGGTGGAAGGGAATCTGAAAGTCTCTTGAGTTTGTGAGCTTCCACCCTCTGCCATCTCTCATTTCTTCCTCACTTGACCACCAGAGCCCACTCTACACATTCCCTCCTTCCCTTTGATACACATACGGAGACCCCTTTACATACCCTGTCTTTGGAGATTTGCTATAATCTAACCATGTACAATGAGGAATAACTCAAATTCCAGGAGCATACACATAGCTTCTGCATTTTTTGTGGCAGTGTTCTAAGAAGCAAGAATTCTCTCCCTTGAAGATTTGTATAGCTTGAAATGAATAAAAGCCAAGGAGTCTATGGGCATGGAAACGATGTTCACGGGATTAGCATGTAAGTGGCTATTTATACCTATCAAGGCTAAAAAGCTAGTCATTTCCTTCCAAACAAAGGTCTTTTAGGACATTTTTATTCAGCATTCAGAATTTAAACTCATGCCTTCTTTATGGCCCAGCTTGCTACCTCAGTTCCATTTAACCTTCTTACCCTTTGCCACATTTCCAAAAGAAAGCAAATTCAAAATAAGAAACTGTATATAAAGAGCTAGAATCAATTTTATTAAACCATTCCAACAAATAACTCCTATAAGCATACAAGTAACATAATGTTTAAGAAAATGGTGTATAGTTTGTTGTTTGTTTATTTTTTGTTTGTCTCATCAGATGGGACTGCCATGATTTATAGGCTTGACTGTTAAAAACAAAATACTTGATAGAAAAATTAACATATTATACTAAATTTTCATCTTAGTTGAAACACATTCATATCTACAAGACTATAAATAATCTAGCTGTACTTAAGTAAGATATTTTGGATTTACCTTTTTAATAAACAAATAGTTATTTTAGACCTCTGTGGGCAGAGGGAAACGTAATATAGAACAACCTTGATAAAACTTCATTTCTTCTTTCAACATCATTCTGGAGTGATTTCCTTTCTCTTCACCTTCACCCTTCAACTCTTTGCTTCTCCTGTGGACCCTAACTGAGAAAGCTGCCTGTTCAGGGCCCTGGGCGATATCGGCACCGTGTCCCCCACCCTACTGCTGCTATCCAACAAGTACTGAGTCACATGCATTTTCCTCCCCAGATCTCTTTCCTGTGCAGCCATATCTCTACATCTTCACTACCACTAGAAGATTTGTGACCACCATCGTCTTGCATGTGGATCACAGCATTCCTCTCTACTTAATTTTTCCTGCTCTGATAGGTCTGATACAATCTTTGAATGCCTGCAGAATGGGCATGTGAAAGGCTAAACTGATTTTGTCCCTCTGCTGGTTAAAGCTTCTTATTGGCTTCTGCTACTTCTAGACAAAGCCCCTATACCTCAACACAGTGTTCAAAACCATCGTTCCCCCTCTCTCTCTTTCATTTTATCAGGTTCATTCTGGTCACACTGACAATTTTTTCAGTTCCTCGAGTATAACTCATTGTTTAAAAAATACCTCTTTTACTCAATAAATACGTTTAAAATGCCCATTGTGTTCCAGGTTTTGTGCTAAACATTGAGAAACAGGGGTGAACAAAGACAGTCTTTCTGACCCCACCATAAATTTCTACAGTAATGGGGCTTTCTCTATCATTGCAGGCCCTGACCTGTATCATAATCAACTGATTTTTGTCTATATCAACACTAGAGTCTAAACTCTAGATTGGAGGGGGTAGGCTATATTTATTTTGTTCATTCTTATGTTCTCTGCCTCTAGCAGAAAGCCTGGCACATAGCATCCATGACATATTTTATAAAATAAACTAACTCTGCTATTTATACCATAAATCCACCTGTTTGTTGCCTGTTGAAAGAAGGGTGATATGGTTAGATCAAAATGGGTAATTTGTTATGTACCAAAGCAGAACCAATTTTCAACAAAGCGTAATAGTACTTTTGGGGGCAAATTTTAGAATCTTTGTTATAGTTTCCCCAAAAATAACCCTGAGAGAAAGACTTGGGTACAGTTAGTTTACTTGAGAAGTGACCCCAGGAAGTACAAGGGAGGTAGTAGAAAACAAGGTGGAGATAAGAAAGATTCAATTAAAACATGGTTACCTGGGTGAGTAACAGGGGCTCAAATTGCATCTGAGGAAGAACATAGGATGCTCCTCAAATGGTCCAGTGACAAACTAAGATATAAGGTATTTATTCACTGATTCCTGCCTCTTGTTGGTTAAGGGGTGCCCTTGGAGCTGTTTAATTTTTTTCACTTCTAGGCTACCCTTCACTGGGACTGAGGGAAACTTCCAGGACACTGGAGAAGTCCCTGGAAAAGGGAGTAGGGAAATGGAGGTATCTGCGAAGGAAAGCTGTCTTTTGCATATAGGGGACTTTCCTCTGGGGCTGCAGGCAGACTCAGAGGGGACAAGGGCTAACAGAACAGGCAGCATCAGCATCAGCTACAGCACAGTTTGACACACACATTTAATTAAAACATAAAAATCTGGAGTGTCCCTCGCTTTTACCAGTATCTACTTACTAGAAGATCAGAGTATCATTGAATAGTAAGAGATTCTAAGACACCAGAATTGTCTGAAGATTAGATCCACAGATAGGCAACCACAAAAGAACCCTGAAGATTCAAATGTTTCAGAGTGGTCTGGAAAGCAAAGGAAAGATTATGAGCATCCACACTAGCTTACAAGTTGTGAACACAATTTCAAGGATTATGACAAAGGTCCTGATCATGCTTCTGGCAAGAGAGTGATATTTCTTTAACTATGTTCCAAGAAAGAGAAGAACTTCTATTAAATTACAGTGAGAGGAAAACACATGCTCCCACTCCATGTACTTACCAAACCTTCTCTGAGTCTGATAAATTAATAAATATGCATTAGAAAATACATCATAGATTTCATTGAAGAAAAATTATACATGCATTTGAACAACCAGAAAATTTGTCTTCTGTTTAAAAGTAATAAATGCTTATTTATGTATGTATAGATCATAAATAAAAATATTTTTATTTTTATAATATATTGGTCACATGAGAAGGAAATATTCTTGTATGTAAAACAATGTAATGTAAATGGATATTTAAGACAGTTGTCTGTGGAAGTCAAGCTTAAAAATACCAAGATACACAAAACACGAGGCTTTAAGTATGTATTTTCCTCTCCACTCCCTTCTGAAATTTCACTAAAGTGATGACACAATAATGATGATAAATGAAAACACATAGGAACAGAGAATGGAAAGTGAGACTACAAAAGACAAGAAAGCCAATATTTTTCTTAAATGTACGGGATTAGAAGTATGAGTGTAAGGAAGAGAAACTAAAATATAAGAGCTTTCAGAGAAGGTAACTACATAACAAGAAGCCACTAACTATTGTCAGAGAATACTGAAGAAGATCCAGATGTTCTCCCTGCACCAGTGAACAAAGGGGCAAAGTTTGGGGCTAAAAAGAGAGGGTTAATTTAAAGTCTCTATATGGAGCAGCTGGAAATCCTTATGCCCCGACTGCCCTACATTTCCTGAGCTATTCTCCTCCCTCAAATCTACCCTGGCAGGAAACAGGGAATATTCGTGTCTGGTAGGATTAGAAGGTCACAAGTTTGTAATCATCAATATAGTAATCGAGTCCTGGCTAACATAGCTCAGTGGATTGAGCACAGGCCTGCGAACCACACGATCTCGGTTCGATTCCCAGTCAGGGCACATGCCTCGGTTGCGGGCCAGTTCCCAGCAGGAGACTCACGAGAGGCAACCATACATTGATACTTCTCTCCTTCTCCTTCCCTTCCCCTCTAAAGAGAAATAAATAAAATCTTAAAAATATATATATATAGTAATCGATTTAGGTGAGCCACATCAGCATATGCTAAAACTACAGGATAAAAATTTTTTAAATTATTAAAAGAAAAAATACACCTATAAAATAAAAAATATATATAAAGGATACCACCATTACAAAAAAGTAGACTACTAGATGACAAGAACCACCAGATGTCATGTACTAGAAAAATAATATCAACTATAAGTATTCTTATAAAATGATAAATTCTGAATTTAACATTGAAAAAAATAAGATAAATTCAAAATGTGGAACTTTCCAAAAATATGTGTTTTGATGTTTTAAATAATGGCAATTTCACTGAACACACAAGACAAGATGGGAACATTTTTCTAGGTTATAGGAGAATAAAGAGATTTGATACCTAAATGTAAGGCATTGGATACTATATTAACAAAAACAAAAACAGAACACACCATTGGGACAACTGGAGAAACAGAAATATGAGCTATTTGTTGGACTGTATTAGTGACAAGTTTCTTGAGTATGATAATGCTTTTATTGTTATATTTAAAAAAATCATTTTTCTTAGAAGATATATTTTGCAGTATTTATAAATGATGTGTCAGTATCTCCTGCTTCATGTTTAATTTCAGAAAGTTCTGCAAATACACTTATACATAGATGGATTTGCAGTATGTATGTTTGCTATGCTTGTACACAACAAGTGAACAGACAATACATGGTTTGAATTAATATAGTTTCTGATGTGAAAAGAACATCCCCACATGTGCTAACCTGATGATTTAGCAAGATTCAATGGGAATCTTCAGTGAAGCTGCTTGGATTCTATGGGATGATCACTGGGACTAAGGCAGACACAAAAAGGATAAGCTCCTTCTAGGAGGATCTGGGGAATTATGATGGCAATGACAATGCTTTCCTTTGACTACTGGAGATGAGACTTTCGGGTCAAAATAAAATCTTAGTCTACATTTCATTCCATTACCCAAACAATTAGAGAATATTTAGTGAGGTACCAAGTGTTTAAGAGATGATTGGTATGTGTGTGGAATGCAGCCTAATATGTAAATTAGAACCTAAGCTAGGAGTAAAAGATTGAAGTGGATTGGCTTCCAAATTCATGTAATTAAGATCTTCTCTCTATATTTGTGTAAATTGCATGCTTTTTTGAGGAAAAGATATTGCCATCCAGCCAGATTTTCTAGTTCTATTTCTGTCTCAATCTCCATCTAACAGCAGAGCTAACAAAACAAATATAGTTCAAAACAGAAAGGTAAAAACTAAAAATTATTTCATTTCTAAAAAATAAAAGTATTTTATTGATATCCTTTGATAGTCTCAGTTATTTACTAGTCAAATAATGGTTTATTTCAGTTATCATTGTTGCAGAACAAATTAATCCAAAATTTAGCATCTTATACACTTATAATTTCTAGATCATGAATTCAGGAAAGGCTTGGCTGAGAAGTTTTTGCCTAAGATTCTCAAAAGGGTGAAATTAAATATAGTTGGGATTTAAATCATCTGAAGTCTTGACTGTTTTGGACATCCAAGAAGTGTTAATCCCATGACTAACAGTTGATGCTGATTGTTGATTGGGAACTCAACCATACTGTTGGCCAAAGTGTCTCTATATGTCCTCTCCTGCATGGTGGTCTCTATTTTTTACATGGTAGTTTGCTCCCCCCAGACACAAAAACTCGTGAGACCAAGTAGAAGATACATGGCATTTACTGACTTTGACTTGGAAATTTTACATTATCTCTGCTAAATTCTATTAGTAAAAATCACATAACTAACACAGATTGAAGGGAAGGGAATATAGACTCCCTTCCAAATGGCAAAGTGTTAAAGAGTTAATAATATGTTTTAAAACCACTATGTTTCAATTGTGGAGTTTTAATCATTTTCTATTAGAACTCTAAGAATGTAGGCTTTTACTAGATGAGTCAGAATAGATAAAAGTTAAATTACATTTACATTCTTAGATAACAAGGTAAAGCTGAGACTATCTCCATATATTAAACATTGAACAACCAGGTAAATGGGCAGATAGATGAATGGGTGGTGAATAGATGCAGGGGTAGATGGATATGTGGAGGGATGGACAAATGAACAAATGGGTGGATGGACAGATCAAAAAATCAAGAGATGGGTGTACATAACAATGAAGGAAGAACTACCTGTATGAATTTAAGACTAGTATATGGCTATTTCCCACCCTGAGGCTTGATTGCAAACATCAATACTGGAGTTGCAAACATCTTTTAGAGGTGCTTATACAAAAAGCACCTAAAGATATTCATTCAGAAACAATTAATACATAAGGTGAAACCAGAGTAGAGAGAAGGTTCTGACATGAAAAATGTTTAATAGGCATAATAAGGAAGTGAAGATTAACACAGGAGAAACTTCACTGGATCAACACAGAAATCCATCTGTCTTGGCCAGCTGCTCAATTCTGCTACAGATTTGGTAGCACAATGTCAGCTCATGGCAGGAGACAGATCATCCTCTGAAAATGGGAATCAAAAAATTTGGGATAGGAGAACAATTAGATGATTTATTCCATTCCACAAATTTGCAATCACATTACATGTGTCTTTAGCTTTCTCAGCCAGGGAAGTTACTAGGTTACAGAACCAGACTGAGATCAGTATTAAGATAATGGGAGGTAATATGAGAGGTACTATTCCACTTATTTAAAAATCTAAAGGCTACAACTGAGCTAGTCTTCCAGTTACAACATATGGCTTAGAGGCATGATCCCTCATCACAAAAATGAAATAGAACTTGTCATCATGGACAGATTGTTAGGAGCAAAAAATGATGGCGATGGGCATATTATGAGATAAGAACAGCTAGTTCCCTTACGTTTGGAGTGCTCTAAAAGCTGCAGTAGCATTTGTTTTGCTCCCTGGATTGGTTCCATCTGTCTAGTACTGCTGAGAATATTTTGACAGTGGAAATTCGTGAGATGAGGCAAGCTCCACCATGTAGTGACATTTATTAGAATATCCATGATGGAAAGAGGATGGATCTGAGACATTGGTTTAAGAGAACTAAAACCAAACTATCATAGAGGTCACACTAATGGGATTCAAATAGACCTTTGAGAGTTGGGACCTTGATATCAGTTGCTGGGGGTTGAGATTGAGGAGAGATTCTTTCCTTGCTTTTGACTCAACAGCAAGCTGTCAAGATAGCTGACAGGTGAGATCATTGTTAGCTCTCTGGTTCACTAATTAAAGGAGATGGGGAGTAATAGGGGCATTAATTTTGTTCACTCACCTGAATCTCCTCTGGAAAAGGGAATTCCTTTTGAATCTTGAAAGAGATCAATTTACTGCTTGACATGCACCAAGGTAAGGATGAAAAATATGCCTTCAGGCTGAGTGATATATGAATCAGATGTCTAGCTTCATATGGTGATGTTACTGTTTAATTGCTCTGGGAGATAGAAAAGTCATCTAAGGCTGAGAGAGAAACCACTGAAAAAATGGCATCAAAGGGAATCATATTTTAAAATATGAGAAAGTAAAAGGGAAGACCAAAAGCTTCTGCACTTGGCTCATCTTTGCATTGATGTGCTTCATGTGTCCATTTCAGTATTTCTAACACTTTTTTTAAGTGAAATTGAATTCTTTATTCTTAGGAGGTTTCCTGCAGGTGTTCAGGATAAAACAAACTCATTGTTAACCCAGTCCCAATTTTAGCTTAAATGTGGAGAGTCCATAAAACTGCCCAGGTTATCATTCAGGCTCTAAAAATTAGTAGCTATGGAACTCTGTTTTATCATGCATACAATGCAACTATTATGAGAGAGTTCATGGGGTTGTTGAGAGGATTAAAGGAGAAAGTCTACATATCCCACTTAATGCAAAGTACCTGGCACATACTTAAAGTTCAAGGAGTGTTAGCTACCATTATGTTTTTCCATCGTCAAATAGAGTCCCTCATTTCCATTATAAATACTGTTCAAATATAGGCAAAAGATGAGCTTGGTCAAAGACTGGCTGGGAACAAGGTACATTTGAATATGTCATATTCTGCCTACTACTCATCATGGTACTCCCTCCTCTATACTCGGCACATGTCTATCCCACAGACTTCAAGGGGAAGGCATTATTCCGATGTAGTTTTAATTTCTGGGATGCACTACCAGTTAGATTTTTTTCTCTTGAAAACATAGAAAGTCCAGGAATTTATTAAGTTGAAGGGTAAAAAATGGCAAAATGCATCTCCAAGCTGAGTTGTAAACTCTCTGTTCCTTAAGTACCAAAGTCTGTCCTCTGGTCACAAAACTTTTATGAAATACAATAAAATGAGAATAATTTCCAATACTATATATGGTCAAAATGTAAAAAAAAGAAAATTAGAAATTTTAAATGTGACCCCATAATTCCAAAGAGGCCCATTTTTCATTCTCACAGAGTTAACAGCTTCACTCCAATTACTGAGTGTGCAGTATCTATTTTCTGTGGGCCACTATCAACAGATGGCTTATATTGTGTGGGAAGAAATATCATCAAAAAACAGGGAAATTAGAACTAAGTAGGAAATTAAATATGTTCTTGGGATTACAACTGATGATCAAGGAGTTGCAAACCAGTGATTTGTGGCTTAATATTTTGCCTGCAGCCAATACCCACTGTTTCAAGGAAACCTTAATATTAAAAGGGCTGTTCTCACACCATGCAATTTATTTGTCTTTCTGTCTTGCCAGCACCATTGCCAAACATCATAATTTGCCCAGAATCCTGAATGAACAAACAATATTCATTTTCTCCATGGAGAAAACATCCTTTGATTGAATTGTCCTCTTGTATCCCAGTCACTGAAATATGTGCTACATTTCAGGGATGTGAAATGGAGTAGAGTCTACTTGAAAGCAGAATATAAATTAGCTTCTAAATGAAAATGGTTAGAAGAAAAGCATTTTCAAATGACAGCCAAACTCTATCAGCTCCTAATGTACTTGAGGCCTCTCTGAGGAATGCAGCATGAAAATGAGGGTATGTATGCCCAGAATATGACCCCACCATTGCTCAGTGGGCTAAGGAATTTTCCTGGAGGACTGGGGGGTTGGAGTTAGGCTGAAAGTCAAAGGATAAAGGCAAGATATGCTTCCTGTATAAACTAGTCTTTATGGTTGAATTTTCAAAGCTACATATCTCTATAATTTTATCTAAAAAATAATTAAATAAAATTTTTAAAAAGAAAAAAAAATGAAAAACAAATAACCTAATGTAATACAGCCGTGTGCTAGGTTTCATTAGAAATGCTCAAATGCCCACAGAAGCTGGTTAAGTAGAAGACGATTTTTGGACATCCAGAGGTTGTCAAGCTGTCCAAAACTGTATTAATGTAGTCATGACCAAATCACAGCAGGCTCTTGGACACAAGGCTGACTCTATTCACATATGAGGACAGTGCCAAGAAATCTAATCTTGGATGGTCCCTCTGCTGCTTGAAACAAATTAGTCTTGCACACATCTCCATGGCACAATTCAGAGAACACATTGAAGATTGTAATCAACTCTCCTCAAACCAGCTATTAAATCAGTGAGAACCTATTCAGAACAGTTGGGGATACTTCTTGCTACTGGCAAAAGAGCCTATATTTTTTATATAAGAGATTAGGTTATTTCTTTTAGCTCAGTCTGTGGCTGAATAAGAATCACTAAACCTTTCTATTATGCTGCTATTGTTGATGGCGCAGGCAGTTACTACAGCAAAGTATATGACTTCAGGGACAGAATCGATACTAGGGCAAAATGCCTATTCCCCAGAATCTAGATGATGGGAGGTGACTGTAGAGCAGTAGTAGGCACAATGATATCCCCACCTCTTTACCCACTCTGTATCCACAACCTTTCTGACAGGCCTTGGCAGTACTCTCCCACTGTGGAGAGGGTGAACTCCCCTGCCCTTGAGATGGTGCTTAACCATGTGACTTGCTTTGGCCAATAAGATGATAGCAGATGTGATGCAAACAGATTCTTTGGGTCACTGGACTTGCTCAGTCTTGTAACTTTGTCATAACCATGAGAAGAACATGCCCCAAAAGGCTGTTTATCCCAGGAGGAGGATGGAAGACAGAACAGATCTAGTTGATCCAGCCAAGCCTACCCTAGATCAGCCAATAGCCCTCTGACTCCCAAAGGCACACAAGCAACCGCAGCTGAGATTAGAGCAGAGTCACACAGCTATAACTGCTATCCTATCTATTCCTATGCCAAATAAGTG
This sequence comes from Sturnira hondurensis, assembly GCF_014824575.4. Taxonomy (NCBI): domain Eukaryota; kingdom Metazoa; phylum Chordata; class Mammalia; order Chiroptera; family Phyllostomidae; genus Sturnira; species Sturnira hondurensis. Next base: position 5,207,625 of record NW_028076505.1, on the reverse strand, counting down.
CTGACTCTTCTTACACTCTTATTTTGGGCAGCGGGTGCTTATTGTTTTAAGTGACTTTCTAAAGTTGTGGCAGTAGAATACTAAGTGTGTTTTTTAAAGTTTTAGTTAATTATCTGGATGAAAAACACTTATAAGTTTCCATTTTCACCAGCAGAATGTCCCATCATTCCACTCACATGACTTGAAAGTCAAGGAAATGACATTCCTGGCAGCAGAGGCCTAAGCCTTCAATGTGGCATTGAAAACTTGAATGCCTGCCTGGGATAGCATTAAAAAATAGTAGTTAAATTTTACTGAGGGCCTATAATGTGCCAAATACTTTTTGTAGTATATGTTATAATCCTTAATATTAGCTACAACCTTATAAGTGGGGCATTTTGATCAATTCTCTTTGAAAAGATGAGAAAAATGATCCTCAGAGGAACAAAGTGACTTGCTCAAGAACCTACAACTAATATATTTGAACCTGGGTTTAATTGAGTCAAACTAAAATTCAAAATCCTATGCCACACTTCTTCTAATCATATTAAAACCCAAAACAAAGGATTTTAGTATCAAGCAGTATTATATAAGCAGTTTTAGAAATCTACAGAAAATAATGAAAACTTCAGTCAGTTTTTTTTTAAGATTTTATTTATTTATTTTTAGAGAGAGCGGAAGGGAGAGAGAAAGAGAAGGAGAGAAGCATCAATGTGTGGTTTCCTCTCATGCACCCGCTGCTGAGGACCCTGCTGCAGCCTAGGCATGTATCCTGACTTAGAATCGAACCAGTCACCCTTTGGTTCACAGGCGGGCACTCAATCCACCGAACCACACCAGCCAGGGCTCAGTCAATTTTTAAGAGTTCAAAATTATAAATCTAGCCCTAACTTGTGTAGCTCAGTTGTGGACATCATCCTGCAAAGCAAAAGGCCACCAGTTCAATTCCTAGTCATTCCCAGGTACAGGCCTGGGTTGTGGGTTTGGTCTCCAGTTGGGGTGCATGCAATTGGCAACCAATCCTCTCACACTGATGCTACCTTCTCTCTCTTTCTCCCTCCCTTCTCTTATCTCTAAAAATTAAATAAATAAAATCTTTAAAAATTCTCTAAATTTATGCATGTCCATATTTATCATACTTTAGGGCAGAACAAAGACATCAACCCAAAATCCAATCTGGAAGGAGGTGATCTTCAGCAGTTCCCAGATCCTGCCTTTCAGTCAACAGGCTGTACTTAGAACAAAGGGTCATTTTCTCTGATCTAAAGAGTTAAATCACAAAGAAAATGGGCATGTCCCTCAAGAGAACTCCAGTCACAAGTCCTGAGTACATAAATGGTGTTGGTGTTATTCATGAAGAATGATTAAGATCCCAGCCAAGGGAAAGGCAAAGGTCAAGATCCCTATTTTTTTTTAAGAAATCACTAGGCTGTTCGATGAAGCTTACAATAGTAAACATTGTAAAAACCAATGCTTCTGTGGAAAGCATGTTGAAGAACAGACATCAGAGTACTCAAAATCAGTCAAGTGCCTAAAATGGTAGAGTTTTAATAGTACATTTTTATGCTGTTCTTTCCATCTTTCTTTTTTAAATTATATTTTATTAATTATGCTATTGCAGTTGTCCTGATTTCCCCCTGTTGCCTCCCTCCACCCAGCACCTCCCATACCCTCAGGCCATCCCCCCACCCTTGTTCATGTCCATAGGTCATGTGTATAACTTTTTTGGCTACTCCCTTTTCTATACTGTACTTTGCATTCCCCTGGATGTTGTGTAACTGCATATTTGTACTTCTTAATCCCCTCACCTCTCACTCATTTTCCCACCCCTACCCGCCCTCCTCTTTATTTTTAACCTTTGATGTTTTAATTATGATGTGTCTTTGAGTAGGCCTCTTCGGGTCCATCTTGTTTGGGATTCTCTGTGTTTCCTGGGCCTGCCTGTCTATTTCTTTAACCAAATTAAGGAAGTTTTCACTCATTATATTTTCAAATAGATTTCCAATTTTTTGTTCTTTCTCTTCTTCTGGCACTCTTATGAAGTGAATGTTGGATTGCTTGAAGTTATCAATCCATATTTGAGGGACTATTGAGTCTTACCTCCTAGAGTACCTCCTTGATTATAAGATCAGCCCTATTAGCCCCTCTTCACTCTAAGTAGCCATGGCAAGTATGTCAACATCTCTCCATCATTTCTACTTTCTTAAATGGTTTCTTAATGAGTCCTTGCAAGTGCATAGGGTTTTCAGATCTCTACTAAATTGGTGATGATAAGTTTAACTGTATCTGTGATGTAATGAATTTTTCTATATGTCCACTCTCTCTACAATCACTAAGTTCACAATGACCTTACAAAGCAGGTTGTATTATCATCCCCATGCTATAAAGAAGAAACAGAGGCTTACAAAGGTGACAAAACTTACAAAAGGTCACACAGACAGAGAATTTTAACATAGTTAAAAAGACTCCAACAATCTTGGCTTTTAAATGTCTCACAGAAGACACCCTCTGATATGCTTTTTTTTTTATAAACCCAAGGTACCTGGCACACTGAAAGGCACAGAACAAGTCCTTATCTGCATAAATTGCACAGATCACATCCTCAAAGGTTTCTAACAATTACCCAATATATTTACCTAACTATAGTGCTCATACCACTGAAATAAAATACTAAACACACAAATTAAGTTCATTTACTAGTGTCATTTGGTCTTCTTGACAAATACAATATGATACAGAGTGGCAGTGAGACCATTATACATAAAGGTCCATATACTACATGCAAATACAGGTTACAGAACTTATTTTCAAAGCCTACCCCCATAATAAAAACAGCCATTCAGCAACTGGATTTATTTAGCATCTACCATGTATGAGGTATATGTTGGGCAATAAAGAATTATATATATGAGATAAATAAATGTGTTCTCAGAGTTGTTTTTCTTACAGTCAGAAAACTTGTTAAACAGTAATGAATTCAGGAATTGGCTAAATGTTCTGAAGAAAGCTATTAGGTAAAACCTCAATATCACACAGATGCTGCTTTGGGACATATGAAATCAAAATATTCTGAACAAAACCAAAGACTCAGTTTTTCCCCCCAAGTTTAGGCTGCTTGCCCACTAGTCAAAAATCATCATATGGATGCCAAGTTATTGAAATATTTTATCTGGAAAGCCTGTCCTGGATTTGTCTACTTGGATCTTTCCTTTTGATCTTTCAAATTCCCACTTAATATCCAAGTCTCTCCTCTTATGCTAGTATAATTTAAATAAATTTATATCAAATAAAGAGAAATAAGAGATTATAATAGGCAGTACAGCCAAACTTCTCTTTTTAAAAGGCACTAATTTCTATGTTCCAGACTCATAAGTTCAGTTCTGGAAAAAGAGAAATCATCACTTCACATCTGTCAGAATGGCTATCATCAATAAATTAACAAACAATTTTTGGTGAGGATGTGGAGAAAAGGGAACCCTAGGACACTGTTGGTGAAACTGTAAATTCATGCAGCCTGTGGAAAATAGTATGGAAGTGCTTTAATTTTTTTTTAAAAAATAGCACTGTCTGCTGTAGCTCAGTGGATCGAGTGTGGGCTGTAAACCAAAGGGTCACTGGTTTGATTACTGGTCAGGGCACATGCCTGGGTTCCAGACTAGGTCCCCAGTCAGGGCCATGTGAGAGGCAACTATACATTGATTTTTTTCTCTCTCTTTCTCCCTTCTTTCCCCTCTCTCTAAAAATAAATAAAATTAAAATAAAACATTAAGCAAATTTTAAAAAATAGAATCACCACATGACTGAGCAATTTCACTTCTGGGTATTTATCTGAAGAAATCAAAAATCCTAAAGAAAAATATATATCCACTCCTATGTCCATTGTAGCATTATTTTCAATAGCCACGATATGAAAGCAACCTAAGTGTCTATCAATAAATGAATTAATAAATGTTATATACAATGAAATATTACTCTGCTAAGAAATAGAATGAAATTTTACCACCTATGACAACATGGATGGACCTAGAGAGTACTATGCCAAGTGAAATAAGTCAGAAAGAAAAACACAACTATCATATGGTTTCACTTATTTGTGGAATCTAAAAAACAAAATTAAAAAAAAACAAAACAGAAACAAACTCATAGATACAGAGAAATATTAATGGTCATTAGATGGGATGAGGGTTGGGAGAATGGGAGAAAAAGGTAAAAGAGATTAAGAAGTACAGGCTGCCAGTATTAAAATAGTCATGAGGATGTAAAGTACAGCATAGGGACTATAGTCAATAACACTGTAATAACTGTATATGATGTCAGATGGGTACTAGACTGATCAGTGTAATCACTTTTTAGGATATATAAATATCTTATCACTATGCTGTATACCTGAAAACTAATGCAATATTATATGTCAATTATAATTGAAAATAAATCTTAAAAAGAAGAAATACCCTAAAATGTTTTAAAAAATCATTACTTGAATATCCCCTTGGTATGTCAAACTCAATGTTAACTAATGATAAATTAATCATTTCCATAAAATTTGGACTATTTTCATGTGTTTCCTGTCTCCATGGTAGCACCTGTTATGGATTGCATTGTATTCCCTAGAAACTTATATGTTAAAGTCCTAACTCTTAGTACTGCAAAAGTGACCTTATTTGCAAAAAGAGTCATTACAAATGTAGTCAGTTAAGATTGTCACAATAAAATGAAGTGGGCCCCTCATCTAATATTTCTGTTGTCTTCATAAAAAGGGGAAATTGGACACAAAAATACACACAAGGGGAATGCCATTTGAAGATGAAGATAGAGATTAGGGTGATGCTTTTGCAAATCAAGGAACACCAAAGAATGTCAGCAAACCACCAGAAGCTAGGAGAAAGAACTAAACCCTGCTGACATTTTTGTTTTGGAAAGTTAGCCTGCAGAACTGTGACATAATACATTTCTTGTTTAAGACACCCAGTTTGTGGTACTTTATTATAGCAACTTACCTGATATAGACCCCCATCAAATCAGTTACCCCAGAATTCTTCCTTATCCTATTCAGAACCCAAGATTTAGATTTATCTTGATTGGTCCCCTCCTTTCCACATTAGATTGCTTTGTCTTGGTACAAGTGTTCATCATTCTTATCTGAATGAATCTCTTACTTGGCAACCCTACCTTCTTTTTGATTCCTTCCCTCACATTCCCACCCTCCTCACTGTGACTAGGGTCATGTTTCTAAACTGTAAACCCGCCCATGTCACTCTTTTACTGAAAATCTTTGTACTCTACAGGATACAGATCCTCATGACCTTTGGAAATCTTTGACTCTTCATTTTGGCATTCAAGGCTGATTATGATTTGGTTCAGGCCAATTATTTAGCCCATCATACCACTACCACACATTCAAGTAATATTTCAGCTCATGCATCCAGCCTTGCTGAGGTAATTTACCATAATCTGAGCACCCATGCTCTCTGCCATTTCAATATTTTTACATATCCTTCCCTATGCACTACATGTGGAATTTCCTTTTGGCTATCATGCTCTCTTGTAATCACTTTACCTCTCCTTTCTAAAGTCTAGCAGAGTACTCACCTTGGAGTAATTTCCAAATAGTTGTTTATTGAGTAAATGTGCAAAATCAAAAATTTGTCTTGTTAAAACATGAGTCACCAAATATGCTGGGAAACCCCTCAGTTAAACCAAGTCATCCAAAGCATCTCCAGAAAATAAAATATTAATTTATTCAATTTTACTCCAGTATTTAAATAACAACATACTGAACAAAAAATGCATGCAATTAATTGTTAGAATAGGCACTGGAAAAGCAATACCAGAGTTGATATGTTTTAAAATTGCTGCACACTTGGCCCAACTTTTATGTAATATTAAAGAACTGGCAAGGCAAGCTGTTTTTAGATAATTCTATATGCATTTATGATAATAATGCACACCTGTGTCTTTCTACAGTCAGTTTAAACCTCACATACTCCTCCTTGTCACTGATTTGAATCTTCCCCATTTTAGAAAAACATTTGGCTCATGCAATATATAATAGCTTTATCTAGTTAAGAGTTTCATTCTTTTCTCAGATCTCCTGAGGTTTTAAAGTTTGCCACAAAAGACATATTTATCACTGTATTTGTTGGTTATATATACATTCCTAAGCATTACCTTAAAGGGAAAAATGTAAGTTATATATTAAGAAAAAAGAAGATAAAAAATGGAATAAACTGTTCTAGTATGTATTTAAAATACCAAGTATACATAATATAAATTAAGTTTTTATAATTTACATTAGTATTATAGATGTGTAACATTTATATTATATAAAATATAGGTGTTTTATATAGTATATATTCTAGGACATACAATTAGCACTAAAATCAGAAGAGAAAATATCAACCTAATCTATTGCCACTCAATAATGATAGTCTATTATATTTCTACTATGACTATTTTGTTTGCTTTATATTCAAATTACTTTATCTATAAAACATATTTCTTCAGCATTTCTTTTTGTCGAAATTTAATTTTTTATTTACTCATTCAACACATGAATACTCTAAGAAAGCAGAAGTTTTTAAAGAAACTATATTCATATTTTAAATGAGCCTTGCTATCTTGCCAATCTTCATAGGCCAATGTTCACAATCAAATAGAGGTCTGCACTGAACAGCGAAATTTTATTCTGAAAATTGTGACTGCGTCAGCTGATTCTCCTGAAAATCTAACAAGCATCTCAAACTCAACATGTACAAAATTGAGTTCTCTGCCTTTTACCATGACTTTCTATTTTTCCTGAAGTCTAAAATGGGGTTAATAGAATCACCCTTTCTATAGTCTCTGAGATAGAAACCCTATATTTCTTTTAAATTCCTTCTTCTCTTCCAAAAATTGCCCATGGGTCTTGTTGATTTTAGCTCTAAAATGCTTTGGGAATCCATCCCTACCATTCCATTTTCCAAATAAAGTCTTTTTCTTGCTTCAGCACCCAGCACTGTGTCTGACATATACTACATTATAGGCACACAATAAAAGTTTGGCAAGTGAGTAGACAATAAAATCAATAGTTTACATAATTTTCTTTGTCTTTTTCAGACAACTACAGTAGTCTCCCATATCATGAAATCATGATTATTAATCATTCTACTCTTCCATTTGACCTCCAAACTTACCACAAGTATTATTTTTCCAAAACATAGCCAACCATGCCATTTCTTGCTTTAAAAATGTTATGGCTATTTTGTCCATGATAAGGAAGAAAATCTGCTAACTACTAGGTATAACTTGGTGAACAAATAATGGTCTCTATGTTGGGAAACATTCATTAATCAAATAACCACTCTAAGACAAAACTGTAAGATGTTTTGAGAGCATATGACAGCATCATAATTCATCTTGGGAGACTGGGGTAGATTTCTCAGCACAAGAGTTGTATGAGCTGCTATTTAAAGGATGAGTGAAGTTTTCCAGGCAATGTAAAAGGACTGCTTCTGGCTAGTGAGCAATACATGCAAAAGCTATGTGTGTAATAGAGTTTGGGGCTTTTAGGTATCTCAGGGGAGGGTAGTAGGTTCAGAACTCGGACAACAAGTGGTAAACAATGCATGTTGAACTCATAAGAATAAGCAGTAGTGAAACTGTATACTCTTTGCTGATCACCTTATAAACAAGGGGTTACAGGGTCACTTCCATTGGTTTCTTTCCATCAAATTCTACAAAAATATTAAAAGAAAGAGGTATACCTTAGGATGGGCAGGATTGCATTAAGCTCTGGACCACTGGAAATGAGTCCAAGAGCTGCATTAGAAAAAATTATTTAGGAGTTTTTGCAGTGTGAATAAAGGACAAGTTTTATACCAACAACTGATTTTTTGATTGGCATAACTCATTGCTTGGTGGTTTCACTTTTGATTCTGAATTCATGTTAATAATGGGCTTTTTCAACATGCCCAAACAGTCATTGCATTCTTTATAATACTGTGTTCTGCAAACCATAGATAGCAGCACAATTAATACACGCCATGAATGCAAGAGCACCTTAGCTTTGTTTCTGATCTCCCTTTTTAATCAACACTGAGGCCTTTTAACATTTAGCTTCTTTCTTTCTTGAATATTTCTGAAGACATCCAATCCCAAGGGCTCTTGGAATAATGGAATCCACCTTCCTTTGTCTTAGTAGTTGAAAAATGATTGCACCTCCCACCCGCAATCCCTTCATTTGTGCCAAGAAGACAACCCATGTGGAAGTGATAAAATGAATTTTACCATTTTTGCTTGTAGGTCTTCTAGTAAAGAACAAAACCAGAGGTGACACACCTTTATCAACAACTGCCAGCCCAAAAACTGTTCTGTCTTAGGCAAATATAGTATGAAACTGTGTGTTTGTTAAGGCTGCTTATTGGACTTGAGCCTCTGGAAATCAGAAGTGCTGATGAGGAGAACAGTGTCACATGGGGGTGGCAAAACTGCCCGAATCCTGCTCCTGTTGCAGTTTTATTGTTCTTGTAATTGCAATAATAAATAAAACAACATGACTTCTAGTGTTTACTGTGATGATTCAAATTACTGCCTCAATTTGAGTCTAGGCATTCATACCCTTCTGGGGTAGTTTTCCATGTTTTAGTTTTTGAGATGGCATACCTGTGTTTCCCCCAAATTACCAGATATTTATAAAAAGGTTTTCAAAGGGATGCTTTTCTTATTTTCTGGTTGTCAATTTATTTCTCATTCATAACTACTCAGTAAAAGTTTATTTGGAATACATAGATGAACATTCACTCTGAAAATTATCTGGGGATATTGAAACCCCAGATAGAGAAGATATAAGATTTGAAAATGGAAGTATGGCCTGCCTTGTTTGTTCACTTGCATAATTATTCACTAAATCTCTCTCTCCTGTTTATGGGTTCTTCATAGATGCACTCTAGGCAGAGACTGAGTTGCAAGGGTCTTAGTCCAAGAATCTTGGAATAACCCATTCCTTTGAAGTCGCTCTTCAATTTTATAGTGTAGAACAGTGGTTCTCATTTGGAAGTTTTTTAAAAAGTATATTGCATTGATTATGTTACTACAGTTTTCCCATTTTTTTTCTTTCCTTTATCCCCTCTCTGCCCTGTAACCCCCACCCTCCAGCATTCCCTCACCCCTTAGTTCATGTCCATATAAGTTCTTTGGCTTCTCCATTTCCTATACTTCCTATAATTGACCCCCCCNCACTAAATCTCTCTCTCCTGTTTATGGGTTCTTCATAGATGCACTCTAGGCAGAGACTGAGTTGCAAGGGTCTTAGTCCAAGAATCTTGGAATAACCGATTCCTTTGAAGTAGCTCTTCAATTTTATAGTGTAGAACAGTGGTTCTCATTTGGAAGTTTTTAAAAAAGTATATTGCATTGATTATGTTACTACAGTTTTCCCATTTTTTTTCTTTCCTTTATCCCCTCTTTGCCCTGTAACCCCCACCCTCCAGCATTCCCTCACCCCTTAGTTCATGTCCATATAAGTTCTTTGGCTTCTCCATTTCCTATACTTCCTATAATTGACCCCCCCACACCTATTTTATGTCTACCAATTGATTCTTATTTCCTGTACCTTTCTGCTCCTATTCATTCCCTCCCCCTCCCCACTGATAAGCCTCCACATGATCTCCTTTTCTTTGGTTCTATTCCTGTTCTAGTTGTTTAGTTTTGTTTTTTAGATTCAGTTGTTGATAGTTGTGTGTTTGTCATTTTACTGTTCATAGTTTTGATCTTCTTCTATTTCTTAGATAAGTCCCTTTAACATTTTATATAATAACGGTGTAGTAATGATGAACTCCTTTAACTTGACCTTATCTGGGGAGCACTTTATCTGCCCTTACATTCTAAATGATAGCTTTACTGTATAAAATAATCTTGGATGTAGGTCCTTGCCTTTCATGATTTTGAATACTTCTTTCAAGCTCCTTCTTGCCTATAAGGTTTCTTTTGAAAAAAAAAAAACAGCTGATAGCCTTATGGGAACTCCTCCATAGGTAACTGTCTCCTTAACTCTTGCTGCTTTTAAGATTCTCTTTTTAGATTTTTGGGTAAGATGGCAGTGGAGTAGGACAAAGGATTCCGCTTCCCCCCACACATGGGAGAAAAACCTGGCTGATCTGTGGAGGAGCACAGCAAATAGCCAACAAGGACCCAGCATATAGGAAAATAGGAGTCCAGAAATTATAGCAGACATTCAATGACCACACTGTGAGGAGACGGCTACAGGTCAATAAGGTCCGAGGGAACAGAGCAGAGGCCGCAGGCCAAGGCTGCTGCCTCTGCCAGGCCATGCCAGGGCCCAGGCTGGTCCGCCTCAGTCTCTGGGAGCCTAGGGCTGGCAGCAAGGTCCTTGGAAGAGAGGCGGTCATCAGCTCCCTCCCTACCCAGCCGGGCACAGTTTGAAAAACGACAGGAGAGATCTGTTTCCTTAAAAGGTCAGAGAGAGGAATGGGCACGAGGAAGCAAATGAGGGGGCTTTGCTCACCTGTGGAGTCTGTGGTCACTGGCTTGCGAGAATTGAGAGTCACCCTTGCGTTCCCCCATGGCACTGGGAAAGGTTTGAGCCCAAGCCTGCGGGACCAGGGAAACCTGGCCTGGAGCACGCACGTGCATCCCAGCCCAGGACTGTGAGTCCTGGGGAAAGTCTGCTCTCAGTGAGGCGCTGGGGAGAGGTGTGGGTCTGGATCTTGGGAGAGCACTTGTTACACCAGCTGAGTTCACCAAGAAGAGGGAAAGGCCACACCGATAACCCCTCAGACTGCTGCAGCTAGTGTGACCAGAAAAAATGGTTTGACCACCTGGAAACCAAGAGTGAGACAAAAGACTTGGAACGGCCAAAAGACCAGAGTTGGACTCAAAGAGGGGGCATCCCAACAGTAGAGACAGAGAGACAAAATTCACTTTGCTATTACAGCAGAAAAGCTACAAGTTATTGCATATTTGTATTTTTCATTATTTTTATTATTCTTATATCTTTTATTTTAACAGTATCTTTGTATTCCTCCTCTTTCTGTATAGTCTTCTTTACCTTGGATGGATATATTGTATCACTTGACAGGTTTCCCCTGTCCCGTCAATCATAGTGTATTGCTAATTTACTGGACTTTACTTTCTTTTCCTACTAAGCACATTATTGAAGGTCCAATACTCCCTAATCTTGGTATATCATAAATTCTGTCATTTGATTGTTGCTCTAAAATTATTGTAAATAATAGCTGTTACATACTACACAACACCCCTACCCCCACTTCAGATTTTAGCCCACTTCATTATTGCCTGAACTATAATACTGTAGTGGTTAACTCTATTCTCTCTCACACTACATCTATTTACCATCCTTTATTCTCACCTTACCTCAGAATCTGAGCTCCCTCAACCTCACACCTTTCTAGATCCAAATGACAAACCTTCCCTTCTCAACAAGAGATCTTCTTTACATCCTTTCTAAAAAGTGGCTAGTTGGGTTGAAGATTACAGTTATTGCTGTACATAGCCAGGGGATCTCCTATATCTTCTCTACCGGCTGCTACTGCAAATATCATAGTATACTCTCCTGCTGTCTTAAACCAGTTTGCCTTCCCCTCCAACTGACCACCAAAAAAAAAAAAAGAAAAGAGTAGGTGGAAGCAGTGAACACCAGGATACCCAAGGGAAGAGGAAACCCAGCAACAAAGGAACCACCACCAGATAATAACAGAAGAAGGTGAGGAGGGAGTAGAAACCACACAAACCTCAACCCAAGACCTCTCTGGAAATACAACCAAACAGTGGAGTAACTACGCAGGGCAAACAACTGAACAAGAGCAAGAGAATCCTCAAAACCCTGTACACAAAGAACTAGTTTCAGTGCAACCTGCCCTAAACAGCACAACAAATTAAAACAGGTAGTGGACAGAGGGACCATCAGTTCAACAGCTGGTGGGAAGGATCCACCAAAAACAACAACAACAACAACAAAAACCAAGACCCAGAAACAACAAAAAAACAAAGACAAGCTCAGAGCCAACATAAAGGACAGCCCAAGACCAGCAAGTTGGGAAGAACAAGGAAACTACACCACTGAAACTCACAGGTATTATACCACAGAAGTTCACATCATAAATCCAGGAAACCAGAACAAATCAATTTAAGAAGCTGAAGCTAAAATGAGTCTCACAAACAATGGGAAGACAAAGAAACAACCCCCCAATAAAAGAAAGGGAGGAAGCCTAAAAAATAATGCTAGATGAAATAGAGGCAACTCAGCTATCAGATATTGAATTAAAAAAAAAAAGTTCAAAGAGCTCACAGGGAATTCAAAGAGCTCACAGTGAGCTACCAGAAACTACAGGGGAGCTACAATGAGCTCACCGAAAACTATATCAACATGATAAAGGAAATAGAAACTATCAGCAAGGGAGAAGAGGAAATGAATAATGCAATTTCTGAACTGAAGAACACAGTGGAAGGAATCAAAAGCAGGACCCATGAAGCAGAAGATCGGACCAGCAAGTTGGAGAACAAAGTAGAAAAAAACTCCCAGAAAGAACAAGAAAAGGAAAAAAAGCTCAGATAGAATGAAGAGGGATTAAGAGAAATGCAAGACAATATGAAATGTAATAATATCCAAATAACAGGAATGCCAGAAAGAGAAGAAGAACAAGGGATAGAAAATCTATTTGAAAAAGTAATGATGGAAAACTTCTCTAATTTGATAAGAGAAAAAGTCACACAAATTCAAGAATCACAGAGAGTCCCAATTAAGAGGAACCCAAAGAGGCCCACTTCAAGACATGTCATCATTAAAATGGCAAAATTTCAAGACAAAGAGAGAATCTTAAAGGCAGCAAAAGAGAAAAAGGAAGTAACGTACAAGGGAGCCCCAATAACATGAGCTGCTGACTTCTTAATGGACACACTCCAAGAAAGAAGAGAATGGCAAAAAATATTCCAAGTAATGAGAACCAGAGGCCTTCAATGAAGGTTAATTTATCCAGCAAGGCTCTCAATCAAATAAAGAGATTTCAAAACAGAAGTCTAAAAGAATATGCCTCCACCAAACCAGCTCTACAAGAAATACTAAAAGGACTGCTTTAAGGAAAGGAAGGAAATGAGAGAGACAGAGAGGAACTGTGGTACAAAAATGGCAATGAATAAGTACCTATCAATAATAACCTTAAATGTAAATGGATTAAATGCTCCAATCAAAAGACATAGAATAGCTGAATGGATAAGAAAACATGACCCCCACATTTGCTGCCTACAAGAGACCCATCTCAGAACAAAAGACTTATACAGACTAAAAGTGAGGGGCTGGAAACAAATTTTCCCAGCAAACAGGCAGGGAAAAAAAGCTGGGGTAGCAATACTCATATCAGACAAAATAGTCTTCAAAAAAAGGGCCATAAAGAGAGACCCAGAAGGTCACTTCATAATACTCAAGGGAAGAATCCACCAAGAAGACATAAACATTGTAAATATATATGCACCCAACATAGGAGCACCCAAATAAATAAAGAAAAAATTTAGAGGACTTCAAGAAAGATATTCACAGCAACACAATTATAGTTGGGGATTTTAACAACCCACTGTCAAAAATGAACAGATCTTCCAACAAAGTATCAACAAAGATATTGTGGAATTGAACAACACCCTAGATGAAATGGACTTAACTAATATATATAGAATCCTTTACCCCAAAGAAGCTAAATACACATTCTTTTCAAATGCACATTGAACATTTTCAAAGATAGACTACATGATAGGACACAAAACAAGCCTCAACAAATTCAAGAAAATTGAAATCGTCTCGAGCATTTTCTCTGATCACAAGGGACTGAAACTGGAAACCAACCCCAAAGGAAAAAAGCCCCAAATGCCCCAAATCATGGAGACTGAATGGTATGCTATTAAACAACGAATGGGTCAAGAATGAAATTAGTGAAGGCATAAAAAAAGTTTTTGGAAACAAATGAAAATGAACTCACAACAATCCAAAACTTCTGAGACACAGCACAGGCAGTCCTGAGAGGGAAGTTCATAGCAATACAGACTTACCTAAAAAAGATAGAAACATATCAAACAAACGACCTAACCAAACACCTACAAGAACTCAAGGAACAACAACAAAGACATCCCGGAGCAAGTAGAAGGAAGGAAATAACCAAGATCAGAGCAGAATTAAATGACATAAAGACTAAAAGCAAAATTCTAAAAATTCTAAGAGCTCATGAATCCAGGAGCTCTTTTGTTTGAAAACAAATAGATAAGGTTTTGAGCAAGCTCATCAATGAAAAAGAGAGAGAACCCAAATAAACACAATCAGATATGAAAGAGGAGAGATTACAACTGACACCACAGAAATACAGATGATTGTAAGAAATTACTGCGAAGAACTGTATGCCAAGAAATTTGGAAACTTAGATGAAAATGGACAAAAAAAAAAAAAGAAAATTTCAGGCCAATATCGCTGATGAACATAGATGCTAAAATCCTTGACAAAATGTTGGCAAACTGCATCCAACAATACATTGAAAAGTTCATTCACCATGACCAAATGGGATTCATCCCAGGGATGCAAGGATGGTTCAATATTCACAAATCAGTAAATGTAATACATCATATAAAAAAAGCAAAGACAAAAATCACATGATCATATCAATAGATGCGGAAAAAGCTTTTGATAAGGTACAACACCCATTTATGATAAAAACTCTCAGTGAACTGGGAATAGAGGGAGCGTTCCTCAATATAATAAAGGGCATATATGAGAGACCTAAAGCCAACATCATACTCAATGGGCAAAAACTAAAAGCTTCCCCACTAAGATCAGGAACAAGACAAGGTTGTCCACTTTTACTACTTTTATTCAATATAGTATTGGAAGTGTTAGCCACAGCGATCAGACAAGAAAAGGAAATAAAAGGCATCCATATCAGAAAGGAGGAAACACAACTGTCACTGTTTGCAGATGACATGATAGTATTCATGGAAAATCTTATAGACTCTACCCCCAAAATGCTCAACCTAATAAATGAATTTGGTAAAACAGCAGGATACAAAGTCAATATCCATAATTCAAAGGCATTTTTGTATACCAACAATGAAACAGCAGAAGCAGAAATCAAGAAAAAATCCCATTCTATATAGCAAAAACAAAAATAAAATACTTAGGAATAAACCTAACCAAGGAGGTAAAAGACTTGTAGGCAGAAAACTACACAACACTGAAGAAAGAAATCAAGGAAGACACAATCAAATGGAAACATATACCATGTTCATGGATTGGAAGAATTAACATCATAAAAATATCCATACTACCCAAAGCAATTACAGATACAATGCAATACCTATTAAAGTACCAATGACATACTTCACAGACATAGAACAAACACTTCAAAAATTTATAAGAAAATATAAATGACCCCAAATAGCAGCTGCAATTTTGAGAAAAAAGAACAGAATAGGATGGGTAACAATACCTGATACCAAACTGTATTACAAGGGCACTGTAATCAAAACAGCCTGGTATTGGCATAAAAAACAGGCACATAGACCAATGGAACAGAACAGAGATCCCAGAAATAAACCCAAATCTCTATGGCCAACTAATATTTGACAAAGAAGGCAGCAACATAAAATGGAGTGATAATAGCCTCTTCAACAAATGGTGTTGGGAGAACTGGACAACTACATGCAAAAAAATGAAACTCGAGCACTAACTTACACCATACACCAAAATTAACTAAAGGTGGATAAAAGACTTACATATAAGTCATGACACCATTAAAGTCCTAGAGGAGAACATTGGAAGGAAAATCTCAGATATTTCATGCAGCAACATTTTTACTGATATGTCCCCTAGAGCAAGGGACATAAAGGAAAGAATAAACAAATGGGGTCTCATCAAAATTAAAAGCTTTTGTAAAGCTAAATAAAGCAGTATTAAAATAAAAAGAGAATCAACTGTCTGGGAAAACATATTTGCCAATGATACCTCAGACAAAGGTTTTATCTCCAAAATATGCAAAGAATTTAACGTGAATGCACTCTAAGAAGACAAGCAACCCAATTAAAAAGTGGGCAAAGGACTTGAACAGACATTTCTCCAAGGAGAACATACAGAAGATCCAAAGACCCATGAAAAGATGCTCAATATCACTAGCTATCAGAAAGATGCAAATTAAAACCACAATGAGATATGACTTTACACCAGTCAGAAAGGCTATCATAAACAGAGTAACAAACAACAAATATTGGAGAGGTGGTGGAGAAGAGGGGACCCTAATCCATTGTTGGTGGGATTGCAGACTGGTACAACCACTGTGGAAAACAGTGTGGAATTTTCTCAGAAAACTGAAAATGGACCTGCCTTTTGACCCAGCAATTCTACTGCTGGGATTATACCCTAAGAACCCTAAAACACCAATCCAAAAGGACATATGCACCCCAATAGCAGCACAATTTACAATAGCCAAGAGTTGGAAGCAACCTAGGTGCCCGTCAGTAAATGAATGGATCAAAAAATTATGATACATATACACAATGGAATTCTATGCAGCAGAAAGAAAGAAGGAGCTCCTACCCTCTACAGCATCATGGATGGAACTGGAAAGCATTATGCTGAGTGAAATAAGCCAGGCAGTGGAAGACAAATACCATATGATCTCACTTTTAACAGGAAGCTAAACAACAAAACAAGCAAGCAAGCAAAACATAACCAAAGACACTGAAATAGAGAACAGGGACACATTGACCAGAGGGGGGAGGGGAGGGAATTTCAGGGGAAAAAGGGGAAGGGTTTGCAGGAACTAGTATAAAGGACGCATGGACAACAACTAACGAGAGTGGAAATGGTAGGGAGGTGGGGAGGTGGGGAGCAATGGGGGGGTGGGCTGGGATGGGTGTAAAAGACAGAATCTGTACTTGAACAATAATTAAATTAAAAAATAAAATAACAATGTCAGTAAAAAAAGATTTTCTTTTTATATTTAATCTTAGGTAATTAATTATAATGTGCTTTGGTGTGTTCTTCTTTGGATCTAATTTTTTTGGACTCTACATTTCCTGGACTTCCTAGCAGTCTAGTTCCTTTGCCAGACTGGAGAAGTTTTACTTCATTATTTGTTCAAGTAAGTTTTCAATTTTGTGCTCTTTCTCTTCTCCTTCTTGGTACCCCTATATTTCAGGTGTTGGAGTACTTAAAGTTGTCCCAAAGCCTCTCCTCATTTTTTTGAATTCTTATTTCATAATTTTGTTCTGGATGGATCTTTATATCTTTCTTTTGATCTAAATTGATTTGAGTCCTGGTTTCCTTCTCTTCACTGTTGGTTCCTGGTATATTTTGCTTTATTTCATTTTCTGTAACCTTAATTTCTTCCTTCATTTTACAACCAAGCTCAATCAATTTTTGTGATCATCCTCATTACCAGTGTTTTGAACTTTGCGTCAGATAGGCTTTCTATCTTCTTGTCATTTATTTCTTTTTCTGGAGTTTTGATCTGTTTTTTAATTTGGGCCTCATTTCTTTGTCTTGATGCATGTGTTACATTGTAAGGAGCAGAGCCTTAGTTTTTTGACAGATGAAGGACACCCACATTGCTGTATCCTGATGCTATCTGTGGAGGAGGGGTCAGAGAGTGAACAATGCCACTTGCTCACTCCACTCTAGCCACACTTCCTAACAATCTCCTCTATGAGACTGGGAGTTTCTCCCACTATCAGAACCCCCACAGTATTTTACAGCTAGAAGTTTTGAGTCTTGAGTTTCCCGTTCAGCCAGCCCTACCTCACCCACATGGTCTGCCACCCAGCAGCATGTCCTCTCTGCTAGGCTGCCTGTTTCCCATCTCTGACCTCCCTCCCAGTCTGGATGAATGGCTCTTTAACTCCTTAGTTGTCAGAGCTTCATGCAGTTTGATTTTCTGGCACTTCTGGTTGTTTATTTTTTGTAATTGGTTTTCATCCTTCGTTTGGTTGTGTTAGGAAGTGAAGCATTTCTACCTACACCTCATCTTGGCCAGAACTACCCCTAAAAGTCTTCTTAAAACACAATTGTCTGCCTTTAGGGTTTCTGATTTAGCAAGTCCAATGTAGGGCCTGAAAATTTATATTTCTAACATCTTCCCAATACCACATTTTGAGAACTACTAGTGTAAAAATAAATGGACTTTACATTGTTCTTAGGAACTACCAGAAATATAAGTTATTCAAAATATTGGCATGGAATAATCTGATTTTATAAAAACAGCCAAAGAATGGTAGAATTTTCAGTTGTCAAGATACTTAAGTCACAGACATAATATATCCTAGGGAATTTTAATGATATTATCCAAGGGCATTCCTCAGTTGGCTGTGGAGCTGAGAATGTAACATTCTGAATTCCTACATCTTTGCTGTACCTCTATCTGTGTAGCCAGTTCTGACACCATATCTATTTATTCACTATTTTTTCCTTTGGTTAGGTCATTTATATATTGGGAGTTGAATTGATTATGTGGTTGAAACCGACAAACTTATATATCAGCCTTCACACCTTTCATTCTGTTACACCCATTTGAGAATATCTTTTATTTTAAAAACTCCTAAGTTAAAAACAGTGGGCATATATTGCTTTTGTACAAGCAAGAGATAAGCTTGTAAGAGAGGAAGAATACTATATAATTGTATAAAAGAGCTGTTTGTCAGAAGAAAAAAGTGTAAATTCTATCAAATGTTGTGCTATTTTAAACCAACCAATGGAATTGGGTCAATCTGGATATTTTTAAATGCATACATAACTCATGAGTTTATTTAATGTGTTTTATTTTCCCCTATTAATTAATTTGCACATAAACACATAGTTTTGGCCCTATATTTTTCTGAGTGATTAAAAATAATTTGAATTACTGTATTTTGAAGGATATATGTCTACATGCTGCAAATACATGGTCCTGAAGTTTAGGGTCTCATCTCAGGGAGCATTTTAAGGTCTATGAGGTCGTGTTTATGTTGTCACCATGGTATCATGCAAAATCCATCTAGATTTCCTGGTTCTATACACCTGAGTTTGAATTATGTCAATTCCTCTGTATCCTTTGGAAAATCAATGAAATGTTTTTTACCCTTAAGGTTATCCTTTGTGCAACTGGGAAAAAAAAAATATATATAATACCCACTTAACAGGCAGTGACAGAGCCAAAATGTATCTTGGGAAAGATTTGTTCCTCCACAGTTTGCATCAAATCCCATCTTCCCACAATGCCTCTCTCATGAAAGTACTACAATCAAAGAATCTAAATAGAGATAGTGAACTTGAAGTGCAAATGTAGCTTCCAGACAAGTCTTCTATTCAATTCCTCCCCCAAGCAGCATTGCAGAAAAGTGTCCTCTTCACCCCACAACCACAATGTCACTTTCAATACTCTTGTACAGCAGTAATTCCAAGGCCTTTATAGCCCATGGAGTGACTGTGATGAAAAAATGTTTAATATCTGCAAAGTATCTGTCACATATTCCCTTTCCTTCCCTTACCAGTCGCCCAGTTGTACTAGGACGGAGTTTCTTCTTGAGTGGAAAAAAAAAGAGTAGAATAAATTATGTCTAAGGTTTCCTTTGTTTTTTTCTTTTTCATTAAAAAATTCACACAATGGAATACTATGCAGCAGAAAGAAAGAAGAAGCTCCTACCATCTGTGATAGCATAGATGGAACTGGGGAGCATTATACTAAGTGAAATAAGCCAGGAGGTGAAAGACAAATACCATATGATCTCACCTGTAAATGGAATCTAATCAACAAAACAAACAAGCAAGCAAAATATAACCAGAGACATTGAAATAAAGAACAAACTGACAGTGACCAGAGGGGCAGGAGATAACTAGTGAAAGAAGGGGAAGAGTCAAGTCAAAGAACATCTGTAAAAGACCCATGGACAAAGACAATGGCGGGGGAGGATTGAGGGTGGGAGGTGGCAATGGGTGGGGCAGGTAAAAATGGGTGGGAAAATGGAGACAACTATATTTGAACAAAAATAAAAATAATAATTCTAAAGTATTGAAACTGCACTTAGAGGATCCAAGTAATACAAGTGTGAAAAGATTTGCAGGTGCCTAAAATATGTTTGTCTTACAGTAGAAAGCATCTGTCTCATGTAGCACTGTTTTAATGCCAAACATTATCATGATCTATGTACTAAATTTCTTTTTACCTTACATAGCTCTCTTAAAAAGATGAATCTACAACTGGGCTACCAAAATTGTTCATCCCGAGAAAAATAATATTTTAGCCTATTATTAAACTTTTAGCATTAGCTTCAAAATTCCTTTGAGAAAAATCCAGATTTCATTTAAAGGGCACACCCAGCATCTTAATGTAAATACTGGTGAGAGATTTCCTTTGGATTTAATTCTGAATTATTGTTTTGCATGAATAATGTCATTATGCTCATTAAAGGAGAAAACTCCCTTAATTTGAATAAAGAAGAAGGATGTCATATTTTAATAAAAGTGGCATAGTTAATAGAAAAACAGAAAAATCTGTTAACCAAGAAGAGCATTTCTGATACATAATTATTGTTCAGAAATCTGAAGCTGATATCATGGGCTACTATAAATTCAAGTCTGGAAATGACCTTAGATATCAATATTTCAATCTCATTTCATTAACATATGAAGCCAGAGGATCTTAGGTAGGGTTCAGATACTTGCCCAGATAATAGAGCTCATAACAACAAAGCCAGGAATACAATTAAGATTTCCCAAGATTCAGGCCAATGTTTTTCCCAAAGAGAGGTTGATTTTGGACGGTAATAAGTTTAATAGAAAGTAGTGTGTTTGTGACTTTCTTTATTTTTTAGGCGTGCTATTATTTTTCATTGGGCATGTATTAACTTGCACTTAGGAGAAAAATACAATTAATTAGTTAAAATTAAATTGAAATATTGTATATGGTTGAGTAGTATTTTAAAATCTTACTTTGTTATCTTCTTCAGTGATGGTGGCAAATTTGTTTTTTCAACATATCAAAGCGCTAGAACTTGCAAAATATTTTGTTTTAACTATAAGCCTGGAAAAAGTTTAAAATCAAAAAAATAAAACCAACTATAAAACTAGGCAACTAAGCATTTTACATGTTATGTTCTATTAAAGTTGTCAAAGTTAGCAAAGAAAAATATGTCTCATTAAATTCAAATGTTATACTTGTTAACAACTATAAAGGACAAAAACTGGGGGGGTCATTGGAAATGGGAGGGAGGTGGGGATGGCTTGGGGGTGTTGGCTGGAATAGGAGTAAAAGACAGAAAACTGTACTTGAACAACAATTAAATTGAAAAATATCAAAAGAAGAAAAAATCAAATTTTACTTTAACAGTGAATAATCCTTTTAATATAAGTATGTCTCATGTAACATTTGGGACACTGTTATATAAAAGTAATTATTTTTTGTTTATCTGAAATTCAAATTTAACTGGAAATCCTGTATTTTATATAATATATCTAGATCTGCTGACTTTGAAATGTTTAATTAAAATGACATTGGTGGTAAATTAATACTAATTTAATACATATACCAAGTTCTTACTATTCCAAACTAAAATCTCCCAAGTCTACTACGAGAACAACAACAACAATAACAAAACATTCAATATTTAATGAATATCTGTATGTCTGCTGTGGTAATTTATTTCCAAAAAATACAATGAAAGGGTGATTTGTAAATGACGTGTGGATTTTATTTATGTATTCATGAAATACACTCTGTGTAACACAAGGCAAACTAACCACAAAAACAATAAACTTCTCCATATTATAGAATACAATTAATTGATCTTTTGCATGTAAACAACATTTATTTAAATTGATAATTATTTGGTAAATAATTATTTTACTAAATGTTATTATTGTGGCACACAGAAATATAAAGAAGGAGATTTAAAAATAAATAATAGAAAGAAAAGAGAAAGAGTGTTAATAAGTATGCTGGACACTCACTCATTAAGACTGATCTATGAGTCAATATTTCTTCAGTCTAGATTTAGTTGTGGTAGTCCTTCAGAGATATTACAATGAGTCAATTCAATATCAATAACATCAATAACAAGAACTAAAAGGAAGCATGATATTAATTCTTAGGTTTTCATTTTCTATTTTAACCATTCATATGTTCAACCAATAAAGAAGTTTTTATTCTCTTAAGATTCTAATATATAACAGCTGATGAATCTTAGAGGTTACACAATTGTTCATTGTTCTATTCTTTCAACTTTTTTCTGTTTGAAAATTTTTATAACAAGTTTCAGGAGAGGAAAAAATGAAAAAAGAGAAAAAAGAATTAACAGATACATCAATAACATCAAAATTAAAACTAAAATATAAACCAACTATCACTTAGAGCCATCAGAGATAAAGTTGATTAGAAGTCTAACAACTATAAAACTTAATTGAATGGATGTCTGACAACTATGGAATTAAAGAAACCACATCCATTGAGATTGGTAGGACGGGCCCACATGCAGAATGGGTTGGTCCCACACTCACATGTGGAAGCTAAAAATTTGAGAGGGATATCTTGGGAGTCCCAGTCCTACACAGAGCTGCCCAGCCCAGAGTTCCAGTACCAGGAAGGTAAGTTCCCACAACTTCTGTCCGTAAAAACTACTGGGTTGAGTCAGTGGAAGAAACTACTGGAGCCCCAAGCAGTTCCTGTTAAAGAACCCACATACAGACTCACCTACTCGGATTCACTCACTTTGAGCTCCAGCAACCAGGTAGCAGATTGAAAAGAACCAGTGGTAAATAGGGAGATACTCAAAGCAAGGAGAGGCCATTGTCCCTTTTCTAAACCCTCCCTGAACAGAGCCAGAAAGCTGGTACTGTATCTGAGACTCCATCAACTTGGCTAACACTGTTTGACCCACCTCAGAGATCCTCCCAGAGACTCCACCCCACCCAACTGCTGCTTTTTCATATGAATATGACTGGTTTTGGTCATGCTTCACAACTTCCTAACTCCTATCAAACAAGCCACAGCTGGCTCCAATGAGCCTCAGGTCCAAAACTAGCAGCAGCCAGCTCAGATTCACAGCTTGGCTTTGCCTGGGAATCTCCAAGCCCAGTACAAATAATAGCCATATCAGAGGCAGGGTGCCGCATGCAAAACACAGGTAGGGGCTGACCATGGCCTCCATCACCCAGAAAATCCCAGGGCCAGTGCATACAATGGACAACTACAGACCAAATCAGAGCCCCACTACACTACCCCTGCACAGTTTATTCTTCACAAGGGCTGAGGTTGGTGGTCAGTGGTCACAGTCAGTCCTTGTAGCTGAGAGGCCTGGATAAATACTTCCAATTAATCTGCCAATAACAACCAAGGCTCAACTATAAGAGGAGGGTGTACTCTGCCCTGAAGAATGGTGCACCTCAAGTATCCAGCCAGGGTGATAGGGGAGGCTGTGCCACTGGATCCTACAGGACACCTTACTGTATTAGGCCACACTGACAAGACATGGACTCAAAGCAGCTCTGCCTAATACATAGAAACAAACACAGGGAAGCTGCCAAAATGAGAAGACAAAGAAACATGGCCCAAATGAAAAAATAGATCAAACTCCAGAAAAAAAGAGCCAAACAAAATGGAGGTAAGCAATCTATCAGATGCAGAGTTCAAATAACTGGCAATAAGGATGCTCAAGGAACTCAGTGAGGACCTCAACAGCATAAAAAAGATCCAGTCCGAAATGAAGGATACAATAATTAAAACAAAGAAAAAATCACAGGGAAACAACAGTAGAGTGGAAGAAGATGAGAATCAAGTTAATGATTTGGAACATAAGGAACTAAAAAACAACAAATCAGAACAACAAGAAGAAAAAATAATCCAAAAAAAGAAAAGATGGGAATGGTATAAGCAGCCTCTTGGATAGCTTCGAGAAATTCAAAAGTTACTTCATAGGGGTTCCAGAAGGAGAAGAGAAAGAGCAAGAAATTGGAAGTCTATTTGAAAAAATAGTGAAATAAAACTTTCCTAATTTGCTGAAGATAATAGACATGCAAGTGCAGGAAACAGAGTCCCAAATGAGATGGATGCAAAGAGGCACTCCAAGACACATCATAATTAGAACGTCAAAGTTTACAGATAAAGAGAGAATCTTAAAAGCAAAGAGAAATCTTAAAGAGAAAATAAGTTAGCTACCTACAAGGGAATTCCCATAAGACAATCAGCTGATTTTTCAAAAGAAATTTTGCAGACACAACGGATTTGCAAGAAATAGTCAAAGTCATGAAAAGCACAGGCATACAGTCAAGTTGCTCTACTCAGCAAAGCTATTATTTAGAATCAAAGGGCAAATAGAGAGCTTCCCAGACAAGAAAAAAAAAAAACTAAAGAAATTCATCATCACCCAACCATTAATATATGAGATGTTAAAAAGACTTATTTAAGAAAAAGAAGATCAAAATTATGAACAACCCATTTCGCTGAGTTGTGACACTGTATTTGTGGTAGGGGTCTGAGAGGGAACAGTGCCCCTTGCTCTGCTCTCCACCAGCTTTCAGTCACTTCCCCTGTTACCTGCAAGCAAATTGGACCCTTCTGGTGCTGATTTCTTGGTGGGTGGGTTTGTGTATCTTCTAAGACCCTGTGGGTCTCTCCAATGAACTCTCCTTTGAAGCTGGGAATTTCTCCCTTTGCCACAACCCCCACAGCTTTTTACTGTCAGAAATTTTGAGGCTGTTTCCCCCATTCCAGAACCTTGGGTTACTCAGTCTATATCACGCCCCAGTTGTTCCTCCTGGTTTTCTGCATACAAATGTGGAATGGACTGGTCCACCAGCCTCCACCTTGCCTGCCTTGTCCTGTAGTTGCCACTTTGCTGTGCATCCTTTTCACCCCAGCTACCCATCTCCACCCCCACTACAGGTCTAAATGAATGTTCCTTCTTTACCTCCTTGGTCATCAGACTTCCATACAGTTTGATTTTCTGACAGTTTGGTTATTTTTTGTTTATACATTTGTTGTTGTCCTTCTTTTGGTTGTGCAAGGAGGCAAAGTGTATCTATCTACACCTCCATCTTGGCTGGAAGTCCCCTGATAAATTTTTCATGCCTTCCCTAGAATTGTTTTCCTTCCTGCTGATCATTGTTACTGATCTTCATTATTCTCTGAATTCACATCCTTGCTCTAAAGAGATGGTTTCTTTACCATCTTCTATGCTGTTTTGTCCACTTTCCATTATACTTTCCCCTTTCTTCTCTCGACTTCTAAGCTTAAATGTCATTTGTTAAATTTCGAAATGATCAGTGAAAATCATAGAAAATTAGTCATGGTGGGAGCCTCTAACTCTACAATGTCAAACACCTGATTTACTTGATTTATCTTTTGAAAGATAATAACATGGCAACATAAGTATTAAAGTTTAAAGTTGTAGTTTGAGAGATAATTGTTTTTTCCAATTCATTTAAAATTCAAAATGTGCTTTCTTTTTCTTTTCCTTGTTTTTTTTGGGGGGTAGAACTTGTATTTACAGTTGTCTTATTTAAAAGATACCATCCTTTAAACTGTCTAACATATATTTGTAGAAGATTAAGATAATAAAAATTAAAAATCACTTGTAATCCTACCTACCGGAAATAACTAATGTTAACTAATACTTTACATACACAAACTCACATGTGCACACACGCACAGCATACATACATACATATCACACATCATGATTTAAAAGAAAATGCTACATAGAAGTGTCTCTCTCTTCCATTCTTTTAGATTGAAAAAACAAATATGTCAATTTCCAGATCTTCTCCCATGGGGTTGAGAACAATACTCTGAGAATGGCAGAATAACAAGATGGGGGCCGCTTAAATCTCTAAATCATCACACAGAGCAGAGCCATCCTACTGACTTTGACTTGGATGTTACCTTAGAGAGAAATAAACTTCCATCTTCTTTAAACTACAGCGTTTGTGACTTTTGTTAGAGTGGCAACCCTAATATATCACCTAAATGGCCAAAACTTTTGGTTTTGTAATATTCTAGGAATTCATGCCCTGGCTTGCATGGCTCAGTGGATTGAGTGCTGGCCTGTAAACCAAAGGGTTACTGAATTGATTCCCAGTCAAGGCACATGCCTGGGTTGTGGGCTGGATCCCTGGTGGGGGACACTCAAGAGGCAACCTCACATCAATGTTTCTCCCCTTCTCTTTCTCCTTCCTTTCTCGTGTCTCTAAAAATAAGTAAATAAAATCTTAAAAAATAAAAGAAATATTCTAGGAATTCAGAGAAGAAACAAAATGACAAATTGGCTAGAGTCATATTGAAGCCTTCAGAAAAAAAAGATGACATTTAAACAAGATAGGGACGATAGAGTTTCAAGTTTAAGATGGCAGCTGAGCACAGGCATTTGCCACCCCTCCTTCAAGAAACCACAATATGATGACCACAGAGAAAAATACAAAAGGGAAAAAACGAGAGAGTTCAATTATCAGATGACAAAAAGCAAAGAGAAAAGTGTGGTCAAGAGATGAGGCAGCAAAAGTCATGGTCCAGAAGATGTTCCAGAGGAGCCACAGGACAGATGGTAGCCACTCTTCCTGGTAGAACTCTGGAGCATTCTGTGCATCAGGGTATTTTCAGCCTCAACACTATTGACATTTGGAGCCAGATAATTTTTTGTTGTGAGGGGCTGTCATATACATTGTAATACAGTAGTAGCACTAGCCATGCCTCCAGACCACACAACCAAAAACTGTGCCCAACCTTTGCCAAATGCTCCCAGAGGGCAAAACTGTCTTGATTGAGTATGGTCGCTATACAGTATTCATTCTAAACATATTTACTGAACATTTCCTATACACCAGACACTGTTCTAGCTACTGCAGATATAAAAGTGAAAAAATAATAAAAAATCCTTATCTTAATAATACGTTCTGGTGGGAGTAGTAGTACACAAACAAATTAAATGAGTAAAAAATATAAATAGTCAAGTGTTGACAGTGCTTTGGAGATAATAGAGGAAAAAAAAGAAAATACTGAGGGGGCGGAGGATGAAAAACATAAGGTATCCAGATACAGCTGTGCCAGTTGCCTTTCAAATACTTTCCCTGGATTTATAAGTGGGAAACATCAAAGGCCTGGTTTTTGCTTCTTGGAATACCACTGGAGAAATATTTCCCATACAATTTGAATGGACTCCAGGGAAGAATTTTGCGTGTTGGCAATAATAAACTGGAGGCCATTATGAAAGTTGTTATTTAGTGAAACTCAGAGATCAGGGTGGGCAATGAGTGAAGGTCAACAAGCGTTATGAATGTGAGTGGTGCTAGAAGATGATATAGGAGGAAAAATGGCTGCAAAAACTCAGGAATCTCAGAAGGATTCTGACTTCAGACGGTTGAATGGATTTACTGAATCCACTGGCTTAAACAATAAATATAGTAAACCTTATCTTACTTTATTTTAAAATAATTTCCTCTATCAAGCTTTCAGCAATGATGCTTTATAAAGCTCTGTAAATTGAGATTTCCTTTCAGAGAGTTTTATATTTTATACAATTTCATAACAATGCTGAATATAACAGATAGTTGAATACTATTAATTAAGCTTCACTATTATTATTGTAGAAAAATGAATGAGAAGACTTTTTCTTGAATAAAATATTTAGTTAAAAATTCACACTTAAGACTCATGGAAACCAAAACACTGAGAAATATTTACTTATATCTAGTGAGCTCTTTTTATTTTCTCTGATGAACACATGTAGGTGCTGTTACCATACTAACATCTTGAAGGTACAAGCTCAGAAAAGGAGGTTTAGAGAAGAAGGTAAGTGAGAATCTGAGATAGTAAATTCCTTACTTAAATGTTTTACTTTACAAAAAATTTTGGCATTCTCTAACCACAACCATTACCAAAATAACATAGTGATATGTTTTTTATTTCTAATATGTGATAAGACGTGTTAGAAAAATTATAAAACAAACAGAATGAATGGCTTGCCTATGAAATGTTGACTATCTGGGGGTCACCCATGTTTCCTCACTAAACATCTACTCTCTTCAACTTGCTATCTAAAAGGTCACTTTCTTTGATGGTGGTTTGGGAGGACGTATGTACTTGTAAGGAAGGAGGAGGCCATTTTTTGAAAGTCAGATCAACAAAGTCAATGTACAAAAATCCACTGCCTTCCTATATAGTAACAATAGAATTTCAGAAAAATAAGTGAAAGAGGAAAACACAGTTCTTTTTGCAATTCCAACAACAACAACAACAACAACAATTACCTAGAAACAAACTTAACAAAGGATGTAAAGGACCTATATATACTAAAAACTACAAAACGTTATTAAAAGAGATTGAAAGAGACACAATGAAATGAAAAGATATTCCCTGTCCACAGTTTAGAAGAATCAACATAGTTAAAATGTCCATATTACCCAAAGCAATACACAGATTTAATGCAATTCCCATAAAAACCCCACTTATATGTGGAATATAAAACCAAAGCTCATAGACACAGACAATAATATAGGGGTTAACAGAGGGAAGGGGCTGGGGATAGTGAAAGGTAAGGGGGTCCAACTATATAGTGATAGAAGATAATTTGACTTCAGGTGGTGGGCACACAATGCAACATAGAAATAATATATTACATGAATGTATGCTTGAAACATACAATCTTATTAACCAATGTCACTCCAATAAATTTAATTAAGATAAATAAAATAAAATATATTTTCCCTTTTTGAACATTAAAATCTTTTTTTAAATCAGTTTCTTGTTTCACTTCTTGTCATTACTCACTAACTAGCCACAGATATATTTCTTCTTAGTCTGAGTATGAAGTTTGCTCACAACAACCAGACATTAAGTGGAGACCCCTGAGTGCTCCACTATTAGTGGTTTTCAGTTTATGTAAATTTAAGTTTATGTAAAAGGAAACTAAATGCCCATGCTTAAGTACTATATATGAATAATTAGCCTAGCCAAACTGTCTTTTCATATGAGTTGAGTATCACTGACTCCTTACAAGAGTGTTTTCACATCAATTTTCACTGGTTAGTTAGTGTTGATAGTAACGAGAACACTTTAATGCTGGAGGTAGAAGAATGTACAAGTTGGGTTGACCTCACTCATGCTGACAGTTCTTCATTCCATTGCTTTTGGTGTACTACTGCAAAAGAAATGGGGGCCAGGTAGGTCTGAATCACACCATAATACCTCATAAGCCTGTAGATGATGGAAATTCTTCAAAATGTGGCATTTTCTTAGTGGGAATGATGAAATGATGTTTGTTCATCTTGTATACTATTGTAAAGGGAAGTTATGCTACAAAAGGCCTAAATTCATATTATAGTTGTTGGCTGCCCACTCTGTGCCAAGAACTCTGCTAGGTGTTGGAGATAAAACTGTAAGCACCAACATGATGTTGTAGCTCTTAGTGGGGTTCTAGTGGAGACTAAGCATTGAATTCCCAAACAAATATACATTTGTAACTATGATAAATGGACTGAAGGAGAAGTGCAAGAGGTAACAGGAGTTCTCTTTTCCCTCAGTGACCAAATACTTTATTTTCATGAGCTGATTGTAAGATACTAGAAAATGGCTTAACAATAAATTTTTTTGGACTAATGGAAAGACTGATGCAACACAAATGAGTTCAAGCCACTTAGGCAATCATAGCAGCTATGGGGCCATTATCACCAAGTGTCATGACAGACATGTCATGTAAGAGCAAGAAGGCAAATCCTAGTCCAGTGGTCTGGGGCCAATAGAGTTGATCAGAGTTACTTACAGGGTCTGTTCCCAGCTGGGGGAAGCACATATATTTGAGACCAAACACATCTCCTGGAATTCTGAGCAAGTTGTGCTCACAGTTGCAGGAAGTTGTGCAAAGTCGGGGCATAGTTCAAGGTATTTTGGTGAATATAGTCAAGGGGGGAAAAGAATGAGAAAAATAAGCCAGAATGCAAGACAGAAATCAAGAAATATCAGGTCATGTGGCCATAATATAATTTGTACAGTCCTTTAGGGACAAGTCTCCTCCACTGTTTGAAGTTCTCACAGGTACAGCAATTTGTCAGCAAAGAGGACTCAAAGAATTGAACCCATGAAATACACAAGTTATCTGCTGGAGAAACAACTCTGGATTAAAAAAATCCATAGACATCTCAGAAGAGAGATCATTTTATTTATTCTCTTCGTGACCAGATATCTCTGTCTCAGAACACAGTTAACCCATAGATAGAAGGGAAAGTGTGTTCACAGGAACAGAGGTGCAGAAAAGAGAATAACACATACTTAATTCTGACTGTTAAATGTACATTAGTTTGGTGGTTCTCAGACTTTGAGCAGCACTGGAGTCACTTGGGAGCATATTAAACATACTGATTCAAGGTTCTACCTTTACCTACTGAATCAGGATAAGGTTTCTTCAAGATATTCTTATTTGTACATTATGTTTGGGAATAACTATATTATTTTTTCAAATCCTTATGACCAATTATAGAAAGAGACACCCAGATGGGAGAAATTAAGCATCATTTTCACAGGGGATTCTGGATGCCCCATCTACAAACCGGAGTTTCTCTGATTCAGAAATAGGAGTCCCTCAAATGGATCTATTCTTCCCTTTCCACATTTATTGAATTATTAAATTTTCCTATGAAGTACAAAGGGAAGAAAAAATTGGATTTTGTGCAACATGCCTAGGGAACACACTCAGTGGCTATAGAAGAGAAAATAGTTAGAATTAGAGGCCATTACCCATGGCCAGCTTCTCTGAGCCCTAGTGAGCAACAGTCCAAGACTGCAATGGTCATTTTCTATTATTTAACACATATTTCTAGTATTTAACACAATATTTTTGTGTTAAATCAGTAGTTCCCAAGCTTTGATGAATATTAGGGTAACTTAGGAGCTTTAAATATTGATACTAAATATTTAAATATTATCATACACCCCTAAAATTATGATTTATTTGGTATGTGACAACCTGAGAATCTGAAAGTTTTAGAGTTCCCTCAGGTTTTCCTAGTGTGCAACAAAGTTTGAAAGTTTGGGAGGCATGAAGTTAAGTAAAAATACTGATAACACGGTGTTGTGGTAATGCTTTACATAGCCTTCTCAGAAAATTGATGTGACTTTATAGGGGCTATTGGACTTCATATGGTCATCGATGAGGCCTGCACATGACCCTTTTCTCATGCCACAGGCCAGGTCATTAAAAGTCAGAAGAATGCTCATAATACTAATATAAGCACACACCAGCTTTTCTCCCTGAGTTTCTCCTGCCTACTGTTGCCTAGTTCCTCTAATTTCCTGTAGCATACTGCCTAATGTGTCCAGAGGAACAGTCTCTCTGTTCCAACAATGTCCCCTTCTGTATGTGCAAGGACAGCAAGACCACCTGATACTCACCCATGGTAATATGGTCCAGCATCCCAGGACACTGGGGGATCAAACAGGTCTCCAAGGCCCCATTATTAAAAGATCTGTGTGTTCCCAGGAGGGACTGAAAAGTACCAATTGTGCCCCACTAATAGTTGTTTGCAATCCAATACCTATGGTTTCAAAGTAGAGCACATCATAGAGTTATTACAAATTCAAGGGGCAAAGTTAATTTGGGGGGATCTCCAAAGATTTTGTGAAGTAGCTGAAGACCTGGACACCTAAGTGTTAATGAAAGATCTGTCAGACTTGAAAAAAATTCTTAGTTCTTTTGAGGTAGATCAATATTCTCACATTTCCTTGATTTCCTGGAAGTTGCTCTACCAAGGCTACCAAGAAATTCAGTTGTGCAGAAATCCAAAGAAATATAGGTGGACTTTTGCCAAGATACCATTTGATTTTGACCCAGGCTTTGAGCATTCCAAGGCCTGAATGACCTGGAAAACTCAATTTGTGCTAATGGAGTGATTGTTAAGTGGAGGTTTCCTATTAACCAGGATCACTGAGGGACATCCTGAGGACCAGACCTGCCCTGGCCCAACTCCCTAGAAGTGCTAGCAGAGTAGACATGAAGTAGAGCCCAAGTGCTGGAATTTAAAAAAACATTCTTACATTACTTTAATTTAACAATCACTGCAATGATTTGATGGTATTATCTAGCCCCCCTTCCCAGGAAAAAATATTGTACTACCTTTTAAGCCAGTATTCTTGTGGTGGAAATTCCAATCACATTGGCAATTAGATCCAAAGAGAAATATCAGAAGAAGCAGTCCATTTAGTTTTATTCAAGTACTATCATAAGAGCATCCCCTCACATCAGTTAGGCACATAACCTAGGCTTCTACAGTCTAAAAATCTATAGCTATATTGTTCAATATAACTTTCTACATTGATGAAAATGTTATATTCTGTTCTATACAATGTGGTAGCCTCTAGCTACATGTAGTTATTGAGTGCTTAAAATGTGGTTGGTTGAATGAGTAATTGAAATATTAGTATATAGCTAATGCCTACCATATTTTATAGTACAAAGAGATAACATATCTTGCCCTCACTGGTAGCTCAGTGGATTGAGTTTCAGCCTGTGAACCAAAAGGTAGCTGGTTCAATTCCCAGTCAGGGCAAATGTTTGGGTTATGGGCCAGGTCCCCAACGTAGGCAGGTGAGAGACAACCACACATTAATGGTTCTCTTCCTCTTTTCCTTCCCTTCCCCTCTGTCTAAAAAGAATAAATAAACAAAATATTTTTAAAAAGAGAAATAACCCATCTGTGTAGAAAGCATGCAGAGTTATAACTTGGCACTAAACACTAAACATCTTTCTTTAAATAATACTCTATCCTTGGGGTTTCCCATAAGTAATAACTGTCTGCCTTCCTAAAAAGAACAAGAAACAAAACTTCTTGCGGATGACTCATCATTCACCCAGAATACAGATTATCATGAAATGACAGCCCACAAAACATATCTGGCCCTAGATATGTATGTGTTGGTTTGTACTATATTTTTTAAAGTTTTAAAATTAGTTTTAATATTTGTAAAATTAATTAAACAATCGTACTATTTCCCTGGACTGGTAGCTCAATTGGTTGGAGCAACATTCCATATACCAAAAGGTTTCAGGTTCAATCATGAGTCAGGGCACATGCTTAGGCTATGGGTTTGCTTCCCAGTTAGAGCATGCATGGGAGGAAAATGACCAATATTTCTCTCTCATATTATCTCTCTCTTCTTTATTCTGTCTCTAAAATTAATAAAAACTATCCTTAGGTGAGAATTTAAAATTTTAAAAATATTTTTTACATCTCTATTTAGAAAAAATTAGATAATGAGGCCAACTTTGCTAGTACTTCAGGGAAGTCAACATCTGATGCTGCACCAAAGAGACACTTGAAGTTTAGTAAAAACATTGCCCAGTCTACTTCACTCACTCGTGTGGCCTTTCTTGGGCACTGGAATGGCTAGAGTTTGAGAGACCTGGTCTACAAATCTTCCCCAGGCAGAAGGACAAAATATGAGAACCTGGTAAGCCTGGTGATTCTACCCCTGTGCTCTCACCTTTAATACTCAACAAAGAAAGGAAAGAGCTCAACACAAACACCTTCTTTTCAAGGTAGAATCTCTCTCCTGTTCTTCAAAATTAAACATGTATGTGCATACATACAGAGGATTCCAAAGTTATTTCATCAGTTTGAGTGTGATCCAAGGCCAAGGCTGCTGGTTTCAGAGTATAAAGAAGTTACCTTTACTAGATTGAACATCTTACTTAGCCATGCCTCAGTTTCTAGGTCTGCAAAATGTTGGGACATAAGAAACCTGGAATGAGACCTGGCACATCACAAGGGCTCAGTACATGTTAGCTACTATTATTCTACACTCAGATGGACCATTAGTTAGAGAAACCAGCTCTGTGAAGAAAGAATGAAAATAAGCCTTCTGGACAGCATAACATAGAGACATGAACCAATTTTCACTCTCCAGTTGATTCTGGATATGATTCTGAATATCTCACAGCAAAGATATGAGTTGGCTGGTATATGTTAAATGAATATTTCCAAGAAACCAATATTAGTGATTCATCAAAAGCTTCTCATTTCTCCAGTGTGCTGAGGACTGCAGCACCGCCTGGCACAGGTTCTGAGTAGCACAGATACAAATGCAAGGCATACACAGCTTCTTTACTGCTGGTGCAAAGAAACGCAGTGAGAAGACAATTCTCCCTGAACATAGAAAGACAACAGCAAAATGTGCCCCAAAACTAGCCCTTTGTCTGACCCAGATATGTCTGTTCCAACAGCATTCATGAGTCATAGCAAACATGCACGTTCAGAAGGAAACAAAATGTCTAAAACTACGATGGCTCTAAAATTTCAGTTGTTCTTCACAGATTTAGTTTTGAAAAGTACATTGTGTTTTAAAGTGACCCAAATTATCTGTCACCACTCATGTGATGAAACATATCCTTCCCAAAGCAAAATCTTTCTTTGCTCTGAATAAATTTAGCTTTAATTCATTTGAAGTTAGGCAGATCTTCAAGGATCCTTCAAAAGGTGCTTTGAAGAGATCACTGTAGACAGTCGTTTTTTATTATGGCTCTCACACAAATGAATTGATGTTTCAGGGGTAAGAATGTCAGTCCTGTCAATTGCTTGCTCACTCATTTATCCCAAGTTAAATTGCAACTGTCCAACAGGCAGCGAGTACCAGTTACTAGCAGGCAGACTATCATTTCCAAGTCTAGAACAATGTTTAGTCCTGATATTTTTCCCCAGCTCTACCTATTTTCTGGTACAAAGCCATTGTATGCTCAGGGTGTTGGGATGATAGTCAAATTAAACAGGCAAGAGGATACACTCCTCACTGTCATAAGACAAGAGAACATCACCCCTACTGAGGACATTTCCAATTCGTACTTAGAAATAATTTTAACCCTACCTGAATGGGTTAACCTTAGTGTATTAATTAATATACATTAATCATTCCACCAACTCTATCTATCATGTATATACATACATACTCACATTCACATCTTTGCTAATTGTAGTATCAATATAACTAACAACTAGTGACTTAGTACAGCTAACATTTGTATAGCTGTTCACAAGCACATTCACATGCTTTTTCTTATGTACTTTTAAAAAGACATCTATGAGGCAGGTGAGGTAAAAAGGGGTAAACACGTTTTGGTCTTCAATGTGGTCCTGGCATTGTAATAGGGCTTTGAGAGTGCCAGGGCTAGAGTGTGGTGAGGGAAGTATGCGGGCTGCAGAACTGAAGGTGCCTCTCACCCTTAGAGTCATGCGCATTACAGACTTGGCACCTTAAACAGTGTATTTTCCTCTCTTCAGAGACAGACAAACTAATACTCAGAAATCTTAAGAAACTTGCCAAAGGCTCCTATTTAGTAAATCTCTGATCCCATTCTGGTGTTCTTTTTTTACACTGAGGTGGTCTATGGCCCAAAGACATTGCCAAATAAAACCACACTAATGAATTGCATAGTAATTGATTTGGTTCCTTGAACTTTCACTTAAAATTCAGTGTAGACAGCACTCCAAAGAAAATCTCTATTTAATCATTGTTATCACTGTTTATAAAATGAGAATGCTGTTTATTTTCAGCTTTGTTAGTTTCTTTAAAATTCTGCATTTAGCATATCCTAATTATGTATACTGTTGGGCTTATTATCAATAATTTTGGTTTGATTGCACATGTAATGAGGGAGATGAACTACCCAAGAGATGGCGGAAAATGAATTTGAGTCATACTGTCATTTTTATTTTTATATAATTTCAAAATATATTCTGTTTCCTAGCTCGAATGGAAGTTTATGGAAATCCACCAGAAACTTTTATTGTGTTCATTATTTAACATTCTATAAAATAATACTCTCAAGTTAATACTTATCTTGCTCCAAAGTCACTAAAACAAAAAGCTTTAAGCTTAAAACAACTTCATTGTAAAGGGCTATATATTTTATTTCTTTTTAGTAGCATTAAATCTACTCACAGTAGTCCCAGACAGAATTTATGGGAATACAATAATATGCCAATTAACTACAGTCAACCAGTTCCTAATTCTACATTTACAAAATGCCTTTATTATTAATGAAAATCCCTGCCATGTTCACTGAGAAACGAGAAGGTAAGCTGAAAAGAAATCCAACCCACTCTTAAAGATAGTTTTAATTGTTCTTAGAGATGCAGAATTCCTCACCTCAGACTTCAAGTTTATGGATGAGATTTAGCCTAGTTCCCTTGTGAGAAGCTGCTGACACAATTAGGGCAACTCATCCAAGAGAAAATCTATAGGCCTATCC
Source organism: Sturnira hondurensis (assembly GCF_014824575.4). Lineage (NCBI taxonomy): Eukaryota > Metazoa > Chordata > Mammalia > Chiroptera > Phyllostomidae > Sturnira > Sturnira hondurensis. The sequence goes on along the minus strand of NW_028076505.1, from coordinate 5,171,409 downwards.
ACAAAGCACACAACCAGGAAACATCTCATTACATATTTTTTTCTTGCTATCCCTTCTCTGTAGTTTAAATACCCACTTGCCATTAGATGTTTCTGATGAATAGAATGAAAATCAGTATGAAGTTGGGGGCTGCGGCTCCAGAAAGACAATCTTACATGTATGTTTGGCTCATGACAGGTCTTCCAAATGCACTTATGGATGTTGTTAAACCCAGACCAGGGTGTTCTGTTTAAGAAACTAGAGAAGAAAGGCATCCAAATTGGAAAGGAGGAAACAAAACTGTCATTGTTTGCAGATGAAATGATAGTATATATTAAAAAATCCTACACACTCCGCCAAAAACTTGCTTGACCTAATAAATGAATTTGGCAAAGCTTCAGGATACAAACTCAATATCCAGAAATCAAAGGGTTTTTGTGCATCAACAATGAAACAACAGAAGAAGAAATCAGGAAAAAATCCCATTTGATATAGCAACAACAACAACAAAAAATACCTAGGAATAAACCTAACCAAGGAGGTGAAAAAGACCAGTACTCAGAAAACTATACAACATTGAAGGAAGAAATTAAGAAAGACACAAACAAATGGAAACATGTAATATTGTGTTAGTGGATCTGAAGAATTAATGTAATCAACATACCCATACTACCCAAAGCAATTTATAGATTCAATGCAATGCCTATTAAAGTACCAATGACATATTTCACAGATATAGAACAAACACTTCAAAAATGTATATGAAACCATAAATGACCTCAAATAGTTGATGTAATTTTGAGAAAGAAGAACAGAGTAGGAGGGATCACAATACCTGATATCAAACTTTATTACAAGGCTACTGCCCTGGCTGGTGTAGCTCAGTGGATTGAGTGCGGGCCTGCAAACCAAAGGATCGCAGTTCAATTCCCAGTCAGGGCACATGCCTGGGTTGCAGGCCAATTCCCAGCAGGGGACACATGAGAGGCAACCATACATTGATATTTCTCTCCCTCTTTCCTTCCCTTACCCTCTAAAGATAAATAAATAAAACCTTACCCCCCCCCCCAAACAAGGCTACTCTAATCAAAACAGCATGGTACTGGCATAAGAACAGACACATAGACCAATGGAACAGAACAGAGAGCCCAGAAATAAACCCAAGTCTCTATGGTCAATTAATATTCAACAAAGAGTGCAGCAGCATAAAAAGGAGTAAAATTGCCTCGTCAACAAATGGTGTTGGGAGAGCTGGACAGCTACAAGCAAAAAAAATGAAACTAAATCACCAACTTACACCATACACTAAAATAAATTCAAGATGGATAAAATATTTCAATATAAGTTGTGACACCATTAAAATTACAGCGGAGAACATAGGAAAATCTCAGATATTTCATGCAACAATATTTTCACTATGTCCTCTAGAGCAAGGGACATAAAGGAAAAAATAAACATATGAGATCTCATCAAAATAAAAAAAAAACTTCTGCGGACCAGAGTCCCCTTTTCTCCACACCCTCTCCAACATTTGTTGTTTATTGCTTTGTTTATAATAGCCATTCTCACCGGTGTAAAGTGGTATCTCATTGTAGTTTTAATTTGCATCTCTCTGATAGCTAGCGATATTGAGCATCTCTTCATGTGTCTCTGGATCCTCTGTATGTCCTCCTTGCAGAAGTGTCTGTTCAAGTCCTTTCCCCATTTTTTAATTGGGTTAGTTGTGTTGGTGGGATTGCAGACTGGTACAACCATTATGGAAAACAGTATGGAATTTTCTCAGAAAACTAAAATTGGACTTGCCTTTTGACCCAGCAATTCCACTGCTAGGATTGTATCCTAAGAACCCTAAAACACCAATCCCAAAGAACCTATGCACCCCAATGTTCATAGCAGCACAATTTACAATAGCCAAGAGTTGGAAGCAACCTAGGTGCCCGTCAGTAAATGAATGGATCAAAAAACTATGGTACATATACACAATGGAATTTTATGCTGCAGAAAGAAAGAAGGAGCTCCTACCTTTTGCAACAACATGGATGGAACTGGAAAGCATTATGCTGAGTGAAATAAGCCAGGTGTTGAAGGACAAATACCATATGATCTCACCTCTAACAGGAAGCTAAACAACAAAACAAACAAGCAAGCAAAATATAACCAAAGACACTGAAATAGAGAACAGGCTGACAGTGACCAGAGGGGAGAGGGGAGGGAATTTCAGGGGAAATAAGGGAGGGATTTAGAGGAACCTATATAAAGGATACATGGACAACAACTGAGAAGGGTGGAAATGGGAGGGAGGGGGGAGGACAGGGGGTGGGATGGGATGGGAGTAATAGACAGAAAACTGTACTTGAAAAATAATTAAATAAAAAAATTGGAAAAAACAAACAAACAAACAAAAAACTTCTGCATAACTAAAGGAAACAGTATTAAAATGAAAAGAAAACCAAATGTATGGGAAAACATTTTTGCCAATGGTACCTCAGATAATTCTTTAATCTCTAAACTATATTAAAAACTCACACAACTCCACTCTAATATGACAAGCAACCCAGTTAAAAAATGGGCAAAGGACTTGAACAGACACTCCTCCAAGGAAGACATGCAGAGGATCCAGAGACATATGAAAAGATGCTCAATATCACTAGCTATCAGAGAGATGCAAATTAAAACCACAATGAGATACCACCTCACACCATTGAGAATGTCCATCATAAACAAGGCAACAAACAAGTGCTGATGAGGCTGTGGACAAAAGGGAACCCTAGTGTACAGTTGGTGGGATTGCAGACTGGTGCAACCACTGTGGAAAACAGTATGGAATTTCCTCAAAAACTAAAAATAGAACTGCCCTTAGACCCAACAATTCCACTGCTAGGATTATATCTTAAGAACCCTAAAAAGGTATGTATATCCTATATACCTTTTGGATATAGGTTCTTATATCCAAAGAACTTGTGCACCCCAATGTTCATAGCAGCACAATTTACAATAGCCAAGTACTGGAAGTAACCTAAGTGCCCATCAGTAAGTGAATGGATCAGAACACTATGGTACATGTACACAGTGGAATTCTATGCAGCAGAAAGAAAGAGGGAGCTCCTACCCATTGCAATAGCATGGGTGGAACTGGAGAACATTGTGCTAAGTGAAATAACCCAGGCAGTGAAAGACAAATACTATATGATCTCACCTTTAACAGGAACCTAATCAAGGAAACGAACAAGCAATCAAAATATAGCCAAAGACACTTAAATTGAGAACAGGCTGACAGTGACTACAGGAGAGAGGGGAAGGGATTACAGGGGGAAAAGGGTGAAGGGTTTGCAGGAACAATTATAAAGGACACATGGACAATAACAAGGGGCAGGGTGGAAAAAACAGGGGAGGGAGGTGAGAAGGGTTGAGGTGGTGCAGGGGGTAGGGGAAAAGGCAGAAAACTGTACTTGAACAATAATAAAAAAGTTAAAATAAAAAATGCTAGCTATAATAAACATTAAAAAAGAAACTATAGAGAAGTGATCTATAAAACACTATCTAATCCCTGACCTGATTTTTCATACACTTGTATTTCATTTTTTTAGAGTATATAGTGTACACTTTGCCCACCTGATTTCCAAAAATGCCATAGAGAAACTCGGAATGCCCCAGGCCCACTGGGACCTATCTGTTCCTCTGTTGAATCTGTTCTCAATTTTTGCAGACTCAACTGTCATGGAAGCTGCAGGTCTTTGTTACTAGAAGGAAATCTTGAAGCTCTGGGGTCCCCTTAAGAGGGAAGACACCCATGTAAATTTGCCTTGGCATGCAGTGTCAAACTAGGCATCATCACTATTATCAGCATTGGGGTCAATGAGACAGAAAAAGGTGAATAATCTGCTTCTGCAATTATTATTATATTAATGCTGGCTCATCTGCATTTTGACACACGCCAGAGAATCTCATTCCACCGTTAGAAAAGGTCTCCATGTTCTACTCCTTGTGGGTATTTTCCCCAATCTAAACATCACAAAATTATAAGATAGGTTCTTCTCCTGAGAGTTTTAAGAAACTCTATTTACTCCTACTCAACTTGGGTTTTACCCATAAAACTTCTTTATGTCATTAAATGTAATCTACGCAAACTGACAAGTCTGATTATTCTTATCCAACCAGCTGTTTAAAGAAACAGTCACTTACTTACCTCACTAATCATTCTACTATTCTAAGATTTTTCCAATCTTCAGTGCATCTGATGGAGTTAATTGAAATGTTTCTTTCTGATTCATTTCTTCCTCTGACTCCAATAGAATATCCTCCAATAGAATGGCATTGTGCACAGTTCCAGGCTTCTCCTTGTCTTTGCCTCAAAGGCCTGTGCAGGTTAGCCCTTGGCAATCAAATACAAGTGTTTCAGATAATGGAACTCTTGTGCAGACTGACATCATTTATACTCTGCATTCCCAGAGTCTTTAATTCCTGCCTCTGAGAATTCCTTCTCCAACCTAGTGCAAGCCAGAAAGAAGACAGAAACACACCAAGCTTCTCTAGTACCAGACACCTAGTTCTTACAGCCCATTTTAACTACTTTCTAAACTAAGGTCACTTGACACTCACTCATTTTAGGAGTAAGACTCCACCTATTCCTCTTTTATAACTGAAGCTAAGAGTTAATTTGAATACAATGCTACTTAATAGTTTTCCTAAAATTTCATTAATTATATTTCTTAGTAATCTATAACTCTTATAAGCTACTTTTACACTAAAGTCCTTTCAAAAATTGTTATATGGATCCTCACACTTATTTAAACAAGACAGTATATTTCAAGTATATTTTAACTTTCTATCTGACTCAGTTTCTTTAGTTATATAAAAATGCCCCCACTGCCTGATAGGGTGGTGGCAAAAATTTACACTTAGCAACATGCCTGGCCTCTAGTAAATAATGCATGCTATTATTCTATATAAAGCACTTAACAAAGTAGAAGCCTGAATAGGTTCTTAATAAATGGTAGCTATTGTATTATTTGTATTAGCCACAGACTAGAAAAGAATAGGAGCTTCTTCTCACCCTCCCCTTTCTTCCCGTCAACCACCCATCCTTCTCTTGTCTCCAATCTCTTCTTTACTTCTTTCCTTATCTTCTTTTTCATTTCAAATAAAACATGTGAGATATTGAGGAAAAAGAGAAAAGAAATGGGAGCACATAAAAGTTAAGTCTAAAAGGAACAATTATTGGAAAATAATTTGGCCTCTGCTTAAAAGTACAATATTCCAAACTCAGAGCCAAAAGATAATCGCTGTATTTTCCCAGTGGTTGGCATTTAATTAGCACTCTGCTATTGTCGATTGGCTCTGCTGTCATGGGGATAAATCATTTACAAGCTATTTTAGAGGCTCAAACTGTTGCCACTATCCATTTCATCAATCGTCTCATCAGCTTTGTCATTACAGATCTCAGCAATTTCTCACCTTTTCAGGAACTCTGTATGGATTTGACCTCAAGAAGTATTTGGCCACTATCATCTCAGCTATTAAACATTAGTTTCAGACATCTCAAACTGTGTGTCAAGACACTGCATTCTGGCAGTAATCAACCCATTATTTCCCCCCACCCTCATAAAGCATGCTCTTCTAGTACCCAAAATGTGTGCTACAGGTTCCCTCAGGGGCTCATTTTATTGTGGGTGCCTTTGAAAAAAGTGTCTGTTGCCAGCTATATTAATTTCCAGACCGTTGATAGTTTGTGACTGCACATTATGCAAATAATGACTTTTCATCTTTCCTGTGTGAATCAGGCAGCAGGGTTAGTCAGTAAGAGACAGAATTAAGCAACCTGTTCCATTAATATTCTTCAGGTTTGTCTGCTAAGATCAATGACTTCTTCAAATCATATTTTCTACTCTTCAAAAAAGAGGTGTGCTGAGCTTCTTTTATGCTTGCTGATGAGTCATAGGAAGGCAGGAAGGCCAGTGGACCCAAGCTATCTCACTGTCAGGCTATTTCTCATAAGCACTCATCCTTCCAGGCTGTTGTCATCTCTGTACCTATGTGGTGGTGGCCTGAGGCATGAGCAGGCTGGGTAGAGTCAAAGAGTAAGTTAGTGAGACTGACTGCAGGGTTTTGAGCCAAGGGGAAACACTATGGGTGGGACCAGAGAGAATTTCTTTTGGAGTTATGGACAAATCTAGCCGTTGAGTGGAGCTTACTGATTCTTCTCGTAATATATTTCAAATAAACAAAAATACAAAAGATTGCAAAAAAAAACCCACCTTATTGTGATAACAATTACCTGGAATCAGTGTGTGCTGTGGTAATATTGCACATTTCTTTATTAACATACCTAAACAAGATCTAGTGGTGATTTGAAGTCACAATGAACAGAAGTAGTGGTTTGAGATCTCTACAGCACACATAATGTGATAAGAAATATTTGTGATTTCTACTAATGACAAAGTCACAAGGACTACTGATACCACTGTGGCTTGCAACTACAGTCATGAAGGAAGGAAGTGCTAACCTGCAGTTAGCAATTAAAGAAAACAATTGTTTTTCTTTTCACGAACTCCCTGAAACCTCTTAAGAGTTTATGGACCATGGGTCAAGAGTCCATGTCGCAGGTGAGGCATTTGTGTTTTACTCCCAGGAGAATTAATGTACTGGGGAAAATGTGCAAGCAAGCCAAGTGTTCTGTCCATTTAAGACAGAAAGCACCAAGGGTCTTCCTTGTCTCTCTCATTTACCCAGTCCCCCATGATAGTCTGGGCATCATTTGTCCCGGCATTTACCATAGTATCATGTGATAACTATGTTGTCTCCTTCAACGGATTGTAAGAACAATATATCAACCATCTTTATATGAATAGTGCACAAGCCCTGGGACATGCCAGCTATTGAATAAGTGTTTGCTAAATATATTAATGAAGACTGGAAGGCTTTTGAAAGAGTATGTATGATCTACACTGCCAAGACTTTTCTGAAGAACATATTTTTCTTTTTGAAAGAAGCTTATGTGAAAATAAACATTTAAAAATAGTATCATCACACTTTAGAACTGAGTGTAGAAATATTGATATCATCATCCAGATTAAAGACAAAAAAATTAAAAGTAGATTTATTTAAATAGATAATATGGCTACCTAAAGACCTGGGTTCCATGATTTAAAATCACAGGAGTCTCTGCAGGGAAACAGAAGGCCAGGTAGGCAAAGGGGTTAAGCATTGAACACACCAGTTACGAATCAACAAGTCAAAGTCTCATACAAGGGAATACACTTCCAGGAATCTTCACTTTTTCCAGTTTGTCCCTAGAATAAACTTTCCAGTTTAGGCAATTGCTGGAAGCTGCCTAATCCCAACACACTGCCATCTGTCCATAGGTGAAAGGAGAAGTTTCCCCAGTCCTGGGCCACACTTGGGACCTGGCTGGAACTCTGCACACTAAGGCTGGTTTCTAACCCCTGTGTTTACTGATATTCCTGGGTGGGGGCTGGAGATCAAGGCTTGCATCTTAATTTAGAATCCAATAAAATTCAGATAAAAACCCATTAACATGATCAAAATTTGATACCGAAATGAAGATCTGTATGAGATGTGCTGGCTTCATGCATGCTCAGCTCTGTTATTATAAGAAACGATGTAAAACATTCATTCAGTCAATGCATTTTGATCAAGGTTTTCCCTTTGGATTAAACACACACACGATAACCTCTGCTGTGCATACTAAAGATGTTTCATGTTTCACTTAGTTCAAGGCTCTACACTGCTAGGCAAACCAACTGCCCTAAAGAGTTTCACAGGTAAGGTAATGGTGGAGGGAGCAATTTAAAACCCATTCCTGTTGCAACTACCTCATGCTTTTCCTTTATATCATATTTAATAAACTTACTAATACATTCCAGGGAGTACATTTATCCCCATTCTCTAAGGAAAACCATTTGCCGAATGTACTTAGAAATTGGGCAATGAAATTTATTTTTTCTTTTCTTCCTGAACAGAATGTGACTATTTGGGGAGGGTTCAACCCCTGCTGGCAAATAGCCATTTCCTGCCTCTAGACAGAAAGGCTTAAAAGAACTTATAAAAAACAGTCAAAATCCTCTGTAGACATTCAATAACTTACAAAGAAAAAAAAAGTTTTGATGAGTTGGTGCAAATGAATCGGGAACATATGGATCCTATTTCTCTTGACTTTAAATTGGTAAAAAGAAAAAAATAGAAAAATGAACTTGGTAGATGCCACTGAACCCAGTGAAAAAAACATATGAGATGATTGCTCAACTTAATACGTTCCTAAGTTGCCCTGTGCTTCACTGAAGCATACTCAGGTTATTTGTAGCTCAATTTGGACTGTCAAACACAGAGCCCATCATACTCTAATTGTTTTCAGAGTAAAATTCCAACAGCAGAAGATATGAAGGTGGTTAGTATTTGCAACAATTATTGTTGGTATAGTGGTTTATCCTCTAATTCATCGAAAAAAATTAATTTTTCCATGGCCAGTGGGGCTCAGTTGGTTGGAGTGCCTCCCCAATAGCCAGAATGTTGTGGGTTCAATTCCCAGTCAGGGCACATGCCTGAGTTGCAGATTATGTCCCTGTTGGGGCACATGCAAGAGTCAACCAACCGATATTTCTCTCTCATATAGATGTTTCTCTTCCTCTCTTTCTTCCTCCCTCCCCCCCTCTCTAAAATCAATAAGCATGTCCTCAGGTGAGAATTTTAAGTAAGTAAATAAATAAATAAGTGGCTGTGTTTATTTAAAATTAATTTTCTTAATGGCAGAAGATTTGGAAAACATTGTGGGTAACACTCATCTGTATATCCAGAGGCCAGTCCACAGGAGAGTGGTGAAAACTGGCTCCCATGAAGGACAACAGGATACCAACCAGAAACTGTGTCCTGCAGTCATGCTAAATGGTGCCCTCATGCCCAGGGAGAACTAATTTGCTTCATGTGACTGAGCACTTCATTTTCAAAAGGTTTTTCAGGAAGCAATACATTTACATAAGATCAAAGAGATAAACCTGTTGACTTTCTTTTACAATCTTACCACAATACTTACTCAAATAATAATTCAAATACACATATTGATTACTTTTGCTAATTTATTAAATATATCTCATGTATGGAGGTATCTGAACACATATCCAGGGACAATAATTACTATAAAAAGATATTGGAAATATATTAAAATGCTTTTTAAAGGAGAGTGAAAGGCCCCTACTATATGCAGGGTGCCACAAAAAGCTAACTAGTAATTCTCACGGATATGTCACATGAGTTGAATTACATGCTACATGCTATATTTAGACATCATCAAACTCATTTATCTCCTAACCCATGTCAAAAGGGATTTTTGGACTGAAGAAATAAGTGCTCATCAGTAGGAAGGCTGCAGTGGATGCTATGGTTCCTTCTAGACAACCCATCCCATACCACAGGAGGCTCCTAATCATTTGTTAGGAGGCCAGCTCTACATGGCTATAAATGGCACTTACTCTCACAGTTCTCACTTAAGTGATCCCTTCTCACATTAAAGAGAATAAATATGAGCTTTGTACCTTGGCGTGTTCTAGCTGGAAAATATCCTTGAGAATAAATTATCTAATCATTCTCAAAAATAAAAGCTGCTGTTCCTCCCAGATATTTCAATGCAGTAGATTTAGGGGATAGCCAAGTTATCTGAGATACCACTATTTCCCAGGTGATTTTCACCATGTTTTAGTGATAAGGAACAGTCCCAGAATGGCTGTAACATTTCCTGGAATCTTCTTATTCCCAGGTCAGTGTCCCTCCGACAAGTTTAGCAACACCTGGGACATTAGGGCAACCCTCTGGTGTATAGAAGGGCAGGAAAAATGTCTCAGATCAAGGGGAGATCGTCTGGTTAGACACAGTCAGTGTTCATGCTGCAAAATGAATGCAGCTGAATTATTCTTAGGTCTCTAAGGTCAGCACAGAAAGAGGAAAGTTCATGCTGGCAAAATTATTCTTTAAACTTCTTTAAAAGGCCTTATGTTGGAAACTGACACATCTCTTAATAAGTCCAACAAAGCCTAATTTTCCTCTTTAGGAGAGACTGCTGGAGTTTGGGTTTTTTTTTTTTAAGTTTCAGTTGAACAAGATGAAGCTTTGGCCAATACTGAGGAGCACTGTCAGAAAAGCAGCAGCAAAAACAAAAAGTCTATGTACTAGCAACACACCAATGCAGAAAGAAGCTAAGAAATACCTCAGAATTAGGATCAACTGGAAAAAAATAAATTCATATGTCTTATTTCATACAAAGGTTTATTGTAAAACTAAAAACAAATTGCATATCATTTAAAAATCTCTCTTTTTATCCCTATCTTTTTGTAAAGGCTGCCCACAGCAGAAGCTATAGATATATGTACAAGTAGCACCTGTTCACTGAATATCACTTCCCTGGTGCTCAGCAGGTCACCTGCAGGTGATCACAATCCTTGCTGCAGAACCAAGTCTGAGATCAGTAGTTCAGATTATACCTGAAGCTCTCACTTCCTGGCTCTAGGCCTTCAGACTTGGGATTACAAATGTGAACACTTCATTATGACCAGTTTTTAGAAATGTGAATTTAACAGGGGTTCAGGAAGCTATATGTCTTCCAATGTCTTTCTACTCCTGCATCATTCAAATGAATAATCTCTTCACTAAGTGTTGACATTCCTTGGCGTGGGATGAAGATACTAAAGAATGAAGATACTTCTCTCCTCAAGTTTCCATGTAATGAGACTTCTAAGGTGTCCATGAATGGAAATGAGGAGAACTCAGTCTGATTGAGAGGAGCATAGTAGAAAGTCTTTTTGTCACTGAGTCCATAATCCAGCTCCTCCAAACCAGATTTTACCCATAAATTCATCAGCCAAATCTGACATTGTGTATCCATATGTCAACACTTGTGCAGGGTTTCTTTTACTATGCCTTTTGTTGAAGAGCTAAGAGATTGGAAAAATGATGGTTTTGCCAGAACTACCCATGTCTCTTACCATAGTGAGTAGCAGTGTCATCATCAAGGAGGCCTGATTTTTACAGAGGCTATTTCTATGTCTAAATGTGTTAGAGAAACAGTGAGGTGGTTACAGCTATGGCCACAGCTTTCATCTGAAACAGAGACCCAGCTGAGAACATTTCCTCTGAAAAACACCTTATTTCATTCCACCAAGATGAGAAAGGACCTTTCTCATTTTTCCCTGATTTGAGCTAGATGGCAGTGGCAGAACTGCTGATTTTCCATTCAATAATAGCAGCACACGAGTCCTGGTCAATTCAAGAGGAGGGCCAAGCAACGGGTTGTTTTTCTTCCCCACCTCAGAAGGAGAAAAGCATATATTTCTAGCTCATGAAAATGGCTATAGACTATCCTTCACTAGGACCTCCCTGTCATTTTTATCCTTGTGTCAAATGTAGAGCCATTGAGTGTTCAGAAGTTTAGTTTCAATCTATAGAAATATCACATCATTCAGATAATTAGCCACTTTCATTACATCAGGACCTTTAAAGTTTGGCTATTTTGAAAGCATCATATGATTCAGATCATTTACAAAAAGCAGCATGGCTCCTTTCTTCCTACACTAGATGAATTAAGGTTATTAATACTGACTCTAAAGATTCATATAAAAATTGAGGACTTCTTAAAGGCATTCAGACAGTATACACAAATGCTGCTTTATCATTGGTATGTCACCCAAAGAGCCTGGACAATCAGAGAGAACAAAGATTTCTATTGGTTGGATGGTGCTATGATGACGGGGCAAAAACGAGACTTTGTCTGCATCAGCGGTGTTATTCCCAAAGACAGCACCAATGGCAATGAATTGTAGAGCTGGGAGAGAGATGGCCTACCTTTTCCGTTTTATAGGTGAGAAGCCCAAAAAGACAAGGTTAATTGTCTAAGGTTATATAAGAAAGTGGAAGAATCTCATTAGAGACTCAATTTTCTGACTTTGGTTTCAGTGTCCTACTTCTTATGCCGAGTTTCCTTTTTGAGATAGTAATTGCCAGTGTTGAAGGGCAATATGCCTCTTCCCACCTAGCTTCCAGGAGCCATAATCCCCATTCTGGTTGTATGGAAGAGAATTCAAGCTACTGTTATAACATCACCTCATAGACACAATCCTGCAGCCTTGTTCCATGGTCTGATATACTTAAAGGTCATACGTTGCCAAGGGATCCATCTTTTTTCAAACACTCCTGCGTTGTGCTACTTATTCTTGACTTCTTCTACCCAGTACTGGCTTCTATTAAAACTTACATGTCTCTTACTCTCAGGTTATAGTGAAGAAGGAGGAAGATATAGCCATCAGTAAACAAACAAACAATCTTGATTTGCCCTTTAGTGAAAGTAAATTTTGAAAGAACAATTTTTAAAAAAATCTATCACTGACTTTACTATTAGGAACAGTGACTGTAATTATCTTTTCCAACCCAACATATTTGAAGGTTCTTCAATACTCTCATCAAAAGGAACAGTTAAACATAGTAAGGGTTCTCTGAAAGGGATAGAATGAACTATTCAAAAATATATTTTTTGTGAGGAGAGAAGCCCTCAAAATGAGTCCCAGCTCTCCCTTTTCTTTAGTTGAAAATTAGTAACTTGAGTTGTTAAAACTAAAATAAGAGGTCACTCTGTTTTGCTCAAATGCACCCTATTTTGTTTCAAGCTTGATTCTTCACTCAAGACAGCAGAATGGGCTTTATGACTGTTAATTACCAAACAATGAGTGAAATCTTTAGCGAAATATTGTCCTAAAGCAGAGCCACCATAAGATGGCAGGGAACATGACTGCTAGCTACTTCTGATGCCCACATTTCTCAGCTTCACCACGGAATTGAACCCTAATTTTCCCAGGGCTCAAAAATATCCCAGGGAAAGGCTCTAATCAGCTTATTTTTGGATACCATGCCTACAGATGTACTTTTTAAAAATTTATTTTCATTACCTTTTTTCCATTACCATTTATACACAAATGTACTTTACTTGGCTAAGTTTAGGTAAGATGTTCAATTTTGCACTAATTGCCTCTGACACAGAAACAGGGATATAGTAGAACATGAAACTGCTCAACTAGTTGACTTTAGAAATTTCCCTTTCCCTGGACTTTAACTACCACATCTTTAAATTAGAGATAAAGTATCTACCCCGAAGAAAGTTTTGTGTGGGTATAATAAATCCATGTGTTATAAAAGCATGCAGTGCATGTATCCTTACACACATGCCATGGGACACACTAGGTGCCAGAAAAATATTGGTTTCCTTTCTGTCTTTAGCAATTTCACATATCTACTCTACATCTCCTAGAACTCTTTCTAGACTCCCCAGACCTAGTGGCAAATCCATATATATATATGAATTTCCCAAATGTATTTATATACAATTTTGTCCCTCACCAAGTCAGAGTACATTTTTATGTTCTCTCTCTATTTCATTCTATTTATCCAAAAGTAATGGGGGCATAATGGGCACTGTGTTAGGTTAAGCACAGATGGCAGAGGAGGTCATGTACTGATTACAACTAGCACAGAAATCAACAAGCCACCCTAAACTCCATGGCACTATAGGTTGGTGTCATTAGAGCACCCTAGAATCTTGATTATCCACACATCCCATGCTGGGAGAAAAAAATTATTAGATTTTATAAAGCTCTCCACACAGAGTAAGACTAGAGGAGAGGATGCTTGGGCAGCCTTCCCATAATGCCTAAAAGTGTGTGGTTAAAGCCCTCCCCACCTTAGGCATACTGGCTAACTGGCCAAATTTATGCTTTACATATATCATACTTCCAACTGACAGGAACAGTGTTATGAAACTTGAAGAAAACAGCAAGAAGATCTAATTTCTGGCTCTAAGAACCTGGGCATAAGTGTTATGAATAGATGCTAAAGCACAGTGGTGATAGACAGTTGAACGGATTTTCCCACTTGTCAAGCTCCAATGTGGGGCAGTCTACAGTGACATGAGGATTTGGATACTCCCACCAAGTTAAAGCAGAGACTTCCTTGGGTGTGAATTTCACTCTAACAATGGAAATTTGGAATCATAAGATAAAGAGATAAAACTCACTTCTGGACACCAGTGGCAGTCTGTCACAATCTCAACAAAGAAAGCCTGAGAATGGGAAGGTATTGTGTATTTGAATGTGTGTGTGTGTATGTGTGCGTGTGCGTGTGTGTGTGTGTGAAAGAGGAAGGGAAAAGGAGGAAGGGAGAAACAGGGAGAAGAAAAGGGAAAGGAGGAAGGAAAGAAGGAAAGAAGGAAAGAAAGAAAGAAGGAAAGAAGGAAAGAAGGAAGATGGAAAAAGAAAACATGAACTTTGCAAGTCATCAGGTTTTGGAAGAGCCAAACAAATATGGCATATGTGTAAAGTCTGGGAATAATTTTCTTCAATTATGTCACAGCTGATGAACATCATGATTTCCACCTGAAGACCATGCTTGGGCTATTCAAAGGATACATTTTTATAGCAGCATATTAGAATGATGAATATTATTACCATAACCACAGTCCTGCACAGAACGTGAGTATTTTAAGATGGAACTTATTTTTCCAATCACACATATTTTAACCTTGTATTGCACCAAAAACTAAGGCAGGCATGGATTCTCAAATGATATTTGAAGACATAAAAAGACATTGCCAGAGAGAACAATAAGTACTTCATTTTCTCTTTCCAGGTCTCTGAATATTAACCACAACCCTGTGTTGTATAGAATTAAGAGATGGGGTATTATTTGTTTCTCATTTCTGTAAAAAATCATTCACAAGAATTGAAAGTTGGTGTGAAAGATATAATTTTTTCCATAAGAAATGTGAGTACCATTTTATGTTTCATTTAAGCCCCCCTTTTAAGAACCAAAAAGATCCTAAGGCATTTCATGTCAGAGACATAAGGCAGGCTCCAAACTGGTGTGTGTGTGTGTGTGTGTGTGTGTGTGTGTGTGTGTGTGTGTGAGATCCATATTGTGATTCTGGAAAAAAACCTGACAAACAATTTTTACACTGCATATGTTCAAAGGCCTTTGCCAAGAAGGAGAAAAGTACTCTTGGAACCAAAAGCTAAAGTGTGATGGTTCCTTTGTGATCTGTAATGAAGAAACAAGTGACTCTCGCTCCCCCTGATCTTTTCAAATTAGCGCAAGAACAGCATATAAACCTTTCAGAAAGTTGAACTTGCATTCCTTCAGTGGGTTCCCAATTCTATTTTCTGGAGTAGAGGAATTGGTTCACTTTTTTCAATACTTTGTGGATTGTGTATATGAAGGTTGGAAGATGGGAACAGTGACAGTGTTACTATTTCCACATTGCACACATTTTTATCTTTACTTCTAAAAGATGCCAATGATGAGCTCAAATTAATTTTATTCTCTGGCTACCATCAGCTGACCCTGATGTTCAGAACATACTAGGTAAGGTTTCAGCCATTTGCTTGTGATAAGTTGCAGGACTGGATATCTGTCTCAGTACAACACAACATACACACAACATATCAAGCTGTCCTACCATACCTGTAGGCACACTATTGAAAGTGACAAACCATAATACCACAGGTGTCCTGGTTCCCCCAGGAGGCACAGGTAAACAATCTCAATGACAAGGAGATGACAGTTAACATTTTGAACAACAATCTGTGCTAAAAGCACAGTTAAAAATATACTAGACAGAAGCCCAAATTCTGCAGGCAATGAGAGAAAATCTCCATCTTTCTCCTACATAGAAGAAGACTGATTTTGGTTTCAAAACTGCAGACCTGGGGTTCCTTCTAGCCAATGATATTCAAGTCAGACCAGAATCCCACTAAGGGACTTCAAACGTAAATGAAAGGTTCTTCCATTAAATTGTTCCCACACCAGAACAAGAAGGTCTGCTTGTGCAAAGGGGGCTGTTGGCATGAGGGAGGAGATTAGAAAATTCCCATGAAGTGACTGAATTGGAGATTTCTGGGAAATGCCATATTCTAAGGTCTGCAGAGATGCAGCCGGGGCCTGGTCTCAGGTGAACCACATAGCCTCCCCTCTGGATGGCTACAGAGAGGCACAGCTTTACTTAGAGCCTCCCAGAATGCTATGCTTTTGCCCATCTATCTGCTGCTTTATAATTGGAGCAGGGGGAGGAGGGTAGGTCAAATTTTTGTCTCACTGCAACTGAGGCCCAATTAGTACTTTAGGGATTTCAGATTAAAATTGTGAAATCAACAATCTTTGAGCTCAGAATATTTATTGGCGACACCTTACACTAAGATGTGTTCCCAGAAGATTTAACACAAGTGCTATGTGCTGCAGGAAGCTTGCTTCTTTATGGTGTTTGAAGTCACTGATCATCACTTCCATAGTTGAGAAATGCCTCACAATATCAAGCCATTGCTTTTAGAGGTGACAGGCATTCCTTTCTTCTTCCACTTCCTATGGAGAACATTACAAATGCTATATACATTGCCCCAGAGACCAATAGCTGGATGCCATATGAGTCCCTTGGTGTATAGAACAATAGAAAAAGCACTGTAAAAAACATTTCTCAGGCTAACTTCCAAATATGAAAGGTTGGCTCAGAGCTTTGGAGGGGGGAATCATTATTTCACAAGAAATGATATTTTTAGACTGCATGAAAAATGAGGAATGCACGAAACTGCAGATGATAATGCAGAGCAGCCACTCCTAGTTAGGAGTCTGGGCCACATTTCCATTGCTCATTTCCATGAAGGCTCCTCATTCTGCTCTCTCGTCTCTGTAATAAAATTTCTACTTGAGAAAAATGGGCACTTATGGAAAGGTTATCATGCCACGTGCTGTCAATTTTTTATAGCAAACTGATATTCTTTCCTTTTGATTTTCTGAACTCAGAAGTTCTTAATTCTTAATTTAATCAAAAATGCCAGTGGGTAACCTTCATACGTTTCCCACCTCATGTTTGATCTCTGAGTCTCTCTGCCACATATCTTATCTCTTCAGCCATAATTTCCATTTCTTTGTATTTCTAGTCTGTGTTGTAAGATAATTCATCTTTCTGGTCTTCTCAGAGCAGAAATTCAACACTCAGTTGTGAATATTCATTTTTGTATTTTTCAATTTTTCAATAAGAAGTCATTATAGCTTCTAGTTCCAGTAAGTCATTTTTTTTTTTCCCCAGATATACCCTTCTGAGGCTTCTCCTTTCTCTTTTCATTAAAGGGCTGTCCTATCTCTACTGCTATAGCCCCTGTAGTCAGGGCTAGTTGCACTATTTGTTCAGCAGGGCTCTCTCAAGTCCCTGTGTACCCTTAAACATGTAGTGACAACAGCCTCCTGACAGTTCAGACAGTGGGCAAAGAGAACAAGTGGGTGGTGGTTGACAGAAATATGATTTTCTGGCCCAAGTGTTCCAGCAAGGCCTCTGGATATAACAATATCTAGCCATACAAGTTGTGGGTGATTGGTATTTTAAATAGAACTAAATCAACTACTGTTTTGGAAGAGAAAACAAGTATCTTTTCCTGAGGGTTTAGAAATCAAATAGTAAGTGCATAAATGACAAAATATGAAAGCTCACTAATCACATGACATTATCAACTATTTATGGTCAAAAATCATGAAGATGTGTCCCTTTGAATCATTTACTTATCTGACTGAGGAAAATATGGTGACTGATAGGAGAGTTACGTTATATGGGTTCCCCATATTTTTAACAAGAAAATTTCAGAGGACTCAACCAGCTGAAAATCCCAGAAGATGAAACTTTTCCCACCAAGCTCATGGGTTGATTGACCCAGGAATGAGTAGACCCATTCATAATGGGGTCATATTAAGCAGCTGAATGAAGAGGAAAGATAATGTGTAAAAAATAATAAAAAACAGAGATACGAGAGAGATTGAGAGAGAAGTTGAGAGAAGAATGAAAATGAACTACTGTACTTCTTCTTGGATGTATCATTTGTAATTTCAGTCACTCATGAGATCCTACTCCAGTTCCAGCCCTTGAACTTTAAGACTCTTTGTATAGCTTATTTATGCATTGTATCATTATTTTGAATATATGTCCATTTCTTGCAACTAAGCTCAAACTAAGACCTAAACCCAAGTTAATTATGATAATCTGATCAATTTATCATTTCTTTGGTTCTGATATATTTCTTGACCTTCAAGGTCAAATAGCCAATATTCT
The DNA here is from genome assembly GCF_014824575.4 of Sturnira hondurensis. Taxonomy (NCBI): domain Eukaryota; kingdom Metazoa; phylum Chordata; class Mammalia; order Chiroptera; family Phyllostomidae; genus Sturnira; species Sturnira hondurensis. Next base: position 5,153,297 of record NW_028076505.1, on the reverse strand, counting down.
ATTTGAAATCTTCATTCTGTATCTACAATCATTTCAGACTTAACTATCTGCAACATAATTCTTATTTTCTTTATTTTTAAAAAACATAAACATATTCCTCTAGCAAGTTTCTTGGTAAATTCACCAAAATTAACTCAGGTGCTGAGGCCAAAAACTTAGCAGTCATTTTTGACTCTTTTATTTTCTTTATATACCTCATCTGATTTGCCCCTGTGATAGACACTACTACTGTTGTTGATATCCAGTTGTCTTTTTCCAAACATGTGTGAGAATAGCATTTCCCTGTCTCCTTGGTGCCTTGCCCTGGACAATTAAATGTGAGGGAACATTATATGCACCATTCCTTTGTAGAACATTGAAGAGCTGTTACTTCATTGCCTATTTTCTCCTGTCGTGTGATGGATGATGTTTCACATGGTAGAATATCTATCGGCCTGGGTTCCCTACTGAACCAGAACCTTCTGCTGACTCAAAATATACAAGTAGCATGACCAAACATTAAACCTTTATGGCACTGAGATTTGGAGGTTGTTTAGAACTTCAGCATAAGCTAGCCTACCTTAAAACAACCCCCAAATCGTGTTGGCTCTATTATCAAAATATATTCCAAACTGCAGTGCTGTCACCTCCTCTCCCAGCATCACTGTCTTCCAAAGCACCCTCATTTTTGCCTGTATTTATCACAAGAACCCCCTAATCAGTCTTCACTTTTCTACTCAGACATCTCCCAGCTCCATTCACTCTCCAAAAAGCAGCCATACTTTTTTGTTATTTTAAATGTAAACTCAGCTATGCCATCCCTTGCTGACACCCTCAACAATGTCCAGTTAGACTTAGAACAAAACTCAAAGTTTCTCAATGAACCCCAATACTCCATGATCTGGCTCCTACCTACTTATCCAAATTTGTCTCCAGCCATTCTTTTATCTCTCTGCTTTAACCACACTGTCTCTTCTTACCATTGCTTGCAAACAGTAAACTCATTCTTCTCTTAGGATTTTTCTCTTGCTGTTCTCTCTTTGTGGAATGTTCTACTTCAAGATCTCTGTGTGGCTTGACTTGCTCCTTCCTATCAGGCAAATATTTGTTCCAAGATTATGTCCTCAGAATAGACTCTACATTATCTAAAACCACATCTCCAAATAATTACCTGTTTTACATTGTAGAGTAGTCTTTGAACTATCTTATTTTTTCATATGTTTAATTTATGTTTACTTTTCCCAAACTATGAACATCACAAGGAAAAATTGTGGGGTTTTTTAGTGTTCTGCACTTGGTATCTAGAACAGTTTCTTGTGCTTAGTGGAATTTAACAAATATCAAATTAATAATCAGGATTTAAAAATAATACTGCAGTGAAGAGACAACTGAAGGAGAATACTCGTACATAAACCTATAACCTAGTTGGTCTTATCACAGAACAGAAACAAAACAGGTCAAAATATTGCTAATCAATTTGAACAGCTAGTATCCATATCTTACAACTTTTAAAACATTTATTAAGTAAAACTTGACTTACTCAAGTTATTGAAACAAAAAGCTTTTTGAAGGAGAATTGGCATCGGATATGTTGCAATAGCAATAACTGAGTGATTCTTAACTCAAATTAGCTCCTTTTTTTACAACATAGCCAAGAAATAAGCCGAAAAAAGATAGGAAAGCAAAATAACAGACTCAAAGTCAAAGTAGGCTAGTAAAGAAATTAGAACAAAAACCATTAAGTAGAAAACACTAAGATAACAAATTTCCATGGAAAATAACTATAAATAGTTAACTAGAGAGAATCCTTCAGTAGAACTCATCAATGAGCTGTAAATGCAAATATGTTGTTTCCTCTTCATTATCACCAACTTGATGATTTGTGTGGTTATGTGTACATCAAACACATGCCAAGATGACAATGTGAACTTCTATTGGTGGGGAATAGCCTATTATTTTAGTGAAAAAAAAATAGGTTTGCACCAATACACTAGATCAGTTATCAGCTTTTATTTATGAAGCCCTCCACACTTTTGCAAAGCATATGGTCTAGGTAAGGATTCTGTACCATATGACCAAGAGGTATTTTGAAGATACCTGCTTTCAAAGGAATAAAAATTATTTCCCTTGCCTATAGAGCATTCTAGGAAGAATGGCTGTGGGAGCCAGGAGGGCTGACTCAGACTTTCTGCTCCTGACTCTGATGGCCTGAGTATATCATTTAACTTCCTTACTATAGATAAGAATATGAAAATAGCCCTGGCTGGTGTAGCTCAGTGGATTGAGCACAGGCCTGCGAACCACACGATCACGGTTCGATTCCCAGTCAGGGCACATGCCTGGGTTGCAGGCCAGTTCCCAGCAAGGGACTCATGAGAAGCAACCATACATTGACATTTCTCTCCCTCTCTCCTTCCCTTCCCCTCTAAAGATAAATAAATAAATCTTTGAAAAAAAAAGAATATGAAAACAATACCTACCATATATGTTTCATAAGATTGTCATGAAAATAATACATGCCAAAGACATGTTTTGCAAACTGGATGTATCAGATTTCTTTGATATATTTCTTTCAGGTAATTAAATTATCCTCTAAATTGAAGTTGTCATATGAGGTCTGTCCAGAAAGTATCCATTCATATAATATGAAAAATATAGACATTTATTGAAGAAGATACAAGATATACTGTACATAGGACAATGAAACCTCAGTTCCCTTCAATGTAGGCACCTTGGGACCTCACACAGTTCCAATTGCCATCAGCTGCCCTGCCATATTTTCCTGAATCTCATCAATGGTCTGAAATTTCTTCCCTTCCAAAAGTGATTTTAGTTTTGGGAAAAGCCAGAAATCACAGGGCATCAAATCTTGGCTGTAGGGGGACTGAGTCACCTGAGTGATTTGATGTTTCACTGAAAAAATCTGCACCAAAAGTGATGCATGAGCAGCCACACTGTGGTGATGAAGCTGACAATCACCAGTTGCCTATAGCCGTGGCCTTCTGAATCATCTGAATAGATTTCATGGAAGAATGTTCTGTTAACACAAAATTTAACGCAGATTCATTGCTCTATTTGTTCATTAGTTTGAATACCACAGCCACACAGTACACATGCTCACTCAAAAGTGTTGACCACTCCCACTGAGTAGTACAGTGAAGTCATCATTTTTCATGCATGCACATTCCAGTCCACTCTCCTTGGCTACCAGGTTACATTGATGTCACATAAACCATTCTCATTATATCAACAATGGTTGGCCTTTTTTAGATAGACCTCATATGTATGTCTTTCAAAGTGAGAGGAAAACAAAGAGCAAGCAGCAAAATATACATTTTGCCATTTGTTATTCACTCCTATTTGAGATTAACAATGTCTATATCTGTGTAAGAAATATTGAAATTACAGTAATTAGCAGAAATTACACTGTTCTATCTTTTCACACACAAAGGCACTAAAGGCTATCTCTCATTAGAAAAGTTCCATAGTCTAATTCCAAACACAAGCATTTCCGAATAACCCATCTCCCACACAAGAAGGCTAAATTCAAGGTCCATCGTATAGGAAGAAAATTCTTTATAGTACTCATATGAGTATCTGAGAAAATCAAAATCAGAATAAAATGTGCAAGATTGTGCATTGTATGAAACCTATTTACTATTATAATATGTTAATTGCCAAAACTCTGACATCTAAATTTCCATAGTGTCACTATTTATTGTGTTGCTTTGTTTATCTAATTTTGCTGTTTATCACCAAACATATCCCAAGGATTTATTAAATAACCAAATTAGAATACATGATGAATATTCTGATGGAGGCATTTAGTTTTATAAAAACTCCTATGTGTCTATTTAGCTATCAATTAATTATCCAAGCCCAAACCAATTTCCCAGTCCGAAGTCACTTTTTGGATGTGATTAGTTATAAATAAAGAAAACTCAGGATACCAAAATTTTACTGTTTACCAGGAATCTCCTGTCAATAAAGACAATTTAACTCTTTAAGGAAAATAGCACAGGACAATCCCCTTTTCTTCATCTTAATGAAATCCATCCTATTCTCACTCTTACATACAAGACCTATACGACTTAAACATGTGAAAAATGAGATCAGGGCTAAATGAATCCAATCACTTTGTCCATCTTCACCACCATAAACAATTAATATAATCCCTTCAGTAAGTTAATTACGATAAAATAATCACCCACGTAACCTGCATGAAGCATGCAAGGTCAGGTAGCTTTGGCTCAATAACTAGGCCCACTTGGTATTTATAAAATAGATTTATCTGCTCTTTTCAAATTAATGCTGAAATTACACCACATTGAATGTTCCGTGATTGGTTGTTTTCCCTACCTCGTGGTGATTCTTGGATAACCATTCCTTAGCGGTGCTGAGGGCAATCACTGCAGCAGGCTCATTCGGGAAACCTAAGTGAAGAGCAGAATACAACACATTTAAAAAAGAAAAGAAAAGATGAAGGCAATACAGAAGTCAATCATCGTATGATACTTGATTTTTCTCATTTAAACAGTATTCACACCCGGGCTGGTTTGGCTCCGTTCATTGAACGCAGACCTGCAAACCCAAAGGTCGCCAGCTCCATTATCAGTTAGTGCGCATGCTTGGGTTATGGGCCAGGTTCCCAGGAGGGGGCGCACAAGAAGCAACCGCACACTGATATTTTTCTCTCTCTCTTTCTCCTTCCCTTCCCCTCTTTCTAAAAAATAAAAATAAAAACTCTTAAACAAAATAAAACTGTATTCAATTCAACCAATTGGTTACTGTGGAAGGCAAGCCTTAGCAAAATACACACAGATGTGAAGTCTGTGGTCCTACAAACAAGGCATTGAGAGGGCTAGTCCTATACCAATCTAAAGCTGAAAGCACTAAAAAATTTAATTGCCTCTTCAATTCTGCAACAATATCAATTAAACATATATTTGCATTTGCTTCATTGTTTTCAAAATAATTTCATGTAATTCTCTTATAAAAGGTGCTCAAATTAAGGGTTTTTAAAAAATATATATTTAATTGATATAACAGATGTACCATTTTTTTCTCCCTTTCATTTCCCTCTGCCTTGCATCCCTTCTCCCACCAGCATTTCCCCACCTTAGTTCATATCCATAAGTCATACATATAAGTTATCTGTCTTCTCCATTTTCCATACTATTCTTAACCTCCCCCTGTCTATTTTATAGCTCCCATTTATGCTTCTTATTCCTTGTACCTTTTCCCCCACTCTCCTCTTCCCCTCCCCACTGATAACCCTCCATGTGATCTCCATTTCTGTGGTTCTGTTCCTGTTCTAGTTGTTTGCTTAGCTTGTTTCTGTTTTTGTTTTATATTGTTATTGATAGTTGTGAGTTTATTGTCATTCTATTGTTCATATTTTTTAAAAGATTTTATTTATTTATTTACTTATCTTTAGAGGGGAAGGAGAGAGGGAGAGAAACATCAATGTATGGTTGCCTTTCATACGTCCCCTACTGGGAGTTGGCCTGCAGGGAACCGGCCTGCAACCCAGGCATGTGCCTTGACTGGGAATCGAACCGCGATCCTCTGGTTCGCAGGCCCGCGCTCAATCCACTGAGCTGCACCGGCCAGGGCTCTATTGTTCATATTTTTGATCATCTTCTTTTTCTTAGATAAGTTCCTCTAACATTTCATTTAATAAGGGCCTGGTGATGATGAACTCCCTTAATTTGGCTTTATCTGGGAAGTACTTTATCTGTCCTTCCATTCTAAATGATACCTTGGGTGGATAGAGTAATCTTGGATGTAGGTCCTTGCCTTTCATGACTTCTAATTTCTATTTCCAGTCCCTTCTTCCCATAAGGTTTCTTTGGAGAAATCAGCTGATAGCCTTATGGGAACTCCTTTGTAGGTAACTGTCTCGTTTTCCTTTGCTGCCTGTAAGATTGTCTCCTTATCTTTAACCTTGGGTAACTTAATTATGATATTTCTTGGTGTGTGCTTCCTGGGGTCCAACTTCTTTGGCACTCTCTGAGCTTCCTGGACTGCCTGAAAGTCTATTTTCTTTGCATCTGATAGGTTGGCTACCTCTTCATCACTTAGTTCTATTTTTGGAGATTTGATCTGTTCTTTCATTTAGGCCATTTTTTGTGTGTGTCCAAGTACCTGTTACATATTTAGGGTGGAGTCTTAGGTATTCACAAGGTCAGGGCAACCCAGGTTGCTGCTTCATGGCACTGTATGTGGGGGAGGGGTCCAAGATGGAACAATTCTGCTTGCTCGGCTTTCAGGTGGCTTTTGGTCACTTCCCACACTACCCACAATTGAATCGAGCGCTTCTGATGCTGATTCCTGGGTGGGTGGGTTTGTGTATATTCTAGGACCCTGTGGCTCTCTCCAATGAACTCTCCTGTGACCTGGGAGTTTCTCCAAGAACTGCAATCCCCACGGGGTTTTTTTTTTCATTTAGAGGTTTTGAGGCTCTATTTTCTCATTCTGGAACCCTGGGTTGTGCAGTCCGTCTTGCTCCCCAGTTTTCCTTCTGGTTTATCCACTTGGAAATGAGGGAGTGCCTGGTCCACCACCCACCACCTCACTCTCCCCACCAGCCGCTGCCTTAACACAACTTCTCTGAACCCTGCCTGCCCATCTCAGCCCTTCCTACAAGTCTGGATGAATGTTTCTTTTTTAACTCCGTGGTGGTTGGACTTCCATATGATTTGATTTTATGACAGTTCTGATTATTTTTTTCTTTTTAAATTTGTTGTTGTCCTTCTTTTGGTTGTGTGAGGAGTTAAAGTGTATCTACCCATGCCTCCATCTTGGCCAGTAGTCCTCAAATTAAGGTTTATTATTCTCAGCTCATAAACTGAATAAAGATGTCTCAGAAAATGTACTGGTTGATCCAGTACATTACAAGGTCACAAGGTCAATAGTTCATCAGTAAAGTGATACAAGAGAGGACAACTTGCCAAACAGCTACACCATTGTGAACTATTATCAGAATTCAAAGGAGGTCATGCCTGCTTTATTTAGGACCATTGCAAATGATGTTTGAAATTAAAATAACGTGAACTGACCAGACTTTGTAGTATGAGTTTGGTTTTAGAAGAGCAGGAAGACTGACACACTTATACTATGTTCCAGTGAGCATGAGCACATATCAGAATTTCAAAAACTCATCTACAATGTCCATTTAGCTTACATAAACCAAACACATTCCTGAACTTGCAGAATCATCGGACTTTCTGCCAACATATATAAAAGTACATGAAAGAATAGCCTTATAAGTTATAGTTTATGAAGCAGAAAGAAGAAGAAATGGGATTAATTATTCTATTGAAACTACTCTCTTCAAGTTCCTCACTGGCTTCCTAATCACCAAATTCCATATCTTTTCTTTTTTATAAACTTATTGTAATGCTCTTTATTCATTTATTACATACACATACATATTTATATACATAAAGTATACTAATCTTAAATATATATTTTAATATATTATGTATTACTATGTACTTATTTAACCAAAACATAAATGAACATGAAGAACACTCCAGTACTACAGAAAGTTCTCACTTATCCCTTCCCAGTCAATATTGCTCTGCCCCAGAAGTAAATTCTATTTTGACACTTATCATTTTCGATTAGTTGTATCTGTTTTTGTACTTCATGTAAATTGAATTATATGGCATATACTTTTTACATCTTTCTTTTTCACTCATTTTGATGTCTATGAGATTTATCCGTGTGTCCAAGCTTCCCTCAAGCACTGTTATATTACAAAGAAAATTGCTGTCATATGAAAAATATATAAAAGTTCTTGAAACTATGTAAATTCATCTATGACATTTGGGATTGTGGTTTTATTTTGAATTCTTTCATTCCATTTATTTTCCTTAAATGAAGGCTTCAAGATATAAAACCATTCAAATTTGAAAAACTTGCTAATTAATTAATCAATTGGCTAATTCATCAAATTATTGAACCAGAAGAGTGTGAATACACAGACACTTAAAGGGTCGGTGTCCTCGAAAGCCCAAAGCCTAGAGCAGGACATTGATAAGAGGTAACAGCAATGAAGCATGCCGAGTGCAATAGAGATGTGGGGACACAGATGAGAGATATCAGAAAGGAAGGGGAAGCTTTCTAGGAAACACTAAAATGTTTGGGGAAGGGAACTATAAAATGGGGAGCAAAGGAGACATTGTCCTCAGAAGTAAGCTTATGAGCAGCAAGGGATTCGTAGAAAAGATGAGGGAAAGTGAAGCGGGGAAGAAAGCATCCAGAGTGCCTGTGGATGGCAAAGAAAAGCAAGGAGGGGAGGATGGCTCTTTGTGATTAGTGGTTAAGCACAGGAGGCTTGTTCAATTCCCCTTCCCCCTGAGTTTAATACCTACATTTTTAGTCACCTGAATACCTCCCCCAGGTGTGCTACAGAACCAGGAAAGTAACATGCATTGTTCTTCAAAAAAAAAAAACAAAAAAAAAAACGCTTCCTAACTTCCCAGTTTCTGCGTATAATTTTAGTTCTCTACTAGTCACTACAGTATTATGACTGTTTTCCCTGCCGGTGGCTAGTAACTCAGTCACTCTGAATATTTTAAACCACCCCTTCCTTATCTTTTCTTCTGATTGATATCATTCAAGATCTGATCTGCCTCATCCTGACAACTTTAGTCAACTTGTAACTATGCTCCTTTGGTCATGTGCCCTTCTTCAGTCTATCTGGCACACCGACTGCAAGGAATTTTTCCTGGAGTATAGTTACCACAAGCTTAGGTCAAACAATGGCAGCCTTTGCTGACTCTCCAGCTCATACAGAATAAACTTTCTTTTATTTTTTTAAAATATTTTATTTATTTATTTTTAGAGAGAGGGGAAGGGAAGGAGAAAGAGTGAGAGAGAAACATGAATGTGTGGTTGCCTCTCATGTGTTCCCTACTGGGACCTGGCCTGCAACTCAGGCATGTGCCCCGACCACTGGGAATCGAACCGGTGACCCTTTGCTTCACAGGCCCGTGATCAATCCACTGAGCTACACCAGCCAGGGCAGAATAAACTTTCTTTTAGCTTGGCATTATATTCCCCAAAGGACCTTTCCAGATTTACTCCTTAGTTTTCCTTGTTTGTTCTCCTTCCCTGAAAATTCTTCTTCGACTTTTTGATATGTTTAAGAAGTACTTAAATCATAAAATTGCAGGGCTATATAAAGCTAATAAATTCTGTAATCACACTCAGTTGTAGTGGCCATTAACATTAACCTTTAGAAGATGTAATTTCCTGCAGGGAAATCATATAAGTTCTTATAGAACCACAGCAACAATGGTCAGTTCTCAATTATTTGTGACCTCCTGGTCATTTCCCCACATTCATCAAAGCCTCTGGCACTTAGTTATGGTTTTCTCTACCTCAAAGCTGCCATAATCCCTGGGTGATTTCAGCCCCCAAGAAATGACCCACCAAACACCTGGCTTGCCAGGCCCTTGACCTGGGTATTTTCAACAATAACCTCCACTCTACCCCCTCCCCAGATCACACCATGGACCTGCATGTAACATTTTCATTAAAAATTACTAATTGAAGCATTACTCTCTCAAAACCTGTTTTCTCTTTCATTTGTTCAGCTACTTTCCAAGAAATGCCCTTTAAAAGCATTTGAAGCCTACTCTGTACTCAAAACACTCCCAAAGTTAATGCTAATATTTCTCCCCTGAATGGCCTCTTTCCTATCTCCCTAGGCTCACTCCATTCCTTATTGCTATTTGATTTCACAACTTGTTCCACTGCCTTTGTTTCTGTCCTTTAAAAGTGGCGTGTTTCCTCTTGCCTTCATGCCAAAAGGCCTTGCTTCTGTTGTTTCTCTTTCCTGAAAAGCCATTCCTGTCCTCTTTTCTTAACTTATTGTAACTTTTATTTGTCCTCTGCTCAGTCCTTCTCCAGGAAAGTCTTCCCTGACACTGATGACTCCTCATGTTGTGCTTTGTTTCACAGAAACTCATCTCAGTTGCAAGTTTACATTTATGTATGTACATATTTCATTAATCATATTAATAGGAGTGAAAGCTCTAAGGAACAGATATCACACCTGTTTTTACTTATCATTCTATCCCTAGAACATTGCTGGCACACAGAAGATGATAGATGAATATGTGTTGAATAAGTTAATGGATTGTAGATTCATAAATCTTTGCACTGATAACAGGAAAAGCTATGTGCTGGGAAAATGTTTGTTTAGCCCCAGAGTATGGGGAGAGTGAAGGGATTCTGAGAAAATGTCCAAACAGAATGATATACCCTCATTATCCTATTTCATCCCTAAGGAAAAGCTATTGAGAAGATGCATAAGATAAAACATAGTTTTTCATCAGAAGATATGTTGTAATTAACCAAAGGAGGGAAATATTAAGACAAATATTTCTGAAAATATGAGAGGGGACCCAAGAAACAAATTTATTTATAAAAATGTGTATTTATTCTTACATGTTTAAACCTTCAAAGTACTCTTCATTTGATGCAATACACCTATCCAGACATTTTTTTCACTGCTCAAAACAGTGTTTGATCTCATCAATTTTGATGTGTTTTAGTGCTTCTGCCATTTTTTCACTTCTTCCACACTGGCAAAACATTTCCTTTGAGGAGCTTTTGCATCCGGGGAAGCAAACAGAAACGTCACTTGGGGTGAGTTGGGGTAAATAGGGAGAGTGAGGTACAGGGGTCATGATGTTTTGGTCAAAAATTGCTAAACACTCAGCTGCTGTGTGGGTAGGTGTGCTCATAAATCACCCATCATGAAATGGGCAGCTGTTGAAGGAGTCTTTAAAAAATGCACTGAAGCTGAATGCAGCTTCTCACAACAATACCAGCTGGTACACTGATACAGATGGGTTCCTGGAACACTCACCTAGTGGAGGAAGCCTGCACTATAAGGGGCCTGCCCTCCAGAAGATAATTTTGGTGTTTTGGGGTCCTCTTTGGGTATCTATATACCCACACAAGGAGGGAATATACATATACACTAGATAAACTACGATATTCAAAGTAAAGAGCAACAGCACAATCCTTTGTCTGCTTAACTGGAACGCATCAAGGTTATAAGCAAAACCAATGACAAGACAAAGACAGGTTTTTGTCTTTGGGCTCTTGATAACCATAAGTCTTGCCTCAGGTCACAACTGTATTCTATTTACCAAGGGACTTTCGTTAGCCAAAAGCCTAATGGCCACAAAGAGGGAAGGAAGCAGACACACTTCAGATGAAGTATTGAATTAGACAACATAGAAAAACTCTTCTGAGGATGAAGGTCAATGAGGCTGAAGAAACCAGTAATCATTTAGGTCCAGGAGTGCAGAGAGTTTTGTGTGTGTGCGCACGTGCACCCAGATGTTGGTAGGATCCGTGCTTCTGCTGGCATTCCAACCTTCGTTCCATACTGATTAGAATGAATTATTAAAATTAACTTTTGTTGTAAGTATCAAAGTTGACCTATACAATGCATATACAATTTTTGTCACTAAATGGTGTATTGTAATTGTTGGCTAAATTTTTATACATATACACACACATACATATATGCATACATGCATGTCACCATTACCAAAACCAATATAAAAACATTCTCAATGTCCAAGAAAACTTTGTTGTCTCAAGTCAATATCTACCTCCTGAAGGAAATGTTATTCTCTCCTTCATTATCACAGGTTTAGTTTTGTCAGTATTTACACTTCTTATTCATGGAGACACAATGTGCACATTTCTGTCTATATTTTGTTCAACATTATGCCTGCATGATTTATCCATGTTGTTACATAGAGCAAAAGCTCATTCATTTTCATTGCAGTGTTGCATTTCATCATATGAACATTCCAGTTTATTTATCCATTCTAGTGTTATGGACAATTGGGTCAATTCCAGTTTAAAGCTATTATGAATAAAGCTGCCATGAACATTCTCACACATGCCATTTAATAGACATATGCACTTACTTGTTTCTGTTGAGATTGTAACCAGGAGTTTGAGCCACTGGTCCATAGATTATGAAGATATTTAACACTAGTCGATTCTGCCAAAGCTTTCCAAAGGAGCCCCACAATTTAAACTCCGACCAGAAGTATACGAAAGTTTAAAATAACACATTTATCTATTTAGTTTAGTTAAAATATTAATATGTACCTAATAATCTATTTCCTTGGTGATATTTAAAGCCATTACAGATAGATTTAGGCTGATCAATACTTTTTAGAGTTAGAAACTCAGATGCATTTTATAACTTGCATGATTTTTCCCTACACATCAGTGAGAAAACACCCAGAGAAAACAAATTTTTGTCAACAGAACATAAAAAAAAATAAACAAAAAAGGAAAAAGTGGAACAGCAAGTTGAATTTTCAATGGTTTTCATCCATTGTACATTAAGTAACTCATGAGACGTTTTCCTTGAACTCAGTTATTGAGCAGATATTTCCTTCATTCACATTGCAGAAAGAGCAATAGAGACTCACTGAAGATTCTACCCAGCCACTGAACTTTTTGTATATTGGAATTCTTGAAAATACTTTCAACACAATTAAGATTGAATCTGGTTTTGACCTTCCCACAAATAATTTTCCTCTTTAGATTTTTTCTTTTGCTATTGTTGATAACTCCCATGTATTTTTTTCTCCTGATATACAATTCAAACATGCTGTACTAAAAATCTAGCCTAGTCTACTAAAATAAAGATAGATGCAACTAACTGACAATAAAACTGCCCTTTTTGGAGGCAGAAGCAATGGCTCAGCTTTTGTTTTAAACTTAAAATGAGGGTCTGCTTGTAGCTATAGATTACTGTATCATAAAGAGACATATGGTAATAACATAAATCAATTATTTTAAAGAAAGCCATACCATAAAAATGTCATATTGAACATAATACCAGGTATAATTAAGCCATGGTTAAAAATGTTAACTCAACTTACTCATTACAATCTACCTAGGGCCTCTCTGTTTTGCTTTTCCCCATAACATCTCCTTCCAGCCCCGTTACCATGAGTCACCTCTGCTTTAACTATGGATGTCTTTCTAACAGTTGTAAAGAAAAAAAGCAAGATTGCAATGTAAGAAAAAAAGCAAGAGGGCTATTTCCAAACAAAGCTCACAGATGGAGATATTATCATTTATGCACTTAATCACTTTATTTTCAGCTTCACAGTTTCTTCTGTGGTGGTTTTCATGTCAAAGCTTGTGTAGCCCATCCTCTCACGCCACCCCTCAGAGTGCTTGGCCCAAGGCTGTGATAAAACACCAGTGGTTTACGGAATCCCAGACCCCATGCACACTGCAAGTCATCGCCATGCCAATCAGCCTTCACTTGACTATAAGCACCGGGCTGGTACTGAATTGCTGTAAATATCCAGGAGTTAGAAGCAAAAATTTAAAAAAAATCAATTCTGCACAGTAATTTCAGGTCTACCTTGGAGTCCTCCCTCCCCATTAAATCTTTAATGTGGAACCATGCTGCTGTTCTTATTTTCTATTTATACCCAGAATCAAGTAAAACACAAATGCTATGCTGTTATGAAATTTGAGGTTTTCAGCATTAATGAAAAGCTCTGGCTTTTCTAAAAGGATGTATCAATGGATTTATTGAAAAATTAACATCAGCCAAACTGGGACTATCAATATTGACTATTATGCAAAAGTGTACTTTGCTTAACTTTTTTAGACTATAATTATGGTACAATATTTTTCTATTTTAGCACAGAAGTTCTGGTGTGAGGACCAAAAGGACATGAAACAGTACACTTTACAAGCGAATGCACTTTACAACAGAATATAGTGTGGAGAGAGGAAAGATGGTGGCTAGGTAAGAGGGAGAGGGTTTCACTTCCTCCTACACACAGGAGAAAAACCTGGCTCATCTACAGAGGAACAGAGCAGACAGCCACCAGTACCATAGCATATATGAAAACAGGAGATCAAAAATTGTAGCGGACATTGAAAAACACAATGGTAAGGAGAGTGCTTCAGGACCATAAGGGGACCAGGGAGGCTGCAACCCTAGGCCCAGCACCCCTCTGGGCAGGCCACAGGGCTCTTGGGAGAGAGCTGAGTCGGTGCTCCCTCCCCAGCCAAACAGGGTTTGAACAGTACTGGAAGAGACCTGGTTGCCTGAAGTCGCTGCGAAGGGAGTAATGACTGAGTGGCAAAAACGCGGGGGCCGTGAGCACTTACACGTAGCCCTGGCACTGTGCGCTGGAGCCTGTGCAACCAGAGGTGGCCTGATCCTGTGTGCACACCCGCAACCTTGGGAGAGAGAGCTTTGTGGAATGCCTGGGGCCCACACCCGTGAACCCGGAGAGAGCGCACCTCTGAAAAAGAGTGCATGCATCTGGAGGCCCAGAGCCCACACCCAGATCCCTGCAGAGGGGCACCAGGCTAGCGCTGGGGAGAGTGTGTGGGAGGCTGAGTATGAGTGCCAAACAGGAAGGGAGAAAAGCGTACCTTTTGCCCCTCAACCTATTGCAGCCAGCAAGAACAGAAAAACCGGTTTGGCTAGTGTAAAATCAGCAAGAGTTTTTTGTTTGTTTGTTTTTTGTTTGATTTTTTAAAGTAATTTTTATTTCTTAATTTTTATTATTTTTATCTCTCAATTCCTTTTGCTTCTCTTTCCTTCTTTCTTGTTTTATTTCTTCTTCCTTTCTTTCCAATTTTATCTCTTCTTCCTTCCTTAGTCTGCTCTTTTTTAAAAAATACCCACAAGTGAGACCAAAAAAAAAAAAACAAAGACAAAAACAAAACCAGAACTATGAAAAGGTCAGAGTTGGACCCAAAGAGGTGGCATCCTAACAACTGAGACAGTGAGACAAATTTCACTTGTTATTACAGAGCACATGCAAGTTATTGCACATTTGTATCATTATTATTTTTACATTATTCTTGCATATTTTATTTTAACAGTATTTTTGTATTCCTCTTCTTTCTGTTTAGTTTCCTTTGCTTGGCTGGTTATATTGTATCATTTGACAGGTTTCCCCTGTTCTCTCATACATAATGTATTGCTAATTCACTGTCTTTCACTTTATCTGTGTTCCATTAGCACACTACTCGAGGTCCTATACTCTCTATTCTTGTTATCTAGATCTCATAGATTCTATCATATGATTGGTGTTCTAATATTATTTTAAACAATACCTATCCCATACTATTGTAGATACTACACAATATCCCTCCTAGATCTTAGCCCACTTCACGATTTTCTGAACTCTATTACTGTAGTGGTTAACTCTATTCTCTCACACACTACATATATTTACTATCCTTTACCTCTCACCTTACCTCGGAATCTGACCTCCCACAACCTCACTGCTTTCTAGATCCAACTTGCAATCCTTCCCTTCCAAACAAGAGTCTTACCTTCTTTCCACCCTTTCTAAAAGGTGGCTAGTTGGGTAGAAGATCACAGTTAATACTATAGATAGTCAAAGGATCTCCTATCTGGCTGCTACTGTAAATAGCATAAAATACTCCCTTGCTGTTTTAGACCATCTTGTCTTACGCCTCCAACTGATCACAAAAAAGAGAAGGTGGAAGCACTGAACACCAGGATACCCAAAGGAGACTGCACCACTGAATCTCACATGTATTCTACCGCAGAAGATCACAGCATAAACCCAGGGAGTCAGAACAGATCAATTAAAAAAGTTGAGGCTGACAAAAAGAATCTCAAAAAAAAGAGAAGACAAAGAAACAATCCCCAAATGATAGGAAAGAAGGGATCTTCAGAAAGAAAGCTAAATGAAATAGAGGCAACTCAACTCTCAGATATTGAGTTCAAAGCAATGGTTAGCAGGAAGCTCAATGAGCTCACAGAGTATTACCAGAAACTACAGGGAAACTACAATGAACTCACTGCAAACTATATCAACATGAAAAAAATAGGAACTATCAACAAGGGCCAAGAGGAAATGAAGAATACAGTTTCCGAACTGAAGAACACAATAGAAGGAATCAAAAGCAGGATCAATGAATCAGAAGATCAGATTAGTGAACTGTAGAAAAAGACACCCAGAAAGAGCAAGAAAAGAAAAAGAGGCTCAGAAAGAATGAAGAGGGATCAAGAGAAATGCAAGACAATATGAAACATAATAATATCCGAATAATGGGGATACCAGAAAGAGAAGAAGAAGAGCAAGGGATAGAAAATCTACTTGAAAAAGTAGTGATGGAAAACTTCTCTAATTTGATAAGAGAAAAATTCACACAAATCCAGGAATCACAGAGAGTCCCATCGAGAGGAACCCAAAGAGGCCCACTTCAAAACACTTCATAATAAAAATGGCAAAATTCCAAGACAAATGGAGAATCTTAAAGGCAGCAAGGGAGAAAAAGGAAGTAACATACAAGGAGGTCCCAATAAGGTTGGCTACTGACTTCTCAATGGAAACATTCCAGGCAAGAAGAGAATGGCAAGAAATATTCCAAGTAATGAGAACCAGAGGCCTGCAGCCAAGGCTACTTTACCCAGCAAGGCTTTCAATCAAGATAGAAAGCTAAATAAGGAGCTTTCCAGACAAAAGAAATCTAAAAGAATGCACCTCCGCCAAACCAGATCTGCAAGACATTCTAAAAACATGCTAAAGAGACTGCTTAAAGGAAAGAAAAAGAGAGCGAGAGGAACACATGTATGAAAATGACAATGAGAAAGTACCGACCAATAAAAACATTAAACATAAATGGAATAAATGCTCCAATGAAAAGATATAGAATAGCTGAATGGATAAGAAAGCATGACCCACCTCAGGACTAAAGACATAAGACTGAATTTTTATTTTCACAGACTGAAAGTGAAGGTCTGGAAATAAAGTTTCTAAGCAAACAGACNGAGACTGCTTAAAGGAAAGAAAAAGAGAGCAAGAGGAACACATGTATGAAAATGACAATGAGAAAGTACTGACCAATAAAAACATTAAACATAAATGGAATAAATGCTCCAATGAAAAGATATAGAATAGCTGAATGGATAAGAAAGCATGACCCACCTCAGGACTAAAGACATAAGACTGAATTTTTATTTTCACAGACTGAAAGTAAAGGTCTGGAAATAAAGTTTCTAAGCAAACAGACAGGAAAAAAAGCCAGGGTAGCAATACTCATATCAGACAAAATAGACTTCAAAAAAGGGGCCATAAAGACAGACCCAAAAGGTCACCTCATAATACTCAAGGGAAAAATCCACCAAGAAGACATAAACATTGTAAATATATATGCACCCAATGTAGGAGCACCCAAATACATAAAGAAAATCTTAGAGGACTTCAAGAAAGATATTGACAGCAACATAATTATAGTTGGGGACTTTAACACCCCACTGTCAAAAATAGACAGGTCTTACAAACAAAATACCAACAAAGATATCATGGCATTGAAAAAAATGCCCTAAATGAAATGGGCTTAATTGATATATATTAAGCCCCCCATGCCAAAGAAGCTAAATACACATTCTTCTCAAATACACGTGGAATATTTTCAAAGATAGACCATATGATAGGACACAAAAGAAGCCTCAACAAATTCAAGAAAATTGAAATCATACCAAGCATTTTCTCTGATCACAAGGGACTGAATCTAGAAATCAACCCCAAAGGAAAAAACCCAAAACACTCAAAGTCATGGAGATTGAATAGCATGCAATTAAACAATGAATGAGTCAAAAATAAAATTAGGGAAAAAAATTTAAAAGTTTCTGGAGACAAATGAAAATGAACTCACAACAACTCAAAATTTATGGGACACAGTGAAGGCAGTGGTGAGAAGGAAGTCCATAGAGATACAGGCCTACCTAAAAAACATAGAAACATTTCAAACAACCAACCTAACCTTATGCCTACAAGAACTCAAGAAACAACAATAGACACAGCCCAGAGCAAGTAGAAGAAAGGAAATAACCAAGATCAGAGCAGAATTAAATGACGTAGAGATGAAAAGCACAATTCTAAGGATCAATGAATCCAGCAGCTGGTTCTTTGAAAAAGATAAACAAAATCGACAAGCCTTTAAGCAGGATCATCAAGAAAAAAAATAAGAGCACCCAAATAAACACAATCAGAAATGAAATACTAGAGATTACAACTGACACCACAGAAATACAAAGCATTGTAAGAAATTACTATGAAGGACTGTATGGCAAGACGTTTGAAAACCTAGGGGAAATGGACACATTTCTAGAAAAGTATAATTTTCCAAAACTCAGTAAAAGAGAAGCAGGAAGCGTGAATAGACCAATAACAGCAGAAGAAATTGAAGCAGTAAGCAAAAAACTCCCAACAAAAGCCCTGGATCAGATAGTTTCAAAGGAGAATTCTACAAAGCATTTAAGGAAGAGCTAACCCCTATCCTTCACAGACTATTTCAAAAAATCCAAAATGATGGAAGACTCCTGAACTTTCTTTATGAAGCCAGCATCATCCTAATCCCCAAATTAGTTAAAGACAAAACAAAGAAAGAAAATTTCAGGACAATATCACTGATGAACATAGACACTAAAATCCTAAACAAAATACTGGCAAACTTCATCCAACAAGACATTTAAAATATTGTACACCATGACCAAGTATAATTAATCCCAGGGATGCAAGGATGGTTCAACATTTGCAAATCAGTAAATGTAATACACCACGTAAACGAGAGCAAAGACAAAAATCACATCATCAGATCAATAGATGTGGAAAAAGAATTTGATAAGGTGCAACACTCATTTAGGATAAAAACACTCAGCAAAGTTGGGATGGAGGGAGCATTCCTCAACATAATAAAGGCCATATATGAGAGACCTAGAGCCAACATCATACTCAATGGGCAAAAACTAAAATTTCTTTCAGTAAGATAAGGAACAACACAAGGTTGTCCAATTTCACCACTTCTATTCAATATAGTATTGAAAGATTTAGTCACAGCATTCAGACAAGAAAAGGAAATAAAATGCATTCAAATTGGAAACAAGGAAACAAAACTGTCATTGTTTGTAGATGACATGATAGTGTACATAGAAAATCCTATGGACTCCACCAAAAAACTGCTTGACCTAATAAATGAATTCAGCAGAATGGTGGGATACAAAGTTAATATCCACAAATCAAGGCATTTTTGTGTACCAGCAATGAAACAGCAGAAGCAGAAATCAAGACAAAAATCCCATTTGATATAGCAAAAAGAAAAATAAAATACCTAGGAATAAACCTAACCAAGAAGGTAAAATACCTATATGCAGAAAACTATACAACACTGAAGAAATAAATCAAGGAAGATACCAACAAATGGAAACATATACTGTGTTCATGGATTGGAAGAATTAATATCATCAAAATGTCCATATTACCCAAGGGAATTTATAGGTTCAACACAATCCTTATTAAAGTACCAATGACATATTTCACAGACATAGAACAAAAATTTCAGAAATTTATATGGAGCCATAAATGACCCCAAATACCTGCATCAATTTTGAGAAAGAAGAATAAAGTAAGAGGGATCAAAATAACTGATATTAAACTGTATTATAACACCACTGTAATCAAAACAGCCTGGTACTGGCATAAGAACAGACACATAGGCCAATGGAACAGAACAGAGAATCCAGAAATAAACTCAAGTCTCTATGGTCAATTAATATTTGACAAAGGGGAAAGAAACATAAAATAGAGTAAAAATTGCCTCTTTAACAAATGGTGTTGGGAGAATTGTACAGCTACATGCAAAAAAATGAAACTTGAGCACCAACTTACACCATACACCAAAATAAATTCAAGGTGGATAAAAACTTAAATATAAGCCATAATACCATTAAAGTCATATAAGAGAACATAAGCAGAAAAATGTCAGATATTTCACACAGCAACATTTTTACTGATATGTCCCCTAGCATAAGGGACATAAAGGAAAGAATAAACAAATGGGATCTCATCAAAATAAAAAGCTTCTGCATGACTAAAGAAAACAGTATTAAAATAAAAAGAGAACAAAACATTTGGGAAAACATATTTGCCAATGATACCTCAGACAAGGGTTTAATCTCCAAAACACACAAAAAACTCACACGACTCCTCTCTAAGGAGACAATCAACCCAAATAAAAAATGGGGAAAGGACTTGAATAGACACTTCTCCAAGAAGGGCATACATAGGATCCAGACACATGAAAAGATGCTCAATATCACTAGCTATCAAAGAGATGCAAATTAACACCACAATGAGATACCACTTTACACTGGTCAGAATGGCCATCATAACCAAATCTACAAACAATAAGTGTTGGAGAGGTTGCAGAGAAAAGAGAACCCTAGTTCACTGTTAGTGGTATTGCAGATTGGTACAACCACTATGGAAAACAGTATGGAATTTTCTCAGAAAACTAAAAATGAAAATGCCTTTTGAACCAGCAATTCCACTGCTAGGATTATATTGTAAGAACCCTGAAACACCAATCCAGAAGAACCTATGCACCTCAATGTTCATAGGAACACAATTTACAATAGCCAAGTGCTGGAAGCAACCTAGGTGTCCATCAGTAAATGAATGGATCCCAAAACTATGATACATTTACACAATGGAATTCTATGCAGCAGAAAGAAAGAAGTAGCTCCTACCCTTTAGAGCATCATGGATGGAACTGGAAAGCATTATGCTAAGCAAAATAAGCCAGGTGGTGAAAGACAAATACCATATGATCTCACCTTTAACAGGAAGCTAAACAACAAAACAAACAAGCAAGCAAAATATAGCCAAAGACACTGGAAATGTCTCTAAATAGAGATCAGACTGACAGAGCCAAGAGGGGAGAGGGGAGTGAATTTCAGGAAATAANTCTAAGGAGACAATCAACCCAAATAAAAAATGGGGAAAGGACTTGAATAGACACTTCTCCAAGAAGGGCATACATAGGATCCAGACACATGAAAAGATGCTCAATATCACTAGCTATCAAAGAGATGCAAATTAACACCACAATGAGATACCACTTTACACTGGTCAGAATGGCCATCATAACCAAATCTACAAACAATAAGTGTTGGAGAGGTTGCAGAGAAAAGAGAACCCTAGTTCACTGTTAGTGGTATTGCAGATTGGTACAACCACTATGGAAAACAGTATGGAATTTTCTCAGAAAACTAAAAATGAAAATGCCTTTTGAACCAGCTATTCCACTGCTAGGATTATATTGTAAGAACCCTGAAACACCTATCCAGAAGAACCTATGCACCTCAATGTTCATAGGAACACAATTAAAATAGCCAAGTGCTGAAAGCAACCTAGGTGTCCACCAGTAAATGAATGGATCCCAAAACTATGATACATTTACACAATGGAATTCTATGCAGCAGAAAGAAAGAAGTAGCTCCTACCCTTTGGAGTATCATGGATGGAACTGGAAAGCATTATGCTGAGCGAAATAAGCCAGGTGGTGAAAGACAAATACCATATGATCTCACCTTTAACAGGAAGCTAAAAAACAAAACAAACAAGCAAGCAAAATATAGCCAAAGACACTGGAAATGTCTCTAAATAGAGATCAGACTGACAGAGCCAAGAGGGGAGAGGGGAGCGAATTTCAGGAAATAAAGGGGAAGGGTTTACAGGAACAAGTATAAAAGACACATGAACAAAAACTAGGGGGGTGGAAATGGGAGGGAGTGTGGGAGCACTGGGTGGGTGGGCTGAGATGGGAATAAAAGACAGAAAACTATACTTCAACAACAATTAAAATAAAAACAATTAAAAAGAAAAGAAAGAGAATATGATGTAAGATGAATTGTGTTTTGCTCAGACCATTCCTCACCAATCTGACCTGAACAAACACATACACACACACACCTGTCTTTGTTGAGGAGAAAGGGATAAAGTTTGAGGCTCTTGTGGGCATGAGAAAGTATAGGGCATGAGTTTATTTATTTTTAAATTTCAAAGCAGCTTTGCCAACCTTCTCCCTTGGGCCTTCTTCCAACTTCCAACCCATAAAAGCAATTCTGATAGCATGATGAAATCAAAATGCTTGAGAGATATGATCTGAAGGAGTGTCACCATTAAGCAATTGCTACAGCAGCCACTCAGATATCCCTGGCTAAAGGCTAAGTTTCACAGAAGATAAAACAGATGAAGTAATGAGAGTGACATTGGTCCATTACCATAGTGAACATGGCTACAGGATGCTAAGAGGGGCATTGTTGGCTTCCCTCAGAGAACAAAAGGTGCTACAGTCAGATAAGACAGAGGCATCTACAGCCTATCATTAAGATGGTGGAATTTAAAAGGAAAGGCATGCTTTTTATAGTATACAAATATATAATGTAGCATATTAACAAGTGAATAATCATAGCAGATGTTGGCCATGACCTACATATACACCCTTGGCATGTGCCATCCTTGTTTACTGGCTTGACTTACAACCTCTAGCACCCAAGGCCTTTTTAATTCAGGGTTCACTCTGGCATTCAGAGCTCCCTCAGCCTACCTGTGGGGCAGGTCCAAGGTGTCAGGGAATCAAGGCTGCCATTCCCATTCTTCAACCTTCAACTCAAGATTAATGAGAAATGGTGGATAAATGTCCCAGCTCACTCACCCCTTGATTGAAATAGTGCGGAGGTTAATGCTTCGCTAAGTTCCCCAGAGGTGACCAATAGGATTACTCTCCAGGTATCCACAGTAGCAAATTCCTCAATAATGCACTTTTTCACCCTGGCTGGTGTGGCTCAGAGGATTCAGTGCTGGCATATGAACCAAAGGGTTGCTTGTTCAATTCCTAGTCAGGGCATATGCCTGTGTTGCAGCCATGGCCCCCGTTGGAGAAGCATGAGGAGCAACTACACATTGATGTCTCTCTCCCTCTTTTTCTCCTTCCCTTCCCCTCTCTCTAAAAATAAATAAATAAAATCTTTTTAAAATTTTAAAAAAGTTAATGCACTCTTTCTTGGCTTTCTTCTCTTGTCTGTATTCCTTGCTCCCTTTCCTAAAGTCATCTTCCAAATTAAATACTTGCACCCAAACTCTTGCTTCTGAATTTGCTTTGGGGTGAGGCTAAACTATGAGAGCAATCAACATACATTCATGAACTTGAGAAAATCATGTCATATCTTATATGGATAGTACTCTTCTATTGACATTTGTAATGTTTGGCACAAAACAGTAGAGAAATATTTTACAAATCACTTAGTGACATGGGAAAAAGAGTTGAGGCACTCACTGGTTGTCAACGTGTAAGCACAATAATATTTTATTTTGGGTCATATAGATTAGGCTCATACTGGTGTATTAGGCTGCCTCCATGAGACAGAAATCTTGAAACAATAAGAAATTTTTATTGTCATTGCTGCTGGTGCTATGGCTGTTGTTAACATTTATTGAGCAATTACTATACATAAGTCACTGCTTAGCATTTACATTATTATCTTGTTTAATCTTCACAATAAGTCCATGAAATTAAGAAAGGAGAAGAATAATGAGGATGAGTTGGTTGGTTTGTAAATACAGACTTTAGTGTATTGAGGGAGTAGTTGGTAAAACAGAATAATTTGGATTTGTATGAAATACTGCCAAGAGGTGTGCAAAGTATAGTCTGGCTGTATTATGCAAGCTTTAGTAATAGTAAACTCAGTATTGCTTATGAATGTGGTTTGGATAGGCATCTACTTGAAGAGGAAGCAATGATACTTCATGTGGCCATGGATGGCATTGGGATGGGAGCCTCGGCTGTCCTTAGGAGCCCTGTCATCTCTGGCTTCCACATAAAATAACTCAAATCCTCAATACTCCCTTCAAGATGTATATTTAACCTTTTTCATTTTGCAGAAATGAAGCGGACAATGACTGGGAGAACTCAAGCAAAGGGTAGAGACAGTACCAAAGCCTGGGTCTGCCTGACTTCCCTACATCCGCACTCTCCTCAGTGCTTGGGGTTTGGAACATAGCCTAACCCTTCTTCTTTAGAGACTCCAGCCTGGTGCAACCATGTCACAAACTCCAAAGGAAGGGAATCAAAGTGGAGGTCCCTATGGTCAGAAAGTGTGTTTCAGAGTGCTGAGCTCAGCGCCTCCTGCATGGCCACATCCAGTAGACCTGCCACAACTGATGTTCTGCCCTCCGTCTCAGGTGGAAACACTAGTCTGCCATATAAAATCTTCATTGCAGAGTACGGTGTGACTAAAGGAATCCCTTGGGAACATAGAAAAGCTGGTGGTTCTTATGGTACCATTACAGACATCATCCCTTATCCAAGTTAGATACATTCCAGGACCCCTAATGGATGCCTGAAACTGCAGATAGTTCCAAACCCTATATGCTTATACTTTGTTATTTTCCTATACAAACATACCCATGATAAATTTTAATTTATAAATTAGGCACAGTAAAAGATTAACAAAAACAATAATAAAATTGAATAATCATGACAATATACTATAATAAAAGTTAGGTGAATGTGGTCTCCCTTCTTTCTCAAAATATCTAGAATTTTCCAATTAATATTTTCAGAATGTAGTTGGCTGTAAGTAACCACAGAAAGTGAAACTGCAGATAAGAAGGGGCTATTGCAACTCTTTGACGTTTAAGTACAATATTTTGGACATAACTGGGAGCTGTAAACCGGAACTTTACTGGCTTACAACAGGACTTCTAGACCACCCCACCATTCCCCATGGTCCTGCCTTACCCCTTACTTTGTTATTCAACCTAGCACTGATTTTTCTGGCAGGGCCTCTGGGGTTGCTCATAATATGAAAAGAGAAAAGGGAAATTTTGTACTTCTTATCATTGTGATCTCTTCACACCCATTCTTTTATTTTACTTGACATTATGTGTGCCATAGCAAATGATATCCTATAAATTCTACTATATTCAGTTACTTTTTCTTTCACCAACAAGGGGGTGCCCAAAAACCCTGGAATTATCTTCTGGGGGGTCCCTTGTAGTACAGGCTTTCCCCACTGAGGAAGCGTTCTAGGAATGCATCTGTATCAGTGTACCAGGTGGCTGTGTTGTGAGAGGCTTCATTCAGCATCAGTGGATTTTTCTGAAGACTCTTTTAATGTCGTGTCCATTTCATTATAGATGATTTTCAAGCACACATGTCCACACCTCGCTGAGTGTTCAGCAGTTTTTGACTAAAAATGTCATGACCCCAGTGACCCACCATCCCTAATCACCCCATCTCACCCCCAGTGACTTTTTTAGTTTGTTTCTCTGGATGAAAAAAAGCCTTCAAACAGAAATGTTTTGTCAATGTGGAAGAGATGAAACAAAAAATTCCAGAAGCACTAAAAGGCATCAAAAATTAAGTTCAGAAACTGTTCTGAACAGTGGGAAAAGTGTCTCAATAGGTGTGTTTCATCAAGTGGAGAGTACAATACTTTGAAGGTGACTGAAGTCTAAACGTGTAAGAATAAACACACTATTTTTTATAAACAAATTCCATTTTTTCCAAAATTGTGAAACATGAAGTTTTCAAGTTGTCTTTCCTCTGCTTTGCCCAGCAGGTATGAATGAGCAGCAGTTTTATAGGACACAAGGCTATAATATATGCAAGCTTCATCAGCTTCTCAAACTGTAAGCTCCAGCATCTATTTCTGAGGGTATTTTTAAAATCATCTTTTGCTTAAGGAATCATAATAATGACCTGAGAAATGGCCCATGACACAAATTCTGCCTTATGCAAGCTGTTCTTACTACCCATGAATAACTCTCATGAAAGAAGATGAAAAAAAACACCTCATATAATCACTTAGAATAGTATTTTTCTTTTTATTTTTAACTTTTTTTATTGTTGTTCAAGTATAGTTGTCTTCATTTTCTCTCCATCACTTCCCCCACCCCAGCCATCCCCACTTTGTGCCCTTGATCTTACCCCCTTTAGTTTTATCCATGTGTCCTTTGTAAATGTTCCTGAAAAACCTTCCCCCTTATTTCCTCCATTATGCCTTCCCCTTTCTCCTATGATCACTGTTAGCTTGTTGTCAATTTCATTGTCTTTGGCTATACTTTGCTTGCTTATTCCTTTTGCTGATTAGGTTCCTATTAATGGTGAGATTATACAGTATTTGTCTTTCACTGCCTGGCTTTTTTTGCTTAGCATAATGCTCTCCAGTTCCATTCATGCCATTGCAAAGGGTAGGAGCTCCTTC
This sequence comes from Sturnira hondurensis, assembly GCF_014824575.4. Lineage (NCBI taxonomy): Eukaryota > Metazoa > Chordata > Mammalia > Chiroptera > Phyllostomidae > Sturnira > Sturnira hondurensis. The sequence continues at coordinate 5,127,190 of NW_028076505.1, read as the reverse complement.
TTTCTTTCTGCTGCGTAGTACAGAATAGTCATTTTCTAAGATTCTTTTTTTAAATTTCCCTACAGAGATAATCAAGGGAGTTCATTTAGGACATTACATTCAAGTAGAAAAGATGTATATTGGAATCTACCTAGAGGTAAAAATTCAGTTTCTATTTTGTGAACTGGTGGCATTCTATGGTACATGGACCTGGTAGCCAGAGATCTTTCAACACATCATGTCACATCCATTCTAGGAGACTCAAGGAGCTTCTTCCACACTTTGACTTTAGAACAAAGTCCAAGCTCCTTACTTTGTCTTACAGAACACTTTTACTGTTCTTCTCACAATCTGAAATAATATAAGTACCACCTGCTTGATTGCCCTTAATCTACCCCACTGGAATATAAGCTAAATGAGGCAGAGCCTTTGTCTGCCTTATTATCCTTTCTACCTTCAGTGCTCAAAGCAAAATGGTGTTCAGTAAAGTGTCATGTTGTACTTGGGAACATGGGAATATGTCACATTTGGGAACACTGTAGGGCTGGAAAGGAACTTATTCTTTGTTGCTCTCTGGTGCCTGTCAGCCAAGACCCCTTGTGCATGTGACTGACCTTGGCAGGACCTAGAAGCGTGACTCAGAAGAAGAACTGGGTTCCCTTGGCTTAAGTCTGACAAATACCATTTCAGTTTCTATTGCCCTCAAGGTGAGAGAGAACACAGTATCTCTTTCAGGGACACATCAGCATAGATGGTGGGTCTCTCACCTTCAACTGTCACTGACTTGCAAAATGGGATCATTTATTTCTTTGCTTCTATGCTCCCATCTGCACAACAGTTGCTAAATTATCCTAAAGGAGCCACACTGAATTTTGCCTTCACAGCTCCCAGCAGCATTTACCTTGAGCAGTAGGATTTGGAAGAAGATGAGTTACTGGCTTTCAGTCTTCAATGATTGTCAAATTTTCCAGAGGACTGAGTTTGAGAACTGCCCTCATAATTCCAGAAATTGTTCTGAAAAGCTTCTCAGCAACCAACTCCTTCTTTGATGAACTTCAGTGTGGATAACCTCTCCTTTTTATGTTTGAAACATTAAGATGGACATCAGCTGCAACACTCTGAGGTCTGTCTGAACTAGGCTCTTGATTTTAGCATGTGCAGGTATACTAAGTAGGGCTGGCTCAGTTGTGAGAACTGAGCTTTGTGGTTTGATAAAGTTTATTTACAATGATGCCACAATTTTGCTGATTGAGAAAGAGATTAATGCATTCTTAAGGGTCTAAGTTAATGATGAAAAATAATGCATTCTTTGATATGTTTTTGTGATAAAATACACTATTTGATATAATTATAGCCCACTGAAGGACATCATCATAAAAATCATTTTCAAAGACATTTCAAAAGATAAGTAAAAAGCCATGAAAATTTCTGTGTTAAGACAGAGGTCATAGTTTCAAATTTACCAACATCATTTATTGAATAAACTACCTTTAGTTGCATTGTATGGATTTGCTTCTGTTGTTAAATATTATTTGACTATAAAGGTATGGGTTTATTTCTGGGCTCCCTATTCCATTCCATTGACCTATATATGTGTCTGTTTTTATGTCATTACCATGCTGTTTTTCTTACCATGGCCTTATAGTATAGTTTGATGTTAGGTAGTGTGCTTCACTGAATTTTCTTCTTCTTTCTCAGGATCACTGTCACTATGCAGGGCCTCCTGTAGTTCCATATAAATTTTTGAAATATTTGTCCCAGTTCTGTGAAATACCTCATGGGAATCTTGATAGGAATTGCATTGAATCTACAGACTGCTTTGGGCAGTATTGACATTTTAATAATGTTAATTCTTTCAATCCATGAACATGATATGTACTTCCACTTATTTGTATCTTCTTCAATTTATTTTTTCAGTGTCTTATAATTTTCTGAATAGAGGTCTTAAACATCCTCAAAAAATTAAAAATGTATCTGCCTTTTGACCTAGCAATCCCACTTCTGAGAATTTATCTAAAGGAATCCAAAACACTAATTCAAGAGAACATAAGCACCCATATGTTCATTGCAGCGTTATTTAAAATCTCCAATATATGGAAGCAGCCCAAGTGCCCATCAATGGATGAGTGGATAAAACTACTATGGGACAGCTACATGATGGAATACTACTTGGCCATAAAAAGGAAAAAAGTATTTTGCTACAGCATGGATAGATGTGGAGAACATTATGCCAAGTGAAATAAGCCAGTCAGAGAAAGAAAAATACCACAGGATTTCACTCATACATGGAATCTAATGAACAAACTGAACCAACAAGCAAAATAGAGACAGACTCATAGATGGAGAGCAGGGTAACACCTATGGTGTGTGTGTGGGGGGGAAGATTAGGGGATAGAGGGATCAAGGAAAAAGGTAAAAGGACTCATGGACATGGACAATAGTACAGTGATTGAAGTGGGGAGGGAGTGTAAGCAGACTAAATGGCAACGGAAAATGCAATTAAAAAATGGAAATAAAAAGTTACACATGGATTTTCGACTGCATGGGGTTTGGTGCCCTGAATCCCAACCTTATTCAAGGATCACAGGTATTTACCTTATTTACTTAAAGATGTGAGAAAGGGAAAAGATGGAAGAAAAGCCTCAAGGTACAGGAATGTTATTCAGCATATGAGGCCTGGAAACCCAGCTGGGAGCTCCAGACTGTTGGAAATGCCCAGAGAAGCAACTTAAAGTGAGGTGGCTATAGTTATCTACAGCAAGTATGGTCTCACTGTTAACCCCGAGAACCTGGAGATAGATTTATATATATCCTTTCCTGATACTAGAAAATACAATAGATGAGTAGATTTTTACAAAGCAATCTCATTTATGCCTAAACATCTAAATGAACAGTCCCCAATTTGCTAGTCTAAACTATCAACCTCGAAAATAGGCTTTCTGATTAGAACTCCCCAAATTGCTACAGTTTGGATTTCACAACATCCTAATAATATAGATATAATTTATATTTTTATTTTAAATTATACTTTATCATTTATGCAGTTACAGTTGTATATTTCTTTAAAGACTCTAAAATTAATTTTGAGTGGTCTGAAAAATTGCCTCTGTTTCATTGCATATATGGTCTTTTACTATTCTATGTAGAATATCCTTTTCACTTCATTTTTTGGATTTCTAAGTTTCACCTACACGTAAGATATTGCTTCTGAAAATGCCTGGAGAGGTGTAATTGGAAATGATGCATGTGCCATTTCCCTCAAACAGACGGAACCTGGCTCATTCCTGTTAACCACAGTGAGGCACTTGGGGGATAGTCAGTGTTTGAGAAATGACAGAAGAATAAAGAGACCAAATAAGCCACAAACTGTAAAACAGGAAAACTGCATTTTAAATTACAAATTTCCCACAATGCTTATCATCGTTAGTCTTAATAATGAATGACGGTATTTCACAAACCATGAGCTCTAGACTAACTTTGTGGTAGAATAGTGAAACCCTAGAAGGTCATATTTCTCATCAAAAAATGATTTGTTCTATTGCTTAAGCTGTAGTAAGTGGACACAAGATAGTATGAAGTTGTCTTGGGTCACAAGAACTGCTGGGACCAGAAAAGTTAGGATGCACTTTTCATGGGAATAAATATCCATTTAAACAAATAAGTGTTAAAGATCTATTTTGATGAATCTCTTTAGGAAGTTGAAGCTTTTGTGTACTCTCAAAAGTATTCCTGAGAGAAAAATAAAACAGATATTTATACAGTATCTCACTTATATAACACCTGAAATTTTTCTTCTTAAAAAGTAGAATGACCTCCTGGCATATAAGGAGTTCAGAAGCCATCACTTCCTCCTAAAATTAAAAGATTGATCAAACCGAAAAAAAAATTAACAACTCTTCTTAGATCCCTCAGAGAAGTGGGATCTCAAAGCACACCACTGTCCTTCCAAACTGGAGAGACAAACAGGTAAATACAGAGAATTACAACTTGTTAGGGAAAATCCCCTGAGCGGAAACATCCACAGGAACCAGTACCAGGGTAGAAAAACCTTAACTGTAATTGAGGCACTGTTGGAGCTTGGAGCAGACAAGTCTGAGAGCTGAAAACTCCAGAGTGGCTTAGTCATATGGTGGCCCCCTGACACTTTCACATATTTTACCTCCAAGAACTCAACCAGGTTCTCACAGTGAATATAGGGAAAAATCAGGTGTGAACCCACCCAAGTCATGTCCAGTGACCTTTCCATACAAATGGCCTCTCTTGGCTCATACTTTGGACATTCCTAAAATTTCTCAAACAAGCAGCATCTGTGTACCTATTACCTCTCATTTAGCAGTCTTAGGCTGGGCACTAGTGGCTCAGTTCACAGCTTGGCCTCTCCTGGGCAATCACAAGCCCAACACAAATAGTAGCCATCTGCAGACCACTGTGTAGCTCATGCAGGTTAGACCTGGGCAGGGAACAGGCAGTGGTGGACATTGCACCTCCCTGAGGACCCAGAGCCAACACATCTGGACCACATTGTATTACAACCCAACCACTTTTATGAGTGACACACTCAAGGAGCAGACACATTGGGCACCAAAGTCCCACTGAAGCTCCATAGGGTCAACTCCTGTACAGCAACTCCTTGACTGTAGTCATAGGCATTCTTTGCAGCTAATCAGCCCAGAGGTCAGTCCCTCCCAGTTACATGCCAATAGCAATGAAGACTCAACTATAACAGGACAGTGCACACAGCCCACAGAGAAGGTGCACCCGGATGATGGGGAGTCTACGCCACTGGGACCTACAGGACACCTACTACATAAAGCCACTCTACAAAGACCAAGACACATAGAATCTATGCCTAATACACAGTAGCAAACACAAGGAAGCAGTCGAAATGAGGAGACAAAGAAACAGGTCCTAAATGAAAGAACAAGAGAAATCTTCAGAAAAAGAACTGAATGAAATGGAAGGAAATGAAATATACAGAGTTCAAAATATGATTATTAGGATGCTCAAGGAACTTAGTAAAAACTTAACAGCATAAAAAGAACATAGAAACTATAAAAAACAGTCAGAAATGAAGGATACACTAACTGAAATGAACAATACATTTTAGGGAATCAACTGTAAAATAGATGAAGCAGAGAATCAAATTATCAATTTGGAATATAAGGAAGAGTAAAACAATCAGAACAGCAGAGAGAAAAAACAAATAAAAATAAAGAGTGTAAGGAGCCTGTGAGACACTTCAAGCATACCAATATTTGCATCATGGGTGGGGGGATTGGAAGGGAAGAGAGAGTGCAAGAAATTGAAAGTCTATTTAAAAAATGATGACAGAAAACTTCCCTAACTTGGTGAAGGAAATAGACATAAAAGTCAGTGAAGCTCAGAGAGTCCCAAACAAGATGTACCCAAAGAAACCCACACCAAGACACATCATAATTAAAATGCCAAAAGTTGATGACAAACAGAGCATCTTAAAAGCAGGACAAGAAAAGCAAGTATTTACTTTTATGGGGACTCCCATAAGACTGTTAGCTTATTTTTCAACAGAAACTTTGTAGGCCAGAATGGATTGTCATGAACCATTCAAAGTAATGAAAAGCAAGGACCTACAAATAAGATTACTCTACTCAGCTAAGCCATCATTTAGAAGGACAGATAAAGAGCTCCCCAGGACCAGAAACCTAAAGGAGTTCGTCACTACCAGACCAGTATTACAATAAATGTTAAAGACTCTTCTTTAAGAAGAAAAAAAAGAGAAAAAAGGATTTAAAATATGAATAGTAAAATGGCAATAAGTACCTATCTGTCAACAATTACTTTAAATGCAAATGCACTATATGCTTCAATGAGAAGACATATAATGATTGAAGGGATAACAAAACAAGAACCTTACATATGCTGTCTATAAGAGATTCCCTTCAGATCAAATGACACACACAGACTGAAACTAAAGGGACAGAAAAATATATCATGAAAATGGAGTTTTAGGCTTCTTAGGATACAATCCTAGCAGTGAAATTGCTGGGTCAAAAGGCAGGTCCAATTTTAGTTTTCTGAGAAAATTCCATACTGTTTTCCATAATGGTTGTACCAGTCTGAAATCCCACCAACAGTGGACCTGCACTCCAATGTTCATAGCAGCACAATTTACAATAGCCAAGAGTTGGAAGGAACCTAGGTGCCTGTCAGTAAATGAATGAGCCAAAAAACTATGGTACATATACGCAATGGAATTCTATGCTGCAGAAAGAAAGAAGGAGCTCCTACCTTTTGCAACAGAATGGATGGAACTGGAAAGCATTATGCTGAGTGAAATAAGACAGATGTTGAAGGACAAATACCATATGATCTCACCGTTAACAGGAAGCTAAACAACAAAAGAAACAAGCCAGCAAAATATAACCAAAGACACTGAAATAGAGAACAGGCTGACAGTGACCAGAGGGAAGAGGGGAGGGAATTTCAGGGGAAATAGGGGAAGGATTTAGAGGAACATATATAAAGGACAGATGGACAACAACTGAGAAGGGTGGAAATGGGAGGAAGGTGGGGAGCACGGGGGGTGGGATGGGATGGGAGTAATAGACAGAAAACTGTACTTGAAAAATAATTAAATTAAAAATATATTTTAAAAAAAAGAAAACGGAAAGAAAGCAAAAAAAAAAAAAAAAAAAGCTGGGGTAGCAGTACTTATACCAAACAAAATAAACTTTAAAATAGACAAAGAAGGACCCAGTAACTGTAAAAAAACACAAAACACTATATTGAAAAGACACATGTGTGATTCCATATGTTCATTGCAGCATTATTTACAATAATCCATATATCAGAGCATCATAAGTGTCCAGCAATCGATGAATGGATAATGAAGAAGTGGCTGATATATACAATAGAATATGATCAGCCATAAAAAAGAATGAAATCTTGCTATATGCAATAACATGGATGGCCCTAGAGGGTATTGTGATAAGTGAAATAAGTCAGACAAAGGAAAGCAAAGGCCAATGATTTTACTTATATGTGAAATCTAAAAAACAAAATAAACAAGCACAACAGCAGAATAGAAACAAACTGACAGTTGCAAGATGAGAGAGAGTTGGGGGGATGGGTGAAAAAGGGGAGGGGATTTAAAAGTACAGATTGGTAGTTACAGACTAGTCATGGAGATGTAAAGTACAGCATAGGGAATATAGTCAATAATATTCTGATAATTATATACGGTAACAGATGGATACTAGATTTTTTGAAGTGATCACTTTGTAAATTATATAAATGCCTAATCATGGAATTGTACACCTGAGACTAATATAATATTGTATGTTAACTATAATTCAAAAGTAAAAAAAATAAAATTAAGAAAACCTGAAAAAGGAAAGCTATTGTAATAATCATTTAAATATAGCCCATAAACCTTTGTCTGCGGTATCATTGGCAAATATGTTTTCCCATACAGTTGGTTGTCTTTTTATTTTAATAGTTTTCTTTAGCCACGCAGAAGCTTTTTATTTTGATGAGATCCCATTTCTTTATTCTTTCCTTTATATTCCTTGCTCTAGGGGACATATCAGTAAAAATGTTGCAGGTGTTGAAGGACAAATACCATATGATCTCAGCTTTAACAGAAAGCTAAACAACAGAACAAACAAGCAAGCAAAATATAACCAAAGACACTGAAATAGAGAACAGGGGAAAAGAGACCAGAGGGGAGAGGGGAGGGAATTTCAGGGGAAATAGGGGAGGGATTTAGAGGAACAAATATAAAGGATACATGGACAACAACTGAGAAGGGTGGAAATGGGAGGAGGGGAGCATAGGGAGGATGGGAGTAATAGATAGAAAACTGTACTTGAAAAATAATTAAATAAATTAAAAAATAAAAGATAAAAATAGCCCTTAAAATTAATAGTTGTTTTGCCTCAATGTTAAAAATAAATTAGTTAAATAAAATAAAAAACTTCTGCTCTATGAAAGACATTGTCAAGAGAATGAGAGATAAGACAGAATGGGAGAAAAGGAAAAAATATTTTCAAAAGACATATGGGATAAAGGATCACTACCAAAAATATGCAAAGAACTTTTAAAATTAGCAATAAGAAAATGAACACTTTAAATATGAATGTACGTTCTATATACAGTCAGTGGAATACTATTCAGCCCTAAAAATAAATGAGCTATCAAAGCACAGAATTTTTTAGGGCAGTATAGCAATTCTTTATGATAGTATAGTGATAGAAACATGTTATACTTTTGTCCAAACCTGTAAGATATACAACACCAAAGTGAACTCTAATATAACCTAATATAAACTATGGACTTTGGTTAATAATTATGTGTCAATAAAAGTCCATTTATTATAAATAATATACCACTCTAGTGAAATATTTTTATATTGGAGGGGGAGGCTGTTTGTTTGTGGGGTTAGGTAGTACATGGAAATCTGTACCTCCTGCTCAATTTTGTTGTGAATCTAAAACTGTTCTAAAAATAGTTTATTAATAAACAAAATAAGTCCCTTGCTGGTAGCTCAGTTGGTTAGATATGCCAAGATTACAGGTTCAATCCCCAGTCAGGACACATGAAAAAATCAACCAATTAATACATAAAGAAGTAGAACAACAAATTCTCTCTTTCTAAGATTAATAAGTAAAAATTAAAATAAATAAATAAAACAAAACAGCTCTCACCTTTGACAGATGAGCATTTCTAACTGCTGTTTTTGCGTATTTTCTAAATGGAAGTTTACCCACTAGTGGTTTCAGTGTTCTTTTGGAATACTCAATTCAAGAGCTCATTTTGAAATTGATATTGAGGCAATTCCTGTGTGACAGAAAAGTCGTAAGATTCCAACTCTGTCACTGAGGCACAGTAATTGCTAAGGAACGTTTTTTCAGCAGTAGACCTCTTCTTTGTATAATATCAGTAGTGGCTTTAACAACACATTGACATTACAAAGCATTTTTCATGACATTAGAAATTCCCTATAGTAATGCCCATTGCATTTCATGTTACAGTTATACTCAGGCACATTTCTGACATATAAGTATTGTATTTCTGTTTAAAATGAAAAATAAATTACTGATACAACATGGAAGAATCTCTAAAAACAGTACTTCAAATGAAAGAAGCCAAACACAAAAATGTATGAACTATAAGGTTCCATATATAAAGTTCAAGAACTGATTAAAAAAATCAGCTGTTGAAATCAGAACAATAGTTGTTTAATGGGGTCTAGGATTAACTGAAAGGGGTCACAATGGAATTTTCTAGGGTGACAGAAATATTCTACATCTTGATTTCGGAGTTGGTTACACAGGAATGGGCATTTATTCAAATTTCTCCTGACTTTGGAGAAGCTGTGAAAAAAAATTTCTTCCAAATTGTTTGAGTGCTCAGGCTGATTGCCCTTATTGATGCCTGGTGCTCACCTAAGGCACATAGACAACGAAAGTTTGATATGGTGACTATTACTTTTCTGATCTTTCTTTAGCAGAAATTAGAGTGATAATCACTTAAAAAATATGTATTATTGTCCTGGCTGGTATAGCTCAGTGGATTGAGCACTGGCCTGTGGACCAAAGGGTTGTCAGTTCGATTCCCAGCCAGGTACATGCCTGGGTTGTCGGCCAGGTCCTCAGGACGGGCACACAAGAAACAACCACACATTGATGTTTCTCTCCCTCTCTTTCTCCCTCCTTCCCCCTCTATCTAAAAGTAAATAAATAAATAAATAAATACATAAAATATGTATTATGTTTGTAATATAAAAACAAAAAAGAGAGAACAAAGTAAAGATTAAGCAAGAAAAAAAACTCCCTTGGAAGACAGGGCTATGAGGAACACTGAAGTGAGGAAAACCAGTGGAAGAGCCATGGTTGTGATGGAGGGAGTGTTGCTCATCAGCATTGGAGAATCTGCCCAAGAGGGTAGGCAGGTAGAGCAGAAGGCGAGTCACCTTGCCCCGGGGGAGCAGAGTGAAGCAACCCAGCGAGTTCATGATTTGCCCCTCTAAGCAGGAGAAACAGCAGATCAAGAACCAGGACAATTGCAACCCTGACATATCTTAAGCTTCATAATGCTCTTCCATTCAGAATTTTAATTATATCACAATGACTAATAGAAAACCATGAAAACTGGAAGAACCTGCGGGCTTCTCTTTAGGGGTAGGAAGGAATAAGGAAGTGTGAAGAACATGGCCCTCTCCTCAGCCGGGCTTAGCAACAGAGAAAGTTGGGGATGGAATGGGTAGTGGCAGTTTGGAGAGAAAAGGGAGGCAGATGATGGAGCAGTCCACGTGGCTTGAATTAGAGAAGAGAATGAGATCATGGGTGGTCATATGTGGGCATGACAGTTCATCCTTTACCCATCTCTCCAACCTCCCTGCCACCAAAAACAATAATGATGATTCATAATTCTCCTTAAATCCCCTCTGTTCCTCCTGGGATGCCTTACCATTACATAGAAAAATTAAACATTTTTCAGTCATAAAAGAAGACATTCCATCAGAAGATTTCTAGACCAAAAAAAAAAAACAAGACAGAAGAAAATAAAGCCACAATGGTTTGGTGGCCTCTATTGTGATACTAATATAATTCACTTCTCCTCAAAGTCAGAAGTTAGCCCTATCTCAGAATTTATTTCTGCCTGGTCACCTTCTCTCTTAATACCAGTCAATTCTTCCAGCATCCATGTAACTTGTTTATATCCAAATTAAAGTGCATTCATGTGTATGCTGCCTAGTAAACATTGGGTTTTTGAATGGTATATATTCTCTATAAACAGGCCATTCAACAAGAACACAAGAGTAGGCTACCTCAGTTTTCATTTCTAGAATCATAGTATTTATTCAGTGGGTTGCTTTTACTTAACACAGAATTTAAGCAGCACCATTCAGAGCTCACATTCTCTCTCTAGTATGAATGTGTATATCTATAATAATAAGATGCAATATTCATTATTTATTACTTATAATAATAGCATATATACATACTATATTATATGCATATCATATACACACATTATATATAAATATATACAAAAACATGCCATATATACTAGAATATAAACACAATGTGACATTTACTTCATTTCAGCTTTTACGTCCAGACTGAATGAACCTTGATCAGCCTCTGCCTCATATTGAAGAAATGCATGAATCCTTCAGCCACTTCCAGAGTGGTAAATACTTCAGTAAGGCATTCAGACACCAGTCTGGTCAGCTACTGAAGACACAGATACTAGCTCTGCAGATACAGAATGACATGCACCTTTCAACCCAAGCCATGATATTATATAAGATGCCACCTTCTATTTTTGTTTCTCTCACAAGTGAAATTGACTAGCATGCCAGCCAAATGAGAACTATAAGATTTCAATGTGTCAACCTAAGCATTTTATAATTAAATATTAAACACATATCTTCCTTACTTTTGAAAAATGCTGCGATTAGGGAAAGCAAACTGTCACTATCCTGGCAGGAAACACAATTTCCTTGGTTTAAATACAGAGATTTGATGAAGGGACCACTTATAGAACAGTGGCAGCGTTAAGAGCCAAGCAAGATACACTGGGACACTCAGCGACTAAGAGCAGAGGAAAGCAGTTAACACCCTGGGGGCAGGGGACTGGAACAGTATTACACAACCTGGAGACAGAGAGCTGGAGCCATGAAGCTGAGGCTGCTCAGTGAACAGGTTCATGGAGTGGCCAAGCCACTGCCAGATACGTGGTGCCAAAGTGGGGGATGGGAGGATAGAAGGGTAATGGGTTTTAGGAGGGAGAGGTGGAGGCAGATAAGAAATAGATAAGAAATATCCCAATCACTTCCCCCCACCTTTCCATCTTTCAAGAAATCAAACCCCTCTTCCCCTGTCAGTCAAATCCAAACGGAGGCTGGGTAGCCAGAAGCTCAGGTGGCCTTGCGTACAGCACGGCAGAGAAGAGTGGGCAAAGGGAAAGGGGCCAACCAGAACAACCGACAAAGGGAACTGTGCTGTCATAAAACATAACCCTCATAAAAGTTAACGCTCTAGGTCTTCACTTCTAAAGTGTTAATAACTTTAGACCATGGCTCCGCAGTCAGGGGAACGCATGGAAATGGCAAAGGATCTCAAGTTTCATCGAGCAGGCAATGAAAATTGGTGAAATATTACTATCTTTATGAGCCACAGGCTCAGGAACTGAACTTAACAGGTGGGGATTTGTGTATGGAAGCTCCAGCCAACATCTATCCAACTTTAAGAGGGGGATTGTCTATTAATTAGGAAGCAAGATGGTTTCTAATAGAGTTGGTCCAAAGTTTCTGTACAACATCATCTGTTTCATAAACTTATCATTTACTCGCCATGAATATGCAGTGGACAGAGATTTCCTTGAGGCCTGTGACAACCAGGGCCTTTACATAATTAGCACATTTCTCTATTCAATGAGCTTAATTGCATTCTATTCTACACTAAAATCTTCTCTGACTGAAGATTCTTCTATAAAAATTAATTTTAATAACATATTTTATGTTTACTATTTATTATTTTCAAATACGTCAGCCACAAAAAGATTTTTTTGGTAAAAAAACATATCTCTGTGTATTTAAGTGTTTATACACAAATAACTTTTTCAATACTGTAGGTCCATTTTGAGAGTCAGTGGGTGTCAGTGAATTTAGTCAAACACCATTGAAGGGCACAGAACATTTGTCTGGCATGTTCAAAATAGGAGCAGCAGCTGGTGTGGAAAATAAAAACCATTTTCCAGGTTTTTCTTTAAAAAACCCCACTCAGGCTCATCTTAAATATGTTCTGAAGGCTAATGTAACTGGCAGAGCTGGAAATACAGTCAGAATATACCACACATAAGAAAACAGCAACACAGCACTTGCTAAAGTTTATTGCTAAAGAATAATGATAATAATTAATAGCATTCTGGGGTAAAAAGATAATTTGGTACCCCTCAAGTTGAGTTCTATTCCTAGTGAAGTGAAGGCCATGTGTGTGGCCATCACAGTGTTCTCTTTAAGCCCTTGTCAGGAGAAAACTGTCTCTCAAGTGTCAAGAAGGATTTGTGAGCATTAATCTGATAATTCTTCCAGGACTAGGGATCAGCACTTTCATGAAGGAAGTCTTTAGTACTTTACCAATATGCTCAATTCCCTGCCAGACACATGAACTGGCTGTTAGACATCAGCACCACCTGCGATGCTTGTCTCTTTTGGTATTGATTTCTCTGCTAAACTTGAGTAGAGAGGCTTAGATTGCAGATCAGTCTTGCAACAGGAGAAGACCATCTTGCACAGTGACAACTTACATTTGTGATTGACAGCCACCACACATTTATATTGTCTGGGATCTACAGAATCTCTTGAATCCGTTTCTAAGAAACAGTAAGTTTTCCTTCTCCACAGTCTTCATATAAACATTATAGGAAACATTACTGTAAAATAGCCAACTTTCTTATTTACTGTGACATTCACAAACTGTCACACCCAATCCATCAGGAAATTTTTTTCCTAGATGCCAGGCACAGTGCTGAGGGCTCTGGTGAATGGGAGAGAATTTTTAGCCTCGAAGAACTTGATAAATGGGGAACAAGGCATAGACTCTACTCTATGCACCATGGCAGGTAATATCTGTGCTCTGCCCACAGTCACTTGGTCTACTCAGCGTGACACTTGCATCTTCAGTTGACAGTCATGGACAAGTCCATCACTTCCTATTTCACACACTATGTCTCTTTTTTACTGAAATCTTTTTCTGGCCCTTGGGCAGAGCAGGGGGTTCTCAACCTGAGTGAATCAGTGGAAAACTAGTAGTTCTAGCAAGAATCCTTACCAAATGGGTTATGGAAGTAGGTGGATAAATACCTTGTTTTCTTGACACTTAGTGGTACAATTATGAAAAATGATCTGGATGATGTTTCAAAAGGTCCCACTATTTCCTGTTGCTATTGTAACAAATTATCAATACTTAGTGAATTAAAATATCAACTTTTTATCTTATGGTTCTTGATGTAAAAAATCCAAAATTAATTTCTCTGAGCTACAATCAGGGGATGGCAAGTTGTGTTGCTTCTTAGACTCTACCTAGGATGACTTCATTTCCTTGCTTTCTCCAGCTTCCATAGGCTGCTCACTTTCTCTGGCTCCTGGTCCTTTCCTCATGTCACTGTAACATCTGATACCAATGTCACAGCCCTTTCCCTCCCTCTGCTTCTGTTATCACATTGCCTCTTCTAACTCTGACCCTTCTGCCTTCTTATAAGGACTCTTGTGGTTATATTGGCTCCACCTGGATAACCCAGCCTGTCTTTTCATCTTAATACCATGAACACAGAGATTTTCAACCTTTTATATCTCATGGCACAAATAAACAAATTATTAAAATTCTGCAGCACACCAATGATTATATTTTTACCAACTTGACAAAAAGTAGAAATAATTTTGATTCACTTAAAAATAATAGTAATTACCTACACTTTTGCTCCAAAACAACTTTTAAAAAATCAGGTTCCTATACTTGTTTATAAAAATTTCTGGTACTAAGAATTAACCAGTCAGATGCAAATTTATTATGAGATGTGACTGATAAGATGCTATTCTATTATATGACCTATATATTTATGGTTCAAGACAGGGTTTTCACATTGGATGGCTACTGTTGTGTTGACTGTTGTCATTTTTTTTTATTTGACAATCTGAGGGACAAGGAGTCAGTGTCCCTGACTAAACAGTCAGGTATTTCAGGTTTAACAAATTCTGTGGAACACCTGTTGAAAATTGCTGCCTTAACATAATGAACATCTACAAAGTTTTTTTGCTGTCGTATTCAAAGTTTCTGAGAACTGGACAAGGACTTCTTTGTGAAGTCATGGTTTAGATTAATGAAGTCTCCAATAAAAGTGGACTCCGCTTGTCCACAGCGATATGCCATTCATTAATCTACCTTGTATTGGCTTTCTTTTATTCCTATCTCACTTTCCTAATACCTAACTAGTGTTTGTGGGATTACTTCTCAATTTTTTAAAAAAATTTAAATCCTTACCATTGCCCTGCTCAGTAACAATTGGTTGAGGCATTGTACTGATACACCAAGGTTGTGGGCACATTCAAGATCAACACATAAATACGTGGAACAATGTCTCTCTCTCTCATCAATAAACAAAAATTATAACAAATCCTTACCATAAATTGAAGACTCAATCATACCTACCAAATTATTTTATAATATGAGGTATCCAAAGGCAGAATCTAATAAATAAACAAAAGAAGCTAAAGTGCCACAGACATTCAAACAGGCCATAAACAGAATTCCAAAAAGTGCCCTAGAGAAGTAAGGATTTAAGGTAGATTTCAAAGTACAGGCACATTGGTCATGGTCCAATGAACAATTTGGGATGTTTCTTCCTTTCTTTTTAAAATGTATGTATCAGAGCCAGCTCTGACCTATCAAAAAAAGTACTGCCATTTTGAAATCAAGCACTTACCAAAATGGAAGTTCCTGAGATATAGGACCCAGATTTTTGTAACACCAGAGAATATAAAATTTTAATCTGCAGGACTCCAAAACTGAAGAAATACTTTGCAGGGAGATCTTGCTAATTGCCCTTCTCTGCTACTGAAGCAGTCCGATTGAATGAGTACCTACGGGGAATCAAGCACAGCCAAACCCAACTCTAATACTTGGGGAGATACCAAAACAAGGAGGGGACAACTATACTATGCTCAAGGAACCTATAGATTTACTGCGGAAGCAAAACAACACAGTTTTCAAAAACTGTGTTGTTTCAAAACAAAAAATATTGTTTTGTTTTGTTTTTAAGAAAAAGGTCAACCACCAACATTGTCTCATCACAGAGGACGATGCTATGTAGAAAGGAAACATCACTACCAGGAACTCTGGGGAGCACAGTGATTGGAGGGTCTAGACTTTGTGGGAAAGTATGAGGAGTACCTTAATTTATTTATTTCACTTTCATTGTGTGTGTAAAAATGTTATATCACAAAAGTCTGTGCTAAAATAAATCCAAGAATACAAACTGTAATGGGTAATAAGGCATAGAATAGTTGAATGTTTCTAAAATTACAAAGGTGTTTTATAATTGAGAGAGTATTTTAATTCATAAAACTATACCATTGTTAAGTGCAAAATCATTCTAAAATCTAGATATATTGTCCCTGAGTTGCAATTCTTTAATAGATGTACTTGGCTACAAACATTTTGGTTGACTTTCAACACGGTTACACAAATTTAACAGGGGATTAAAGTGGTCCTCTCTCCTGCGTTCCCCTTTTTTTTTCTTTTTGTTCTTCTTTGGCTCTTCTTTTGCAATCTATTCCACTTATGGAAGTCAGTAAAGAACATTTTATCCTCTCATATGTGATTATAGAGGGTTGCAGAGCCTGAAAATCTAGACATGGAAAGACAGGATTTCTGCTGTAGAGTCCTGGGCAGGTTCATGGGCAGCCCTCCAGTGACAACCTGAGCCAGTCACAGAACATGCTGGTACAAACAGGACAGGGACTTCCTCTTGGCATTCAGGTGGCAGGTGGCCAAGGCTTCTTCTATCAGCATTATATATGACTTCTGGGTGAAGCTAAGCAGAGTGGAAATTCCTGCTGAGGGATCATATTTATGGCAGAAAATGCTGAAAAATGCAGGGCACCCCCCTTTTATAGACTGTATTAAATTTTTGCCATCAGAATTCAGATTTCCTGAGTACTGTCATGCAATCATCTTGGAAAAGAACTTGTTTCACGCTTTGCTCCTGCCCCAGAAAGTTTCACTTGTGTGGCTTTCACAAGTTTTTGGAGCTTGATCTCCCATTAAAAGTGAGACAGAGGTGACTGTGTACCTGAGAATGAGGGGCACATTTTACTGTGGTAATAAGAGGAAAGATAAGCTGCCTGTTGGTACAACAGTGATTGTCATGGGGCGTGGGATGGATGGATGCCTAGCACTAGCAGGGCCCCCATGCAGGGTTGTGCTGAGCCAAGATGTGGTTAGATCTGAAATTCAGTCTGGGTCAACTGTCAACACCTGTGGTTAGGTTCAAGGTGACATTTCCATCCTCCCGTGCAGAAACTACTTTTTCTTTTTCTTTGTTTTTTTTTTAACTTTTAAAAAATGTTAAAGATTTTATTTATTTATTTTTAGAGAAAGGGGAAGGGAGAAAGAGAGGGAGAGAAATATCAATGTGTTTGCTTGCCTCTTGTGCACCCCCTACTAGGGATCTACACAGGAATGTGCCCTGACTGGGAATCCAACTGGTGCTCATTTGGATTGAAGGCCCACATTCAATCCACTGAGCTACAGCGGCAAGGGCAGTAAAAATTTTTGTTGGTGTTTGTTAGTACAGTTGTCTCCATTTTCCCACTACCAACCCCCTCCTCCCCATCTATCCCCACCCCACACTCTGGATCATATCCACCTTTGGCTTTGTCCATGTGCCCTTTCTACGTGTTCCTTGAAGAGACTACTTTTTCTTATTTAAAAAAAAAATGCCAAGCCCTACACCAAAAGGCTATCTCTTTTCAGAATGGGTTACTTTTTCTCACTTGTGCCAGGTCACAGTGTTGAATAGCAGTTGTTCTAGAACTAGGGAAGGTTGTGTTTATTTGTTTGTTTTTAATATGTTACCATGATGAAACAACTGGTTACTGTTGCAGGGAGTGTGTTAGGCAAAGTGAAGTGGGAAAAAGAAAAAAGCTGAAAACCAGTGAATTGGATGTTAGGGGAAGAGCTCCTTGTAGAGTGAGAGACGGGTTCCATTCTAGTCCCCCTGGCTCACAGTACCCCAACTTGAGCATCCGGGGTGGGCTGGGAAGTTAGCTGGGTCAACATCAAGTCTGACTCATTAAGTAAAATGTTTATGCTAAAGAATAATAAAAACAAGCCAATACAAAATAATTAAATAAACAATAATAATAAACCTAGAATGAATAAATAGAAATATAACCAGGAAAGCTAAAACATAAAGTAACCCATGAAGTTACTATTTATAAGAGATTTATGATACAATGTTATTAATAGCTAATACATATTGAGCTCTTACTAGGTGCTATTCACTGCATTAAGAGCTTTAAGTGTTTTATTTAAGTCCACCCAATGGCACTATTTCATATGAAATAGGTTTAATTTTTGTACCTATTTTATAGAGAAGCAAAACTGCAGTTCACCATGTATTAAATTTTCCTGAACTCACAAAGGTAATAAGGGCTTGAGCTAGGATTCATAGCTAGGGAGTTCGAATTACAAAGTCACACTCCATAACATGCAGACATATATCCATTGTAGGAAACAAAAGATCATTAGATAATTTTGTTTCTTTAAGTGGTAGAAAAGAAAACTGACTATTAATCTNTGAAATAGGTTTAATTTTTGTACCCATTTTATAGAGAAGCAAAACTGCAGTTCACCATGTCTTAAATTTTCCTGAACTCACAAAGGTAATAAGGGCTTGAGCTAGGATTCATAGCTAGGGAGTTCGAATTACAAAGTCACACTCCATAACATGCAGACATATATCCATTGTAGGAAACAAAAGATCATTAGATAATTTTGTTTCTTTAAGTGGTAGAAAAGAAAACTGACTATTAATCTTTGGGGAGCATGCTACTCAAAAAATGCAAGTATAATCAATAAACACAAATGGGTATTACTTGTTCTTATTGTTGTTGATTATAAGAGTTCAGTTTTATTTGACACTAGAAATAAGAGTTTCTTTGGCATAGATAGCCCTCAATTCTGGACCCAGTCCAGAGAAGTGGGTATTATTTGTGAAGAGAAAGCACACTGTAAGTAGAGAAAGGAAGTTAGGGATCTTTTAAAAGCTGAATGTGTTAATATCAGCAGAGTTTGAAAGCTGAGGGAATTGACAAAGTCACTGTAGCACAACCAACAGCCATTATTTTAAAAAATGCATGCAAGAGCAGAATTCACTCAAGCTTGGGGAACAGTATATGTAATGCTCAACTCAGAAAATCAGACTAAGAATGACTATAGTCATTACAAACAGTTGAAACAGTTTTAGAATGCAGGTTTCTGTTGTCTTGAGGGGGTGACTTCAGGCAAAAGTTACTCCCTGAGAGATGACAGATGAGTCAGACTTTCACCCTGTCTAATTTTAGTCTTCCTTGGCTCCTAGGGAACAGATTACAAAACTGATGGAGGAAATTGATGGTGGGTATGTGCCTCCTATTAATTCCAGCCCTTTCACTGTGCAAATGTTTCTTGAATGCCTCCTCTAGGCCCTAGTTTGGATTCTCCAGCATCCCAAACTCTACCTAGAGAGACTTTTCCATGCAACACTTATCTACTTAGTAGTAACCCTGGACCAAGCACAGTGTCAGAGGCTGTGTCATATATTATTTCTCATCCTCCCAAAATACTTTAAAGCCAGGCCTTATTATTTTAATTATTTAGCTGAATAAGATGAAGTCAGAGATGTTAAACAACTAGAGTAAGACAACACAGCTGATAAGGGTCCATCTAAGCAGATCACAGTCAAAAGTGTACATTTTTGTTATTCTTTTCTTTTATGGACAAAGCAAAAAACTAGATGTATGGGGAGCTGTTTTAGAAGTTTAGGAGCAAGAACAATCTTTATTAGATTGGGGATGAAAGACAGATAATATAGGATTGAGAACATTTCCTGGAAGAAATGTATTAATAATAAAAATTAAAGAATAATAGAATTTAAACAAGAAATAGGGAGCAAGGTTCTACAGAGGTGATGTGAGCAAAGACACAGAGGACTCAAAAGTCTAAGGCATGAATCGCATATAAAATATCTAGTAGTTATGGGAAAGAAGATTGAAACATAACCAGAGTGTTTTAAAAACCAGGTATTGAAATAAAATAAATTTGGATGATATCAGGAGTAAATGTAACTATTCAAAAAATGGAGAAAAGACTTAAAAATAGTTGGCAATTGATTATGTGTGAAAATAAAAGGAAAATGGTTATTAGTAACTGGGGACTTACTTTTGATAATGGTATTGCCATTAATGAAAGAAAAGGGAAGAAAAAAGAAAACAATATAATACATTTAATCTTAGACAAGTAAATTTGAGACCAGTGGAACAACCAGAAAGAAATGTTCAAAGGGAACTCACTTGAAAAGTAAAAGTTATAGCAATGTATACTCAGCCCATTAAGCTTGTAATTAAGTAAGACTCTAGAGAAAGAGTGAAGAGGAATGATGATAGAAATGGAGGCAGAAGAGGAGCTGATGAAGAAGTCAGCAGAATTCCATTGTGTAAATGTACCATATTTTTAAAAATTTATTTAATTATTGTTCAAGTACAGTTTTCTGTCTTATACTTTCATCTCAGCACACCCCTCCCAGTGCTCCCCACTTCCCTTTCCCCCACCTTAGTTTTTGTCCATGTGTCCTTTATACTTGTTCCTGTGAATCCTTCCCCTTTTCACCTGAAATTCTCTCCTCTCTCCCCTCTGGTCCCTGTCAGCCTGTTCTGTATTTCAGTGTCTTTGGTCATATGTTGCTTGCTTGTGTGTTTTGTTGTTTAGGTTCCTGTTAAAGGTGAGATCATATGGCATTTGTCTTTCACTGCCTGGCTTATTTTACTCAGCCTAATGCTTTCAAGTTCCATCCATGCTGTTGCAAAGGGTAGTAGCTCCTTCTTCCTTTCTGCTGCATAGAATTACATTGTGTAAATGTACCATAGTTTTTTTTGATCCATTCATTTATTGATGGGCACTTAGGTTGCTTCCGTGGCTATTATAAATTGTGATGCTATGAACATTAGGGTGCATAAGTTCTTTTGGATTGGTGTTTCAGGGTTCTTAGGATATACTCCCAACAGTGGAATTGCTGGGTCAAAAGGCGTATTCATTTTTAGTTTTCTTAGAAAAATTCCATACTGTTTTCCATAGTGGTTGTACCAGTCTGCAATCCCACCAACAGTGAACTAGGGTCCCCTTTTTCCCACAGCCTCTCCAACATTTGTTGTTTGTTGTTTTGTTTATGATGGCCATTCTGACCAATAGAAAGTGGTATCTCATTGTGGTTTTAATTTGCATCACTCTGATAGCCAGCAGTACTGAGCATCTTTTCATGTGTCTCTGGATCCTCTGTATGCAGCAGAAAGAAAGAAGGAGCTCCTACCCTTTGCAGCAGCATGAATGGAATTGGAAAGCATTATGTTGAGTGAAATAAGCCAGGCAGCGAAAGACAAATACCGTATGATCTCACCTTTAACAGAAACCTAAAACAACAAAACACACAAGCAAGCAAAATATGACTGAACACACTGAAATACAGAACAGGCTGACAGTGATCAGAGAGGAGAGAGGAGAGAATTTCAAGGGAAAAGGGGAAGGATTCACAGGAACAAGTATAAAGGATACATGGACAAAAAAATTAGGTGGGGGGGTGAGAGGGAGGTGGGGAGCACTGGCGGTGGGCTGGGTTGGAAGTATAAGACAGAAAACTGTACTTGAACAATAATTAAATAAATTTAAAAAAAGAAGTAGGTAAGAGATGAAACAAAACCAAGAATGCATAATATAAGAAAAGCCAAGGGAAAACCTATATGAAGAAAAGAGGGGAGATCAAAACACAAAACTGCAGGATAATCAAGGAAACTAAGGATCAAGAATTTACAGTGTGGCTCAAAAACTTGGAGGTCACTGGTATATATTTCCAGAGAATAGCCTCAGTAATGGGCCAATGAGAAGGAATCAGAATGAAAGTGGTTTTGGTGTCATTGTTGGGGAAATGGCTAACAACAGCAAATACAGCCTCTTATTTCAAAGACTTTGGTAGAAAAGGCAAAATAAAGCTTATTTCAGATAAAAAGTCAAGTGAAGCTTTCTTTGTTTTTTGTTTTTAATGAGAAGACTGATATTTGTTTGATATAAAGAAAAAATATTTGATTTGAAAGGGAAGCCTACGGAAGATCTGAAGGAGGCAGGAACTGATAGATCAACAATCTGGCAAAAGAGGTAGAAGATTGCCATTGATGGAGGCAGAGGAGTTAACTATAAGAAAGCATTGATGATAATTCTTTCATTTAGAAAAGAAAGAAAGGGAAAGGAATGGATAAAGAAATGGAAGACAATTAGGTAAAGAAGGGCAAAATACCATAATATGACCTCATTTATCTCATTGCAGAAAGAAACAAAGTGATCACCAGAGTAGACCTGGCAGGATGTAAGGTCAGGAGGACAGGTCAGGAGAGCAGACAGTGAAAATCCACAGGTACAGAATTCAAACTTTTATGAAATATTTTTCAAGTTCTATGTCAATAAACCACTTCAGCCTTGAGTTATCATATGAAAAAATAAAAATACTACTACTACTACTAGTTTAAGGCCTAATAGATGCACTAATATAAAACACAGCACAATGGTTGCCCTCTAAAGTACTCTCCTCCACCTATCACTTCCTCAAGTGGAACAGGGAATCTTGGGACTGGATGAAGTGAAGGACACATCATGTAACTGATTAGAAAAAGAGCCATAGGACCACTGATGTGGTAAGCCCTGAGCTGAAAATTAACACAGTTGGTGTTTGGTAAAAACAAATATGGCCAGTCTGTCATCTTTCAGTCAACCTTGATAGTCCTGGGGGAGAGTTGGAAAAAGTGAACGCCAGTTTTCCATGAAGGTTGAGGACTAAGACATCAGCAAAGAAAGAAGAGAAGGGAGCAAGAAAGTGCAAAGGAGAAATATGCACATGCAAGACCTTTACTGATATGAGCAAACACAGGGCTCAGGATAGATAAGGGAATGGAACAAAACCTTGAGAGACTCAAGAGAATAGGGATGACTGGGTTACTAGGCAGTGTGCCAGGGAATAGAGCATCACCAAAAGCTAAGGACCACAATAAGACAAAGAGTGCTACCAGTAGAAGTGTGAGAGCACAAGAGATCAGTGATTGTGAAGTTACAGTCAGAGAGGTCGATTTTAGTGTTCAAAGTCACAGAAACACAGAAGTGTGAGATGATGGCAAGGCTCGGGATGGCAGCTCACAGAGGAGTAGAGGGAAGATAAGAACTCTTACATCCTGGTATGACATCCTCAGAAATGGCGACAGAAATGACAGTAGAGGAGAAGATGGCCAGGATTCTGATTCTGAATGACACACTGAGGACACTGGGAGAGAGCCCTGGACTGTCATAGATGGAAGCAGAAAGGGGAGGAAGGGAGAGAGCCATGAGTGGTGTGGACATGGGCAGAGGTGGGGTTGGTGGTGTCACTACCAAACAAGGAAGTTGCATTGGAGAGTGAGGAATGCCCAACTCCTCCACACACAGCAGCTGCAGAGAGATGAGGCATAAAGGAAGAGCCCCCTCCCAGAGTCCCAGTGAGAGTTAGGAGGAGACAGTGTCTCCAGAAGAAAGGTAGGCTTCATTTTTATAGTGTGTGAAAGGAACATCAAGTAAAATACTGAGAAGAAGAGGTGTTTGTTCACAGAAAGGCACAGAAAAACAGACTTCTTAGAAATGTGGAAGAACTGGAGAACTTTCAAGCTAACACATAAATTGCTTTTGACTAATTTCTCCATGAGGCACAGAGCAAGTTGCTATACTTATCTGAGCCTCTGGAAAGTGAAGATAACAAATTGACCTAATATATTTGTTTTGAGGACTTAAGAAGTTGAAAAATAAAGCCCTGGGAATAGGACCTGGCACAGAGTCAATCCAGCTTTGTTAGGAGTAATATTGTGATGAGGTACCCAGGGCCATTTGTATAAATCATTTTTTTCTCTTCTCTGCACCCAATTCTCTATCTCAAATGTGTCTCTTTGTCCTTCAAAAGTACTCTTTGGACTGTTTTCACGTCCTTATTGACATCACTCAAGCCTAAGACCCCACTTTTCTGTGCAGTGCGTTCCTGCAGCAGTCACCCAGCTGGTCTGCCTCTCTCCCCTTTCCCTGGACCCAGCCACCCTGTACCCACTCTGTGCTTAGCTGCCAGGCACACCCCCACCCCTGCCTAAGGACTCATGCTGGGATCCTGCTTCTCACCCACAACCTCAACTTCATTTTCTTCAGCCCTCCATATCCTGGCCTCCCTCTCACTTTCCACTTGCATTTCACAACTTCCCAGCATGTTCTTTCACAGTAGCCATTTCCCAGGCCTCCGCTTGCACCCTCTTTATTCCAACTTACTTGCATTTCCCTCTGCTGTTCCACCACTATCCTTCCTCTCCATGAATGGCTTCTACCTCTTATTTTAGATCACCACAGTTCCCACCTCGTGCTCCACTCAGCCCATCCTTGACTATGCCAACTAACATACTGTAACATGAATTCTTTTCCCACACATATCACAAGTCTTCCAGCGAGCAGTAATCTCAGAGAATGTATGCCAACATTGTCGATCAACAGTTGTAAGCAGCTGGCTTTAGCATTCTTTTCTTTAATTCCTGAATATTCCTCTATATTTTAAAGATCTCTGGTAAAAAATGAAATGTCTTAGCTGGGAATATCATTCAAAAACAACAGACCCTCTTTTAGAAGGCCTTTTGAAGTACCTGAAAGTCCACTATTATGGGTTCATTCTCTGGGTCTTAAATACTCTGATATGTTTTAGTATTTCTAAGAAAGTGAACACATTCCCAGAAGGACAATGCCTTATCCCTTTACCAGGTGCTGGGTGGCATGGCGGTTGAGAACACAGACATGAAGGAAGTCTAAGGCAGAAAGCTGAGCATAGCACCATGGCCTTTTTCTAGATATACCTGAGAAGAAAGATACATCTGACAATAAAGAACAGAATACAAGAAAAGCAGGAGACAACTAAAGTAGAAAAAATAAGAAGGCAGAAAATCTTTATGGCAATCTTTATGGAATTCACTATTTTGAACAAATATGGCACCTCCATTACAAGGTGATCTTTTGAGGTCTCCCTGCTTCATGACTGCGGTCACTGAGCTTCTTTCTTCATGTCCATAGGCTATCTTTTTTAAATTTATCTTTAGAGGGGAAGGAGAGAGGGAGAGAAACATCAATGTATGGTTGCCTTTCCTGCATCCCCTGCTGGGAGTTGGCCTGCAGGGAACCCGCCTGCAACCCAGGCATGTGGCCTGACTGGGAATCGAACCACGATTGTGTGGTTCGAAGGCCCGCGCTCAATCCACTGAGCTACACCAGCCAGGTCATAGGCTATCTTTTTTAGTGCCAGGCTGTTTCTCATAGATAGTGCCATAGCATCTCCTAAGTAATTTGATACAGGGTTCAAGTCACTAGTCAACTGTGACATCATCAGAGCACTAAGAATAGAAAAATATCAGAATAGTGGTTTCATTTGTAGTTAAGAGGCCAACAAGTCTATACACCAGCATTTCACTGATTTAAACCAATGGCTTCTCTATCTATCTCCCTTTTTAATTGAGTGAAGGTATGGAGAAAATATCCTACTAACATGTTCATTACTTCATCAGCACAGGTGCTTTCTAAGTGGGGTCTGTATCCAACTTAGTCGATGTGAGTCCTGCATTTATATTCAGATTTTGGTCATTACTCCTTAATCAAATCAATGCATTGGCAGAAATATTCATGAGCTACAAAGGACATTTAGTCTCTAGGGGAAGGAAAACATAAAATAAAAAGTCTATACAAACTAAAAAAAGAGAGAAACTGGGTTTTGCTTTCTGACATACAGCTACCTAATTGACATGTGAATAGACACTTATAAATCAGTTTTCAAGTTCTGAATATTTCTTGAATAGTAGCCTAAGATCTCAATACCAAGGAAACTACTAATACCATAGTAAGACCTTTTCACAGGTCGGTATACATAAAGCTACTCTCAGAGGATATCTCCCATTCCCCACTATATATTCAGGGAGAAGCAGGATGCCTAGAATTTGGAAGGAAAAAAATATTTGTAGAATAAGTGAACAAAGTTTGACCCCCTGAAATTTTGACCATGGTTACATCAATTAAAATAAATAAATATTTGACTTGTTATTTGGCACAAAATTCATTAACTACATGCATGCACATTCTTAAAAGACCATACCTTGGCCAGTCCTTTCTAGATAAAATAGAAAGAAAAGGGGATTTGGAATAAGGGAGCAATTAACCTCTCAGAACCCCCAGTTGCTTCATCTATTAAATGGGGAAATGACATTTCCTTTGGAGAGGTGTAAAGAGGAAATGAGATAATATGCACAATATGCCTGTCTCAGTTTGGATCCTCTAGAAGCAGACCTAGAGACAGGGAATTGAATGCAAGAAGTTTACTTGGAGCAATATCTCCGAAATACTCCTAGGTACATGGGAACTGAGAGACAGAAGAGAAGGAAACTAATAAAGGGTGATTATTAAGCCAATTAGCACTTTGGGAATTTGGGAAACTTTGAGAAATGTTGTAGAGCATATACTTCAGAGTTCTCTTGTCCGAGGAGCAAAGGAAGCAGGGTATGTGTCCACCAAGTTCTACCACTTATGAATTGCAGATGGCTGGTATGTGTGTGGAGGAATTGATTCCTTGGCAGTTTGGCCTCCACCAGTCTTCAGCAATGCAGGTTCCAGAAGCCATAGGATGCTTGCAGAGGGAGATGCAGTTTCTGGTGTGTCAATGTCAGGCTGGCTGTGCAGACATGGGGAATGTGGAGAGAAGGGGCATGGGCGGGGAGACAGCAGCATCTGCTGTAGTGCCTGACTTTGTACTTGGTATCCAGTGCATGCTCTCTAAAAAGTTGCAAATTATTATCACACCTGTAAAGTCTGGCTGGGCTTCTAAGAAATGTTCTTCAGAAGTAAAAAAAAAAAAAAACTTTAATTTTTATAGGTTACACAGAAATCTTAGAGTCTTTGAGCGCTTGTCTAATCTAGTCATGAAATACACTCATAATGAGGACCAAAACAAGTTGGCAGGGCTGTTTATAGATTATCAAATGTCAGGTGATGAGCATAAATAGATGAAATACTGATGGTGAATGAATGAAGAATTGAATGAGAGGATAATCACATAAAGGCAAAGACCTGTGAGCAGAGAGCCCAGACCTTTATACTTTCTGACCTATCCAGTTCTTTATCAAACTTAAAGTAGCACATCTCCTCTACCTCTTAATAGTCACTCTATACAGAACTCAGTAAAGAAGTAGTTTGGATAGTGCATATCCTAGGTGACTTAAGTGCCTATCATATAATTGTGTTTTATTTCCTTTGTAGTACATGGAACTTAAAGAAATTATACCCACTTCCTGTTTGCTTGTGTCTGTCCTCACCAGAGTGAAAACTCTGTGGGAGCTGGAGCCGTGTGTTTCTCCTTCATCACTGTGCCCATGGTGCCTAGGACAAAACCGACATATAGCATGGTCTCCGTGAATATTTCTGGGTGGAATGAACAAAATGGTGACCATTAAAGGCAACTTCACAGGATACAAAGGAATAGAAAACAAAAGGCAAGGTAGATGCATGGAAGTACGTGTGCGTGCAGTTGAATGTGGAGTAAGATCTTCTTGTGAGATCTTTAGATGTCAATGAAATGATGATCTACACTTGTTCAGAACTGGGCCAGTGTCCATTTCTTGTTCCCTACTTGCAGGTGTTTCCAGAGATGTTTTTTCAGGTCTCACCAGCCTAGAGAAGAATCTGAGGCTCATCATCCTGCCTGTTGGTGTACCATGAACAGCTTCAAGCTGGACCTTCCCTCAAGGAGCCCAGAGAAATGTGCATTCATCTGTTCTTAACATTATCAGAGAAAATTTTGCTTCTTTTGGGAAATTAATCTCAAGATTGCCAGGCACTTGTCTGACAGCTGGCCAGAACCGCAGTAAGTCAGGGCACCTAAAAACTCTTAAAGCAGACAGAAATGTTCCAAAAATGCCACCACTACTATCTCTGCTCTACTTCAGGGGTATGTTCAATGTGTTTGTTTCATGTTAAAAATCAAAAAGAATGAAAAGATATGATCTATTTTGATAGAATGAAATAATTTTTAAAAACACATAATGGTACTTACACTCTAAATACTTAATAAAACAAGGTTCCATTCTTATAAGGTGATTTTATTCTAAGGTCTTTTAAAAACACAGATATAAAAAAAATATGGCAAATCTCATTCACCTCAGTTATCTATATTTATGATTCTAGCTACATAAAGTATAAAAGAAGATATGTACCCCCAGAAAAATGGAGAAACAAAGAAAAGATAAAGTGAAAACTACCTTTCAGGGAGGAATCTGCTAAGGGAAGAAAGGGAGTCAAAGGATCAAATCTGGTCTCTGTCACTGAGGAGACGAGGGGCTCACAGGAACACCAGTCCTAGCCAGTGCTCATGGGGCATTTACCATGAGCCTTTCAAGGCACAATGATTACTAAGACATGTACATTGCCCTCAAGCAGCCTAAGTTAAAAAATATGCTTTTCAACAACAGTGATAATAAGGATAGATACAAAGCTGGCCTGGAGACAGAGCAATTTTCAGGATTGTAAAAGGTAGTGATATCATAAGATGACTTTTTGAAAGATTATTAGTGGCTGAACAGAGTGAGAAGGAGAGATCATTTTTCACAAAAAGTGAAGAAATTATGGTGAGTTTATATTTGAACAAAACTCATTCTTAAACAATAAAATACACCTATATGGTTATTTTAGTTTTTTTCCCAACTGGCTCAGAATGGAATAAAGCTAAGCCAAAAGACTTTTAGAAGGAAATGGGAGATCCCAACAATGATTAACTGATAAATTAAACATATAATTGGGATTTCTTTTTTCTCTAAAGATATTTGCAGTTAGTAACTCATATAGTAAATGACTTAATTAGGAAAATTTAAATAGGATAAAATTAAAATTTTTTAAATAGGATTTATTTGGCCGATGGAGCAAAGCCATATACCACATACTTTTTAGCACACAACCATATGCTCACATTTCTGAGTAAACAGACTCAACAAATGGCTTGTCTTTCAAGAGAATAGCCAGTCAGAATATACTAAGTATAAACAAGGTATGCAGGATGGCATACCAACAATGAGTGTCAGCTGGTGGGCAGCAAAGGTTTGTCATCAAATAACTAAAACAACACAAGGGACTAGGTCATTTCAATATTCAATTTGCTTGAGAGGAAAATGAAAGATATCCTCAAGTGGAGAGTGAAAAAAATGCTTAATAACAGGGCAAATTTGAAATGAAATATCCAGTAAACTTAACTTGTTCTTAAGAGTATTCTGAATTTTTATTTTGTTAATTCTTTTTTTTGTGGCTATTTAATTACAGTTGTTCCCATTCCCTCCCATTACTCTCCCCTGCCCTAACCACTCCCATTTTTCACATTCAATCCTCCTCTCCCCTGTTGTCCTTGTCCATGGGTCCTTTATACCTGTTTCTTGATGACCCTTCCTCCCTTTCCCCCATTATCCCCTTCCCCACCCCCCTCTAAAACAGACTTAATTTTAGGACCATTTTAAATGACTTTTTCCATTAAATTTTTACCTTAAGCATCTGTTACATTTATAAATTAATGGCAGTCTTCACTGTTCCCTCCTGGGGAAAGTTGAATCAAATGGTCCACCATGTTCAAGTCATGTATGGAGAATATTTGGCTTTTTCACATCTAGTCTCCCCCCTTCTCTGGAAGACATTGTAATTAATAATAGGCTCAGAAACCATCTTCAGATACAGCCGTTCAGGCAGCCATTCCTCTCTACTGGCATTGGTGCATCAGATGTAACATATCGTCCAACCCTGTTTGTGCCAGTTTCCTGAACTATTAGCTATGGATTTATAGGGGAATTATGAGTTATTTCAAGAGTTTTATGAATCTATATGTTTGTTAGGACTTTAGCATAAATAGCATTCTTCATACCTGGGTACTCTACAAGTGGGTACTATTCAATTAATGTATACTCTACAAATGTACCCATTAATTGTAGTTAATAAAATATTATGCAAAACAGAGAATTCATAGTTGCCTTTTCACTACTATAGAATAATGACCAATGAATTTTATTTTGACATTGCAAAAATCTTTTTATTTGATAAGATTGGGAGCAAGTGGTTCTTGGTTGTACTCAACATGAACCATCAATGTTTACCATGTGTAAGCTGCCCAAAGTGGCAACAATAGCACCGTTAAGGCAGACATCAGTCTCTTCTGTTCAAAACAAAATTGTGACACAAATATACTACTACAGAAGACAACTTCATTTAGTTAGCAAATATCATTCTCTCTTTTACCAAATTTGAGGTTGAACAAAAGTCAAGTGATTTTCAATCAATAAATAAACCAAGACATCAGTGAAACCAAAATACCTGTTGTATTGAAAATGGCACTGCTGTTATATCTCTTTGCTTCTTTACTGAAATGCCATAATAATAGTACTTTCCTTATCTATCTTACAAGGATTTTTTTAGAATGATAGAAGCAAGAGGTCATGACATCCTTAAAAACCAAATGTGTTATATAAATGTAACGGATTCTTATCACCTCTGACTATAGATTAGTTATGATTGCCATATAGTAAAAACTACATTTTGAAATACATTCCCTAGGTGCAATTAGTTCTTGGTGGTCTCTATTTTTCAAAAGGAACAAACACAATGAGAAATTGCATTATTATTAAATATCCCAAAGGCATTCATAAAATATCTACGAACATGCACACAGATCACACAGAAGTCATAACTTCACATCCCACAAGCACTATCTCCAACAGTTCTCCAAGAGCAAATTTTCACTGCACCTAGATGGTTTCTAAAGGAAACTCTTTGGAATATTTCTAAAATTGGCAAGAAAGGAACTCTACCTGGAAACTAGATTTCATGTAGCTCTTACAGACATATTATTTCACCTGGTAGGGCTGCAATGTAATTTAGGTGGTGTCTGTGATTTTGATTTGTTCCCAGAGTGTGTTAAACAAAAAGAAATAAACGAGATTAATTTATTTTTAGTACTCAAAAAAAAACTTATTAATTTTACACAGTTTACCCAAAGAGGTCTATGGATTGGTTGGTTGTTTGTTGTTGTTGTTTAGTTTTTTAAATATTTTGTTTATATATTTTATTTTATTTTTTCTTCATTGTTTTTCAAGTACAGTTGTCTTTATTTCCCTTCATCCCATCACCCCCACCTCCCACCCTCAATCCTACCCACCTTTGGCTTTGTCCATGGGTCCTTTATGGATGTTCCTTGATGACTCTTCCCCTTCTTTCCCTCATTATCCTCCTCACCTCTCCCCTCTGGTTACCATCAGTCTGTACTTTATTTCAATGTCTCTGTTTATATTTTGCTTGCTTGTTTGCTTTCTTGATCAGGATTCACTTATAGGTGAGATGATATGGCATTTGTCTTTTACTGCCTGGTTTATTTCACTTAACATAATGCTCCCCACATCCATCCATACTGTCATGAAGGGTAGGATCTCCCTTTTTTCTGCTGTGTAGTATTCCATTGTGTAAATGTACCATGGTTTTCTGATCCACTCATTTACAGATAGGCATTTAGGTTGCTCCCAATATTTGGCTATTATAAATTGTGGTGCTATGAACATTGTGGTGCATGGATAAACAACCTAATTAAGAAATGAGCAAAGGACCTGAAACAGACACTTCTCCAGGGAGGACATACAGAAGGCCCAGAGATATATGAAAGGATGCTCAGCATCAGTAGCCATCAGAGAGATGCAAATTAAAACCACAGTGAGGTACCACTTCACACTGGTCAGAATGACCATCATAATCAAATCAACAAACAAGTGCTGGTGAGGTTGTAGAGAAAGGGAACCCTAGTACACTGTTGGTGGGAATGCAGACTGGTGCAGCCACTGTGAAAAACAGTACAGAGTTTCCTCAGAAAACTAAAAATGGAACTGCCTTTTGACCTGGAAATTCCACTGTCAGGATTATACCCTAAGACCCCTAAAACAGATTGGCTGTTTTTCATAAAAAATCTTTCATTTTTACCTTTAATGCATAATAAAATATATAATAATTCAGGAAAAAATCTAAGGCTGCTGTTCTCAGCCATAAGTTCAAAATGATTTGCTGCTATGAAGCAATAGTAACCAGATCAACTTATTTTGTGAACTAGGCATTTACTGAGGGTAAACTTGATGGAAGCACTGAGCTGTATGCAGTGGGGGATGTTTGTAAAACTGTAAGAAAAATAAGCAGCACTTCCCTTACATTTCAAATGATACAATATATGTAAGATACCCATTGTTATCCTTATATTTAAAGAAAGCAACATGCTAAAGCAGGGTTAAATAATTTGCCAACAATAACCCACAAATATATAAAGTATTATAAAAACAACTAGGTCTTGTCTGAATGATCACTAAAGATACAAAGCTTTTTCTGGCCTTTCTGGAGAGAACAACTTAGTGGAGATGAAAAATGTAATATATAGTTCTATTATTAAGTAGAAGTAATGAATATGTTAAGAAAAATACCAATGAAATACAAAAAGAGCAGGGAAGCTTATTTCTGGCAGGGACAGAAGGAGACAACTTCAACGAAATAGCTAGACAGTGATCTTTATTACATCCATTATTATATTACATAAATCAACAAAGTAGGGAGCACATCCTTGGAATCCTTTTATTATGAATGTTATACAAAAACACAATATGGAAAAATTAAAGACCGTTATTTGTGGTGAAGAAAAGTAAGGGTTCCTTGTTTGTCTCTGTTCCTACCCTCAGTTTCCAGTCACACTTAGATGGCTTGCTCTGGGAACTACAGAGCTCACTTTGAAAATCATTGATTTTAGTAGAAAAGATCACCAATCATGGACAAATTTCAGGCAGGCTATCTCCATTTGATAGAAATGAGAATTTTCTCTTTTGAGGGCTGTTGTCGCTCAGGGTCAAAAAAGGCAAACAAAAACCTTAAGTTATTTTAACAGAGAACGTAATTGGTTAAACAGTTTTTGGAGGACTGAATGGTAACACATGGGATCAAAGCAGGAAGCAACCACCACTCAAAGGCCTACTGCACAAAAAAAAAAAAGAAAAAACCTCGGGTGGAGGAGTGTCGCAGAAACCCAGACTTGGAGGAGCAGTCTTAGCACTGAGAGGTCTCAGTGCCTATTGGAAGCACAAATACTTGGAGGAGGCTCCCAAGTTGTTTGGACACACACAGACTCCTGAGGAAGGCACTGAAGGTAGGCAGAATATATCACCTCAAAATATGCCACTTTGCCATCAGGATTATTTTTAGCTAGAGACACTTATGAAAAGGGCACTCTAATCTTCCCTTTCCTTTCTTAAAACAGGAAGCAAAAACTCTCTTGTAAAAGATGCCCTCCCTATACAAGGAGAAAAATAACTTTTGACAGGATGTCAAAGCTGAGAGAATTCTGTAGAAAGAGACCTCGTTAAAATTATTCTTATCTCCCTTTTAGCCTTTTTATATTTTGTAGGTACTTTTCCACTATTCCCTCTCTTTGACCAAGCTAGTATAAAAGGATGTAGCTTTTGCTACTTCTCTGGGTCTTCATTTCCTTATGAGGGCTCCTGGGTCACATGAAACTAAAATAAATTCACATGTGTTTCTCTTCTTGATTCATCTTATGTCCATTGAACCCTCAAGCCCAGCAAAAAGTTCTGAGGGTAGAGGTAAATTGTGCCTCCCCTACAATGAGTTGCCTCCTGGTGCTGCTATTTCTCAGGAGAAACCAGGAGCCTACTGTTAGGGTACCAGCGGTGTGGGAAAGCAGACTGGAAGCTGGAAACAACTGCCCCTGTCAAGGTGACAGGCATTGTGTGTTGTGTCAACAGAAACAGGAAGGAAGATGCGCACTGGAACAAGATGTGCCACCCTGCACTGCCTCCCCCTGTCTTGTTGCCCTCCTCACACATGCCTGCTCAAGTGGCAGGCCCTCCAAACTGAGGCCAGAGACGCGTCCACCTAAGCACTCATCCACTGAAAAAGCAAAAATGAAAAAAGCCCATCTAGCCAGATGTGATTCTATATTCTCCAATACCAACTCAGCTGGGCAATTTTGCAAACTCTACTTTTCATTTGGGACAAGAAACTATTTTCTGTAGGCATTTTTTATAGCATAGCACTCATAGCATAGAATTATGAATTCCATTTCCATAATTGCCCACTTCCTATGATCAAGTCTGTGCATGCTCATGGCAACTATGCCACACTGCCCCCTGCCTGAGAGTGAATATTAGATATTATCATAAGACAACATCTTTCACAAAACACAGTAATGTCAGAGTGTGGAAAGGTGAAAAGATGTGCACCTTATATTCAATGAAGTGAAGAATGTCTGTATAAAAATATAACTCCTTAATGGCAGGGTCCATGACTTCTTTCTCAGTGGCATGGTATGTAGATCACAACCAGCTTGTTGAATTAAATTAAATTTAGTACAGCATTTTTGAACAAGGGATAATAAAATATAAAGTGAATCATCCAGGAAGAAGTAATGCCAGCTACTCTCTAATATTTACATGTTTTTTATCATAAGTATCTCCTGATTTTGAGGTAAAGGCAGGAGACATTGTCAAGAGCATTTTAAAAGTGAGAAAACTGAGGCTCAGAGTATCAGTTCCTAAGAACTCATGACCAGTGAACCGTAGTCAGTCCCAAAAAGTGCTGAGTGCATGCTGTGGCCATGGTTGTGGTAGAACCAGACACTTCAGTGCAGACAAACCGGGAGCTAGAGAATGATTTCAAGTCAAGCACAACACATACTCCCTCTCCCTATCCCCTTATCTCTTGCATGCATGTGCAGGCCTGACAAATAAAGGGATGAAGATTGGTAATAGTAGCATTGTTTTGTTTTACTTCTTTGACTTACAGAAGTAAAAATCAAGTGAAATGCTCAGAAAGGGAGATGTATGCTTTCTGTCTATGGGCTTGAATGAGACCTCTGTGCTCAATTTACACAATAACTTTGAGAAAGAGAGAATGTATGCATAGGAAGGAAACTATCTTAAAATTCTTCTTCACAGAAGTTTTCCCTTTGCTTTTAACCAAGGTTGCAAGTAAAATAATTCTAAAGTCATTAAGGGAAGAAAATGATTACCAAACTTCAAGTTGACTCCCTTATATAATCAATGAGTATAGTTTTTACGTGTATTTTTCACAATCTTCACTATGATTTTGTTTCTGTGGGTTTTTAGATATTTCATTTATTTATTTTTAGAGAGAGGGGAAGGGAAAGATAAGAGAGGGAGAGAAACATTCCCAGGCCAGCACTCAGTCCATGACCCACACACCATGACCAGCCAGGGTGTGTTCCTATGTTTTTGAACTTAAAAGTATGTGTTGGACATCTTTCCATATCAGTATGTATAGATATGAGTCATTCTTTTATCTCTTTCATAAAACCCACATTAGGTATACTGTGTAGTTTATGCAATAATTTTGCTACCCACAGAAATGCAGATTGCTTCTAGATTTTTATCACTACTAACAAAGTTGCAATAGAAATACTTACATACATATTCTTAAATAGTGCTATTTACATAAGAAATATTACCCAAAGAGAAGCTACTGATTCAAGGGGATATACACACAGTTTAAAACATAGAAGCTATTATTAAATAGCTTCTAAGAAATGATCAAAATTCACATTCCCATGTACATGATATGAAGTGCTAGTTTCTCCATACCTTTGCCAGAATTGGTTACCTATCTTTTTTTTTCCTAGTCAAATGCATGGGCAACTGAATTAGTTTTAATTTTGATTTTTGTTTTCCTGACAGGTGAATATCCTTTTATATGTTTATGGGTCATTTGTATTTTCTCTTTTATGACTTAAGTATTTATGGCCTTCATCTACTTTTCTACAGAGTTGTTTACATTTTTTTCTGAGAGTTTTTTACGTTAGGATTTTAACTCTCTGATTACCAAGTATTCTTTCTTTTTCCATTTGCCATATTTTAGTTAAATCGAATATATAGCCAGTATCTTCCCATGATTTTTAAATTTACATAAAAATAATTCATTAAATAACTAAATGTTGACATATTTGAACTCCTGTTAAGTTCCCAAGTGTACATAGGTGAACTCTTTGATGCATTGAGACCATTTGATAACATTAATTGAAAGACACCATAGAATGAGAAAGGCTGTTGTTTCTGGTGAACTTCTCTCAGAAATTGTGGGCTTGTTTTAGAAGGTATATAAGAGCCCTAGTAACTGGAGCCTTCAACTTTGGAATTATGAACCATAGAGCAGTTTTTAATGAGGAAGCAACTAAAACTAACCATTAATGACAACACGGCACTTCATAATGGAAATGGAATTATTAAATTGAACATCAGACATTAGCCCAAAGATTTTGGTTTTATTTTTACTTTGGCATTGTGGGAAACCATTCTTACCAGAGAAAAAATGATGTGATATACACATAAAGATTCCTTGGATGTTGATTTGATATCACTGAGACAATGTAGGTTGCAATTTATAAATAAACCAACTCAAATTTGCTTGAACAGACAAGGATATAAATTGGCTCTCATAACTGAACAGTTCAAGAGTTGTCTCACTTCAGAATGGTTTGATCCAGTGACCCATATGATATTATCTGGACCTAGGATCTCCCTGTCTCTGAGATCTTCTTTCCCCCAGTTTGGGACCACTCTTGGGTTCAAATGGTAGTAGAATACTTGCAAGCAACTACATTCACAGGTTCAATTTCATCAGAAATGATAGTGGCATCTCTCTAATAACTTCCTCAAATTTAGTACTCTAATGGAATCCATGATCAGGTCTCTGTAGCCAGAAAAGAAAAATCAATATATTTACCAGACCATAATATGCTTATTGCTAGTTCAGTCAGTATGACAATTCTAGGTTACAGTCTGCATCATTGTGTCTAAAGATGGAAACCTAAGAAAATGATTTAGACTGCAGATGGGGGTATGGCCTCAGAAAGAAAAATCTGTGAACTGTTACATCTTATTTTTTCTTTTTTAAAGTTTTAGTTTATTCTTATTCCAGAAAAAAGCATAAGTGAGAGAGAGACATGCACAAACTTTGATATGAGAGAAACATGGATCAGCTGCTCCCTACATGCACCCAGACTGAGGGTCAAAGCTGCAACCTAGTATGTGCTTCAACCAGGAATTGAACCAGTGACCTTTTGGTGTAGGGGATGATGCTCCAACCAGCTAAGACACACTGGCCAGGGCTGAACTGCGAGGTCTTATTTGAAGAAATAAGAAAGAGGAATGCTGAACACTGAAACACAAATATCTACAATGTCTCTCATTAGGGTCATCTTCGTATCCTAATAATAACCTAACTGTCTAGAAAAAGAACATGAAGTGACTAGGTAACCTGAGCTCTGAAGACTACAACTTACTTCATATTCTACTTAAAGTTTTCAGAAACTTGGCAGGCGACTGTAATGCTTCCGTCAGTTTTAGGAATTAAGACTGATTATTAGATATCAATTAAAAGAAATAAGGCCGATAATTAGATAAATGCTCTTCAAGATGAAGAGCATTTATCTTTGTTGAAAAAAATCAAGAAAAGCTCTATAAAAAGATAATGGGGGTGGGAGAGGCTGCCATTAATAAGACAGGTGTTAAGAAGCTGCTTCAGATGTTGACCATGCAGTATACAGCTTTGAGCTCCCTTCTTCTGTTCTTTCTTCACATTGAGTACTCACATTCTTTCTCCAAATGAGCATCCACAATACCTCAACACCCTAATGGAGTAAGTAAGGCAGCACACAGTAGATATGAAAGACTTGGGCAGAGAGCAGTGAAAAATTACAGATAAGAGGCTTTATTTTCTTTCTACAAACTTCCATTACTCAAATAAATAAATAAATAAAGTCAAGTTTCCCAGCTTGAAATACTAGCAATGTTTTTATTGTATCATACTGTATTTTTTCATTACCATCTATCCCCCTTAGACCCCTCCCCTGCAATCATGGTGCTGTTGTCCACGTCCAGGAGTTCTTTTTCCTTTTTGCTCCGTCTTTCCACCCTCAAATTTCCCCACCCCAAGGGCTGTCAGCCTGCTCTCTATCTATGAGTATATCTCTATATTGCTTATTAGTTCAGTTTGTTCTTTAGATTCCACATACGAGTGAAATTGTATGGTATCTGTCTTTCTCTAACCGGCTTATTTCACTTAGCATAATGTTCTCCAGGCCCATCCATGCCTCTGAAATATTGTACCCTTAAGAAATGTTTCTCCCTTGCTTTTATCAGATCTACAAATTACTTTCTGATGTGATTTCATTCTCCACTCTTCCAATCAGGGAGGCCCTGGCAGCTCCAGAAGCCTTCTGGAATGTCTACATTTTGTTCTCAACTGAAACTTTTGCTTATCCTCAAGACAGCAAGCTGACTGAGATCTCTGCCATAGTTCTCATCAGAGAACTCTCTGATGCTCACATTGTGTGAACCACTGAGGGGCAGAAAGTGAAGGCCCAGATCGGGTGAAGGGGTGCTTTTCTGCATTGGCCGAAGATACTCTCCTTCACCCTGAGCCAGGGTGAAGGAGAACGCCAAGCCCAGAAGAATCTCTTATACATAGGGAAGTGGGGACTCAGAAAATACCCGTGTAACTCTGAAAAAAACTAAATAAATATTATCAATGTCAACCTTTGGTGGCATTTACTTGATACTGATTGAATGAATGTCATCATCTTTTTTTAACAGCTTATCACCTTATCTTACCAGAATAATCTTAAAATGTTTATAAGCTGAGTACTTTTCTCTGATTCAATGCTAAGTAACTATGTCAGAATATTTGTGTTTAACCTGTATACTCACTCAGGAGACATTTCAATTCAAAACCCACATTTTTTTCACCAACGATGACTTGTGGTTTATATTCAGCGGCTTCATGAAAGTGCAGTTATCTTCCCTGGAGGACGCAAGCAGCTTCCTGAGTTTGACCATGTAAATAAGACTATGGTTTAATTACTGCTGGAAACTTTCTAAGAAAAACAAGGCAGAGTACACTTTCTTTTTGTAAGTTAATTCTTATGTGATTTGTCTGAATTATGTTGTCATCCTTGATCTGCAAGAAAACAGTTTCTGAAAACATGTAGCTTCTTTCTTATCCAAAGTGTCTTAGAAATGCTCAAAACAGTTTGAAACCAACCCTTATGTGTCAGAATTTAGCATTTATAGCCCAGATTTCCTTTTACTGCTGAAAATAATTGGAAACATGTAACTTGAGATTGAGGGTTTTGAAAATTACCATACACACTACTAAAACATTAGACTTTTTTGCATTTAATGTGCAGAGCAGTTCTGTTAGATTACATTCTACTATATCCATTTTGCATAGGAGGGGAAACTACAGCTCAAAGAAATGAAATAATTAGAGCCAGAGATAGGTTATGAATGCTGGTCCAAGCAACTTCAAAGGCCTGAATTGTTACAGGAAACCTAGGGACCTGAAACTCACTGAAGGTGAAACCACAACATTTCAAATGGCCAAATAACTCAGAGCAGCTGTAAGACAGAGAAAGGACCAGAGGACAGAATTCTTGCATCAAGGCAGTCAGGTCATATTCTTGTAGTCGTCATGGTTATTACTGGAGTAATGCTCAGATAAAACTGCATTTCAGACAAGTGACTGGGACTGCTTATTCTCCAAACAGGCAACTCTGGTTGCTTTCCATCTGAAATATTTCAGTTATTTTGAATCCATGGGATCCAACTACATGAAATACATTTGTGACATTAAAAGAGTCTCCCTGTTTGTACTTACTCTTTGTATCAGAAACAGTAAGAGATGATGGCTCACTTGATATGGTTAAATTGGACGAGATGTTTTATGGACTTGCCATACCTATCCTGACAGTTGGCTTCTCAAGACATAAACATCTTAGGTGAAGAATAGTAAAAGCCAGAAATCATTGTCAAATTCTAAATTCTCTAACAACATCAAGAGTAATAGAAAAATTAATTTAAACACTAGAATTTGAGAGTATACGCAGTAAGTATAACTATAATAATTTTAATTAATCCTTAGAACCAGCCCCAAATCATATTTTTTTAAACAAGAAATGAATTCCATTGCCTTTCCACAGCTTCAGTCTTTGCAGGTGCTAGCCTATCTGCCCAAGATCAGACAAAGTAAAGTCAACTGACTTGATGCCAAGTCAGTTCCCACTGTAAAAGCAAGAAGCTGAAAATAAAACTATAGAACCTATGAGGGGCAAGCAAATTCACTTCCACCAACTCAGTGTCTCTCAGCCCTGGCTGCACATTCGAGTCCCTCAGGAGACAGAGCAAATTTTGATGCCTAGGTTGCACCCCAAACAAATTACATCAGAATTTCCAGGAGTAGGATACAGGCATTTTTAAGCTTCCAAGGTGATTCCAAAAAATGACCAAGTTGAAAACCACTGCTACAGAGTAAATTGATGAAGGAGAGACCAATATCAGGCTTCTGCCTGGGGCTGCGTCTAGACTTCATGAAAGTTAGCCAAACTTGGCCATAAAAATCAATCAGCCTTGCCTAAAGACTCAGTTCAGGTCACCCTGAGTTTACTCACCACATACAAAGACTATATACCTGCCCTCAAGATGTTTGTCCTCAGTTTCTGGATGTCATTTGTAACCATAAATAATTGATTGTGACTGAATGTGATGAGGGCAGTCCCATTTGCCTCCAAACAGCAAACTAGGATGGAATAAAAAGGAAAGACTTGTTTCCAACTGATGGCCAGCAGAAGAGAGATCCAAACCACTTTCATGGCAGAAGAGACATCATTCAGAGAAAGGTGCTCCCAGGGAAAGGAAGTGTGTAAGCAAAAGCTGAGAAGTGAAGAAGCAGGGCACAAGTTTTAGAAAAAGCTGGAGTAGGGATGATGTCAGGAAAGTTGGATCAGATAGCTCAAGAAGATTCTTTCCTGTTTCGGATGCCTAAATAGTTCTGCAATGTCTGGTATTTGCCCCTAGGATTCCAGTTGTTCCAGCAGTTACTGCCAGACACCACTTTATCACAACAAACACAGTTCTCCTAAAGGTAATGGTTAAAAGCACATTTTCTGGAGTGACATCCTGCTGCAAGAAACCTGATGAGGTCAACAGAAGTATCCCTTAGGCTTGTCTGAGTCTCTATTAAGTTTATAAAGGAGAGACTTCACAAAGCAGAAAGCTCATTTTTACTTCACAGATTTGTGAAGGGAGCCAGTCTAACTGGTGCAAATGTCAATCAATCCCCATCTTAAAAAATGAGCTGAAATGAGAGGGCAGGCAGCATCTAGAGGGTCATAACCCACCTTGGAAAACTGAGCACAGAGGTTACAAGCAAGTGAAAAACTGATAATGAATCTGCGGTAAAAGCTGAAGTAATTAATTTTTATGCATCAAATTTCACAACTATAATTTCACAGCCTGCCCTTTTGAAAAGATTTAGACAGGAGGCCTGACAATTATTTGCTCAAAGCCTTATGATATTTCACAAGAAGAATTCTTAAATATAAAACTATCAGGAATTTGGGCAAAGATGGCTTGGTATGTTTTATAGTAAGTGTAGTCACCTAAGGGTATGTACATAAATCACATGTCTGAAGGGTCCTCATTTATTCATTTATCACAGTTTCATTTATTACTTGTTGAATGTTCTGGGTTGTTCAGATGCTAGAGATACTTTTATTCCTGACCTGATGACCTATATTGAATATAACAGTGACAACTCATTAATCAGTCTCCAAAATCACTGGACAAAATGCCACCAACTGGAATCTCCATTAAATCTGATGTTAGAGAAGAGGGGCCAGTATGCATATTCATTATCTACACCATGGCTGACATTGCTGGTTAGAAAACAACACTGAGTACCC
Organism: Sturnira hondurensis; assembly: GCF_014824575.4. Taxonomy (NCBI): domain Eukaryota; kingdom Metazoa; phylum Chordata; class Mammalia; order Chiroptera; family Phyllostomidae; genus Sturnira; species Sturnira hondurensis. Next base: position 5,085,514 of record NW_028076505.1, on the reverse strand, counting down.
TGTTTTCCTATTAAACAGGCCCATTGATGACTCATTAAAATATTTCTCTACAGCCAGGAAGTTCCAGGCCTCAGAAAACGAACAAGAAGAATTTCCCTAAACATCATAGAAAATGATTCTTGCTGTTGGCTAAGCAAGTGCAATCTGAATTTTTGATGCCTGGGTCCAGGGTGACTGGTCACCATTCAGACACTGGTGGTCTCCAACCTTGAACTAGTTGTTTAGCTGTTCTGAATTTCTTCATCAATGAGAGTAACAACACTTACCCCACAGATCATTTTGCTCATTAAATGGATCAATATACATAATGCAACTGACCCGGCACAGCCAAAAGTGCGAGGTAACTGCTCACTATTAGTAATCAATTATTCTCTGTGTTAGGTCACCTCCTTATTTGGCCTGGATTGTTGGGCTGCTTCTCATGAAACTGGAAAGGAAATCTTAAAAATATGTATGATAAACATAATATACATATGCATATATAACTATATATTCATATAGGTGTGTGTGTAAATATACTAATATACCTAATATGTATGTAAATCATGCACATGCAATCATATGTGGTGGATAAGCAAGACTTATAAAGAAGAGAAGACCTTCTTATCAACCTAGCAATTTTCCTGAAAAAATATGTAGAAAATTATTGTAGCCCTGCAAGTAACAGTTGCATAAGAGAGTATGTGTGTGCATGAGTGTGTTGAAGGAGGAGGATACAGCATTTGTTAGGGAGAAAGAGCCGGGAGAGGAAGTGTTAGGGTATAAGGAGGGAAGAGAGTGAGTCAGATCAACTCAAAAAGAAAACTGCTACCAACGATGCTTGCAATTGCAGTTACCATTGCTTTAAAAATTACTGACCTAATAATGTTCTGTTCTTATGAAAGATAGCTGAACAAAAATATGATACTTTAAGCATATAAAAATGACTAAAAGGCTTTGGTCATAACTGCATCAATTGAAAAACCCCACTTACAGCTCATAGCTTCTATTGCCAATTGGCTAGGGACACACTTTCACACTTTCCCAACTGTTCAGCTTTCTTCAGAAACCCAATATTTATTTTAATTAATTAATAATTTATTAAAACAGTAATAATCTGCTGCCTAGAAATGGGATTGTACAGGAGACACAGGTCAATTGTAGAGTAGTCGATGGTTTCAGGTCAGATACCTGGGTTCCAGCACAGCCCTTGCACAGCTGCATAAGCATTTCCCACTCTTGAGTCCTCAAGCCCTTCAGCCAATGAGATTAGAGAGGCTGTAACGTCATCAGGAAAGAAGAATTTGGATTCTTCAGACCAAATGCTTGCTGAACAGACTTGAGGATTTTGATGAATATGTATTAGGACCAGAACTGTAGATACTGTATCCTAAACCACAGTCTTTTTTAGAACTGAAGAATGTTTCCCTGAGTGCTGCTCTTTAACATGGGGAAGTAAGGACTGCTTTCAGGTGCATCTCTGAAGAATCAAACCAAGCCCCTTTCCCAAGTTAGTTACCTAACCTCTCAGAATCCCTTGTCTGTCCAGTGGAGATAACTGCCCTTCTAACAAGACTGCTTAAGGGTTAGAAAGAGCACATAACATGTCAGGCACAGTATGGGTACACAAGAGATAGACATCAATATTACTAATTTAAAGATGCATTTCAGTTCAGTCAGTGTAAAACCACTTTAAGTTAAATTGTAATATCCAAAATTGTTGGGAACCACTCTGTCTGGTTTCTGGGGTTGTAACTCCCAGCCACGGGAGTTATCAGCCATGGTTATCAGCCATGGCCAAGGCTGAGTAAGCAATTTTCGGACTCTGAGCCACTAAGGAGACAAAGCTTATTTCCCTGGCAGCAGCACTGCTTCTGCTTCCTCCATCTCTGCCCTCAGTGCTTGGTTGGTTAGTCAATGACAGGTACGACTCCTCAGAGGAGGGGCAACCAGACACGAACGATCACATGGGAGGCCCTCAAGGAAGGACTCAGGGAGCTGCAGCTAAGAGGGAGTGATGGACCCTCGCCCCTCAGCTATTCTGACATAGCTTGAGTCCCCATTTCCATCTGGGAGAAGCGCTTCCTGGCTCTAATCCACTTAAGCCTGAAAACCTATGATGGGGAAGGCAGTGCAGCCCTTTGCAGGCTAGAGCAGGTTCCAGAGTGATCAGGCATAAGAAAGAGTTTCTGAAGGCCTGTGAAGCCTACTTTGCTAACTGTTTTCATTCATATGATAAGGGTCCAGCAGAAAATGAGTATGTCTCCCAAAGTTTTTGCAACCCCCTTACCTGACAGACATTGACTTAGATTAAGCCTTCAGGTTTCTTTGAAATGTTATCTACTGTTTGATCCTTGATACCTGACATTGATTGATGAGCTTTACCTGTACTCCTGTGTGTTACAAACCTTGAGGAAGGGGCTCTTGTTCTTCTCCTGTGAAAGACTGACCACCTTTCCTCCCCAAGCAGATCATGTCTTGGTAGTGTTATTTTCATCCGTGGTGGACGGGGGGACTTGTGGGGAAAGTTGCCCCCACACAAAAATGATTTAAATATATTTTTAGAAACAAGTCAAAATAATTGAATGTTAGAAATGGCTAAGTTAATTGCACCTCCTGGTAAAATTTTATTTGAACCCAGGTGAGAGAGTCGAATAAGGGAAGAGGAAGAGTTTAGAATAATGTTGGACAATTCAACAAGAGCTACAATCTTCAGGTTGCTGGAACAGGTTCATGAAATTGATATATATCTTTCTTAGTAAGTGGAAAATAGATATTCACATACGCTCTTTTAGATGTAGTTCTTTTCCTGAAGAAAGACACTAATCATCAGAAGAATTTCAAATCATGTGCCTCTGAGGAAAGAGCATGCACAGAAGGTCCTGAATTGTCTTTGTTCATGGTCTGGGTTCTGTGTGACTTTGGATAAGTCAGTAAACCCTGGGCTTAGTGCTGGGGAACTCTTTGGTATAATCTGAACCTCATTTGTCCTCTATTAACTCTGGTTAGTAAACAAAATCTCTAGTCCTAAATACATAGGAAGAAAGGTGCCTTTCTGAGTTAGTGCTGATATGAGGAAAGTTTTCAATTTGGCTTTAAAACGTAAGAAAGCCCACATTTTAATTATATTTTATTTATACTTAGTTGTCTGAGAGAGGTGAAATAGAAAGTTCAGATAAAATAATGCTATGCAGTTCTATAGTCTGAATACTGATTGTTTGTCTTAGGAATTAAAACATTCCACTATATAAGAATGTAGCCCCTGTTTTTCTGAAAGTCATATGGCATAACCATGAATGCCACTGCCCACAGTTGTGGGAAGCAAGGGTAAAATTAATTGGAAAAGAGTCCACATTATTATTCTTGCTTGATTTGATTCAGCTAAATACCATATCTTGAACATTACGGAGGAGGCATGAGAGAATAAAGACTCTTCTACTTATGGTGGATACCTAACATCATAGTCATTCAATCACATAGCTTGGTTGTCTTTTACAAGGAACAACTATTTCAAACAGGAAAGGAGAACAACTTTGGCAGAAAAGGGAAGGAAACTTTGTTTGTTTTGGTCATCTTTCTCTATTATATAACTTCCTATAGTCAGCAACTGCCTTTCGGATCTTCCTGCCATCTTTTAATTTGTTATAGGCTAAGAAACGTTTGTTAGGATTATGTCTACAATAAGAGAAATTAGGCCCCGAGTTACAGCCTGAGGGAATTTCTTATCTGAAAAGCTTTGGAACTTTACTATAGGGACTGGGAATATATGTAAATAACATTTTTGAAGGTATTTTCAGCTTCTTGGTTATATGTTAAGTAGAAGGTGTCCCATAGGCAAATTCTAGCAAGTGACTGGAAAAAATATCTTACTCCCTACCTGATAAATGACAGACAACAGGTAGCAGAAAGCACAGAAAGACACTGTCTTTTGCAGCCTACAATAGGCCTCCACCAATTTCCAAATAGATACAGCATCACCCCTCACTGTTCTCTTGGACCAAGTTGTCCTCCCCAACCTTATGTGCGACAGTGCAGTCTCCTCCCCAGCAGGAGGATGGCCATTGCCTTTCCCTGCAGCACTGAGTGGTCAGGTACCTGGTGGGCCCTGAGGAAGCTCTGAGTCCTGAGCGGGTCAGCCCAGCTCTGAGATGCAGAGTGAACAGTTTGTTTATTGTTGGTGGTAGTGACAGGCAAACCGCAGTGTCCCCTTGTTCAATCTAATGGGGTGAGTTGAATGATTCAGCTGTCAGAGCAACGTGAGGCCTCATTTTTCTTCCCCGCAGTGCAGGGTGCCCCTTGCTTCAGCCAAAATTTGATTGTGATTAATTTGTCAGGGATGGCTGTACAATGGAAATGGAGAAATGGATTGCCAATTACAGCTAGTCCTCTCTTGCACTGCTTGGCAAACGGACAGCCTTTCTGCAGGGCTGACAGCCAGAGCACACTGGATTCAGCCTGGGAACCCATCTCAAGTGTGTTTTAAAGATGAGGAAGGGGTCAAAGGGGACTCATTTTGTTATTTACCACCTTCCCAGAGGCTTGCTTGCTTACTGTGTCCTGGCCCTCTTGGCCAGCACCATAGGAGGGCAAGCCACTCTGAGGTTTGCATTTTATTCTGTGCATTTAACATGCTTTTTACTTCTGACTGAAGTCTTAACAGCACAAACGAAAGGTGTAAAAGAGTTTATTTCATACTTCACACTGGAAAAGCCCAAAGGGAAGCACATCTCTGACTCCCTCTGAGATGTTCAAAACATGTTAATGATAGACAAATGCAGGCATGCCATGGTTTTTCTTGTATCTCCAAAAGACAATACTCAATTTCACATTGAGAGCTATCACAAAATAAATTGTGTTGCTTGTCCCTTCACAGAAGAGATTACTTTCTGTAATTTTAACAATGTCCCAAAGGAATAGATTAATAAATGTAGAAATGTCTTTAGCTATCAAGCCTATATAATCAGATTATAATCAGATTTGCATTAAGATAGTAATACCATGGACAAAATAACATTTTGAACTTGTACAAAACCTTTGACAAACTGACATCAATGTTTATAATTCTAAAAAAATTCATTGCACTTCATAAATATTTAAGCTACAACTGTGGAAGGCCTGCACTATTAATTCGTTCTCACACACATAACTTTCCCATTTGTGGGGGCAGGAGTAGGTGAAATAGGTAATCTTTCAATGGGAAAAAAAACTAATTGTCATTATCATGTAAAGTATAGATGAAAAAGTGAACACTATTATTCAATAGCAATCAGATTAAAAAAGAAAAATATTAACATCCTAAAATGTTCCTATATGCTGCATTAAAATTTCCCTATCTGCTCAAACATTAAAACTGTTTAAGATGTAGAAACACACATACCACATTCTCTGATATTCATACCTGAGAACACATACATAATAGGTAATTCACTTTCTATTATATTTGTATGTATGCACATAGATACAAGGATGGGCATAAGTCGGTTTGCAGTTGTTTATATGGAAAATAATACAATAATTAAAAATAATAATAATATAAAAATAAACTGTTTCACATACTCACAGCTGGAAAGCTACTTTTGCCAACCCTTCCATATACTCAGAATATATAACACCCATTATATATACCTATAAATAATAAGTAACAGTAAAAAAGTGATACCTTGCAATTAGCTGACATAAAGTTTATAAAAAACTACAGATTATTTTTGAAAGCAAGAGAAAATAATTAATTATATACTTGTTTAAAGTTATTTATAAGTATATACATAAAATAAAACATTTTATTTATTTATTGTTCAAGTACAGTTTTCTGTCTTTCACTCCCATCCCAGCCCACCCCCTCAGTGTTCCCCACCTCCCTCCCCTTCCCACCCTGCTTAGTTTTTGTCTATGTGTTCTTTATACTTGTTCCTGTAAATCTTTATAGGTCAAAAACTCAATGAGAATTAGTATGCATTATAATACAAAAAGTATAAATACAGGCTTGAATTTATGTACGCATCCTGGTTTGGAGAAAAGCTGGAGTTACTTTAAAAGATTTCAAGGTATAAGAGGTCTGTCTGGAAAAGTCCAACCATTGTTAATATAATGAGAATGGTTTGCAAAACATCCATGTAACATGGCAGCCAAGGAGAGTGGACTGGAATGCATATGTGTGAACAATGTTGATTTCACTGTGAAAGGGGGTTAAAGATGATATTGAATGAGCATGTGTACTGTGTAGCTGTCACATTCTAAATGATGGAGTGAGTAGAACAACAAATCTGAATCAAATTTTGTGTTAAGCTTGAATATCCCTCTGCAGAAGCTGTTAGAATGATTCAGAAGGCTGCAGGTATGAGCAACTGGTGATTGGCAGTTTCATCACAGTGCCTCTGCTTATGTGTCACGTCTCATGCGGAGATTTTTGGTGAAACATCAAACCAGCCATGTGACTCACCCCCCACCCACAGCCCACATTTGGCACTCTGTGACTTCTGGCTCTTCCCCAAACTAAAATCACCTTTGAAAGGGAAGAGATTTCAGACTTTTGATGAGATTCAGGAAAATACGACAGAGCAGCTGATGGTGATTGGGAGAACTGTGTGAGGTCCCAGGGTGCCTACTTTGAAGGGGACTGAGGCATCATTGTCCTGAGTACAATGTTTCTTGTATTGTGTATCTTCTTCAGTAAATGTCTCTAGTTTCCATATTACATGGCTGGATATCTTCTGAACAGACCTTGTATGTGGCTTGCAAATATTCCCTCACCATCTATAGGTCTCTTTTGCATTTTGTTGATTGTTCCTTTTTCTATGCAGATTTTTAGTTTGAGGTAGTCCCATTTATTTATTTTTGCTTTTTTGCTTGTGCTTTGGGTGTCATATTCATAAGTCATTGTCAAGGCCAATGTCAAGGAGCTTTTTTCCCTATGTTTTCATCTATAAGTATTAAGGTTTTAGGACATACATTTACATTTGTCATCCATTTAGAGTTTATTTTTGTTTTTGGCACAACACAGGGGTCTAGTTTCATTTTTTTGCATGGGAATAGTCAGTTTTTCTCTACCATTTTTTGAAGAGCTTGTTTACTCTCTGTTGAGCATTTGTGGCTCCACTGTCAAATATAAATTGACTGTATATGTGTGGGTTTATTGTTGGGCTCTTGATTCTGTTCATTGGTCTATGTGTATAACATATATAGTGTCCTCACCCGAGGATATGTGTATTGATTTTTTTAGAGAGAGGAAAGGGTTGGGGAAAGGGGTAGAGGGAAGGAAGGAGGGGAGAGAGAGAGAGAGAAACTTCTATTGGTTGCCTCATGCACTTGTCCTGACCAGGGTCAAACCCTCAACCTAGCTATATGCCCTGACCAGGAATCAAACCCATAGGCTTTTTGTGTATGAGACAATGCTCCAAGTAACTGAGCCATGCAACCAGGTCTATGTGTCTAGCCATACTACTGTGATTACTGTAGCTTTTAAATATAGTTTGAAATCAGAAAATATGATGCATCCAACTTTGTTTCCTTTCTTAAGATTTAAAAAAAAGATGAAGAACTCATGGACCTGTGCTTTGTGGTGATTGCTGAGGGGAGGTGGAATATATGGGGATACATGGTAATAGAAAAAAATACAATAAAGATTAAATTTAAAGGTAAGTTAGAAAAACAAAGATTGCTATGGCTATCCAGGGTGATACATGGTTTCATACAAATTTTGTTTTTTTTCTATTTATGTAAGAAAAAAGATGTCACTGGCATCTTGATAGGGATTTCTTTAACTCTGTAGATTACTTTGGGTATTATGGACATTTTAACAATGCCATTTCTTCCAATCCATTAATATATTTAATTTATTTGGGTTCTCTTCCATTTCTTTGAAGAATGTTTTGCAATGTTTTGGCATTCAAATCTTTCACTTCCTCAGTTAACTTTATGCCTAAGTATTTCATTGTTCTTGATGCTATCGTAAATGGGATTGTTTTCTTCAATTCTTGTCAAATAATTTGTTGTGAATTTATAGAAACAACTAATTTTTTTAAAGATTTTATTTATTTATTTATCTTCAGAGGGGAAGGAGAGAGGGAGAGAAACATCAATGTACAGTTGCCTTTTGTGCGTCCCCTGCTGGTAGTTATCCTGCAAGGAACCGGCCTGCAACCCAGGCATGTGCCCTGACTGAGAATCGAACCTCGATCGTCTGGTTCGCAGGCCCGCGCTCAATCCACTGAGCTACGCCAGCCAGGGCCTAGAAACAACTAATTTTTATGGTGATATTTTATCATGCTACTTTGCTGAATTCATTTACTCTAATAGTTTTTTCAGTGCTGCCTTTAAAATATTCTCTATATAAGGTTATGTCATCTGCAAAAAGACAATTTTACTCCTTTTTCAACTTGGGTGCCTTTTCCCCCCTTGCCTGATTGCTCTGCCTAGGGTTTCCAGCACTCTTGAATAAGAGTGGTGAGAATGAGCAGTACTCTTACCTTGCTTCTGATCTTAGGGAAAAACCTTTTAGCTTTTCACCATGAAGTATGATGCTGGGTGTGAGCTTGTCATATGCCTTTTATTTTGTTGCAGTATTTTTGTTCTACGCCAATTTGTGCATTTTTTACTATCAACGAATATTTAGTTTTGTCGAATTTTTTTCTGCCCCAGTTGAGATGATTGTATGATTTTATTCTTCATTCTATTAATATGATGTGTTACATTTACTGATTTGCATATATTGAGCCATCCCTGTACCCCAGGGATGAATTTCACTTCATCATGCAGTATAAACCTTTTAATTTGTTTTTAAATTCATTTTGCTAGTAACTTTTTTGAGAATTTTTACACCTATATTATCAGGGATATTGGGCTGTAGTTTTCTTTTCTTATAGTGTCCTTATTTGGCTTTGTTACTAGGATAATGCCAGCCTCATAAAATGATTTCGAAAGTGTTTCTTCCTCTTCAGTTTTCAGAAGAGTTTGAGAAGAAGAAGTTATTTCTTTAAATGTTTTGTTAGATTCACCAGTAAAACCATGTTGTTTTGGAATTTTCTGTTTGGAGGTTTTTGAGTGGTAATTCAATCTCCTTACTCACATTTGATATGTTCAGATTTTTAAATTTCTTTATGATCCCGTCTTTGTAGATTGTATGCTTCTAGGAAATGTATCCATTTTACTTAGGCTGTAATTGTTGATGTATGATTTTTCATAGTAGTCTCTTTTGATTCTTTGTATTTCTGAGGTATAGCTGTAATGTCTCCTCTTTCACTTATAACTTATATTTATATTGGATCCTTTTTTCTGGATTACTCTAGTTAAATGTTTGTCAAATTTGTTTATCTTTTCAAAAACTAATTCTTGATATGATCTCACCTTTAACTGGAACCTAGTCAACAAAACAAACAAGGAAGCAAAATATAACCAAAGACACTGAAATTGGGAACAAGCGGACAGTAATCAGAAGGCGGGGGGGGATGGGGGAAAGGGTCAAGGGTCTATAGGAACAATTATAAAGGTCACATGAACAATAACAAGGCAGGGGATGGAAACAGGAGAGGGGGGTGGAAAAGGCTGGGGTGGTGAGGAAAGGTCGGGGGAAAGGCAGAAAACTGTATTTGAACAACAATAAAAATCAAAAGAATTTTAAAAAAGTAATTCTTGGTTTTGTTAATTTTTTCTCTTGTTTTTCTATTGTCTACTTAATTTATTGTTTTCCATTGTCTACTTAATTTATTTCTGCTTTAATTTTTTTATTCCTTTTTTTTTTTGCTAACTTTGGGCTGTATTTGTTCTTTGGAGTCACTACAGGTATAAGACAAGGTTGTTTATTCAAGACCTTCATTATCATTGCTGTATGCATTTATTACTAAAAACTTCTCTTTTTAATCTGTTTTTGCAGTACCCTTTAAGTTTGGTATGTTGTTTTTATTTTTAGATATCTCAAGATATTCTCTTTATTTCTCTTTTACATTCATTCTTCCTTCATCCCACAGTTGTTCATGAGTGTGTTTTTTAAAATCCATGTTTGTGTAAAATTTCCAGTTTTCCTCCTGTTATCTAGTTCTCATTTCATTCCACTGTGGTCAGAGTAGAGACTTGATATAGTTTCTATCTTCTTAAATTTTTTGACAACTGTATTGTGGTTCAATATATGATCTACCCTAGAAAATGTTCCACGTGTCTTTGGGAAGAATGTGTATTATGCTGCTATTGGATAAAATACTCTGTATATATTTTTAAGTTTATTTAGTCTATAGTGTTGTTCAAGTAACATTGGGCTTCACAGTTCTGGACCAATTTCTATTCACCTCTTTGTCTGCTTTGAATGTAATGAGAAAAAGAGCCACCACATCTTACTGTCAATCACTTCCCCACTAGGCTCTTTCTTACCTCAACCTAATACAGCATAAAATACAACTTTATTATTTTACCTGTTTTCTACTTTTTCAAGTAAACACGTAGTTTCCTGAGAAAGGCTGCTACTGAATACAAGAAAATGCACAGAGAATAACAGGTCAAGGTCAGTTTATTCAGCTCTGAATCTCCCCTGAGCACTAGACTTGTCTCTTGAAAAGAAAGCTGCGTAAAGATTATGAAGGGTCTGTGGTAGGAAGAGTGATGGGAGCTGAGGAAGCGACCAAAGTAGTTCTGGAGCTCGAGGAGGGGCTGGCAGAGAACTAATTAGAGGATCTCCATCTTCCCACTAACTCAGTGACTACAGCAGCTCTGACATAGTAGCCTCATCTAAGATGGGTATTACCTCAAGTGAGAATGAGGGTGATAAGTGGAAGGAGTTAGTAGCAGAAGGGATGGGGGCAAAGACCACTTAATGGGTAGAACAGGAAAGCAAAGGATGTTCCTAGGCAGAGGATTGCATGCCCTGGTCCCCTCTGCCTGAGGGTGGCTGCCCTGCCCTGAGATTGACAGCTCACTTGCTACAGCTTCTTGGCATTTCTATCTCTTTTTGTTCCTCTTCTTCTCCACTGCTTCTTCATGCTCATCATGCTTTCTTACTTCTTACCTTACTCCATGAACAAGTGGTTTGAGTGGTTTTGGTCTGTTGGGAGAGAAGCTAGACTGGGCTATATTCTATACACACAGATCTGCAGGTGCACACACTACACTTAGGTCCCAGTAACCCTTCAACATGTGCAAAGATCTAAAAAAAAAGACTTGCAAGTCAGATATTTTGATATTTTTACATTTCCCAGGTTCCCTCATGCATATCCCTGTTTCATTGTAGCAATGAGGCATATTTTCATTGTTTATGAAGGGTGGAAAAGGCTGATGAGTCTTCATTTTCTTTTATATACAACATGGGAAAACAGCAACTCTGTGCACTTTCCTTTCTCTTTCACTATGGATGAAAGAATAAAATATTTTGAAAGTTGAAAAAAATTGAGAGGCAATAATTTAGGATGCTAACCTTTTCCACAGCAGTGCTAGCAGATTCTTCCAGCTTGCTAAAGGATTCAGAATTTGCTGAAGCTGAGAGTCCCTGAGCTGCTGGTGATCACTTTCCCAGGTTCCTGTAATTATATTCAAGGGCTGACATTTATAAGTTTGGTTGAATGCTTGGATACTAAAATGGGGTATTGGCAGTGTGTCAGAGGCACCATAAACCACAGGATGGGCGCCTTCCTGAGGATTAATTTTACAAGATTTATTGGAAGAGGAATATAAAATTACCTAACAGGTAAGTAGTGTAAATCTTTTGTTTAAAGAAATGGATTACAATATATTTGTCCTTTAGAACATAATGTAATATTTCAACTAAAAATAATTTCTCACTTGTATAGGCTATGCCCCAGGACCCCAAGGGTGTTACAGATATATCACATTTATGTTTAAAAAGACTTTGATAATAAAGTAGGAGCAGTACTGATATGGTGCAAAGGGAGATGAAAATATGGGTAATTTTTGTGTTAACTCAGCCTTCACAAGTTATTGATAGTGAACCCAATTTCCAGGTGTGAGACAATGGCTACAAAAAGGATGTGGCAAAAAGAAGAAGTCTGCGAAGAAGAAGAGGCAGGAGTCGGAGTGGGGGCCTAAATGGAAATTGTGGTCCTTACTGCGAGAACCCTTAGGGACTCAGTTCTGGAAAAGCTTCAGTTCAAATATTTTTTTCTTCTAATGGCAGAACGTATATATTAGTATTATTCCCAATTACATATGAGGAAGCTTGGAACCAAGGTTCAAAGGATAGTTTAGGCAGTGAACTATCCTAGACAATAATTCCATATTCTTGTGATTCCCAAACCCTTATTGGGGTATCTGATCTCAGATCTCACCAGAAATAGTTGGGTGGGGTTAGGCCAAAAACTGTGGGTGTCTTTTTTACAGCCAGAAGAATAAGAAGTTAAGACAGCTATAGTATCCAAAATGGCTTCCCACCCAAGGAGCCTATGATAATAAAAATAATAGGTAGATAGATAGATAGATAGATAGATAACAGTCACATTTTCTGAGCATTTTCAACAACAAAAAGCCAGCTTCAGAGTTTTTTCCCTCTCTGAGCCATGTGGCAGTGTAACTGTCACCCACTCCCCAAGATTTCCTAGAAACGATGCATTAGAAAGCTATCTTACAGAACCGCAGTTTGGCTGTATCCATAAGAATATGCTGTCTTAGGACAAGGAATTTTATTTTTGAGACCACAGTTAACTACAATTACTGTGTCTCTCTTACAACGGAAAGAATTTATTTACATACAGACACAATAAAATGTTTTTATTCTTAGAGTTTAGGTAAACGGCAGTGAACTTGGCATTGTGGAAGCCAGGTGACTGTACTTTTTGAGCAATAAGCTACAGTGGCTCTGGCCAATGTAATATGGAAAGCATGGCATGACGTCACAAATAGTCTTTATTTCCAGACAGCTGAACTCACAGAGGTTAATCATAGGACCGACTGGTGGCTAACCGGCGACAACTGGCTTTCAGAGAAGCAGCAGAAGCAATTCAGCAGAAAGCAAGGTGGTTCTCATGATAAAGGACTTCTGACTGGTGTCACTGAGAGCCCAAGTAAAGCATCCATTGGATAGTAAATGGCTTGTTCAAGAGTGTAGAAATTCTTCTAGAATCTAGTGATAGGAGTGAATAAAACACTCAAAGCCCCTACTCTCACAGAACTCAGAGGATAATAATTTTATTCTCCCTCAGACCTCAGAGGGAGAATAATAATAATCATAGCAAAAATAAAATTACTATTAACAATAATGGTAACAATAATTGTTACCAGACTCTAGCACAAATAATGCCCCTCTTTATTACAAGCTCTTTTATTACAAAATCATAAGGATAACAATAGCATACTGAAGCACACTACATGACATTTTAAGTGAAATATCCAAATTGCTGCCCATGGCATGCGAGACATTCACATACCCTACCAGCCACTCTCAAGCAAGCTTTACTTCCTTGACCCTGTATTTTTCTCTATGTATGTGATACCATGATAAGTACTCTAATGCATTATTTAATTTAATTTAATCTTACAATAACTCCATGTTATGGGCATTGTTATCCCCATTTGATAGTTGAGATTACTTAGGTCTAAAGAGAGTAACTTGCCTGAGGACACCCAGCTAATAAGAGACAGACTCATAATTTCAACCTAGGAAAACTACATCCCCACCCAGGTGAGCAGGACACCAGAATCATGAAGCAAAGGTAGGCTTCAAACAGGCTTGAGAGAAACGGGGCAACCAAAGAATGAAAATGACAATTGTTTAGGGATGATTAAAAATTAACAACAGAATGCCACTACACATTTAGATACAGAACTATACTTAAATTAACTGCATATGAGCATTATTTATAATAGCTAAAAAGTAGAAACAATTTAAATATGCATTAACTGATGGATGGATAAATAAAATATTAATGTTAATAATAGAAATAAATTACTGATATATGCTACTGTATGAATGACACTTGAAAATATGCTAAGTAAAAGAGCCTAGTCACAAAAAGAGCACATAGTTTAGGATTCCATTTACATAAAATATTCAGAACAGGCATATCGTGATCAAGAATAAATTATTATTTGTCCAAAGATGGGGGAGAGGGGCTAAGCAGTGACAGCTGTTTGGGGGAGTCTAAGGCTTGAGTACAATTTTGATTTGGCCAGTGAATTAATTTGCATGTACTTTCTCATTTTTCTTATCCAGTCTTGAATGACCTTCCTTTTTCTTATTCCTTATACATGAATCTAAAGGACAAAGTTAAATAAACGTAGGTCAGCTCTCTCTAGAAGGGACTTCAAAAATAATTTTGGTAATTCTTAAGGAAGTCGAATATTTTAGCTCTCTTGGACAATGATTTTCATATCAATCCCTTCTTAGTCAATGACTCTATTTTTAAAGTGCATCTTGAAATGCATTTGGAAAAGACTGTATTAGTTAAGGTAAAGCAAAGTTGCTGTAACAAAGAGACTTCAAAATAGAGTGGCTTAGTGAATATAGATGCTTATTTCTATGATAACAGTTCCAAAGTGAGCATGTTGCTTATGGAAGAACTTATTCCACTCTGTCCTTTAAGGAGCCAAGAATCTAACATGATGTTAAGTAGTTGCTCTGCCTTCCTTAAGGCATTGCTCTTACATCTTTACCTTTTCTGGTTCCAGCAAAAGAAACACAAAGGATGGACAAACACCTTTATTTTATGGTACTTGGACTTGAAGTGGCACTCACTACTTCAACCTACCTTCCTTGGAAAGAAACTAGTCTTGTGACCAGCCTAATTGCACAGAAGATTGGAAATTTGGTCTAGCTAGTTAATGTGTCTGATTGTAATTCTGTTACGTGGAAAGAATTATGATAAACTTCTACATAACAGCACTATTAGGATGGCCAAATTCCAGGACACTAATAACACAAAATGCTGAGGAGTGTGTGGAAGAACAAGATCTCTCATCCATTGCTGGTGGGGATGCACAACAGTATAGCACTTTAGAACACAGTTTGGCAAATCCTTACAGAAATAAATATATTCTTACCACACAATTCAGCAATTCTACTCCTTGGTATTACCAAAAGGTTTTGAAAATTTATTTCCACACAGAACCTGCACATGGCTCTTTATAACAGTGTTGTTCATAATTGCCAAACTGTGGAAGCAACCGAGACATCCGTCAGCAGGTGAATGGATAAACTGAAGTAAATCTAGACAATGGAATATTATTCAGTGATAAAAAGAAATGAGTGGCCCTGGCTGGTGTAGCTCAGTGGATTGAGCGTGGGCCTGCGACTCAGACGATCGCGGTTCGATTCCCAGTCAGGGCACATGCCTGGGTTGCAGGCCAGTTTCCTGCAGGCCAGTTCCCAGCAGGGGACGCACAAAAGGCAACCGCACATTGTTGTTTCTCTCCCTCTCTCCTTCCCTTCTCCTCTAAAGATAAATAAATAAAATCTTAAAAAAAAAAAGAAAAAAGAAATGAGTGATCAAGCCATAACAAGACATGGGAAAACCTGAGCTGCATATTCCTGAGTGAAAGAAACCAGTCTGAAAAGGCTATGATTCCAACTACAGGACATTCTATGAAAGTCAGATCTGTAGAGACCATAAAAAGATCAGTGTTTGAAGGGAGTGGGGTGGGGAGAGATAAACCAGCAGAGGACAGAGGATTTTGGGGTGGTAAAAAATACTTTGTATGATGGATATATGTCATTATACTTTTGCCCAAATCCATAGAATGCACATGAAGAGCAAATCATAAAGTAAACTATAGACAGTGAGAAATTATGATGCATTAATGTAAGTTCATCTTTTGTAACAAATGTACCATTCTTGGGCCTGCTGTCAACAATAGGGGAGGCAATGCATGTGTGCTTCAGAAGGATCAGCTCATAAAATATTCAAATGTGATATAATTGAGATGGCTTTGGCCCTAGCACTGTATTTTCCCAAAGAGATATAAGTTATTTTGCTTTCAGGACTAGTAATTAACTCAGGGATTGTCAAGGACAGTAATGCTTTGTATAGTGGGAAAAACATGACCAAGACAAAAAGCATAAAATGTCAAAAAAAAGAGAATTTATGAGAAAAAAAGAAGAATCATCATTAGGCCACCTGAAAGGAAGTTTTCAAAGCAAATGGAAATATCAAAAGGAAAAGAAGAAAGAGAGAAGGAGGGGGGAGCTGTCAGCGGGATGAAAGAGAGAGGCACACATTTTTGTCAATTTTACTCTGGTTTCCAAATGTATTATACAAGATAACTCTTCCAGCAAGCCCAAAATTGCACGGCAATAGTTGTCACACCCTCTGAAATCTGTCAGCATTTAAAGTTGACAGAGGCCATGCCCTTAGCTTTGCCGTTGGAGAATGCCTTGGTTTCTTTCCAAGTCATGTCTGTGAATTTAGACAGATGTAGTGATAAAAATATTTGTCGAGTGGGTATAAGGTTAACAAAACATTGCTTTGGTCTCCTTTTTACCAGTTAGAAGCAGAAGAGCAAGCCTGAATGCAAATGAGGTTTCCAATTAGAAAACTGTGTCCTGGTAGCACTTGATGGAGAGCAGAGGGAGAGACGGTGATTTGAGAGAAACAGACCTTCCATGGTGATAACAGAAATAATGAATAAATATGGAAGCTGCTTTAGCTGAGTTACACTCGACTTAAGTTCTTCCTGCAAATTTCCAGGCAATAACTCAGTGTCTGAAATTCTTTCTTCTCTAAAATCACTACCTTGTACCTGGAAAGCAGGATTCAAGATTTTTCTTTTTCTCCAGAGAGAATATTTTCCCAATTACTCAAGGGATATACTTTCCCACCTGGACTTCATTTCTGTTAACTATATTGACTCTCATAAAAGGGAGTAAAATTATTTTTGCTGTTCACTTCTCTGTAAAAATTCCTTTGCTATGTATCATGTCTAGTGTCTTTTGTTAAACTTATTAGCACCACAGTGTCCAAGTCCAGCTCCAAGGGCAGAGGCACACACAAGATCTGAAATGTCCATCAGGGAAGTTCAAGTCTGATCCTCTGAGACTGGCTTAGCAGCCAATTCAAGTCTTTAACAGACATTTGGGAGTTGTGAGCCCCTTTAAGCCTCATCTGGATCTATTTTTCACAAAGTAACAGAGGCCTTTCTTTGGTGTTTTACCAAATGCAGCTTTTCATCCTGAGTGTAAGCAGGCGGTCTGATGCCCTGTGGAACCATCCTGGAAACATTACGTTGTAATAGCAACAGTGGTTGCTGAACGTCAGAGTGGAAAAGTCTGGTTCCTCTTCTAGGGGAACTTCAATTTGTAGTTGTATTTCTCTCTTAAATCTGGTGAAGTCACATGTCAGATATTCTTCAGTCTGTGTCCTGCAGAAAAGTATACCTGGTTTTGTTGCCATCAGGTCCTGTCTTCAAAAAGCTGAGGAAGGGGGAATAGGTGAGGAGAGAAACTGGCTTCCACTGTGTTCCTGGGAACCCCTGAAATACTGGGGTGCCCCAGATCCTCAAGACATGCTTTGAATATGGTGATGATGTCTGAATTTTCATAAAATGGGAATGCTTATGGTTGAAATTGCCTTGGTGTGAGATCATCTTGGCAATTAGATGAACAGACCCCTTCAAAAGATAACTGCACCACAGTCAAATTTTTGTTATAGAAGAATTAGAGTTACATTTGGGTTTGTAGGCCATAAATCTAAAAGTGAAGGTAAATCCAAAGCAAATAGCATCTAAGAAATTACATCAGGTGAGGAAGTGGGCTAACACGAGAACGTGTCAGAAGGGAGGGGCCTGAGAACAACCTGTACCTCCCTTCTGCCCATCACCCTGTGGGCCACTCATAACAAACAATACCATTTTCTTAAGTGACACTGAATGCTGTATTCGCCTTGGCTCTCTAACTGATCAAGTCCTTGTGTTTTCACCTTACCTTGTCAAGGTGAACACTGCCATGACTACAAACACCATTTCCAGTTTGAGAATGTTTTTAAGAAGCACATTTGTTTTTTCTAAAATAGAGATGCTTGCCCATTAAGGAAATACTAATATGGTAGCTTTCTGTACATGTTAGTTTTCCAATTAATAATTCCTTTTTCGTTTCTTAATTTGGCAACAAATTTGGTTATGATCATTATCATTGTCCTAAAACAGCAAATACTATGTGAGCTCCTGCTAGAGACACAATCCTAGGCACTGAGTGCATATAGAATGTGCACAAGTGAATCCATGCTCATTAAAGAATTCCAAAGTGGCTACGAACACAGGGTATATGAACCAAGTTTTATGGAACAATATGAGGAAGCAGTTTTTACTTGTCTGGATTGCAAATGCTGAAAGATTTTAAAAGATACAATGGCCACCAAAAGTGAAAGACTTCTCAGATATCAAGCTTCAACATGTGTAAGTATGAATGATGTGTTTTTGTTGTGGATCAGGGTAAAGATTGGGGTAAAGCAGTGGTGGTAATGGTGTATGTGAATTTGGTGCACATGTGTGTGTAAGATAAGGAAGGGACACAAAGTTGGACCTGGGAAGGTACATGCCATGTTCTGCGATCCGTCAGCTTATTTGTGGGTAATAGAAGGTGTGTCCATAATGGGTAGATGCCAAGATACACCTCAAACTATATTCTGAAGGATACACTAGTCCTGATAAAGGCTAAGGGAGCAATAATTTCTGTGGTAAAATAACCATAGGAAGTGCTAAAAATAAACGCCCCTTTTGAAAATGCAAATGCAAAGGTACATATAAAATTTTGGGCACATGGATCCTCATCCTCAAGAAGAGAACTTTTTTTCCCCTCTTCACAAATTTTGAAAAGACTGTTTTAGAGAGATGCCTATTGCTTGGTCCAGAAAGAGTGGACATTAACCTGAAAGTAATTGAATACAATAAAATTCTTTTGAGCAGATGGGAAACGTGCTCCAAATGGTATTTTAGAAAATTAATCTAGTAAGGTTTAGAGTGTGGAGTAAGAAGGACTAGAACCAGGAGACTGTTCTGAATATTTGCCCCTAATCCATTCTAGCATAATTTACAAAGTGTTGGGAATTTTGTTTACTTGCTTTTTAAGATTCTTTTATCTGCAGCTTACTGTTTTTTAAATTAAATTTATTGGGGTGACAATGGTTAATAAGATCATGTAGGTAACAGGAGTACAATTCTATGAAGATTGGATAAAGAAAATGTGGTACCTAGTAGGTTTATAGTTCTGAGTACATAAAACACAGAGTTTATTCTTGCATTATGGTATATTAATTATTATATTTTCCATATATACAACTGTAAATCTACATTTGCCCCACCCTGTTTATACAATAGACTATGTTCTTTAAATAAAGTATTATTTAAAATCTCAATAAATAAAAATAAAAGGAAAATCAATATGAATAATGGAGGAGACAGAGCAGAGTTTCAGAGTAAGAGCAAGAAAACAACTGATCTACAACATGTGGCTACTAGGAGAAAATCAGGTTGGATCTGAAAGCTATAACTTCACAAGGAACACAGGAAATAATTTTCAAGTTGCAAAATGCTAAATTATCCATAAACTAAAGAGAACTTAAGTAATCTAAAAGTTACTAAAACAGGATGTGGAGCTAAAAATAAATTGAGGCCTCAAGCTCCATTGAGGGCAACCAATGAAGAAATCCTTGTCTTTCAGGGATTAAAATTAAACAAGAGCCACTTTAGGTTTATTTATGTCTTATTATCCTCTCTTAAGCCTCTAATTCTATTGTCCCTCCTCATTTTTCTTTACCCTTCTATTTTCTTTTTCTAATGTTTCTCTCTTTTTGAAGTATATCATATGCAATTCACCTTTTGAAATTTCTGGCACATTACCATAAGATTCTCAGTAACAAAACAGACATCAACAACATGACAAGGTATTAAACATAGAAAATGATGTGCATAATATTATTTCGGCAGTTGAGTTTTTGCTTGTTTTTGTCAATGAATATCCAGATTGACATGAGAGAACATTCTCAAAATGAGAACCATTTTTGCAATGGAGTCTGATCTGACATAAGACAAGGTGAAATGAAGATGTTGGCTCTTGATCAGGTGGAACTATACACATAATGCTTCCTGTAAGCAAATATTTAAGAATCCTAACTGTGAGGCAAACACAATGGCCATAACGGAGGTAATAGGGCAGAAGCTTCCATATTGTGCTTCCACAAACACAGTCTGTAGTGATATCCAAAGAGAAAAAGGGCATGCCTTAATTTACTAAATAGCGTGACCCAATTCTTCCCCATTTAATTTTATTCAGGCCTACATTTTTTTTTGTTATTTTCAACAAAACCTTCCAGAGAAACACCACATTAAAAAGAATTAAGTTTCCTACCTTAATCTGAGAGATCCATCAAACTAGGCATCCCTCCCTTACAGTAATGACCTTAAACTGTTTCTTTACATGTGTTCATATTTGATTTTCCAGATAAGACTCTCACTGTGAGAATCTGAGCTCAGAAAGATTGTAATCTATTTTTGCTTGATCTGAAAACTCTACAATGACAAATAAACTCTATTTTACCTTAATATTCTAAAACAGATTTACTAACATCCTGAGAAAAATTATTAGGTAAATATCACTGAAGTAGAAGTATATTTAAGAGCTTTAGGCTAGTGATAACAAATAATATAGGAACATTTGCTTCCATCTGTAAGAAAAGAAGTCACTACTTAAAACAATGCATCAATATCAAAAGCATTCTCTGAAGTTTATTAAAGTTATTTGTTTTTATTAACAGTCACTTCTTTGGATTTTTTAAATGTAAATACACAGATACATGCATGAGTTTGTATTTTAATGCATATTTTGTAAATCCCAACAAAATAATGATAATACTGGATTTTATATGCAGTATGAATTACCTAAGAGAAAAAAATCTTACTTTATTTTAAAAAAAAACTATCAGAAGTCAAATCATTCCAGAGCAAAATTTTGTTTAATAAAAGACATTAAACCACAATGTATGTAGCTATTAAACATGGTATGTAATATAACATTTAAGAACACAAAAGAATAAATAGCATCTTGAGATTCTTCAATGGCATTTGGCATGTGTTTTGAGTCTCTTTAAGTTGCAGCAAGCTATATCCATCAGAAAAACCTCCTATTTTTTCTGTTAATCTTGTGTTTAACAACAAAATAAAGAAATAAAAATAATATCAAAAGCTAGATCACTTACCATAAATGCCTGTTGAAATGCAGGGAAACGCCTGTGAATAAACCACAAAAATAACAATAAATTTTAAAGAATAACTCTGCTTGACTCAAACACTATTTATTTGAACATCTATTTTGCCTGATAATGGGATGCCCGCACATATACTCAGAGCTCTGAAATCCAGCTTTTTCAAGCCAACATTCATACCAGCTCACAAGAGCCAACTGTCACACTTTCAGAAATCTTGTGAACCAATTGTTAAACATAGTTATTAATAATAAATTAAATTACATAAATCAGTAATAAAATGTTATTTGTGAAACAAATACAGAAATCATCTCATCACTTCCTAATTACTTTGCCACATCTGTTATTACCTCTGCTCTTAAGATTACTTGTGTCTGTCCTATGCGTATGGTACAAATACTATGTAATGTTGTGTTACTAATGAGCATCTTACTCCAGCTCCATATTAAGTGATGTCATGCTGATGGCTTAAAATCTGAAAATATTAATCAACATTTATGTTAGACTATACTTGAGGGTCAATTGGAACCATAGGTTGGCTATGGATACAAAATTTTGACAAAATTTAATAAAATTGTTCTGTAAGAACAATTGACTATGCAAAATTTATAATAAATAGTATTATATTTAATTTATTCCTATATTTGTGTGATATACATTTTTATCAGTAAAATTAAAAAATAAAATTGTATGCACACATACTAATTCTTAAGTCAGTTTTTAAATGTTTACTGGCAAACCACTGCTATATCATATAAAATGGATCAAATCTTCTCCCAGATTAGGTCATAGGAATAGAGCCTTATGATGGGATTGATGTTCTTCTGAGAGAAAGAGAGCTTTCCACCACACGAGGGTACAAAGAGAGGAAGGAAACCAGGAAGTAGGCCCACACTAAACAATGGATCTGTTGGCATTTGATCTTGGACTTCACAGCTTCCAGAACTATGAGAATGAATGTGTCTTATTTAAGCCACCCTGTCTACGGCAAATTGTTATAGCAGCCCAAACTGACTAAGACACCATATTTTACTTAGCAACATTTAAAGAATTAGATTGAAAGAGTAAATGAATAAATGTAAATATATAGGTAATTCTTAATTAGACCTTCTAACAGTAGAAAGTGATCTGAGTATGGCAGTGTCTTCTGTCAATGTATCTTTGTATAAAGTTAATCAAGTTCTTTTCATCCTTCTGGTCTTTGTAGTTTTCAATTGAAATTAAAGATGATAACAGCCGCCACATAAAAATGCGCCATGGGAATTAACAACAAATTTTTAAAAAGTGACTGATATTGCCCTACAGAATCTAAAAACTGCACTTGCCATTGACTGTAATAATTACTGTTATTATTGAGCTCAATAATAATAAAACATCTTTTTAATTATTTTTGGCTGAATATGTACTATATTTTATTTTCCTTAATGCTTTTATCGACTTTATGCTTATTCCATTTATGTGACTATCTCATTTAAAAAGTCATAGTGTATGTGATCTTATTTTAGAGAGAATAATAATCAACTCTTTTAAATTCACCTATGTCTGCAAAATGATAGACTTTTTCCTCTTCCTTTACTAGTACTTGTTCATGTTTCTATCAAGACTATAAGAGTTCCTGAAGAAAGTAGAACTATTTCATAATGAATTAATGAGTTCAGTCTTTGATTCCTTGAGTTCTTGAGGTGCCAATAAGATGTGAAATGTGCTCTTGAATGGCTCAATTCATGTAATAATACAAAACCATGAAGTGAGAGTATGAAATGAATTCTCCTGAAAATGTTGGAGTTCCTGTACAGGCATTCACCAGGATTATCACCAGGTTTTTCTCTCAATATCAAATCAACTTCAAGCTACCATAAATAAATTGTTACTAACTATAAGGGCCCAGAGTACAGGAATGGCCTATTTAAAAATATGTTAAAATATCCAGGTCCCCAGTTGGGGGCAGACAAGAAGGAATCACACATTGATGTTTCTCTCTCTCTTTCTTTCTCCCTCTCTTCTACTCTCTCTAAAAATAAATAAATAAATAATCTAAAAATACATTAAAATATAATGTATGCTCTGCTCACTCATGTTCTACTGTGTCCTTTAAATAAGTCAGGGAGATATGAATTTTGGAGCTCATGCTGTAGGTATTTCATGAGAGGGAAGTGAACACACAAACATCATACATTTTGTGATTGCAGTAGAAAAAGAAAAAGGTTTGAAAACAGCTGCATGGAACAATCCATCAAATGTTAGAAGATACCACAATGTTCTAAATATGCAAGTCCACTTTAACTTCCACCTGGACATCTTTCCAGTCCATGTTTATGAGACTGGCTTAAAGGGGTCTATTGGAAAATTCAGAGGAGTAAGCAACACGGAAAGTATTCTGCCTGACAAGTGGTAAAATCTCAATGAATGCTGATTCCTACAGTGAGTACAGTAAAGCCTGTAAGACTCCACTTCAAGGGGAAACTAGCCCTAGAGAAAGGCTTCCCATCTTTGGCACTATTGACAATTTGGATCTGACAATTCTTTTTTGTTGGCAGCTGTCTGGTGCATTTTAAGATGTCCAGAAGCACCCCCTGACTATCCACTCGATGCCAGTAGCATGAGCCCTCCACGACAATCAAAATATATATCCAGACATTGTTAAATATCCTCTAAGGGGAAAATCATCCCTTATTGAGGACCACTACTTTCTAATCTAGGACCTATACACCAGCAGTGCTATCAGAGATTGTCAATCATTGTCTAAGATGCAAAGAGCCACCTCACTCAAGGTCATGCCCCTTCCCAAAGCAGTCCATTTCCAATAATCAATCCATGCAGAATATAAAGGCCTTGGCTCATCTTGGCTCAATTCAGTGCAACATTGATAGTCCCTACCAGCTTTCCACTACCCACTTTTGCTTTCTTCCCCTTTCTCCCTCTCTTTTCCAGGTATTGATCCTGAGGGCACACCTTAATAAACATCCTGCATCCTGAACTCTGTCTCACAATCTGCTTCATGGGGAACTAACTTGAGTTAATTCCCTTCTGCTTCCCTGTCAGGCTCATTCATATGAATCATTCTATCATCAGATCTAGCAGAAGAGAGGACGTACTGAATAGTTAATGGCAAATTTCATTTGTGTCAACTCCCAGCTCTATCTTGGAATCAATCATGCAACTTAATAATTGAGTCTGAATATACCAACTGCCTTGTCTGTTTTAAAGGACAAACAGCTTCATCTGGAAATGACATTGTTGCCTTGAATGTGAAGGCAAATAGACATGTAACAGAGAATGACTTTGGTGATATTATTGCATCAATTCAAACAAAAATGCAATGATAAAGCAGAGATGGAAATACAATATCATAGAAAATTATTTTATATAAAACAATTTTGCATATAATTCATCCAAACTCTATCTCCTCCATTAATCATTTGTTATTACTTAAGAGAGAAATAGACAAAAAGAGAAAGATTGAGGAGGAAAAAAAAGTGAGCAAGTGAGCTCAGCCAAGGGATTTTATAGCACATAGTCTGTGCTCGTTGCCATAATGAATTTCTGATGGGGCCACCAGAAATGAGTAGCATGGGATTTCTTTATTTCAAAGATATGTTTAACATAGACATCTCCCCAAAAAACTCCTCTCCTACGGAAAAAAAATGGTAGCTGTACCAAAACTCAGACCAGTTAGCCTGGTTTGTTGTAAGGGCACATAACTTAGCAGTCACCTGTAGAGCTTGGGGAATGACATCACCAGCCTAATTTATAAGGCTCCAGATTCTCTCTCCAGCAAAATCAGGAGCAAGAAGTCTCTGTGCTAATCAGAGATGATCATATATAGCCATCAGAAACTTGCTTCATAGCACTTGACTTTTGCCAGTTTATTTTCCCCCCAAATCATCATGCACTTGCTCTCTTGGGGGAGAAATAATCATTTGATTTGGAGAGTGAGAAACGATTTTCCTTTTGTGAAATTATGGGTTGGGAAAATACTTCCTTATTCCAGCATGTGCATTCCAGGTAGATTTGTAAAAACACAAATCCTTAAGGCTGTAAACTATGTTTCTCATCTTCTTTAATGTCTGCCTCCACTTATCCCATTTCAAGAATTTGAGGGAAAGGAAGGAAACATCTTTTCACCTTCTTTGTCTTGACACCAATAGGACCTCAAAACCAAAACTTCACAACATCATAACGTTCACTTGCTTTTGCTTGACCCTTGACCCATTTCATACATTCCTGCTAAGTGGTAATTTCTTCCTCTCCATTGATTTATTGCTTATGCAGAAGACTTGTGATCTGAATAGGTCTGACTCCATCCTCAACTTCATGGGAAGGTGTTGATTGAGCTAAATAAACAGGGCACATTCCCCATACAAGAACAGAGAGATGGAGGATTCTGAATCACTGAGCTGCTATTTTAAACTAACTGTAAAGTGCTCCCAACTTCTATAATCTCCCAATGGCTGACCCAACACTTTTCTTATTGTTTAATCAGTTTTACTTAGATTTCCCATTATTTACAAGCAAAAGCATGCTATCTATACACCTTTCATGTAAGTGCTTTTAATTATATATTGTGTTTCACTGAATTGAAGAAGCTGATTGCAAAAAAAAAAAACACATTATTTTGTTGAATTTTGTCTACCACTAAGAAAGAGAAAGCTTTGTAAGTTAAATACAAGTGTTTTCTTATGCTTTAAGATTTATAGTGTGTACTTACTGAAAATGCTATTTTGGATTTATTTAGATAATTTCTTAAGTCACATCTTGTTCTAGAGTATAGATTAAAAATAGATAAATTGATTTTTCTAAAAGTTCTTCATATTCAAAGTCCAAGGCTTCTGAATCACTTTTCAAAACAGAATCATTGTTACAAGTTTTCCACTTATGCTTATGCTCTCAGGAGTGGTGGTATTGAGCCAGTCCTTCACGAGTGCTTCACTATGGGCTCTGAACTTTTCTTCCAAGCCCCTAACATAACACTCTCACTAAAATTGTGAAGCTGACTCCTTCATTGCTGTTGAAGTTTTTTCAGAGAGCACCCACACACACCACCTCCTCAAGGGGCCCCCAATAAGTTCTTTTTGAAAGTCAAGGGGTTGCAGCTCTCCAATCTACCAGGAATGACAACCAGTGAAACCTCATCACCACTATACTTTACTGTAAATCATTGCACTTTATAAGAGGCATCCTGCTCTCAAAGAAGTTAGAATATGAGAAAAGGTGCATAAGTAAGATTTAGGGTACCATGTCTTTAGATGTTTGATTATCAGCTTAGTGGGCTGTGCTATAGTCCCCTTATCCAGAATCCAAAATAATTAAGTATTTCTCAAACTGTGATATGTGACTTACTCTAAGAGTATGCAAGACACGTCTGAGGTGGTAAAGAGATGGGCATTGTCCATTTTAGTGTAACATACATGTTATTTTATTATACTCCATCATTTTCCTCAAGTCTCCATCATTTCTTCTATTATAGCCAGTATATTACTATATCGCATATTACTATGTGATACTGGAGTTCTTCCAATAGGAGAGGATGCATTTTCCTCATTCCACTGATGATGGATATGACTTGGTTTTGCCAATGGGATAATAGCAACCATGACATTTAGGCTTATATTTTGTGCTCTTGCCTTTGGAGGGAAACCAGGAGAAGAATACACTTCATGTAGCAGCTGGTCTAGGAAGGCTGAGACAAGTGGAATAGATCAACAGAACTCAGCCTTAGGTCAGCTGTGCCCCAACCAACACACTGGCAGGCGGGCAAGGAAGACATGCTTATTATTTTATGTCACTAAGTTTAGGAGATATTTGTTGCACAGCACTACTATAAGTGATCATGTAAATTTGCTAAAACTATTACTTATTATAATGTATTATAACAAGGGATAATAATCGTTTTCCACTTAGGATGACAATATAAAGTTTCTTTTGAAAATAAAAATACTTAGAGTCTATTAAAATATCAGGTAATTATCACATTATAAGGTAGAATATGAATGCTTAAGGTTAAAGAAATATTGATACAGTAAATAACATAAAATTTAAAAAACTATTGAATTAAAAATAGCATTGAATTTTAAAAAGCTATTGAATTAGAAGGCAAGAGACCAGGGTCACTCACTAGCTGTAAATCTGACAGCCAACAGCATATTCCCTTCAGCATCTCAGTTTCCCCATCTATAAAGGAACAGAGTTTCTGCCCTGGCTAGTGTAGCTTAGTGGATTGAGCACAGGCCTGTGAACCAGAGGATCACGGTTCAATTCCCAGTCAGGGCACATTCCTGGGTTGCAGGCTGGTTCCCTGCAGGCCAACTCCCAGCAGGGGATGCACAAAAGGCAACCATACATTGATGTTTCTCTCCCTCTCTCCTTCCCCTCTAAAGANGCCCTGGCTGGTGTAGCTCAGTGGATTGAGCGCGGGCCTGCAAACCACAAGATCGCGGTTCGATTTCCAGTCAGGGCACATACCTGGGTTGCAGGCAGGTTCCCTGCAGGCCAGTTCCCAGCAGGGGATGCACAAAAGGCAACCATTGATGTTTCTCTCCCTCTCTCCTTCCCCTCTAAAGATACATAAATAAATAAAATCTTAAAAAAAATAAATAAAGGAACAGAGTTTGACCACGTGGCTATTAGATTCTATGATGTCATAAAACAGCCTGTTACCCTTGATTATAGTGCAGAATAAAGGGGACACAGAGACAGGCAACTTTACAGCATCCTGAATTCCTCCTCGTGTTTGGAAGTGGGAGGTGGCCGTGTGGCAACAACAATGCTGTTGCTCTTCGATTACCACACTGTGCGGAGCACCGGGCCTAGAGCTCTGTGTATATCCTCTGGTTCATTTTCAGGGACAGCCCTGTGATAGGGAATATAGTACCCCGTTTTATAAACATGAATACAAATAAAGCTAATAAAGCTGACTCACTCAGAGTTACAGAAAGAAATGCTAACTAAAGGATTTATTTGTTATTTTATGTAAGAAATGATTGATTCCATTTTTGCGTTCAATATTTCTTAATTATACTACAAGATATGCATACATTCTCAAAAGACTCAGCAAGACAGGTGGAGGCAGACAGCAGTGATAACTTTCTCCTGTAGCCATGCCTCCCCTTCCTCCGATTTAACTGGAATACCCTTCACCCAAGCCGTCATGGTCAATAAATAGCATGGAGATCATCAGACCATTCCATGCACTCACATTGCAAAGGCTGAGAAACATTATGTCTTTTTATTTATCTCAATCACTTAATCACTCCTCATCACACTTTAATGAAATACAAGTCACAAGCATGGCCTCCAAAATCCCAGTAATCTGGCTTCCTTTCTGCCCTCCTTTCCTTCCCTTTCTCCTTTGGCTCACAGAGTCCCTGTCACACTGACCTCCTTTTGTTCTTCAAGCACAGAAACTCAATCCTGTTCCAGATCCCTGCCTGGACTTGCTGTCCCGTCTGCCTGGCATACTTCCTTTCAGATCTCTGATCAAGTGTCACCTCCTCAAAGAGGCTCTCTCTGGCCTCCAGCTAAATTACTCTCTGTTCCCTTAGGCTGTGCAACATCCATTGAGGGCTCCTCTCCCAAGGCAAACACAGTCCTTTGCTTGTGGGTTGTCTCCTCAGCTTCAGTTCCCCTCACCAGCATGCAAATGCAGCTCTCTGGGAGACCTTTGTCTTAATGTTGTATCACATGCACCTGGAATGGGGCCTGAATCTCAATCAATATCCGATAAGTCTAGTGATTAACAATTAAATGACATAGTACACACAGACATAGCCAAATATCCCTTTCCTACACAAACTGGAATGTGCATTGTGTTTTATGCTCTGAGACTAGCTTTTTTCGTGTACTAGATCTTGAAGCTTTTCTATGTCAGCATACATTGAACTATCTCACGCTCCTAATGTCTATATACTACTCTATGGAATGGTTACACTATGTTTATTTAACTATTGCCACATTGATGAACATGTAGGTTGTAAATTTTTTGATAGCAAATAACCCTGCAACAAGCATTCTTGACTGTGCCCTCATATACTTACCATATTCAGTTAGCATCAATTCCTAGAAATAAAATTAACTTGTTTAAGCATTGGGTTAAAAAGAAGTACATTAAAAAGTTTGAAAATACTGACAAAAAGCTTACCCTTCCTCTAATTTTTTCAATGTAAAAATCTCTTCAACAGTAGAGAAAAACTAATAATTCCACTCCCATTCCATGGGTGAATAGATCAAAAGAATATTGTATCCTTAACAAATTACATGGAAAATGCAAATTTCTCATTTGCATTTTCTAGTGCACCTCTCATTTGCAAAGCTAAATAACCTGAAGGTCAAGGTCATGTAAAGGAGACTGTGAATGAGATCACATGTAAGTGGCCAGTGAAGTGTTCGGAATGCACTGTGCAAACTCACCCAGGCACCATAATTATAAGCAATAACTTTGTTTTTGTTTTCTTCATTATACCTTGGAAATAGCTGTCATAAAACCATTTATTGCCAGCTGCTTTCATGATTATAACTACAACTCCATGCAGCATAAAGAAGCTTAAAAAAAACTATTATATAGCCATGAATAGTAGCAGTCCTTTTCCAAACTTTATATTTTCTAAGAAGACAGCTGGATTAGTTCCAAGGTGAATTTATTAGATGTGAAATGCAAAACCAGCAAAGGGAGAAACTTGCCTTTTACTGAATCTTGCTCATGTGACTAGTAGAATGTTTTGCTATAAACTATACATATGTGAAAATGAGAACAGGTCACCATAAACCTACTGAACCCAAATGAATGTGTATTCTGTTCCAAAATGTCTACATCTGTAAACTCACTTTACAGAGAAGCAAAGGGAAGAAGCAAAGGTTAAAAAAACAAACAAATAAAAAAACCTTTCTCATATCACAGCAAACTAGTTGTGCAATACGAAAGCTCATACTAAAACAAAATGTCCCTAAAATTATGTCTTTTCAATAACCTTAATCATATCCAATTTTATAAGTATCCCTTCTCCACCTTCCTCTGACTTAAGTACATGTATTATGCACACTTTGTATCCCAGGCACTGAGGGCCAGGGAGCATGAGGGGATGCCCTTAGGTAACCTTTTCCTCTGCAGAGCCTGGGGAAAATGAAGACAGCAGTCAATCATTTCAGATCCCCTGGGAAGTAAATTACCTACTTAAGACTAAAAGCCTCACAGCTCATAGCTATTGCTAAGGCCTAACTATGATTGCAGGGAGGAGCATTGCTGACTAATGGAGGGGCTAAAGTGACAAGGAAGAGCCCTGTACACAGAGGACTGAGGGAATAGAGAACTGCCTGAGAAAGCGCAGGGTGGAAATGGATCTCTGGAGGACTTATAGACCCTGGAGCTTTCCTCAGCATGGCCATAAGGGACCCTGTCCTTTATCATCCCCATGTGCCCCTGTCCATGGTGTGCCCCCTACACAACTACTATTGCAGGGCAGCCCCTAGGTTGCTGGAACCTGCTTTGCAGGCACACTCAAAGAGCAAGGAGTCTGGGAATCAAATCCTCCCAGGGCACTCTTAACCAGTGAGGAGAGGCAGAAGGGATGTGGGAAGGTGTCGATACCCAGGAATCTTTGTCCTGGTGGGGACTATTTTGAGGAGTGATCTTCACCCTCTGATGAGCAATCACCACTGGATTTTTCCATCCCCTGGGATTTGGCCTGCTATCCTCCCTTCCCTTCCAGTCTCATTTCCTCACATTTCACCCACTTTTTTTTTCCTGGAATTTTCCTAATAAGTTCTGTTTCACCAAATCCTCACCTCAAAGTCAGTTTTGGGGGAATTAATCAAGATATTTAT
Source organism: Sturnira hondurensis (assembly GCF_014824575.4). NCBI lineage: Eukaryota > Metazoa > Chordata > Mammalia > Chiroptera > Phyllostomidae > Sturnira > Sturnira hondurensis. The sequence goes on along the minus strand of NW_028076505.1, from coordinate 5,054,600 downwards.
TATTGTTATTAACCTCGAAGTGGCTGGCAGTTGAACTTTTAAAGTAAAATAAACCCAGGATGAACCTCAGAGAAAATAGACGAGATGATCAAGTCCAGTCAGTGTTGGTAAAAGGGAGAAGGAGAAGCAGCCATATCCTTACGAAGCCGCAAATAGGAAGAAAGAGCATGCTCAAGACTATGGGAAACTTGGGCAATGACGATCTGACTGGAAACCAATGCAGGACTGCTAAGGAAGTAGAACTGGAAAGAAACTCAGAGAGTTACCGCGCGGGGAGGAGAAAGCAGCCCTGGGACTGTGTGTCCTCTATGCTGAGTGCAAGGCCACACAAAGAAGGCATGGCATGTAAACGCTTGTTAAACAAATCTGAATGGAGTTATTATCTATTCCTGGTTTTGAGTCATTCCCTGGCTTCCTTAATAATAGGTTTTTTCTTCATAGTTCTCTTAATTAGAAAGCTGAGGGTCTGTCTCCCAGAGAAAATATTTATGAGAAACCATTAAGGACAAATAAGCATAACCACAAAATGAGAAACATAGATGGTCTCTTGGGGGGGGCACCCTAAACGCCTTGACACTCTTGGGTGGTCAGGTGTTATTTTCTCCGTCTTTGAGTTAGGCATTGCAGTACAGTAACTCAACCACTTCCTAGCCAACCTGTTTCTGAAATGTTCTTCCAAGCTTCACTAATAATCTGCTAACAAACTGAACAGCTTTAGAAAGGAGAGATAAAATACGCATTCCATAATATCTATTGAAAGATCATGGAAACTGATAGGACACTGGGGTGTCCAGAATCTTTGGCTCTCAGGTTTTTCTCCTCTTGTGTCTTAAAAAAAAAACAGGAATAAAGATACCGCCTAATAGACTCTAAAGCTTCCAGGACATTTTTCACATGAGCTTTGCTGTCTCTTATAAAAACACACAAGACTGAAAGGAGGCATTACTCTTACTGTCCCCAGACGGAATGAGCAATCTCCCCAGAGTCACACAGTGGCTAGGAGGAACAGCTCAGAAAAAAACCTCGATCTTCTGACTGAAAACTTTAAGCACTCTCACTGCAGAAGAGAGTTAGGGCAAGAGAGAAAGAGATAGTTGAAGAGAGAAAGGCAGTCCATCCTGAGCATTCTCAGTCCTTAAGAAAGGACTGGTCAGAAGTGAGAATTCTTTTTCAGCATAACACAGCATGAAGCCTTTCTGGCACTAGCCACAAGCTCATAAGAGTAAAAACTGCCATTAAATGAAAGATTGGTGTAACAGTACAACTGAAGATTAATGCTTCAGAACCACTTCTCTATTCAGTTCAGGGGAACTGACAACTAGGACACTTTGAGAACCATTGTGAATTCTAGCCTAGCCAATGCTGTTTGGTCCCCACTACTGCACCAGAAAATCGTAGCTCAGACTGCATCCTCCTCGTATTCAGCACCAATTCTTCCCTGGGATGAGCTGAGGTTTTTTCATTCTGTGCTTACTAATCTGTCACAGACCATGTAATTGCAGAGGGAGCAGATTGCTAGGTTACCAACACATGTGGGCTTTATGCCTGTGGGTATTTTGACATGTCTGTCTCATCTCTTAAAAATATCAGGATCTTCTTTCCACAAATTGGGCAATTCCATTCCAACCCCTCCATAATTTCATGGTGTGAACTTGAAAATATTATCCAGAAAAAGAGATGGGTTTCCACACAAATGCAGCCACTTCTTACGTAAATTACATGTGCAAACACCTGACTTCATTTCATATTTATGGGAGTCAGGTGAGACTCTCTTGACAGTTGCTGGGGGCCTAAACTACAGCATGTTCTGTAAAAAAATAAGGCCTTTAAATAAAATGAATTGTGATTATGTGGCTTGAGTCAATACGTAAAAGTAATAAATTATTCTTTCCTTAGTCACGAAGGAAGACATTAGTCAAGCCTAATGCATACTTTATATTTAACAAGGGAATTAATTAGGGAATAATGACTAAGAAAGAGATGTCTGAAGGACATACCCTGTAGGAATGACTAAATAAAGAAAAGCAAGGAAGGAAAACAAAAAGGAAATTGACTGTAGTCGTATTTCCCAAGTTTAAGAATTGCTACTCATGACCTCAAAGTGATTGTTCTTCGTGGACAATCCATCACTGTGGAGGGTTTTTTCAACTAGAGTCTGGAGTGGAAATGAGCAAAAAAGGAAAAGATGAGAGCAACCAGTCCGAAAAAAGGTGTCTGACAGCTCAGGCCCCAGGAGGTAAGTTATTCGTACACAGTTCCCAGAGATCACAGCATTAATCCAACCAGAATTGTCCAAGAAGGAGGAGAGTAGGCAGCTCATCTTTCACTGTACGCACAGTAAGTCCTCACTTAGTGTCATAGATAGGTTCTTTGACTTTAAGCAACATGACATATAAGGAAATCATATATTTCTATGGTATTAAAAATCATGGGCTATGTGACAATAAACAATATATTTGTAAACAAACCATTAGTAAACAAACTGTTGCTTACCAATCCATTTGTTTGTAAACAAACTATAGTGAACAAACTATATTACTATGTGATAGTACACATTCCTACAGCATCTTATCAACATTACGACAAGGCTACACTGAACAAAATAACATTATTTGAGGACCTGTTTGATACATCAAGGGTCAGTTGGCTCCTGCACTGGAAGATGACCAAATCAAGTTTTGCAGAATGTTGCACACCTGTTATTCACTAAAAAGTAGTAAAAACTAAATTGTTTTTCTACTATTGGGGACTTAGTATATGCATTAGTTGTCACTATTGTTAGAGAGGCAATGAGGACGTCACAGCTATGGACTGATGGGTGGGTGTGTGGTTAGATAGATAAAGGACAACAAGATGGAAGAACAGATGAGTGAATCGATAGAAGAATGGGACAATTCTTCACTTAGAAATGAATACTTTCAGGTACCACTAGCTCTGGTATGCTTTTCTTTATTAAAAGTTTGATTTCACAATGTGAAGGATTTAATATTTAATGACAATATCACAATTGCATTTTGATGTAATTAAGAAAGGTTTCTGAGGTCACAGTGTAAAACCCATGATTACTTATGTTTCCCTAAGTTCCAAAGAGCTATTCAAGGTTTCTGGACCCATGAAATGCATTTCTTTCTCAGCCAACATTTCACCTTGGGATCTCTCAGTCATATGTAACTGCAGAAACTATAAATGATTCCTTTTGACCAAACTTCACACCACTTTACTATTTTTTGGTGTTCTGCTAGAAAAACAGATATTTCAGAGGTCCTTGTCCCTGGTAGTTATAAGTTCCAACTACCCTGTGCATAGTTCATCTCTCCCCACCACCTCTGATAGGACTCACTCAGACTCCACCTAAACTTCTCCCAGGAGTTCACTGGCTCAGAAATTGCATGGATCAGTGCTTTTGAAACTTTGGTGTGCATCCATGCACCTGGAATCTGATTCAATAGATTGGAAGCAAGCTTAAATTATGTATTTCTAATAGTCTCCCAGATGATGCTAATGTTGCTTATCTATATATATTTATAATTGCAAGTCACCAGACAATAATGTCACTGCAAGTTCTACTTGTCAAGTTAACATTGCATGAAGTGAAACCTGAGGAAGGCAAAGAAGAAATTAATGTTTCCAGTTAATATGTAGATACTGAAATGGCAGATCTTCCAAAGCTACAGTAACTAGTAGTAAACCGGAAAGAGGACAGATGACGAAGCCTATGCTCTTTTCTCTTCCTTGTATTTTTCCCACAAAACTACCCTGTTTAAACACCCAATTAATCTCATTCTGATAAGTACACTTGTCATTCTGCTCATGTGAACAGAATGTCAACATTGGAGTCTTACTTGTTTCCCAGTGGAAGTATTTTGTCTATTACTATCTGTCCATACCACTTTTATATTTTAGTACTGTCGATGTATTCCAGAAGTTTGGACTAGAATTAGTTCTTAAACATAAATGTGTAGATGTGTAGGTAAGTCACTGGTGGGGGGGCGCTTTTTAAAATGCATGTTCTGGGTTGAGGTCTTAGCTACTGCATTTTTAACAAGCTCCCAGATAATGTGAATGCTGCTTATCTTGAGACTACCTTCTGAGTGGCAAGAGTTTGGAATATTACCACTGAACTTTCACACTCTGATCCTTCTGCTCATGTTGACCCTAACATAAGCAAAGCTCTTTAGGGTGCAAAACAACAGGCACCTTACCTCCAAGCAGCACTATAAAATAAGTTTATACTTTTTCATAATTTAAAAGAATCTAGTGATATGCATAGCTTCAGTTAAGGCTTAATCCAGCCTCTCAGTGAGTTTTCTAATTATGATATCAAGTTAGTGCTGGACTTAAGGTCATCAGCTGGTAAGAACCACATGTGTGTGCATACATAGCAGTTATGAACATGTGACCTGAAGAGGAGGCTGCCAAGTACTATATCTAGTATGTCAAGTGTTTTTTTTTTTCCAACTACAAAACAGGAGGTGTCCCCTCTTGTCAAGATTGCAAGTGGATTTTTTCTTAGGCTGAGAGGAAGGCCCTATGTAGTGATATCTGAGAACTGGTTGTGCTCTAGAGACTGTGATTCAATGATCTGAAAACCATCCAAGAACTTGGTCACAGTTCAAAGGTAGAAATTATTAAGGACTGTGAAAACCCCCACAAATATATACATTCTTATGTCTTGCCTTTAGATTGAAACACAAATGCTCAATTAATTAATTAATCAATCAATTAATTAATTTTTTGTTTATTTATTTATTTTTATCTATATTTTCCCCATTATCATTTAGTCCTCTTATATCCCCTTCTCCCAGCAATCCCCACACTTGTCCATGAGTCCTTTTTCCTTTTGGCTCAATTCTTTCCCCCTAATTTTTACCCTCAGCTGTCATCCCTTCTCCATCTACACGTCTGTCTTTGTTTTGAGTGTTAGTTCAGTTTTCCATTAGATTCCACATATGAGTGAAATCATATGGTATTTGTCTTCTCTGACTTGTTTATTTCATTTAATATAATGTTCTCCAGGTCCATCCCTTCTGTTGCAAAGGGCATATTTTCTTTGTTATGGCCCAATAGTATTCCATTGTGTAAATGTACCATAGTTGTTTTATCCACTCATCTATTGATGGCTATTTAGGCTGCTTTCATATCTTGGCAATTGGCAATTATAAATAACACTTCGATAAGCATAAGGGTGTTTTTCTTTTCTAGAATTAATGCTTTGCATTCCTTTGGATATATTCCTAAAAGTGGTGTAGCTGGGTCAAAAGTCAGATCCATTTTCAGTTCTGGGGGGTATCTCCATACTGCTTTCCACAGTGGCTGCACCAGTCTGCATTCCCACCAAAAGTACAAAAGGGTTCCCCTTTCTCCACATCCTCACCAGCCCTTGTTGTTTGAAGGCTCATGTCAAGGGACATGTATAAAGGACCAATGGGCAAAGACAATGGGGGAAAAGATTGAATGTGGGAGGTGGGGGGTGGGTGGTGCAGGGGAGAATGATGGGGGGAAATAGGAACAACTATAAATGAATAACAATAAAAAATAAATATAATAAAAATCTCCATTAAATATTCTCTGAATTCTCAACCCAATATTTAATAACCCTCCCTTATATTTTCCCACAAAACTGCCCTGTTTAAACACCAAATTCATTTCATTCTAATAAGTACACTTGTCATTCTGCTCATGTGAACAGAATGTCAACATTGGAGTTTCATCTGTTTCCCATTGGGAGTATTATGTCTGTTCCTCTCCATGTCGCTTTCATATTTTAGATACAGTCAATGTACAGTCCATGTAAACCCTCATGTATAAGTTTTCTCAAACCTGCATTTTCTTCCTCTTGGACTATCTTTATCTCTACTCCTTCCTTTATCTCTAATGTGGCACAATGGACAATGCTCATAGGACTGGAGCTCCTAATCAACAAATTCAGAAAAGTTAGTAAGGGGAAGGAAGGACAAGAACCTGTGTTTCCTTTAGGTGTGGGGTATTTCATTTCCTCTAGTCTGGTCACACCAGTTCTCCCATTTAGAATCTGAAGTGCCTGAAATTTCAACACTAGTTTTCATTCACCTTTGATGTGAAACAAAACTTGGATAAAACAGAAAAGTTTCATGTTTCTACAAGAAATGGAACCTAATCAACAAAACAAACAAGCAAGCAAAATATAACCAGAGACATTGAAATAAAGGATAAACTGATAGTAACCAGAGGGAGTGGGGAAGGGATAATGGCGGGGAGGTGAAGGGTTTCCAAGGAATATGTATAAAGAACACATGGACAAAGCCAAAGAGGGTTAGGAGCAAGGGTGGTAGGTGGAGATGGATGGGAAAATAAACAAACAAACAAATAAGCAAACCCTCAACATGGACCCAACTGAGCTTGTTCTTTAATTAATATATTTGGTGTTAATCTGAAAAAAAAAAGAAAAGAAAAAAAATGTCATGACACTGCATCCTACAGTGAGTGCACAAGCTTACAAGACTATGATGATGTGATGGTGATTCTGCTACCAATTCCAGGAACTATAATTATAGAAGAAAATTTCAAATATGTTCAAGTGAAATCAAGAATTAAGGATCTTCATTCTATTTTTCTCCTCTTGTAAGCTAATATACAGTATTTTCTAGTTACTTATGGTAAGAAATATTTTCTAGTTTTTATAGTAAGGAACATTATTAGCAATGCAGATATGAATATCTTTGGGTATATTTTATTAGGGAGATTTTTAAGTATGTAATGACTCACCTATGATATTTCATGAGCTTTTATAAATGGGTCATTTGTCCAGATAAGAAATTTAGTTGTAGAAAATGAACAAAGAGTTATATTTGGATCTTAATTACACAGGCCAGAACCACTGGCAAAGTCATTAGACGTAATAATTCTTATGCTTCCCAGAAGAATGGACTGATCAGGTGGGGTCTCACTGGGGACATTTTCTGACTTTAAAAGGCCTGAAATTTTACCCTGAGGTTTCTCAAAAATTTAAAAGTGGAATGCCTGGGCTAAGATCTCAGAGAGCAGTCAATTTCCAGGTGGAAAACAGAGCCTGAGTCTATGGCAGCCCCACAACTTTGGAAAATCTATGTGAGAATCTGGATAAATCCATTAAAATGGAAATCATTTTAGATAAGGTTTTTCTTTAACCTATACTGTGGTGGTGCTTTGTTCATTTAGCCCATATGCTTGGATGCTTTAGTTACTGCATTATGATTGATTGACGAGATATAGCATGGTCAAAAGACAACACCTAAAGTGTATTAAATAACTCAATTGCATTGACAGGATTTTCTTCCCTTTTTGAGATTTTCTACTTTTATTTCAACTTTTTGCATATTTAAAATTCTCCTTGAACTTGCTTAACCTCTGCCCTGTAGGTCACCATTTGTCTCATTAACAAAAAATTATAGGGTGTTTTGATGCTTCAACTTGTAAAAATAACTAATATTATTTACAGCTCTTTTCCCACATCACTAGAATCTTGGGGGGAAAATGAGAAGCTAATTACCATTAACTTAGCATCTGAACTTTTCAACTATTCTCTATCCTTCCCTAAGCAGTGAGCATTAGGAACAAAGGAGGAGGTAGAGAGAAGAATGTTTTCAGTTTATGAGAAGCTAAGCAGCCACAGGTACATCAAGAGGCAAAGGAATATTCACAGCAACAGCAGGCTCAGAATAATTTCCAACCACACATTTCCATGATGCCTTGTGATACCCAGAGTTAACCACTCTGTATGCATTTGCTTCAGGTTGTAATAAAGCAGTTTTGTGGGCTGGGAAATAAAGGACAAGCTTGTAAGAAAAGATTGGAGTTTCCTTGCATTTTAAATGATAGCTTTGCTGGATAGAGTGATTTGGGATGTAGGTCTTTGCCTTTCATGACTTTGAATACTTCTTTCCATCCCTTTATTGCCTGCAAGGTGCTTATGAGAAATAAATGCATAGTCTTATGGGAACTCCTTTGTAGGTAACTTTCTCCTTTCATCTTGCTGCTTTTATGATTCTCTCCTTATCTTTAATCTTGCCTAATGTAATTATGGTGAGTGCTTTCTCTCCTAGGTTTGTGCTTCCTTGGGTCCAATTCTTTGGGACTCTCTGAGCTTCCTGGACTTCCTGGAAGTCTATTTTCTTTTCCAGATTAGGGAAGTTATCCTTCATTTTTTTTCAAATAAGTGTTCATTTTCTTGCTCTTCCTCTTCTCCTCTGTCACCCCTATGATTCACGTGTTGGAATATATAAAACTGTCTCGGAGGTTCCTAAGCCTTTCCTCATTTTTTCTGAATTCTGTTTCTTCATTCTGTTCTGGTTAGATGTTTATTTCTTCCTTTTGTTTCAAACTGTTGATTTGAGTCCAGGTTTCCTTCTCATCACTCTTGGTTCCCTATACATTTTTCTTTGTTTCACTTTTCAAAGAAGGGCAGATAAAGTGCTTCCCAGATAAGGTCCAGTTAAAAGAGTTCATCATCACCAATCCCTTATTTTATGAAATGTTAAAGGGATTTATCTAAGAAAAAGAAGATCAAAAATATGAACAGTAAAGTGACAAAAAAATTCACAACTATCAACAATTGAACCTAAAAACAAAACCAAAAACAAAACAAACTAAGCAAACAACTAGAACAAGAACAGAATCACAGAAATGGAGATCACATGGCGGAGGTTAGCAGCATGGTAGAGGAGGGGGAGGATGGGGAAAAGGTACAGGAAATAGAAGCATAAATAGGAGGAACAAAATAGACAAGGGGAGGTTAAGAATAGTATGGGAAATGGAGAAGCCGAAGAACTTATACATATGACCCATGTATGACACAACTTACATGTATGAACCAAGGTGGGAGAATGATTGTGGCAGGGAGGAGCAGGGCAGAGGGGAATGAAGGGGGGAGATGAGACAACTGTAATAGCATAATCAATAGAATATGTTTTTTATAAAAGGAAACATTGGAATTTCCCATTAGGTCATCTTTTTCTCACAGCTCCATACAGGGTCTAAAAACTCAATTGTAATCAAAGTATAAAAGCACAATATTTAAATTTAGTGTAAAGGGGTAACTAAGTGATTTGAAGACAGTTCTAATTCTGTCTTATTAGGCTAAATGTCATTATGAGGTTGAATAAAATCATGTTTTTCTATAAGATTTATTCAGACCCATGCAATCACAGTTTTAGATTATACTTCCAAGGACGGATGAGAAATTTTAATAAAACATCCACCCATGGATGTTTACCTGAGAATGAGAATGTGATGAGGGGATGTGTAACAAGATTCAAAATCTGATTTTTTTTAATCTTTTGAGAAAATCAGTTCTGACATAAAGTAAGCCACTTAACAAAGTAAAAGAAGTAAAGGTATATGTGAAAATATTAAGGTTCTCTTTACCGTAACTCCAGACTATCAACCATACAAAATTTCAAATCATTAAAATATTTTGCCAAGAAAGACAAATCACGATTTCTGAAAAGTTTCTGTTGTGATTTGTTTTTCTCTCTCTCTCCCTCCTTCTCTCCCTCCTCTCTCTCTCTCTCTCTCTCTCTCTCTCTCTCTCTCTCTTTGTGTAAGTATACACTCTGGAGACAATTAGTTAATATGTTAATACGAAGTGTGCTAATCTGGTATTAACTTTCCAGAGACAATTACATCAAAATATCAATGATCATTACCAAATAGCAGAGGGTTAGTTAATAAACAAATGGGATACTAGAAATTAATCTTTGCTGGTGAAGTAAGAGGTGTTCAACATATGTAGCTGCCTGGAGAAATTGTATGGGCACCATCGCCTTTGCAGGAAAGATTGTATAAGAATTTAGAGATTCTTGAAAGCTCATCCACCTAAGAACTTTGAAGCCAAGCCAAGGTCATAACTCTGTTGAAAGCTATAATCACATGTTGATTGAATGACTCCATGGTCTGATCTACCTAGAGAATTCATTACTCAACATGAACTTTTTATGCGAACTATTGGCATGCCTTCAGGTAGAGAAAATCCACTAAGTTTATAGCATAAGTCTGGAAGACTATTTTTGTAACTGCTTGCTAACGGATATTTGTGGGGTTTTTAATTTATTTATTTTAATTAATGTTCAAGTACAGTTTTCTGTCTTTTACTCCCATCCCACCCAGTGCTTCCTTTATTTTTCTCCTAAAGGAGAAAAAGGGACCCTAATTCACTGTTGGTGGGATTGCAGGCTGGTATAACTACTGTGGAAAACCATATGGAATTTTCTCAGAAAACTAAAAATGGATCTGACTTTTGACCCAGCAATTCCACTGCTAGGATTATATCCTAAGAACCCTGAATCACCAATCTAAAAGAACCCATGCACCCCAATGTTCATAGTAGCACAATTTACAATAGCCAAGTGCTGGAAGCAACCTAGGTGCCCATCAGTAAAAGAATGGATCCCTAAACTATGGTACATTTACACAATAGAATTCTATGCAGCTGAAAGAAAGAAGGAATTATTTATTTCCTTCCTTGGGTTTATTTCTGGGCTCTCTGTCCTGTCTTTTACGCCCACCCACCCAGTGCTTCCTACCTCCCTCCAATTTCCACCCCCCTTAGTTTGTGTCCATGTGTCTTTTACACTTGTTCCTGTAAACCCTTCCCCCTTTCCCCTGAAATTCCCTCTTCTCTCCCCTCTAAACACTGTCAGCCTGTTCTCTATTTCAGTGTCTTTGGTTATATTTTGCTTGCCTGTTTGTTTTGTTGTTTAGCTTTCTGTTAAAGGTGAGATCATATGGTATTTGTCTTTAACCACCTGGCTTATTTCACTCAGGATAATGCTTTCCAGTTCCATCCATGCTCTTTGTAAAGGGTAGGAGTTCCTTCTTTCTTTCAGCTGCATAGAATTCTATTGTGTAAATGTACCATAGTTTTGGGATTCTTTCATTTACTGATGGGCACCTAGGTTGCTTCCAGCACTTGGCTATTGTAAATTGTGCTACTGTGAACATTGGGGTGCATGGGTTCTTTTAGATTGGTGATTCAGGGTTCTTAGGATAAAATCCTAGCAGTGGAATTGCTGGGTCAAAGGGCAGATCCATTTTTAGTTTTCTGAGAAAATTCCATACTGTTTTCCACAGTGGTTGTACCAGCCTGCAATCCCACCAACAGTGAATTAAGGTCCCTTTTTCTCCATAATCTCTCCAACACTTGTTGTTTGCTGCTTTGTTTATGATGGCCATTCTGACCAATGTAAAGTGGTATCTCATTATTGTTTTAATTTGCATCTCTCTGATAGCTAGCAATATTGAGCATCTTTTCATGTGCCTCCGGATTCTTTGTATGCCCTTCTTGGAGAAGTGTCTATTCAAGTCCTTTGCCCATTTTTCAATTGGGTTGATTGTCTTCTTATAGTGGATTCATGTAAGTACTTTGTATATTTTGGAGATTAAAGCCTTGCCTGAGGTATCATTGTCGAATATGTTTTCCAATACAGTTGGTTCTCTTTTCATTTTAATACTCTTTTCTTTAGCTGTGCAGAAGCTTTTTATTTTGATGAGATCCCATTTGCTTATCCTTTCCTTTATGTCCCTTGGTCTAGGGGACATATCAGTAAAAATGTTGCTGTGTGAAATATCTGAGATTTTCCTGCCTCTATGTTCTCCTTTAGAACTTTAATGGTGTCAAGGCTTATATTTAAATCTTTTATCCACCTTAAATTTATTTTGGTGTATGGTGTAAGTTGGTGCTTGAATTTCGTTTTTTGCATGTAGTTGTCCAGTTCTCCAAACACCATTTGTTGAAGAAGCTATTTTTACTCCATTTTATGTTGCTGTCCCCTTTGTCAAATATTAATTGACCACAGAAACTTGCGTTTATTTCTGGGCTCTCTGTCCTGTTCCATTGGTCTATGTGATTGTTTTTATGCCAGTACCAGGTTACTAATGAATATTTGTATGAGAGAAGAGCCTACATTGCAATATAGAGTTGATATGGCTGTGAGATATCAGTAGAAAATGTTCAACTCTTTCTGCTTTCCATGCCTATTAGAGGCTAAAAATATTTCACAAATGACCGTGATGATCATGGAAAGTTGTGGGGAGAAATATAGTAATGAAAGCAGAGTAAGGTGCTGGGGAAACTGACTTGGGAGGTGTGAAAGAACCAGTATTGTCCAGATACACCCAAGTAAGGTAACTCAACCCAAAGGAGACACAATTGTTTTGTCAATCTCACTACCAAATATACTATCAGCTCAAAAATTAATGCTATTGTATAGTATATTTCTCCTTGTCAATATCTATTTGATCGCAGATGATACCAGAAAGCTAGAGATATTCAACAGTTCTATTTAGGGGACTAGGTGGAAGAAGGCTCTGGTTTGGCTGAAATATTTTCTTCTATTACATTCATATTGGTTGACTAAGAATTTTTCTTGCTAACAGTTTCCTTATTATTTCCCAACTATGTTTACTTCCCTACTTTACTTTTTTCAGAGAAATTAAAAGGAAAGTATAAATTAAAATAATAAAAGATGAGAGGAAAGGAGAGAAACAGACCCAGACCAAGACAAAAAAAGCAAGTGGGCCAGATGTCAAAAGACAATTTACTACTGTGGGTTGTGGGGTTGCATCCAGGTTTGTTTCCTGAGCTTAATCAGTCTTGGTTTCACTATAATTTGCTGTGTAGCACATGCTGTTGATGTTTCATTCATGGCCTTTTCGAGGTCACTGTTTCCATTCACACCAGTACCTTCTCATCTTAAGCCCCTGTGATTCTCTGGTTATGGATGGAAGACTTTAGTAATGGATACCAGGTAGGGGGATTCTGAGACATGCTCCGTGCAGTCTATCAGAGGCTCTCATGGGATTGAGCCCTCATTGTCCAAGGCAGTAACATGTTCAATACCACACCTATGTTGGTTTTCTGCCATTCCCGTTGTTAATTTCCACACTCTTCTATCAGTGGAAGTCAATATCATCTTTAAAAATCAACCACACATGATCATCAGCAACAGTCTACTTTGGGGTAAATTCAGCCTGAAACATATGCTCATATTAAGTACATGCTCTCACATTAGTGTCCAGATTAAGCACACAGTCTAAACTACCTTTATTCTCCCATAGACATGAAAAATAGCCTCTTCTCTTTATTGCTATTTCTGCATTGTATTGCCATATTCTGGTTCTCCCACTTAGAAGAATTACAAACTGCAGCATTGTGACTTCTGGATATGCATATAATCACTATTCAAGAAGAAAAATGAATTGCAAAGTGAAAACTTTCTGCAACCTGATATACAGAAAACAAACAGAAGAAAGTAGAGAAATAAAATCTTAAGCAAGCTTGATGCTTAATCATGATAATTTAACCATAAGAATGACAACTGAGAGCTTTAGAATGTGTATCATGAGTCATTGCATCCCAAATAGAGGTTGTTTTATTGTACAAAGCCTCAAAGATTATCCACTTGTACACAGTGGATCTTTATCCAACCAGCATTGGCTTCCATGGAAGCTTTAAAATAATAATAATAATAATAATGACAATAATAACTTGATCTTGTCATAGTTTTTGATTGTCAGTTGTAGCTAAGAAAAGACAGAGAAAAAAGAGGCTAAATATATTCATATTCAGTTAATTAAAAGCAAATAATATATTAAAAAATTTTATTGGTAAAATGAATGGTGTTCAAGACATGCATTTGGGATAGAAGCTAAGAAATAAAAATGTACTGACCTGATGATCTGGTGGCAACTATTTACTGTGAGACCAAAGAGATTAAGTAGAATCAATGAAATGACACCATTTTTACAAGCCAACTTGCTTTACCTTTTAAGAGATTCCCTCCAGATTTCCTTTGCCAGACATACTCAAAGATAAATAGAAACATGACTCTCAGGCAAATATTTACAAGTCTCGACACCACAGAGTTCTCTCCACAGTGTTTTGTGAATTTATACAGAGGCACACTTGCTGCCACAGAAAGATGTCATCTCTGAAGGGTAAGGGCCAGAGGTCATCTTTAATGTGGTCTTATTCTACTGATCTCAGTGGCTGAATAGAAGGGAGAGCTTTCATTTAGTGAGGTCTTTTATCTGATTCACTTCTTCTGGTTTCTTCACATGCTTTGCCCCTTCATAGTTTAAGGTCAAAAGTAAGATGAGAAGATGTGGCTTGCTTGGAACAGTGGGAAAAAAAGGGGGACTTTAAAAAGCGAAAGTCTGTTATAGAAACACATATTTTTATTCTATTTGGTCTAGTATTGTACAAACCTCTGTCAGCTAGTGAATACTACCAAGGCTGTGAGCTATAATCAGATAAATGTTGTCAAATACTCGAATGACTTCCACTCTATAAAGTCAGAACCTGCCATCCACACAGGCCAGGGGGTTATGCTGAGGTCTACAAAGAATCCAGGGGGTTATGGTCTACAAAGAGGAGGGCATTTATGTCTAAGTCATTCATTCTCTGAGAATTCTGCCTATGGCATTGCAGAGTTGATTTTGTTTTCATTTCCTCAAAATAAGTTTCTGGTTTCAAATTCATGAGATCCTTGACATCTTACATAATTCCTGCATGTTTTCTGCCTTCCACTGCCTAGGAATTTAAAATAAAAATCAGCAAATTAAAATAACCGCAGTAAGTCTCTTTTCTTGATAGGATATTTGCAAGAACTGTGTTGAAGCTAAATTTGTGGGATAGCTGGCACTGGACTGGGAGATTTTCAGATCTTGCTATCACTAATTAGTTCTGTGACCCTAAGGAAATCACTTCATGCCTCTCTGTTTCTCATTTTCCTCATGTGAAAAATAAAGAGGTCACACTAGCTGATCTGTAAACTTCTTCCCCAGTCTGATATTGATTCTAATAATTATAGCTAACCTTCACTGAAAACCTACCATGTGCTATGCAGTATTCTAAAGGTGGTATATGAATTACTCAGTTCTTACCACAAGCCCATAAGGTAGGTACTATATTTATCATTGACCCTATTTATGGATGAGGAAACTGAGGCACAGAGAGGTTCAGTGTCCTATGTAAGATTACATACCAACTGAGTGGCAAAGCCAGAGCTTGATGAGATACACTGGCTCTAGAAAATGCTCTCATAACCATCAGGATACCCTGCCTCTGATGTCTGACTTCCTTAGTGCTGACCTAGAAGCAAATGATATACGGTTACAGCCTATCTCAAGTCAGGTTCTCCCAAAACTAACATTGAACATAGGATTCAGGATAAAAGTGTTTTATTTGGAAGATGATTTCAGGAAGTGCTGAGAGAAAAAAGGTAGTGAAACAGGAAGAGAGGAAAGCCATTATAGTGTACATTAATGAATCCATAGCTGTGGGCAATTGGTGCTCAATCCATCTGGGGGTGCCCTGAGGAACTCTGTAGAACAAAACTTGGAGTTTACTAATGTGGGCTGGTTTAGAGAGGCTGTTTGCCCACAACTCCCATCCTAACTGGCTTCCTTGAGTCAAGCATGCTTCTTCAGAGAGAAAATGCCTCTAGACTCGAGCTGCAGGAAATCTTCAGCAAGTACAGAAACTAGTTAGTTAACATCCTGTGTAGTCTTAGTGGCAAGGGTAGGGTACTGACAGCATCTGCTTTCATGGCTAGAAGTGTAGGAACCAGGACTCACTCATAGGCATTTGGCTCCACTCCTTGGCCTCTGCATAAGCTAATCACCTAAGCTGACAACTACATAGGCTCAGAAGTTACTAAGGGAAAAACTAGTCTTGTTCAGTCTTCTGCTAAAGGTATCTCACCAAACAGTCTTATGATTAGTGCAGGGGAAGAAACCTGAACCATTTCCTCATTTGATTTAATTCCAGATTTGACACATCCCATGATTTACAAGAGGCCTGGGCTACTTAATGAGTTTGATCTGTGCCCTAAGCTAACTGCATCTTCCTCTGCTCAGCTGCTATTGATTAAAAATAAATCCTGGCTTTGTTTATTCTGAACAATTTGTTTGCCTTTCCCACAAATGTCCCATTAACTATCAGACTCATTTTTTAGTTCATTTGTCAGGACTAGCAAAGTTTGTATAAGTGCAAAATGATACATAGCTGCCATTTATGCTCAAGTTGAAGGAACTTAAAAATATTTTAAGCAAAAATTTTCATCTTCTTTTAATTAAAGAATAAAACCCAGTTTGATCTTATTACTATGAGAGATAACATTTCAACTGTAAAGAACATGGCCTAAGGACTCTGATAAAAAGAACAAATATATTATTCTAATATAATTAATCCATATTAAAAATTATCTTACTAAAGAAGGTCAGCAAGGCACATTTGATATCATGCTTAGCTTTATGCCAGGAGGTCAAGGGTTTGACATTTATAGACCTGGCAGCAGAATATGATGAAGTATCTGAGTGAGCAAACTGGACGTGACCTAACAGCCCAATAAAACAATGTTGGACTCTTGCACTGAGCATGGTAATCATTTAGTCATCTTATCCTTGCATCACACTGCAGGTGATTCAAATGTAAATGGCAACTGCGGCATCAAACTACCTCACTGGGTTTCTGTGAGGATAACAAGACAAAAAGGTTGCAACTGTGAATAGACTCCTCAAAGCCAGGGTAACAGACCTCTCTGCTTAGAAACCCTAATCTGTATTTTCTTATGTAGCCAAATAGACAGTAGACTGCTACTTCTATTCATTTATTCACCTGGCCCTCACGTACCCACTGAGACCTTACTGTGTGCCAGTCACTGAGACTGCTGATACTATTTTGGTGAGCAAAAGCAGACCAGTCCCTACCCTCAATAACTTCAAAATCTGGCAGGAAAAGACAATTAAGTGAAAGAAGTAAATCAGGGTAAAAGTGCACCTGTAAGAGTTGTGAGGATGAAAAAACTGCAGGATGACCATTGGCATTTGACCTGATTATGAAGGTCAGGGTTGGAAAATTTCCCTGAGGCCATGACGCAGGAGCTACAATCTGTAAAATGGGGAGGAATCAACAAGAATTGTGAGAGAACACTTTGAACAAAGGAATTACAGGGAAGAGAACGCATATGCAAAGTCCCTGCATTGGAAGAGCAGCAAGAGAGTTAGGACAGAGCTGGAGCTCACACTCAATAAGAAGTTAGCAGAAGATGAGAGCAGAAAGACTAAATTAGGGATTTTTGCTTCTATCTCAAGCAGTATAACATTTGGGAGTATATACCAGTTGTTCCTGGAGGCTGCAGACCCTGAGGTGCTGATCTGATCACACTTTCCCTTTGTGCAGTTCGAGAGCACCCTATTTGTTTTGTCTCCTCTGAATTTAGTCAGTCTCTATCTTATTTTAATGACATAAAATTAACATGCCAAAAAATTCACCATTTTAAAGTTTAGAATTCAGTGGTTATTAGTATATTCACAAACTAGTATCATCATTACCACTATTTAATTCCACAACACTTTCATCATTCAAGAAAAACAACAAAACATACCACCTCATATTCATTAGAACTCATTCCCCACTCTCCTCTCTCCTAAACATCGGAAAACCAACTAATCTACATCATGCCTTCAGATGTAACTATTCTGGACATCTCATATAAGTGCAGTCATACAATATGTGACTATTTTTGTCTAGGTTCTTTCACTTAGCGTAATATTTTCAACACTCAATCATATTATACATGAATCAGTACTTCATTATTTTTTATGGTTGAATAATACATCATTGTATAAATATACCAATGACATTTTGATTATCTGTTCATCAGCTGATAAGCATTTGAATTGTTTTCATTTTTTGGTTCTTATGAATAATGCTTCTATGAACATTGATGTGTAAGTTTTTGTGCGAATAGTTATTTAAATTCTCTTGGTTATATGTCAGATTAGAATTGCTGGGTCATGGCTATTGTGTTTTTAACTTTTTTTCCTGCTGTGGAAAACTTGTACACTGTTTTCCACAGCAGCCTTTGTAATTTTACATTCCCATCAGCAATGTACAAGGGTTCCAATTTTACCACACCCTTGACAGCACTAGTTATTATCTATCTTTTTGATTATAGACATCCTAGTAGATGTAAAGTGGTATCTCATTGTGGTTTTGGTTTTAATTTTCCTAATGGTGCTGAGCATTTTTATGTGCTTATTGGCCATTTGCATATCTTTGAATAAATGTGTATTCAAGTCCTTTGCTCAATTTTCAAATTGGGTGATTAATCTTTTTGTTGTTGAATTGTAGGAATGGATACTAGAATACATAAGATATTTGAATTGCAAATATTTTTCTCCCATTCTGTGAGTTGTGTTTTCAATTTTTTGACAGTGTTCTTTGATGCATAAATGTTTGTAATTTTGATGAAGCTTAATTTATCTGTTTTTCTTTTTGTTGCTAGTGTATTTGATGCATATTTAAGAAACTGTTTTCTAAACCAACATCACAAAGTTTCACATCTATGTTTCCTTCTAATAGTTTTATAGTTTCAGCTCTTATATTTAGCTGTTAAGTCTATGTTCAATTCCTCTTTGTTTTTAAAAATGTGTGAGACAGGGTTCCCAATTCATTCTTTTGCATGTGACTGTCCAGTTACCCACCATTGGTCTATATGTCTTATCCTTATGCTGATACCACATTGATTTGATTACTACAAATTTCTAGTAAATATTAAAATTGGGAAGTGTGAATCCTCTAACTTTATTCCTTTTTTAGAAAAGATTATTTTGGCTATTCAGGTTCTTTTGTTATTCCACCTGACTTTCAAGGTCACTTTGCCCATTTCTTTTTTTAAATTTAATTTTTATTGTATTTTTAAATTATCATTTAGTCCCCTTATACTCCCCTCCCCCCAGCAATCACCACAGTGTTTATTCATTTCTATAAAAAAGGTACTTGGAATTTTGATAGAATTACATCAAATCTACGGATTGCTTTGTGAATGCTGCCATCTTAACTATATCAAGTTTTCTGATTAATGAACATAAAATGCCTTTTCATTTATTAAGTCTTTAATTTATCTTAACAATATTTTGTAGTTTTAGTGCAAAACTCTTACACTTCCTGGATTAAATGTATTCATAAGTATCTATTCATTTTGATGCTTTTATAATTATAGTTTTCTTGATCTGTTTTTAATGTATAGAGGTTAGGAGTAATGGTACATTAGGAGTAATGCAATGTAATGCAATGTATTTGTATATTGATCTTGTATCCTGAAGCTTTCCTGAATTCATTTATTAACTACCAATAGTTTTTTGGTTTTGCTTCTTTTTAGAGTTTTTTATCTTGCATATTTCTTAGGGGTTTCTATGTGTAAAACAGAACATCTGCAAGTAGAACAATTTTTTTTGCTGTTTGTTTTGCTTAATTGCCCCGACCAGAACCTCCTATACCATGTTGAATAGAAGTAGTGAGTATGCTCATCTTTGTCTTATTACTGATCCATTTTTCCACTAAATATAGGAGGGAATTTTCCATTTTTCACCATTGAATATAATATTAGCTGTGGGTGTTTCATAGATGGTCTTTCAGTCTCTTTAAAAATTAACATATTTTTTAAACTCCAAGAAAGAATAACTAGCACCCATCACTCCTCTTTGCCTCTCTCATCTTCTCACTAAGGGGTGCTTTGTCTTATTAGTGTTTTCAAACACGGTTCACAGAACTCTCTATCAGAATCTCCTTGAGAAATGATTTAAATAGCATATTCCTGTGTCTCTCCCTAGAGTGCTCTACTAAAACCTCTAGTGTGGAGCCCAGGGGTCTGCAATTTAAGAAGCCCACATGTGATTTCTTATGGAAAGAAAAGAAAAGAAAAGAGAAGAAAAGAAAAGAAAAGAGAAGAAAAGAGAAGAAAAGAAAAGAAAAGAAAAGAGAAGAAAAGAAAAGAAAAGAAAATGTGTATAGTTTTGAAATAAACTTGGGAAACGGTGCTAAGATACATATTAAAAACTCTGAGTGTACTGAATAAAATAAAACCACCAAAGCTAGTAAATTCCAACTTTATTTCACTAAAAAACTCTTTTGGGGCAAACACCAATTAATTGACTAGAGTAAATTATACAAAGATCTATCCAGAAAAGTCCAGCCATTGTTAATATAACATAAACAGTTTACCAACATCAATATAACCTGGCAACCAAGGAGAGTGGACTGGAACACACATGTGTGAACAATGACAACTTCACTGTACTAGTTAGTCGGGGTAGTAGATGTCATTGAGTGAGCATGTATACTATGTGGCCTTTGCATTCACAATAACTGAGTGAGTAAAACAATGAACCTGCATAAAATGTTGCATTAAGCTTGAATCTTCCTCCATGGAAAGTATTTAGATGATGCAGAAGGCCACAGCTATGGACAACTGGTGATCGGCAGCTTCATCATGACAATGCATCTGCTCATACATCACTTCTCATGTAGACTTTTTCAGTGAAACATCAAATCATCAAGGTAAGTCAACCCTATTACATCCCAAATTTCATGCCCTGTGAATTCTGGCTTTTCCCAAAACTAAAATCATCTTTGAAAGGGAAGAAATTTCAGACTGTCAGTGAAATTCTGGAAAATACAACAGGGCAGCTGATGGCAACTGGGAGAACTGTGTGAGGTCCCAAGGTATCTATGATGAAGGGGGTTGAGGTATCATTGTCCTATGTACAATGTTTCTTCTATCTTTTATCTTCTTCAATAAATGTCTCAATTTTTCATAGCACAGGGCTGGATACTTTCTGAACAAACTTCACGAAAAATGTTAAAGGATCACTTTGCATAAATCAAGTGGTGAAAAAAAACTTTTAACTCTAAGACATCCAAACATCTGCAAATCCCGCCATCAAAGATGCTCAATGATAGAAAAAAAAAGCACAACAATGGTTGTACCATGCTGGGTTTTTGGACAAGGCTACAGCCACCCAGATGCCTTATTTTTTTAAGATTTTATTTATTTATTTTTAGAGAGAAGTCAAAGGAAGGAGAGAGGGAAAGAAACATTCATGTACGGTTGCCTTCTGCACACTCCAAACTGGGGACCTGGCTGGCAACCCAGGCATGTGCCCTGACTGGGAACTGAACCAGTGACTCTTTTTTTCACATGCCCATGCTCAATCCACTGAGCTACACCAGCCAGGGCTTAGATGCCTTATTGTTAAATGTCCTTGTAAATGTGTCTGCTCACTGTTGTATGGAATCGGAAAAGTAAAAGAATTTCTGTGAAATAGTGACAATGAGATAAATATAATGACAATAATAACAATAATGATAATATTACTATTTTATTATTATGTAACTGGCCTTCCATGGAATAATATTGGAAGGACCCATCCTAAGCCTCTTGCACCCCTATTGATAACATTACCAAGAGTAAAAAATCCTATTATCCATCCTAGACAGCTGCGGCAAACACTGTCAGATCAGATTCCATTCCTCCAGGATATTCGCAAGGTCCCTTATCTCTTTTTCACGTCTACACAGATGCCAAACCAGCTATTCCTAGTGTTCTAGTTTTCAATGTCATGTTAACAGCCTTTCAAATGTCTTTGAATATGTCAGGCGGCACCTGTGCTTCCTTAGCCAGAAGAGCATGAGCCCCAAGCATCAGCAGCTGTGGGGAACAGGAAACGCATAGGCAGAAGGAATCAAACTAAACATTATTCTCCTCTCCCCTTGCCTTTTAGGTTCAGTGACAAGGCATGGATTTGTTTAATGTGTAATTTTTAAGGCACACTCTTTTCTTAGGTAAGATTTTCTGTAAAAAAGTTCAGGTTGCTTCCAGAGGATCTGTTGCCTAAAGAACCTGGGTGGGATGTCAGTCAATGCTCCATACTCAGGTGTAGAGCCAGGTGTGTCCCTGAGCCTGCACTAAGCCTGTTCTAGGTTTCCATGTCAGGTTTTAGTTCACCTTTGGATTTCACTCCATAGCCTCTTACAAATTCCCCTTTCAAGTCAATAGATTCTTCAGGTAACTCCTGACACCAGCCTTGGGAACAAAGTTCTTCCTAGGGCAGCTTGTGGCAACCTCTTAGCTCATGGAAACCAGCTTTTGCTGAATCAGTGACTCACATTGCCCTTGTGTACACCATGGGCTCAGCCTTTGGGTGGACTCAAATGATCTATTCCTTTCTATTGAGCAGGTTGCAGAGTTGAAAACTGGGAAGGGGGAAAGACTTAGTGAGTTAAGGGGCTTTCAATAAAAAAAGGGGACACTGTTGAGTTCCCTGAATACATTTTAGGGAGGAGAGAAAAAAGCAAAAAAGGAATTACCTTCCAAAAAATATAGGTAAAATTGTTCTCTGATTTTTTTGACTTTGAAGAAGGAAACACATGTTTGCCTGTAAGCAAACAGCAGCATAGCTGAAGACACACATGATACCCAAATCCCACCTGTTAGCTTAATCCCCACCAGCACTTGCTTTTCTTTGTGCTGAGTAAGGAGTAAATGGAGCAATTTGGTTCTAAACATTGCTACCCCTCCTTGAGCAGAGGTGTTTTTAAGCACTTTAGAGGCCTTCCCTGACATCCTTTCCAGCCAAGTATCCCACTTTACCCTTAGTTAAGACCTCTTAAGGAGCTAGACTTGCCCAATCCTTTTTCCTGGGGCCCATCTCATACTCCTATTTCCAGGCCTTTGCCCATCTACCAATTTCCTTTCCACTTTACCAGTAGAAGTAAAGATAATGATACTTTTGTGAGTACTTCCTGTGTGCCAAGCATTGTGCTATGATCTCTACCTTATCTCATTTAATCCTCACTCATGAGCTGCTGCTTGAGCAAGTCATTTCAAACTTCTGAGCTTCTATTTCACATTGGAAAAACAGAAATAAGAAGGGCAACCAGACCATGGGTTCAGATTTCATGGGATAATCCATCTACCACTCTGAGCATACTCTCTTATTCATAACAAGTGCTCACTTAGTGTGAGCTAGCATTAATATTATTCTCATTTTTTACAAATAGAGGAACAAAAGTTTTTAAACAATGAATCACTGTTCCAAGGTCATGTAGACAATGAGATGTCCATCTGGAATTCAGATGTCAAACTTAGCATATTTTACACTAACCACCACCAGGTGCTGCCTCTGACCACCATGCATCCTACAAGATTACTCTTAGGTCCTTCCCTTGCCAGATTTCAATGGCTCACATAAGCTCTCTCTGTCTTCTGAATTCAAACGTTTACTATCTGTGTCACTTATCTACTTTAGTGTGTTCTAATATACATTTCATATTTTAACCCAAGTAGTAACCCTGAATTTCATAACTTTTAAACTCAACCAATTAACAAACTTTGAGCACCCTCTGTGTGTCAGGCACTGCGATGAAGTCTGGGGTTTCTGCAGTCCTTGTCCACGTGCCACTTACAGTCCACTTCTGTGTGAAACAGATGGACATGAATGGCAATGTCACATAACAGGGTGCAAGATTGCAGTTGTGGTGAGTGCCTTGAAGAAAAGATGTTGGATGCTTAACAAGTGTTATGGGGTGGGGGGACTGGGTATAGAGAGATGCAGTGAGTAGACAGGTTAGCTGACATATAAACAAAGAGGGAGAGTTGCCAACGTGGAGAGGAGAAGAGAGAACATCCCTGACACAGGAAACAGAATATGAGAAGGTGTAGAGGTCTCATGATAGGAGGAAGAATGGAACAATGAAGAATAAAAGCTGGTGAGCATCTCTGGTGGGAATGGGCAGATGAAACTGCTGAGGTCAGCAAGGACCAGGGACTGATGTGTCTTAAAGACCATGTTGAGAAATCTAAGTTTATCTAAATACAATAGAAAAACATTAAAGTTTTGAGAAGGATATAATGTGTTTGTGTTTGTGTGTGTGTATTTTATGAGGGCAGTTACATGGAAGGAGACCATTAGGACCTGTATTGCATCCCAGGTGAGAGATGGTGATACTTTGGATGAGGATAATAGAGATACAGATATGATGGCAAGGGATATAGTCAGAGAAGATGGAGGAGCATTCTCTGAGGTGACAACTGAGCAGAGACATGAAAAAACGTACAGACTCTCCATCATGTCTGTAAACCTACCAGGACCTGTACCTCCACTCTACAAGATAGTTAATTTTAAGAGTTAAATTTACCAGGCTGTCATACACATATATAAAGAGAGAAGAAGAATGTACATCTTAGATGCCAGTCTCCAGTCAGTGAAAGTGTGTTCACAGAAGGTGGTAGATAACAGGGCAGGTAGCTCAATGGCATAAATCTCAAAGGAAGAGAATTTTCATAAACAGATGGAGCAATAGTTTTCTGACACATCCAAGAAAGATCGACCTCCCCTCTTGGTCCACAGGTTGGAGTAGGTAAGTAAATAACTAGCACTTGCATTCCTGATCCTGCTTTTTAGTAGTTTCTTAAACACTTAACATCTAATGGTTGATTAACTACAGTTTGCTTTAAATGTGTCCTAATCTGCATAGTAGCATTGAAAACAACATTGCTTAGCTATGACACAGAATACTGAATAAATAAAATTTTCTAAAAAAATAAAATCAAATAAATAAGTTAAATACATTTTGTATCAAATCAAAATGTTGTCAACAAATTTCTGTCAAGATGTTTCCACCCAGAAAACAAACAAGCCTAGAATCATTCTAAAAATGAATACGCCAGGATTATCCACAGTTTATCTCCTATACTTTCAAACACAATAAAGATGTAAACATTGTAATGTAATGAGGGTTGGATCTCCTTGTAAATTTACAAATAGCTATGTCCACTCAGTAGGTATCAAATCTAAGATACATCTATGTAGTTCCTGATGGTAGATACAGAATGAGTGAGAATTGTTCTTGTTCTATTGGTCCATATATTCTATTGTACATGTAATATAGTTAATATGAGTGATCTAAACAAATACGAGTTTATTTTTTTCCCATAACAGGTGAAGACATAATTCTACAAATTCATCAGAGCTCCAGGATTTTTCTTGTCTGTCATCCTTAGTGTGGGCCTACCATGCTAATGGTCTTCACCTCTACTCCCATGGGCTGAGTTCCAAAGAAGGAGAAGAAGAAGCAAGAAAGCAGAACATTATTCATACCAAGAAAAAATATTTGCTAGAAATGCCCAGCAAACACACACTTAGAATGCAGTGACTCCAACCATGATACACAACTACATGTAGCTGCACAGGAGACTGGGGAACATGTTTTGCTTTTCATATAGCTGGGTACACTTATATCCTAAATAAAGTTGGGTTTATTATTAATAAATAAGTAAAAGTGGATAACACATAGAAAACTAACAGTCTGCCATGGTTATATAACACAGACACCCACACAAATATGCAAAAATATTAATGACTGAATTATACAAAATACCAAAACAAATATATATTTTATTTTGCCTCTATTATGTGTAAGCATTATAAATCTATTAAGAGGATCTGCCTTGGGATATTAGTTTATATTACTTTTGTATTTCTCTCATATTTAAACATCACATGACTTTCATACATATTAGAAATTAATCTCAAATTTCAAGGACTAAGATACCTAATTAAATCAGAAGACCTTAATCACATCAAATTATACTCTTAGTGGGGGGAAAAGATTTACAGCAATGGAGAAGGACATATATATAGTGTCAACTTTGTTTTACTTTGATATTTCTTTTTTCTTTGCTCTTTCATTTTTTAAATACATCTTCCCAGAGGACTATCATATGTTCACTCTCCTGGTCTTTCCTCCTCCTGACTGCTCACATATTCACTCTTCAATTTTGAAACCTTTTGAAACATCCAGAAAAAAAATGTTTGATCTCAAAGATATGAAAGTGAAAATGTTATATTCTTCCATCCCTATGAATCCTCCAGTCTTTACAAATTCAAGACATTTCCAGATTACTAACAAATAAAATTTTCACGGTTTTATTATTTAAAATATTTATAGTTCTTGCTTCTGCAAGTAAAAGACAATTTTACCACATTTACCATAGGTCTATTTCTTGCCAGAAAGTATGCTTACTTTTTAGGCACTTTATAAAATAGAAAAGATATATGCAGTCAAGTTTATTATTCATCTTCCTTTTATTTCTACTGAATCTTAAACCAGCCGGGTTCCAAGGACGACTATGTACAGTAGCATCTATACAACACTACCGCCCAATGAGAAGAACCTCAGGAAATGTAATTGATCTTCTTTGACCTATAATATCTGTGTAGCTTGGACAACTGCTGAGAGTCTGAGCTATATTTCTCCTTCCAATGGAAGTTACCAAGACCTGGACAATGGTGAGAGGTACAGAAAGAAAGCACAGCTTGGAAAATGTCATAACAGAACACACACAAATGTTATCATCTCAAAAATAATAAATTGCATTTAGAAAAAGCAAAGTGCTTGGCATCCAGATATTTCACAAAGCCCTTGATACTTCTAGGCTTGCAGGATGTCCTGCCTCTCTTGTTGATTGCATCACAACCAGCCATCATTGATATCATACTCTCAAGTTTTCATTCTGTCTGCTGAGTCACATTTGTCTGACTCTATCTGGTGGATCCTAAGACTACAGTTTCTCCATTGTTATGCTTTATCAGCCCCACAGATCTTGGTTATTCTTCCTGATAATTTATTAGGAAACATGTACTATTTTCTAGTAGCATGCTAAGATCTTTACAAACATTAACAAATTTAATCCTAACAACCCCATGAAGTAGGTGCCATTACTATCCCTATGTATCATAGGAGGAAAAAGAGAGGTCAAGTAGCTTGCCCAACATCATCTATCTAGTAAGTGGTGGGTCTGGGATTGCACTCAAGCTTTCTCCTTCCCACCTTTAACCACTAAGCAATCACACTCCATCTCATTGGAATAGGAGCCTTGACCTCAAAGGTCCTGTAGTTATTTTTACTGATAAAAAATAAATATCCTATGAGAACTCCTGTGAAAGATGGTTTTTCAGCATTGAATTGAATTATTTCTTCCCTTAGGTTAACATGCCCACCAAAATCTGTTATCCAAGTCACCATGGAGAATCTAGTCTCACGAGACTGGTTTCATTGTCAAACCCACAGAACAAATAGATGCTGAGATCTCTAGTCATGAGAATGCTGCTATTTCTCTCTCCTCTCTCATGAGGCATAGATGAGAAGCCTGCAGTTATTTCTTTCTATTCTGTTAACTAGTGCTACCTGGTAAAATGTGGAAGCAAACCAGTAGAGTTTTAATGTCTCAGTCAAAGTAAGTCACTATTGTGGCTTGGCAGAGCATGCTTAAATATTTTAAAAGCAAATATTATACTTTACTTGGAATGAGATACAATAAATAACCAAAGCCAATGTATATGATGCATCTCAAAATAACAGAGAGAAAGCCCAGAACCTATGAATTTGAATCTTTTTTCCCAGTTCGCCACTAATTGCCCCCAGAGACTTCTTTGGTCCTTATTTTGTCCTGAAGCTAATCATGCATACACAGCTTTCCTCACAAGATCAATTTCAATCCAAAAATAGGTACTGACTTCTCATTGGATAGAAGGCACACAACTAGGCCCTGAGGATGTAACTGTGAGCTAGACACAACCTCACAATAAATAGCTCAACCGCAAAATAGTGACATAGATGTAGTTCTGAGAAAAATTAAAGAATGTGATGGGACTTCCAAAAGGATCAAACAACTAAACCATGGGGCCAGTGAATCCTTCCAGAAAGCAAGAGGTATCCAAGCAGAGGTCAAACAAATGAGGACAGAGTCCTAAGGCCCAATGTTCCTAGAGGTGCCCAGTTACCTAGGCAGGAGGTAAAATATCACAGCCCGAGAAAGCACAGAAACTGAGCTAAAGAACATAGGTTCATATTTTAGAGGATGTTTTTGTAATATTGTTTAAATGGAAGGAGGAAACATGCATCTATAATAATTTTTTTTCAGAAAAACCAAGGGAAGGAAAACACTTTCTTTTCGACTTCTTTCATAGTGAGTTTTCTTAGAGGGCACTGAGGATAAGCCTTCCAGAGCTGTTTCTGGTCACTCCTGCTGGTCACTCAGCAGGAGTGACTTCCACCATTGCTGGTTCACCATAGCAAATGACCCCTAGGCCCCTCTCAGAGAATCTTCCTGTTGGAACAGAGCTGGGGTGTTGTTAAACTTCAACTCAGATTTTCTTTCTCTCCTGGTCAAAGGCCCCCGATTTCTCTTCCATGCAAACAGTGTATTTGTGCCATGATGGGATGCCCAATAAATTATACTTCTCAGGGCAAGAAAAGCTAGTTATGAAAGGGTATAGATCTGAAATGGCTTTGTGCAGTCAACCCTAGTTTTAGGAAAAACTTAAGTTACTAATAGTTTTTTTCTAAAAAATTTTAAAAAAACAACTATTTTTCCCAGAAAGAAAAGAATTTTATCACTTGGATGGCTTACATCTAGCTATTCTAAAGACTATGTCACACACATGAATAAGATGAAGTGACTTCTAAAATTATGTAAGTTCTGGATATATAATGAAATAATTAAAGAAGAATTTTCAAGAAATGTTAAAGAAAACAGAATGGACAGACTAGAATAGTCTATCCATAGATATAGTTTCACACTAAATATATTTTTCCACAGAGTGAAGCTTCCGAGACCAGGTCTATTTTTCTTTTTGGGAAAACAACACAGGAGTGCTAGCAATGTATCACTCAGTAAATCAGGGTCTGCCACCTTCTTCTAAAGAGCAGCTACTTTTCATTTTCCTGAAGCTTAACAAAATCACAAAGGTGAGACCAGAGTATTGACAATGAAATCTCTGGATTGTGGGATAGAAGGAAGCTGACAGTACCCTGTTAGTAACTGTTGCAATGTGCACTGCCTATCTAATATCTATTGGCCTTTTTCCTGCTAGCAGAATCTTTTTTTGGGGGGATGGCAATGTGCCCAGCTCCAGGTCACTATAATGCTGAGGTGACCATATGACACAATTATAACCAATGAGGTAGAAGGAGAAGACTTCTAGGAGCTCCAAGTAAACATCTACTTTTCCTACTTTTCCAACGGTCTGAATACAGTTGTGATGACTGGAGCCACAGCAGCCATCCTACCCTCATGAAATCACAACCAAAACACTAAAGCTGGCAGGACAGAAATAGAAAAGATGTGTAGATGCATCTTAACACAATTGATCAGCTTACCTTCTCTGGCCAACCTGACTTTGGAATCATGAGAAAAATGGATATTTATAGGGGACCCTTTTCCTGACATTATGCTCCCATTAGCCATGTCCTTAAAAGCATGTGTGAGGAAAAGTGAGCACCATCCTCTTTCTCCTACTCTCTAACCACAACCACCACTTCCCTCTCACCCCCTGCTACTTGTGCCCCACTCACTCCCAGCTCCTACCATGGAGAGCAGCCTGATACAGAAAAGATAATATCTAGGTTGGAATTAGAAGACCTGGGTTCACATCCTAGCTACACCACTTAACAATGTAATAATGAACAATTAACTTTTCTGAGTCTTGACTTCTTCTATAAAAGTTGAGAAAACTATACAAGTTGACAGTACATTTCATGAACAACAAAAAAGTAATCGTTTCCTTGAGTTTCAATAAATCAAAATGAAGATGAGAGTAGAGTATAAGTTTTGTTTATTGTTCCTTCTGGACCAGCTTCGGCATCACCCAGCTTCTAGTCCCACATTATGCATTTCCAGAATATTCCGTTTCTTTGTTGCCTTGCCAATTTAGTACTGCTCAGAGTTACCCGATTCTCTCTATGAAGAGCTAACCAGAGCTATCTATGCTCTGCATACTTCTAACAGCAAGAATTAATAGTTTTCTCTGCTCAGAGTTTACTATTGAATAAATTGATGTATAGAAGGGATTTGACATACAATTTACATATTGGAATAACATATAATTTCCCTCTGCCCAACATTTTTTGTTTTTATAATATAAAAAGTAAAGCCAGAAGTGAAGTTGGTAAAGATACCCCTGCTATTTAATCCTTTAATATGTGAAGCAATTCTCATAAGAATACACTGGGAGGATAATTTCCAAATATAATGTACAGACTGGGGCTGTGTGTCTCTTTATGACAATTGACACAATCAGATTCCATATCTCAGGAACATGTGAATTATTTAGATTTCATTACTTCTACCACTAACTTTAATTTTACAAAGCTATTGTGAAAATACACCCTAGAAAATATATGAGGTTAAAATTACATCTACAATAAACATAAAGCGCAAGAATGTATCACTTGATCTTAAGTTTTTAAAGTCACAATTGTTTTTAATTGAACAGTTTTTGCTTTAATGCACCAGAATTTACTGTAGAGAGTAGACTTCTCAGGCCAAACCTTTCCTTGAGCCATCTAACTGGGAAAAACTTTACATTCTTTATGAAACAGACACTCTTTTTCTCTAACAATATTCTGTCAGGGCTTTCAGCTACCTTCTGGGAAATTCAGAGGAGGCATAGTCAGTGTCAGTGCGTAGATGTGGGTTTTTAATAAAGGAATCCATTGTTCCACTCTCCCACTCACTGGAACACCGTGGGTGGGTTTGCTTCCCGAAGACTCACTCACCCAGCACATGACGGGCAATGAGCTGTCCCCAGGAGACCCATGATTAATAATAAGCGAAAACTTAAAAGAGCAAAGCTGCACAGGTAATAATCTTACACAGACTGGTGTCTCTAGCAGGAAGAAGCATCCTCTAATAAACTCATGTTTTCTGTACTGTTATTTTGTCAATAAGCCATGTAGTACTAAAACGCAAAACAAAAATAAATATTTTTTGGAATATGTGTTTTTAAACTTGAAGTCTACTAATTTTGCATTGATTTTAGAGATGGAGGAAAGAAGAAAGAGGGAGAGACATCAATTTGTTATTCCTCTTATTTATGCATTCATCTGTTGCTTCTTATATATCCCCTGACAGGAGATGGAACCTTCTGTGTGTTTGGATGACACAGCCTTAGTGTGTTGGGATGAGATTCTAACCAAATGAGCTACCAGGCCAGGGCTAGAGTAACATTTTACCAGCAGCAGTCTGAAACCACTTTGTCAAATCCCTAACACTCTCTGAGTCACAGCTTCTTTGTTCTTAAAAATAAATTTATATTGAACAGTCTCTAATATCTATCTGGTATACGATTCTGTTATGGATCATGACAATCTCCGGTTTACAGAAGACTTGTTTCTTTACAGTTAAATATTAAAGCTATACTTTCTTGTGTCCAAATACAATATATAGGAGTTATGTGACTTTTCCTAAGCTATCTAGCCACTCTTAGCTCCAACTTCCTCACCTATAAAATGGGCACCATTATAATGGCACTTGATTCATAGGGTGATTGGGAAGCTCAAAGTACCTTAAAAACCCTCAGGATGATGACCGCTGTGAAACTGACTCACTATGTGTAGGCTATCTTCATTACCACAGAAAGAAATTTGTCATCACTAATGCTACGGGGTTTCAAAGGACTTTCTGACCATGGAAATTCTTCCCTAGCTCTCTGCCAGGAGTTTTACAATTTGAAGTAGACGTCTATAAATTTAAAGTATCCTCTTCCAAAATGTAAGTACTCCCGAAGGATGAACAAATTAAGCTACTATCTGTGACCTGCTCTTGGATGTGCATTACTTTACTCTGTCTTCTGGCTCCTTGAAGACAATGCACTGAGACCCAGTAAGTTGGGAAGGAAGAGAATGTGTGTAAGGTCAAGACACTATGAATAGCATATGAGAGAGGGCAGCACAAGGCCTGAGACACTGGCAGGAAAAAGAGTAATGAAGAGAAGCACGGACACCAAGAGTGACTTGGTCAAAAGCCGGCCTTGTTTTTAGAAATATTAACCTGTTAGTATTTTGAGGCAGGAACAAAGTCCTACTCATTTGCATACTCTAGAACCTAGCATAGTAATGAGAACACAAAAGACAATTATTGTGTTAAGTTGGGGTCAGCAAGTAACAGCCCACGTCTTGTCTTTTTTAAACAAAGTTTTATTGGATTATAGCCATGCCTATTCATTTACATGCTAAGTACAGCTGCTTTCATGCTCAAGAGCAGATGTGAGTAGTTGTGACAAAGACAATATATGCAGGAAAACCTGAGGTATTTATTATTGTTTGCTACCCGACCCTTTACAGATAAAGTCTGACAACCCTTATATAAAGGATCAATACATAAATTAATAAATAAATGTAATTATAGGTTAAAAAATTCCAAAGAAAAGACCAGTAGGATGACTAGTTTTATGCTTTAGGACCCCAGAATAGCAAAAACTGATAATAGAAGGATAAATAGAGTTGGAACCTCACTAGTGCTAAATAACAGACATATTCAAATGCACTCTCTTTAGCAAGTACTTGGAAGTGTTCTGTTTACAGGGTACAGGGTAATACTCAAGCACAAACAAAATAAGGTGTTCTCCAGTATTTTATTGTGAAATCAATCACACGGCACCTTTTATGTACCTTGTGTCACTTCTTCATTGTTCTCCAAAGTGGAGTGGGTAAGTTAAGAGGGTAATTACTACCCTTGATGCACTAGGAAACATACACCATTTTCTAGTGTCGGTGGTGATCCTTTATTGGGCATTAGTGAAGTACATTCTGGTTGACTCCTATGCCCTTGAAGAGATTTGGGGCTAGAATCTTTGCTTCAAGATGCTCACTGAGTTTAGCCAACCGAGGACAATCAGGTTAGTCTAACAAAAACAATACAAGATAAAATAATTCTTGCTGCCAGAGGGGCACTGCTAACTCTCACTGGGATGACTTTAAGGAATGTTTTGGAATTTTATAGAAACCCTAACAATGTAGCAGAGTAGAACACACATGTGAGGTGCTTTGTAATGAGAGTTTGGACTGACTTTTAAAACCTGAGCTATTGTTCTCCAAAAGCAATCCCAAAATGGGTAAAGGTAATCCTTCAAAATAACTTGGACTGAAAAAGGTGGGTGACCTCAAGCGATGGCTTGTTTATTTGGTTCCTTCATCCGCTTTTAATATTATTAATTTTTAATCACACTATGTTATGAAGAAGAATATAAGATGTAAAACAAAACAGGATCAGTTATACCTGCCTGTGAACGAACACTCTAAGTATAACAGCTCCTGGAAAAAAGATGGAAACCGACAGGCCACAGAAAGCTGGGAAGTCTGTGAGACGCTAGGAAATGAGTGATGGGAGTAAGATGCTGTTGTATCCATGGACTGAGCCCCTGTCTTTGCCTCCTGGTTGGTGTGAAAAGAGACCAAATTGTGGCCATTGGCTTCTTTTTCTTTTCCAGTATGTGTTCATAGCTCTAAGGGAGAAACTGTTTGCTTCATAAACAGTTCCATAACTTTTTAATACCAATTATACATCACAGGTGCTTTTATTCCACCGGTAGAAGTTCTTTCCTCTTGGCTTCATTTAAAGAATGTTCTGTGAATGGCAATAGGGCAAGTACATCATTTACGACCATGAGACTTCTGGTCAGACTCTCACCAACAAGTTTCCCTTTGCATGTGTTCTATTCTTTCTCTTTATCTTTGTCACTATCAAAACATTTATCAGGGATTTATAATGCACAGGGCTATATTATATGCAGGGAGGGTTATAGGCAGATGTGTGTGCATAAGTGCTTATGGGCAGGCACATGTATGCACAAGAGGAGGGAAGTTGTGAAACACTATTTCCATGGAGAATTCTATTACAAATGCTCAGGAAGGGTGAGGCTAAGACATGAGATAATGGCATTCTTGCCTGACTAGAGCAAGGGTGAGTAAAGAGTGATTATGTAAGACCTTACATTCTGGACTAAGGAGTTTCTACTTTATCCTACCTAATAGAAAAGTACTGATTCTAGGGGCAAAGGCAGACTTAGCCAAAGTAGTCAATTAAACTAATAGTGGACTTGGAACAGAGTTGAAAACGAAATGCTAGAGATAGGGCAATAGGAAGAAGAAAGTCTCAAGAGTTTAGGTGGGGGTGGGGGAGAGAGATTAAGAGCCAGAATTGAGTGGCAAAGATGCATTTTTCAAACATATTAAAGGAAAAAAAACCATACAGGACTGAAAGACAGAAGAGCCAGCATATCAGATAACTGATAGTTTGAGCCCAAGTGACAGAAAGTAAGAACAATTAACTCCAAACAAAAATGGAAGAATCTGAATAGAGAGTTCAATCAAAGAAAAAGATGTCAGTTAGATTTCAGATAGGTATAGTAACCCTTTGCCACCATCTGTTCTCTTCTAATCAAACACTTAACTCCGATCGGTGTCATGGAATAATCAAGGATAATTTGGCTTATCATAGTACTGCAGCATCCAAAATGTCCATGTCATTAATCTACTAGCAAGAGGCCATGCCATTCTTTAACTTTGTGTCAGCCTCTGAGATCACAGGATTCATCTTCTGCCACAGAATCAGAGGAAAAAGTTATAGGATACTCTTAGACTGCAGCCTTGCTTCCAAAGAAAGAAAGAGGCTGGCAGCAAGAGGGATTGGATTCCTTACCCAGTGCTTTCAAGGGGCTTTGTCAGGGCCTCTATCACACCCCCGACAATTCCCCCTTACCAGCACTGTGAACTGAGTGGAGACATGGCTTATAAAGTATTTTTCCTTGAGTACAAATTATAGTTTCTTGAAGGAAAAGAGGGAAAAGGGAAAGAGAGAGAACAAAAAGAAGAAAAAGAATGAAGGAGGGAAGAAAGCATATAGTCTTAAAACAGAAGTTAAGAAATTTTGAAAAATGAAGTAAATCAGTTTACTGTCTCTGGATTCTCAGTTTTCCTTTTGGAAGAGAACTATAATGAAGCATTATTATTCACCTAAAAGGGATGATATGAGGTAAAATGATACCAATTATGCAAAAGCAGAAGTGATTGAAAAAATCTAACAATCTTAAAATGTGAATATTAAAGATGAAATGATCAAGAACCATATTAAAATTTAAAATAATATATCACATTAAATGTGGTATTAGTGTCACATTACTGGCTTTTTCTCATACTAACAGGCAACATATTCAAACACTGAATATTAATATCACCATTTAGAAAGCCAATCACAATAAAAGTCAGTGATTGTATGTAATTAGGTGTTAGTGAACCAAAGCCATACTAGCAAGAATAGAGACTCTTTTTTAGAATGTAAAAAGATATTTTTCTATAGATCCTCTATCAAAATCTCCTTTAAATGATAAGTAGATCTTAATCCCAGCTTTGAAGTTTTTAATAACTGATCCCTTGTATATTATCTGCAGCTATCAAATGGTAAAATTGATGCAATAATCTATCAGGAGTTCCTCTCTCTCCTCACTTCCATATTTTTTCACTTAAAGTGAACAACAACAACAACAACAACAAAACTAAAAAAAAAACCCTGACCCCAAATACTGAGATAATAATATACAATAAAAGTTTGGGGACTGGGTAATAGTCCAGTAATACATTAGGTAACAGCTCTAGACTTTGTTTTCTCTTGTTTATCATCAGAGTTTAATGTGGAACCTTATTCTTTCTTACTTATAGGTGAATTTTACAAGTAAAAGTGGAGCCCTTTAATGGTGGCCTATATTGAAATCTCTGGAATGGTGGAAAGGCCCTTCCACTTTTAATGGACAGATACCTAGACAATTCTATATAATTTCCAAGAAGAACCTACACAGATAAAGAAGAAAGACAAAGAAATTTAAAACAATAAGAAAAAGAAATGAGAATTTGATGGTTAATGGAAGGCCTTGGTGACTCCCCAGAAACCTCCATAGAAACCCTTCTTATAGCCACCATCCAACCATATGGCTGACAGAAATGACTTCCTCAAGGTATAAATACATTTTGACTTCTGGCTGTAGCTGGAAGCCTTGCTATCCTTCAGCAATGATAGACCAATCACTGCAGACCTTGTCCATGTTCTCCATAGCACCAAGCACCTGTGCCGGGGCTTACTAAAAATGCTAATCCAGCTGTGACATAATGAAGTCATCAATTCTCACCATACAACTTTATATCTCCAAGATTAATCCTCTACCATTTTTACTGCCATTAAGTATTTTTCTTTTTAAAAAGCAAAACATAAAAACATGCACTGATTGAGAAGATGCTTCTGTTAGACTGTCTAGCAGGATTTCTAATTCTACTGTGAGAAGGTTAGACTGATGATTCAACCCTGTAAGCAGGTAGGAGGGGTTCAGCAGGTCCAACCTAGAATTTGTTAGATCACTTTTATTTACCAGCAGTAGAGTTCATATGCCATGAACTTGTCCAGTTAACTTAGGTATTTTCTCAGGTGCTGCAGCCAGGTCTCACATTGTTTCCCTGTTTTGATGATGTAAAGTGGTACTGGGCACCCTTCCAGGCCCCAGGATATTTAGACCCACAGACACTGGTATCCTCTTTTTTTAATTTTATTTTAATTTTTTAATTTAATTCTTGTTCAAGTACAGTTTTTTTGTCTTATATTCCCAGCCCTGCCCCCTGCCCAGTGCTCCCCACCTCCCTCCCATTTCTGTGCCCCACCTTAGTTATTGTCCATGTGTCCTTTATACTTGTTCATGTGAGTCCTTCCCCTTTTCCCCTGAGATTCTCTCCCCTCTCCCCTCTGGACCCTGCCAGCCTGTTTTGTATTTGAGTGTCATTGGTCCTATTTTGCTTGCTTGTTTGTTTTGTTGTTTAGATTCCTGTTAAAGGTGAGATCATATGGTATTTGTCTTTCACCGCCTGGCTTATTTCGCTCAGCATAATGCTTTCCAGTTCCATCCATGATGTTGCAAAGGGTAGGAGCTCCTTCTTCCTCTCTGCAGCATAGAATTCCATTGTGTAAATGTACCATAGTTTTTTGATCCAGTCATTTACCAATTGGCATCTAGGTTGCTTCCAACTCTTGGCTATCGTAAATTGTGCTTCCTTCTTATTTACCAAGTGAATGATGTATCAATGAAATGGCATGGATTGGAAAGTGTGGTAATAAAGAACTCTGGCTACTAAGCTCCTATTTTTTCAGCTCTCTGATTTAAATAAAACTGTTTTGCAAATGGTTGAACTTATGTGACAAATCAACCAATTTGGAGTATTTACATTTCAAAATGCTTGCTTATACAAGTGGTTCATTTCTGATTCTTTAAGAATGTGGAAGTGTTGAAATGTAAAAATCGTTGCATTCTAATATACTTTTAAAATAAAGTTATTTATGAGACTTACAACATATTTAAAAAATAGATTCATAGATTATGAGTAGGAATCTAGGGCAGGCCACTAATACACATTCGATTCACAAAATTTGGTGTTTTCTGCTCCCATTAATGCATTTATTCATTAAACAAATAGTTACTGAGTACCCACTTTGTGCCAAGCCCTATTCTAGATGCTGAAGAATAACTAATAGGGTTTTTAAGACCAAGACCTGTTTCTGCACTTCATTCTGTTCATCCTATATACAATTTGATTGCTCAGAACCTGACATACATTTTATTAAATATTTTGAATATAGGGATAGACTCACAGGCTTAACCAAGAAAGAGCCACTACATCCACAGATCCCTGGAAAAGAGTTCATTTACCACCATACTCTTGGCCATAAAACAGTCAGTCTCTCAGGGTTTTCTTCATCACTGTAATCATTATCATGTCTGTTTGGTTCCTTTTTCCTCCTGTCTTGCTCACTCTCTCTCTCTCTCCCTCATCTCCCCTCACCCCCGACCCCATACTTCCACCCCCAACCCCATACTTCCCCTAGGCAGAAACCTCCACTCCCCCTCTTTAGCCTCTCCTCTCTTCCCATCCTCAAAGAAGTCTTTTCAGATCATCCCAAGTAGGGTTCCTTTAGAGAAACCATGTCTCCAATAATTGCTTACAAGATCCCCAAATTTTTTGACTTAAAGCAATACTTTAGTATTGATAGCTTATCTCTTCTCCTTGCCTGTAAGGTCTGAAGTGTGAGGAGTCCATACACTGTCCCAGGACTAGGTACAGAGGGTAAAATCCTAAAAGAGCTGGGAATGATGTTTGTAGAAGGAAGTAAGGAAAGGAATAGAAACAGAGAGGAAAGATGGAGTTGAGAGAGAAACAGAGAGCTCAATGGAATAAGGACAAGAAGGAAAAGTAGAGTGGAGAAGGGGAGAGAGGGCAAGAGAAATGAAGGAATCACAATGAAAAGGAAAAAAGAAAAGGAATGTAGGCAGAAAGAATAAAGGGAAGGAGAAAGAAAGAGAAAGATACAGAGAAGGGGAGGGGAGCTGGAAGAGACAAAGAAGCAATGCAAATTCAGAGAGAAGTTGCAGAAGGAATGTAGAGAGAAAAGGAGAAAGGAGAAATGGAGGGAGAGAAGAAGGAAGTGAAATACATGATTGACTTCAGGTGACCTTTCCAGAAACAGCAGAGCAACGCAGGACTTAAGGTTCTACTCCATGCTAGCATTAACTTCTCACAACACAGCCATCAGATTTCTTCCTGAATTACATTTTATGAGCTATGACCATATTCTAAGTCTTTCCTAAGTCTGACTGTATTATTTCTGTGGGTTTGGCTTTGTTTTCCTCACACTTTCTGTGAATTTTGATTAGTTATAAAAACAGGCTTTAATAATAGTTGGGTTGAATTTTTCCTATCTCACTGAGCTGAATGCTTTTTATCTTCTTTAAATGATATTTTTAATTTGGAAGGATAGCAAGGAGAAAGAAAGAGTAAAAAGGTCTGAGAATGTAAAAAATCAGACAAGTCAGCTAGGGATCACAGATTACAAAAACTTTAAAATAATAGATGTTACAAGAAATAAGCACTTTTCAATTTTTTTGTTCAGTTCTAACTCAATAATAATTGATTTTCCAATGATTTGGTCAATATGGCCTGAAGCACCACTTTTATTGTCCAAGCTGGAGGGAGATGGGGGTGAATAGGGTATTAGGTCCACCTCTGGAAGGAAAGTACTCTGCTATTAACCCTCTCCCAACTTCAGCCAATGCATTTCAGAGGTCTGAAATTATAATATAATTATTGGCTAAGCTATCACAGCTTCAGTGGAATTTTCATCAGACCCAGGCCCAGGTCCAGCCATTCAGGATCACCCTGTGACACTAGGGTTTTGGATATCTCAGTGGTATCTTCAATGACTTCCACCGAAATCAGAGTGAAACTTCCCAAATGTTCTCTTAAAAGTTGTACTGCTATCAGTGGTTTGACTTTGGCCAGTCACTTCTCCCCTCTGGTTCTTTCTTTATTTTTAAAGGGAGGGTGTTATACATAATTATTTTTAAGGTCCCCCTCAACTTAAAAATTCCAAAAACCACGTGGAGCCAAACAGAATACAGAATAAAACGAGTTACTACAATACTGATGTATATTAAACTGTTCTTTAAGATCTCATAAATACAATATGGCTCAGGAAAAAGGTGGTGACATCTATTGCTTTCACCAACAACTATGGCATGCAATCTATTTTGCTTAAGAACACCTGTACTGGGAGACCACAGAAAAAAACACAGAATATTTATTACTTAATGGCACCTTTTGATAATATTCTGTTAGCAGTTATCTCTCTGCATGAAGTGCTTGCTTTTGGAATCTCAACATCCAAATTTGTCCACGTGGGGCTAAAAGAAAGGAGTTCTTCAGACCCTCAGGTCGATTTGTAAGAACCACCAAAGATTCCTTGACCTGACCACTTTGACCTAGGAATGTTATAGAACAGACAGTCACTTTCAGAACAACTCAAGTCTAAGAACTCTTATCTTATGCCCAATTAAGGAAAGTTTCTTTTTTTTTTTCTTTTTGGCACTTTTAACAAAAGAGGCTCTTGAGGATACATTAAAGTTTGTCTGAAGAAATGATTTTAGGATTAAATAAATTCAAACAGCAGTTTAAATTCACCTTCACTGTAAGATATAAATTTAAATAAGAGTGGATTTCTC
The DNA here is from genome assembly GCF_014824575.4 of Sturnira hondurensis. NCBI lineage: Eukaryota > Metazoa > Chordata > Mammalia > Chiroptera > Phyllostomidae > Sturnira > Sturnira hondurensis. The sequence goes on along the minus strand of NW_028076505.1, from coordinate 5,014,868 downwards.
TTTAATGGAAAAAGACCAAGAATAACTGGTGGAAAACAAATAAAGTCATAGTAATTCACGGAATACAAATGGACCTGTCCAGAGAGAAGTTAATAATTTATGTCGGTCCATGTATCCATTCTCCAGAGGATGTTAAAGACAGGTCTCAAGGTATTCCTTCGACACTAATGTCAAGAACATGAAGGAAAATAAACAGACGAGTAGGTCCCCATGGTTTGCTCAAATAATCCAGGCTACATTCAATTATGCAATCATGTCATTCAGTATTTATACACTTAAACTATGACTGCCTCAGGCCTTCTCTGGGACACCATTTTAAAATAATTTCACTTATTTCCTGGTAAAGACAAATGGATACATTATATTTTGCAGGAAAATGCTTTTCATAGGTTAAGTCCAAAGAGTAGTCATCTTAATCCAAAAACTCAATGATCTCCACGCTTTATGAGGTCAAAGTTCTGTCTTGTTAAATTAAAAATTATTCAAGACAGATTCTATGTCTCTCTTCAGGGTGTTTGCATGAACTTGAATCTGTCATGCATAGATACCATCTGCCCTTTCCTTCCTCTAAACTCCAAATCTCCCCCTCTCTCTCTATCCTCTCTGTGCATTTGGAAGCGATCTGCCTTGGAAATGGCTCACAAGGGCCAAATGATTGCAGAATGTTCAGATGGTCTCTGTAGTTGTTGTGGCATTTTCTCTGTCCCTCTTGTACTATGACTTAGCAGTTTGATTATTTCCTACAAAATATTATCCTGGCTTCACAGGGACTTGTCAAGTCAGAGGTCCAAATTAATGGGGGGAGGTCTTACTTTTCCTAACTAAAATCAAAGTGCACACTAGCCCATTTTTGGAAGAATCCTTTGCCTATTTGCCAAGACACAAGTGAGAGTGAATGCTAGAAGAATTGATTTCTTGTTTATTTTACTGCTAGCATAACCTCTTCAAAGAAACATATACATGTGGGCCCAAATAACTTTATTTCATATTTTAACTGTGCAAATACTGATTAGTAATAATTTAAAAGATATTATGTAACTATGTAATTTTTCACAAGTATGGACCCTACCTCAGCAGTTGGCACAGTCCCTGGCATATAGTAGAAGCTCAATAAATGTTCACTGGATAAGTGAATGGGTGCCTTAGTGTATGTAAAGGCTTGTAAGATGCATCCTTTGCTTTCAAGAGACCTTCAATCTTAAGAGGTTTCACGCAGTTTATTGAAAATATTTTTAACCCAAAGCCAGAGTTAATTTCCTCAAAATGAAAAGAGATAACTTTAGATCTATCTTGAGTCTTTCCAGAAAAAAGACACAAGTAACCAGTTGTAGTATGTGAAGTTTATACATTATGAATGTCCATTAAGAACTGAGCTGAAGCCACGGTGCTGAGGCAAAGCCAACATGTTGTTAAGCAGAGCATGTAGTCCAGAAAGCCTCTATTCCAATGTGACTGAATGGTATAAAATTTATGGAGTGCCATTACATTTTCCCATGCAGTTTTTAAGTATAAATGTTTTTGACAAAGCAGAAGTACAAAGCATTTACCAGATTTCCCATTTCCCAGAAAAAAATGGCTGAATTGCTCCCAGACCTAATTAAGAGACACTTTTTGAGATCAGAATTTAAATAGAAAAGTATTAATAGAAGAAAATACACTAAAGGAAATAGACTGGGACTACCAAACCAACATAGTATTAAAATTCCTTTTATGATGAGTAGATAAATGCCTTGGGAAATGAACTGTTTCTGCTCAATGTGAAACTTATCAATTGTTTTCAAAAGAGAACACATTATATTGCATTTCTGGGAAGTGCACCATGACAACAGAAAACACAAGCTTTTCTGTAGATCAATATTTTGAGTCTGCATACGGAGAACTAAATAATAAGAATGAGGAAATCCAATTGTTTGATCCTCATGAAAGCCAGAAAAATATGCTCAGCCTCATCCATTTTGCCCCTTAATAACATTAAATCCAAAAGGAACATCATGTTAGAATAAAGTTGAAACCCTAACTGGGAAGCACATGCTGTTGTAAACAGAACTTGGGCTCTAGGTTAGTTAAAATTGTGTTTGAAATTCCACTTACTTATGAGGGAACTTGGGAAAGCTTTAACCACTCTGAGTTCTCTTCCAGGGAAAACACTATCTTCTTAGGGCTGTGGAAGGATTAAAAATGAAGCACCTGGAAAACTGTAGGTTTGATACATGCTAGACAACACTGGCCTCTCCAAGAGAAACTACAAACTTCTTACCAATTATATCACTACTCACATTTGGGAATCTGTTAGAAAATATTTTGGAGTATTTCTCAATATAGTTAAATATTAGTTATTTTTATATGATGTGTGTTCAACTTTCAATTATTAAAATTTATTTTTATTTCTCCTCTATTTCCTAGATTTGTCTAATTCTTTATTTTAGGATAAAGATATCATGTAGCTTTGTCTTTGTCTTTTATTTTTTGGGGGGTGGACAGGAGGAGGAGTACATGAAGATAAAAATGAGGAGAACATTTGTAAAGTTTGACCTCATCCAAGGGTTTATCTGCCCCTCTATATCTCTAAATTTATGTTTCTCCTTTTTCTTCTCCCCAGACTCAGAAAACTTCCCTGATCATTTAACAATATCACCACTCTTGGCCAACTTTATCTCTCCCTTTTCTAAAATCCTGGACCCTATTCTAATTACTGACTACACGTGTGTACATGTGTGTGTGTGTGTGCAGCTAGAACCACTAGTCCTCCATTTCACTGATCAAAAACAATACGAATTGATTACCTACATGAAAGGAGCTCCTTTTATAGATCCACCCATTTCCATCCTTCTAACATTCAGAATTGAATTTTCTCATACTTTCTGTTCTTCCAGCAAAGAGAATGTTTATACTGAAATCAATAGATACACAGCTTCTCTGAGCCTACTTCATCGGGTGCCAAGAGAAAGGCCAATGAGCTATCATCTATCATTTATTCCCTTATACAATCTTTCAGGTAGCAAAGATTTACAGAGTGCCCCCCATATATTCTGGGCCACTGCTCTCTCAAAGCTTTCAGTTTAGAGGGGATACAATTAATATTCTAATGAAGTATAACCACTTTATTCAACAATAATGTATAACTGATTTATTTAACAACAATGTCTTACAGACTTCTGGCCAAGATAGAGGCATAAGTAGATACACTTTGCCTGCTTGCACAACCCAAAGGACAACAACAAATTTAAAAACAAAAAAATAACCAGAACTGCCAGAAAACTGAACTGTATGGAGGTCTGACAATCAAGGAGTTAAAGAAGGAACATTCACACAGACTTGTAGAAGGGGAAGAGATGGGCAGTCAGACAGGGTGGAGAGCACCCATGATAAGGCAGTGGCTGGATGACTGGGGTAGGCAAGATGGCAGCTGGTATATTTGCATACAGATAAACCAAGAGGAACTACTGGGGAGCAAGAAAGACCACACAACCCAGAGTTCCAACACGGGCAAATAAAGCCTCAAAACCTTTGACTGAAAAAATCCTGTAGGGGTTGAGGTGGCAGGAGAAATTTCCAGCTTCACAGAAGAGTTCATTGGAGAGACTCACAAGGTCCTAGAACGTACACAAAAGCCCCACCCAGGAATCAGCACCAGAGGATCCAATTTGCTTGTGGGTAATGGAGAAAGTGATTGAAAGCCAGCTGAAAGCTGAGCAAGTAGCATTATTCCCTCTCAGACCCCTCCTCCACACACAGAACCACAAAGCAGGGATGTTGGTTGCTCTGCCCTGGTAAATACCTAAGGCTCCATCTCTTACTATGTAATAGTTGCTATGAGACAAAAACATATGGCCCAAATGAAAGGACAGATCAAAGCTCCAGGAAAAATACAATTAAGTCATGAAGAGATGCCAACCCAATGCATACTTCAAAATACTGGTAATCAGGATGCCCACAGAAATGGTTGAGTATGGTTGCAAAATAAAGGAAAAAGTGAAGGCTATAAAAATAAAATAAAGAAAAATGTACAGGGAACCAACCATGATGGGAAGGAACCTGGGACTGAAATCAATGGTTTGGACCAGAAGGAAGAAAAAATATTGAACCAGAACAGAATGAAGAAATAAGAATTCAAACAAAATGAGGAGAAGCTTAGGAACCTCTGGAACAACTTTAAATCTAACAACTTGTAAATCATAAGGGTGCCAGAAGGAGAAGAGCAAGAGCAGGAAATTGGAAACTTATTTGAAAATATAATGAAGGAGAACTCACCCAATCTAACAAAGAATATAGACTTCCAGGAAATCCAGGAAGCTCAGAGAGTGCCAAAGAAGTTGGACCCAAGGAAGCACACACCAAGACATATCATATTAAGTTACCCAAGATTAAAGATAAGGAGACAATCTTAAAAGCAGCTAGAGAAAAGGAGAGAGTTACCTACAAAGGAGTTCCCATAAGGCTATCAGATGATTTCTCAAAGGAAACCTTGTAAGTGAGAAGGAACTGGAAAGAAGTAATCTAAGTCATGAAAGGCAAGGATCTATATCCAAGATTATTCTGTCCAGCAAAGCTATCATTTAGAATGAAAGGGCAGATAAAGCACTTCCCAAATAAGGTCAAGTTAAAGGAGTTCATTATCACCAGGCCATTGCTGTATGAAATATTAAAGGGACTTATCTAAGAAAAGGAAGAAGATCAAAAATACAAACAGTAAAATGACAACAAATTTGCAACTATCAACAACTGAACCTAAAACAAAAACAAAGCAAACAACTAGAGCAGGAACAAATTCACAGAAATGGAGATCACATGGAAGTTTATCAGTGGGGAGGTGGAGGGGGAGAATGGGGGAAAAGGTAAAGGGAGTAAGAAGCATAAATGGTAGGTACAAAACAGACAGGGGGAGGTTAAAAATAGTATAGGAAATGGAGAAGCCACAGAGCTTGTAAGTATGACCCACAGACATGAACTAAGGTGGGGGAATGATGGTGGAAGGAGGGTACAGGGCAGAGGAGAATAAATGGGACAAAAAAATGGGGCAACAGTAATAGCATAATCAATAAAATATATTTTAACAAGAATGTTTACAGGATTTTAACCATAAGGCAATCATATTTTTGTCTTTTTCAGTTGATATGATGGGAGTTGGATCTTCTTTTGCTTTTTAGACATGGAGTCTTGGTGTAATGGTCAAAATGTAAACTCAACTAAAAGTTGGGTAGTTCTTACTATGACCAGGCCTGTTGCAGGTGAACATCTAGCTTCTGTGGAGGGAGGGATTAGAGAGAGGCTTTTTTTTTCCCCCGGTTCATTCTGCTCATCCTCCTCCCTCAATATTCTAACCTTGTGGCAGATATGAGGAAATGGAACAGTAAAGTCCTAATGTGACTGGTACAGTCATAATCTGGCAATGTACTCTTCTATTCTAGGGGTTCGGAGCTGCCTCCTTCTCTTTTAGGCATATTGAAGGGTTATTCAGAGATTCCTATTCCCAGTTTGAGATCTTACTTGAAATTCTCCTGATGCAAGACATGTATCTTTTTCTTTGGCTTATAGAGATCCAGGGGCCATTTCTAGCTTCTTTTTACCAATTCATTTTGCTCATCTGGGAAGCCTCCCTAAGGATCTAGGTTGACCCTGTGCCTGATTTGCCTAATATGATGCCCATTGCTGGTCCATAGGAAACACTCCAACTTTGCCCCAACATCACTAGATAAGTTTATGTAGTTTAATTTTTAACAATAGCACTCCAATGGCTACATCAACAAAAAAAGTTTCCCAAAATAATCTCTTAATCTTCACTTTCTGATTCTCTAATTTTTTATTTGTAGATAATAATTTTTTAGTCATACACCTGATTCCCAAGCTCTACTTTGAAATTTTATTTGCATCTGCTCACTCTGTAAAGAAATGTTCCCCAATTAAAACTCACTCTAACATCCACTATGAAAAAACAATAAGACAAACTGGGGCAGTGATACATGCTCTACAGAGTGTTTTAAAGAATGCCATGAGGCCCTGGCTGGTGTAGCTCCATGAATTGAGTGCGGGTCTGCAAACCAAACAATTGCGGTTTGATTTTCAGTCAGGGCACATGCCTGGGTTGCAGGCCAGTTCCCAGCAGGGGATACATGAGAGGCAACCATACATTGATACTTCTCTCCCTCTCTCCTTCCCCTCCCCTCTAAAGATAAATAAATAAAAATCTAAAAAATAAAAAAATAAAATAAATAAAGAATGCCATGAGGAAGAATCACAGATGGGGGTTATTTAGAACATGTTGTCAGAGAAGACCTCACTAAGGACATGGCATTCAAGCTAAGACCTAATTGACAAGAAGGAGCCAATTAATGTGAAGATATAGTGGGAATTTTTCAGGAAAGAGGGAACAACAGAATCCCCAAAAGAGAGTGTTGAATCTATTTTCAATGTACCTAGAAAATGGCAAGTATATTAGTGTGGTAAGAATAAATCATGAAGATACGCTGGGCCAGAGTAAGCAGAGCCTGGTGGCCATTGAAAGTAGTTTGGATTTTGTCCCATATGTCGTGGGAAGGCCTTGGAGAGTTTTTTTTTTTATGATTTCTTAAGCATTTATTGTGTGGTATTGTGCTGTTTTACATGAATTATCTCATTAAATTCTTTTTTTCCCCAAATTTTCTATTTAATTATTTTCAAGTACAGTTTTCTGTCTATTACTCCCATCCCATCCCACCCCCCATCCTCCCCCTCCCTCCCATTTCCACCCTTCTCAGTTGTTGTCCATGTATCCTTTATATAGGTTCCTCTAAATCCCTCCCTTATTTCCCCTGAAATTCCCTCCCCTCTCCNAGTTTGGATTTTGTCCCATATGTCGTGGGAAGGCCTTGGAGAGTTTTTTTTTTATGATTTCTTAAGCATTTATTGTGTGGTATTGTGCTGTTTTACATGAATTATCTCATTAAATTCTTTTTTCCCCAAATTTTCTATTTAATTATTTTCAAGTACAGTTTTCTGTCTATTACTCCCATCCCATCCCATCCCCCATCCTCCCCCTCCCTCCCATTTCCACCCTTCTCAGTTGTTGTCCATGTATCCTTTATATAGGTTCCTCTAAATCCCTCCCTTATTTCCCCTGAAATTCCCTCCCCTCTCCCCTCTGGTCACTGTCAGCCTGTTCTCTATTTCAGTGTCTTTGGTTATATTTTGCTTGCTTGTTTG